>NC_135580.1:36397544-37009082 GCF_965152235.1 Eretmochelys imbricata | reverse complement strand
TATATTCATGAGTTTAATAAATTTTAAACTTCAGAGAGAATCAAAGGAAAGTATTTTCTGTCACTGAATCAGAAGTTCAAATAGGCTGATTTCTCTCCCAACCTCTGACCCTTAATTTTCTTCTTGCTCATGGCCAGCTAGGAAAGGCTGCCTAGGTTTAAGGGATATATTGGCTCATTTAGTCAGCAGTGGATATCTCGCCCATGCACCAAGTCACTTTGGATTTCCTCCAGTACAGGAGACGTCAACTATAACAAGTCCCTGTTAATAATTAACAGAATTCCTGTTGGGACTGGCTATACAATTTCCTTTGCTTCTCAACATCAAAGCACTCCACTGTGAAACAGATAATTTATTTTAATCAAGTGTGTCACAGTCTCTGTCCCTGATGACTGGACCCCTCTTCCTTTCAGCACCTGTATTCTGACACACTCTGAAACCTTTAAGGCAGTTGGTATTCAGACCTCAGTGTTTCAGGAGCCAAATTAGTGATCAACATTACCCAAAAGAACCAAAGTAGTGTGAATTAATTGTTTCATTTTTGATAGTACTATATATTCATATTTAGTTTATATATATATATATATATATATATATATATATTATTCTCAAAGCAAAATGACTGACAAAGTATTATTATTTTATCAACTACAGTTGGTTAATAACATAATAAAATCATCCTGATTGGTTAATAACTTAGAACAGTTAACAATTAAATCACACTGTGTTTTAATACCATGTGCTACAAACAGCTGCAGGAGACACATTAAAGAGCCACTTGTGGCTCCCAAGCCTCAGTCTAAGTATCACTGTTTTAAGGAATGCCCGGCGTTATACCCTCGCAATGCATGTCTCTCATGCTCTTCTTAACAAAGGGATCTCTTTAGCACTAGGGTTGCATTTCAGACACACTTTCCTGTATGTTCGGGCTAAAGAAGACTAATGGAGCCATCCATAATCAACAAGCTTTGATCCATAATCAACACACCTTCCTGTGTGCTGAGAGTTTATTCTTGAACCACAGAGAGATTTTAGCTACAGATCTAAATTGTGGCTGGTCCCACATAAGTAAACCCCAGAATTTAGAGGGCACAAAGAGCTTCCTGCATCCTTGCACTCTGGCACAAAGGTGAGTCTCAGTCCCAGTCGTGCTGCCTGCACATGCAGACTGTGCATGTTTCTCAATGCCTCAAGCCAACCCTGTTCAGCATTTCTTCACCTCTTAGCATAGCTGGGAGCGCCGCACTTCTGAGTCTCTGTGGGACCTTTGTGGGGAAGGCGGGGTTGGCTTGGGGAGAGCGGTCAGTGCCAGACATCCTATTTAAGGGCTTGAGGAGCTCATATAATGTCCCTTCCCTAGCTGCGCCCCCTTGATAGCTTTGTGGAGCCCCACCACAGAGCTGCAGGGGAGCTCTTTCATGCCTCTGTCCACATCAGTATGACCCTTGGTGGGACTAATTAGGTGGGTGCAGAGTTCCATTAAAAAAAATAGGTAGGGCCTTCTGGGCCTCTGATTCCCATGTGTATGAGAGATGAGATTTGACACAACACATTTAAACAAAACATAAATCTCTGTCCTTGCCTGAGATCTTGTATTCTGAGTTTCATCTTGGGGTGACTGTTTATGGCTAACATTAGTGCCTGTGGCTAAGAGTGCAGAGGCTGGCAGAACCTTGGCAGGAACCATGTGATTCTAATACCTGGACTTGTCCAGCCGGGCAACACGGTAAAAATAGCAAATCCTCATGGAATTCAACACTTGCTCCTTTAGGCCCTGCTTTAAAAAAAAAGGCAACAGGTTGGGTGAATAAGTGGCCTGCTCAAATTCAGTCCGTAAAAAAGACCTTTGTTACGACTTATTTCTTACAGTTGCTCTCAGTCATTTCTCATCTCCGAGGTCTCAGAGCTTCACAAAAAATACCTCACTCTACATGAAAAGGAGTGGAGGGGGAAGATGTTTTATGCTCAGAACAGACCTCAGTTTGTCAAACATTATTTTGTTTTAATAGGGTGATATTTGAAATAATTTTCCTTTTATAAACAAATCAGAATAGTTTATTATTGTGTCACTATTGTGAAATGAGATGTTGGGGGTGAGGGGTTGATTGTTTGCTTGCTTAGTGGATCAAAGCTTATTTCACTTCCTTGAAGCCTTGACCTTTAATCAGGGGTGAAAGTAACTTAAAGGACTTACTGGTACACCAGAGTCCTGAGCGGGGGCATGGTCTCAACTGGAAGAGGCATAGCCCTAACCGGAAGAGGCGGGGACTTTTAAGATTTAAAGACCCCAGGGCTCCCGGTTGCAGCTGGGAGCCCCGGGGCCTTTAAATCACCCCCAGAGCTCCCAGCTTCAGAGGTAGCTGGGAGCCCCGGGGCTCAGGGATGATTTAAAGGGCCCAGGGCTCCAGCCACCGCTACCGCAGCGGAGCTCCAGGCCCTTTAAATTGCTGCCCGAGCCCAGCTGCTGGAGCCCCTGGGTAGTGGTGGCAGGACTCAGACAGCACTTTAAAGGGCCTGGGGCTCCTGCTGTTGAGGGGAGCCCTGGTCCTTTAAAACACTGCTGGAGCCTCGCTGCCTGAGCCCCAGGGTAGCGGCGCAGGGCTACAGCAGTGATTTAAAGGGCCCGGGACTCCCTGCATTAGCCGGAACCCCGGGCCCTTTAAATCACTGCCAGAGCCCTGCCACCACTACCCCAGAGCTCCCACAGCGGGGCTCAGGAGGTGATTTAAAGAGCCCGGGGCTCCGGCCACTGCAGAGAGCCCTGGGCCCTTTAAATCGCCAGTCTGGGGAAGCCGGTCTGGTCTGGCATGGCATACCGGGTCTTGCCGGTATGGCATACCATACCATACCGATTACTTTCACCTCTGCCTTTAGTTACCAGTAAAATGACTTTGCTGGTTCCAGTGCTGTCCCTTCAAGGATGACGGGCACTTTCATTTCTATTTGCACAACTTTGACCTGACTCAAGCTCATGTCTTGAACTAGACCAGAGACTGTGTTCTAAAAGGTACATGACCTTTGCAGCTGAGGATTTTCAGATACTCCTACTGGTAGGGGTGGGAACGGGGATACTCACAGTGCATCTGCTTGTACCTGTACAGAGGTTCTGAACAAAGACAGTTCCCACTTTTGTTCTCAGTATGACTTTAGCTTTTGCCTTTTTTTAAGTAGCAATTTGCTATTCTGCAGCTCACCAGGAATCATTTACTTTTTTATTTTTAATTGTAATTCGAGGAAACACCAGAAAGACCAAACGTAGGCACTGCATGAGAGGATAGTGTACGTGTGATTCAGTGACTGCATCCATTTTGTACTGAAATTGCTCTCCACATTGAGGAGACTCTGAACAGGCCAGCAGTTTCCTTAGAAATTCAAAGACACAGTACAGAGAAAACAGGGCTTTGATAGTTACATAGCGACACAGGCCATATTCATCTCTTCAAGATACTGTTAATATTTGAGAGTTGTGATTTTTGCCAACCCAGTTAAGTGTGTTGAATCTGTAGTACTCACAGTGGAACAATATATAAGAACTTAGCCTCCAACCACTCCACTTTGGGCTCTGTGTCAGGTCTTGCATGCTAAGTGGGGTCAGCCTGATAAGCATTTTGCTATACATGGTATATGCAAAAGGGAGAAGCTTTTTTTTTTCTTTTCTTTTTAAGGTGATTTAAGTGGTGCTGGTGGCCAACTTAGTCGGTGGCACTGATCCCTCAGCGTCAGCACTGAACAAATAGCCCAGTGGTTTTTAAAGATGCATCATTCTGCTTCAGTAGCTGCATTTTGCATGAGATGTACAGTTGAAATCCTGACCATTGGAGCTGGTAAAGGTTCCATGGCACTTTGCATTACAGCAGGAATCTTAGTATTCTAGCCAGATTCCATTTACATTCTCCCTACCCCAAAACAAAAAAAAAGCCCACCCCTTACTGTCTCAGCTGGATAGTCTTCTGAACGTCCTATCTTATTAGCATTCCTGTGAGTTTAACAGTTGCTGTGTTTCACATCCGACAGTTTCCATTTCAGTGGCAGGTGGGCCCAATCCTACTCCCACTGAAGGGCAGTCCTTTTGTCATAAAGTTCAATGGGCCCAGTTCATGGTTGCTCTGCAGCTCCTTTGCGCTGCATATACTGGTGCATATTCCTGCCCTGCCCTATTCCCTGGGGAATGCCCCTTGTGCAGAAGACCTTCCCCACTAGGCAGAGTCAACTCTGCTAGTCCTGCATGTTCTGTGAGAGTCCTTGGGGCTCTGGTGCAAGGCACATTCTGGGGCATACAAGGAAGTGGCAGAAGAAGGGGATGTTGCTGTGATGGTTCTGTGCCCTGGTTATCCCGTGATGGCTAAAATCCTATAGGGCAAACCATGCACAAATTAGCAAACCCCTCAAGACTTCTCTAATCTGTGTCAGGGCCAATTTGGCCCCCCAGGATAACAGGGCACAAAGCTCCCTCTCAGACTTTGTACAAGGCTCTGCACTGGCACAGAGATGAATCTGGGCCAACGGGTGCAGAAGCAATTGCATTGTTTGGAAAGCACCACAGTTTCCTTCTGGATGAAAGATACTATGTAACTGTAAGTCATTATCACATCTAGGGGTGCTTCATTCTACTGTGTTGTGATTTTATATTTCTAGTCTGAAAGCAAACCTTGCTTTAATAGCCCTCACCAGCATCTTTAAAAGTACTTTTTCAAAATGTGAGAAACGGTAAAAAGTGCCTGGCACTAGCTCATAGCAAATGAGTGTAATTTCCACATTCCTGACACTTTCCAGTTTGTTTAAATGCCGTATTTATCATGGTACCATTGGCCGGTGGATAATTCTACAAGAAAAATATCAAGAGGTTACTTTCCCTGTTAGCCCTTACCTGGGAGGCCAGGATGGACTACTCCACACTAATAGATACTACATGGCACCAGTGCCTGCCTCTTGTCTCCAGTGCTTTTACATAGTTAAAATGGTGCTTTATGTTTTTACCTTAAGGGATCCCACAAACTGTATGCCCATAACAGAAATGAAATGCAACTACTTCTATGACAGGGGGTAGCATAAGGACTGTGCAAGAGGATGCACACCTATAAATCCACCTGAAATCAGGATGGAATCCAGTTCTAGTCTAGCCTCTGAATGCTGGACCAGGTCTAGGAAAGCTCAGCAAATCTGGTTTGTGATTTGCACAGCCCTAGTCCTTTGTTCTCCCAACAGAAGCCCCCAAGGCCATGGGAATCCCCAAAACCTAACAGCATTTTGGGGAACCTGAACCACCTCCACCATTTTTGGTCCATTGCCCCCCTCCTCTCTTTGATTCACAAACAGAGACGCATACAGGAGCTGGAATGTATTAGGGTATCTTTTACCCAAATGCATGCACGTTTGTGTTTTGCTAGACATAAATAATTTCAGAAATCATCTTTTTAGAAACCTAAAACTTTACCATACAGCTGCATAATGCTGAGATGATCATTCCATTTGCTTTCCCCCTATGAATTTCTTATTACAAATTACATTTGAATTTTGAACTTTACTGTGCAGTTTATTACTTTGAGCAGCATTAAATAGCCATTTTCATGGTTTCTTTGTAATGTCTGAGTCTGTGTGAAATCACAGCTGCAATCTAAAGCACCTTATTTTGACTCATATAAGCTTTATATTCACAGGGATTTTGTACATTTCATTCTTTTTGCCACAGACATCACATCCTGAGTGAAATCAGAGGTATTTAACTGCCTTCTAGGTCTGATCAGCACTTTTCAATTTTTATTATCACTATTCATGTTTTGTATAAGGAGGGAAGGTCTTATGAAAGCACAATCCCTGAGCACCTGGGTTCTATTTTTGGTTCTCTCACAGACTTCCTGTCTGATTAAAGGCTTGTAATTTAATTTCTTGATGCCTTGGTTTCCTCATCTGCAACATGGCAAATAATGAAATGTTGTAATATGATAACAATGCATGTAAGATCATCGGATATCCTGAGATGGAAGATGTTCAAGGTGCAAAATACCTTTCTTTATTCTTCCGGGCAATATGTGCAATCACAGGAAAATATAGCATGCAATTCCACCCTTCCCAAATTGGGCACCAGTGGGTATCCCTGTTTAGTGAGACCAGTGCACCTAGAGACAATGGTCAACAGATTCACTTTTATAAGGAACAAGCCTCCAAAAGTCCTTCCTTAATTTAGGCATAATAGATGATGTGACCACCTTGAAAAGTAGCATTGTTACTCACCAGGCTGCTGCTCTGTAAAGACTGAATGGGACACTGGTTCTTAATACTCTTGAATATACTAATTAAAATAGTGTGTAAATGATGTGCTGATATTTTTCATTGATTGCCTTATTACTCACAGTGAATTACAGGCACTGTTTTCAGTTATCACATTATTTTTAATTCTTTTACCGAGACGGCATGAAATGTTGGCCAGAGTGCTCAAAAATGAGTACCTGTAGATAGGTCCCTCAGTCCATATTTAGGCACCTAAATAGTGGCATGATTGTGAACAATGCCAAGCACCAGCAGTTTTCATTGACTTCCTAGGAATAGGTGCTGATTTACATAAGCGTGAGAGCACTATCAGTCCATGAATCATGTAGAGATCGTTTTCTGACAAATGACGACATTGGTATGATCTGTGATTATCTTGGAACGTCTGTATTATCTCTGTCACTGCCCCTGCCTTCATGTACTGAGAGGCCAGAAATATTTGTCCTACTTTTGGCTGTTTCATGGCAAAGAAAGACACTATATACTATGCTGGAGATGCAGCCACTCCTACCTCATTAGCCATTCTAGTATCTGCTCTGGCTCTGTCATAGGGGAAAGCACATCCAGGAGAGGCGGCTGTCTCTTCCACTGAGAAGGTTTCAGATTGACTGATTGTCTCTAGCATCTACCTCTTTCTTTGGGGCAGGAACCATGTGTTTGTATGTATTTGTATTGCTTTTAATGTAGGGGCCCTGATTCTGATTGTGGGGCCATGAGGCATTACTGTAATGCTAATGTTACCCATCTGCACCGATCCAACTGACGTTATTGTGGGGTTCCATGACTCTGAACCCACCATAACTTAAGAACTGGGGTTGGGGAGAGAGACTGTTATTCCTTCTTCAACGGTGGCTCACACTTTCCTAATAGAACAGATGGCCGCTGCCAGTAGTACGGGTTGCTGCCCGTTTTCCTGGTGTTTTTGTAGAATCCAGGGACAATACAACCTCAGCACAAATCTTCCAGACCGGGAAGCTGCTACTTCTATGCCCCAGAAGTGGATGAATTATCTATGTATATAGTCTATCAAGCACTTTGGGATTCTTCAGGATGAATGTTGATAAATACTACATTAACAACTTGCATGCTTATACTAACACCCTACGATAAGCACCCTCTTTCCATCTCCTTACAAGCTGTAGGTTATAGATGTTTTCATAAACAGTGCTGCTTAGAAAGCAACTTTTTTTCTTCAAATGGTAGATGATTAATATGGGCAGGTTCTGGCAGGAAACCCTAGGGGAAGAGGAAAATTAATTTCCTTCTGTGTACTTATTTGCTCCTCTATGTGTGTGTGTGAGAGAGAGAGAGAGTTTTTCACCCCTTCTTGAACAGACAAAAAAATAAAAAAGCTCTGGTAACAAAACCCTTTTAGTGCCTTTTAAGATCTGTGCAGAACTTGAATCTGCTGGGGACTACAGCTGTGCCAATAGCTAATTTTTTTTTGGTTTGGGTCTTCCTCACCCCTCCCCTGCAAAAAAAAATGGTTCAGGCCAAACTGAATCAGAAATTTTTCAGAACTTTTGGTGAATTGAAAAAGTCTGTTCTGGAGCAAGAATTCAAACCTGAGTCTTTCACATTCCAGGTAAGTGCCCTTACTGATGCATTAATACCTGTGCATAAGATTCTTTAAGTGAGAAGACCATTGCACTGGGGCAGTCTCACTCTGTCAGCTACTGAAGTTGAAGACCAGTGGTGGCATAAAACAACCATTCTGAACGTCATTAGCTGCAGTGGATTGCCACTGACATCTTTTGTGCCTTGTCAAGCCGTACGTATTCAATAACACGTAATTGCAGTGCCTTTCTAGCCATTGGACCAAAAGGTCTCCTCTGCCTGGTCTGCCCAAAGAGACTTAGGATATGACTATACTACAAGCAATACAGCAGCAGCTACACTGCTATAAAGTAGACACTTACTTCAGCAGCTGAAGGGGTTTCTCTGTTGCTGTAGTAAATCCGCCTTCTCGAAAGGCAGTAGCTAGGTCAGTGGAAAAAAATCTTCTTCTGTCAACCTAGCAGTGTCCACAGTGGGGTTAGGTCAATCTAACTGTGTTGCATGGGGTGCGAAATTTTTCACAGCCCTGAGCGATGTAGCAAGGTTGACCTAAGTTTTAAGCTTAGATTAAGCCTTAGTATGCCTGGGATAGATGTTTCCCCTCATGGCTAACCTCTACCTGGTTTAGGCCACCAGTTGAAGTGGTGTCACTGGTTATGACTACTGCTGCATATTAGCAACTACTTGGAGCCACAGGTGAGAGCTAGGTGTGAAGTGAAGACCAATGAAAGAGAACCATTCAGAGTGTAACTGTGCTGACTTTCAGAGGTATTACCTCTCCTTGTTCACCCCAGTGCCCTAACCAATGGGCTAATGGTTATAAGAGGGGCACCACCTTCTCCTCCTCCACCTCATGTCAAATTCACAAATAGTTTTAGGTTGATCAAAACTACATTTTAAACAGTTGAATAAACTATTTGTCTAAAATGTTTTGCCCAGCTCTACTGAGGACCGTATGCACCTGCACTGGCCCTTTGTCTCCTTCATTTTCTGCCAGATTCCACTGGAACTTTGTGTAAGTGTGAGGAAATGGCACACAGCCGTGTAGACACTGTGTGTTACTTACATGCTGTTGGCTGTCCATGCTTGCCAATTTCACAGCTCCAGGCTTGAGCCATGAAATAGACAAAAAAGGTGGGCTGTTACCAGGGGCAGATGGGGGACTCCAGCTAGAAACCAGCTGCCCTTGGGGCTCCCTGCTTCAAGCCGGGCTATGCCCACCAAGCTCCCCGCTCCAAGCTGGGCTGCGCCTGCCAGGCTTCCCACTCCCAGCTCCCCGCTGGGAGCCCCGCTGCATCTATGCTCCTGGCAGGGAGACAAGAGCCCTGACAGCTGCTGTGCTCCCGGCGGGGAGCTGGGAACCTCCATGTTGATATTTCAGCACCATTTAGAAAGAATCTGATGGCCAAAATGGCTGCAAGAAGGATTTCCCTTCATTATTTTTTAATGTGCATCTTTGAGCTTGCTTCATCATCCAGGGATGTTCTTGTTAAGACTATATGCATCATCTCTGCTCAAAGCAACTGAGCCAACCCTGCTAAGTTGTTTTACTCAGATGTATAGGATTTGACAGGTAGCAGACAGTCCTGTCTCTCAAGGCTGTATTATCTATCTCTGGCTCTCTATCTAGTATAGTGAGCAGCTGATATTGTTATTGTAAGTGGACTGCAGACTGCTAAATGTTCTGCACCAATTGCCTTCCTGATGAATATAAGCTCTACTGGCAGATCTCAGGAGAGGCAGCAATTGCTACAAAGCCACAAAGTAATATTAAGAGCTACAAAACAGCAACATAATTTTTTTGTGCAAATTTCCTTGAAGTCATTGCAATAATACTTTTGTTGATCGAGTGAGAAAACCTGTTTGCTTGCACATCTTATCTCTGCTAAATTCAAGATTCAGCTTAGAAGGATACTGTCGACTTTAAAAAAACGTACTTCTGTTTGGACTTTTTTATCTTGCTATTGTTACAAGAAATATCTATGATGATTATACCAAAAGATTAGGGGAGAATATTTGTGTCTTTCATTTGTTTTCTTTCTGCAGTGGAAGGCAGTAAGGGATCAATTTGTTTCACTCTTTCCTCTGGATTGTGATTTAATGTATTCATTATGATTAATATTTGTATTGTGAAAATGCCCAGCCCCAAAGTGCTAGGAGCAAGCATATAATAAAAAGAGTAATGTAATGTTGCCCAAAGAGCTTGCAATCTCAGTATGATATAGGAGGTAACGATGGATACTACAAACAGAGCACTAGGTAACAGACAATGATTAACACAACAAGAATCCGTCAGGGTACACCAGCTTCCTAGTCATGGTTGAGTTCATGGCTGAAATGAGTTCTAAAGAGTTTTAATTTCCCTTGTTTTTATGGGCCTTTCACACAGGAATAGGTGAAAGGGAAAAAAATTGGCAGGGGGACTCGAGAGCAGATTATATTACTCGAAACAACATTCAACTGCTTTTTTCCTGCAAATTCCTGCTAGATTTCAAAGTGATCATGGCCCTTTTTAGGGCATACTCTTTTCCCCAAGTAACTACAATTAGAAATCAATCATTTACAGGCACGTAAAATAACAGATCTTGACTATTTCTTAATATTCTATATTTGAAAGGCATATACAAGTATGTAATTATTTGGTCAAAACTTTTTCAATGGAAAATTGGGGTTTCAGTTAAATGAAATTATTTTATGAAAAGTATCTTCTGTCCATGGAAAATTTTGATGTTACATAAAAAAATTGAACACTTACAAAAAATTGGGACCCCCCCTCACCTTTTGATTTAGCAATGCTGCAATGGTACCTTATAGGACTGGTAATTTGTGTGCATATTGGAATTGGAAAAGGTTCAGAAAAGGGCAACAAAAATTATTAGGGGTATGGAACGACTTCCATATGAGGAGCGATTAATAAGACTGGGACTTTTCAGCTTGGAAAAGAGACAACTAAGGGAGGATATGATTTGAGGTCTGTAAAATCATGACCAGTGTGGAGAAAATAAATAAGGAAGTGTTATTTAGGCTTTCTCCTAACACAAGAACTGGGGGTCACCAAATGAAATTAATAGGCAGCAGGTTTAAAACAAACAAAAGGAAGTATTTCTTCACACGACATACAGTCAACCTGTGGAACTCTGCCAGAGGATGTTGTGAAGGCCAAGACTATAACTGGGTTCAAAAAAGAACTAGATAAATTCATGGAGGATAGGTCCAGCTATTAGCCAGGGTGGGCAGGGATGGTGTCCCTAGTTTCTGTTTGCCAGAAGCTGGGAATGAGCGACAGGGAGTGGATTACTTGATTATTATCTTGTTCTATTCATTCTTCCTGGGGCACTTGGCATTGGCCACTGTCAGAAGACAGGATACTGGGCTAGATGGACCTTTGATCTGACCCAGTATGGTCATTCTTATGTTCTTATGCCTCAGGCCCCCATTCTCTTCTATAGACTGAGTTCTCCAACCAAGCTACATCTCCCAGTATGTGGCCTGAGACTCCCATGATGTACTGTATAAGCTTAGCAAGAGTGGAGACTATGTTACATCATGGGAGATGTAATCTGGTAAGGGAGCCCAACCCATGGCGGTCAATGTGGGCGTGAGGCACCACAATAACATTTTCAGTACTGTAACTTCAGATTTTGAACTTTTTTCCTATCAAAAAGTTGAAAGTTTCCACATGGGGGAAACCCCATTTTTTGACCCGCCCTAACTTATCTTCACATTTCGTATATTTTTATCTAGCGGATCTTGTAAGAACTCAATGTAAGTTCTCCAGTAGCCTAAACCGAAAAGCACAAAAGGTGAATTACCTTCCTACTTGAACCTGTACAGCTCTGTTCTCAGAAAACAACCATGAATAGCAATAATAAAAATCAATAACAATACTTGGGGAGAGGGGCAACAAAACTGGACTTTTTTGCAAATTAAAAACGTTACAAAACAAATTGAAAATGTCAAATGTCAGATAATTTTATTATTTTACAAGTCCCATTTGAACAATTTTCAGGAAAATTAAAAACTGGCAAGGCCATGTCCTGAGGTGTTCACAATTATTTATTCTGAATGTTCATCTGCTGGATGGCTGCTTTGTTCACATATCTCTAGGGCTTACTCGTGTTACATTTTTAAGGAGAAAAAAATCGAACCTAAATTTGCATATGCGCTATTCATATTTGGTCAACACAGTCAACATTTCAACATGTGGCCAACCCTCTTGTATGGATCTGTGAGCATGACTCTTAAAACAGAGACAGACATGACTCAGAGTGTTAAAGCTTAATTTAAAATGGAACAAGTGCAGAGAAAAGCTATTAAGATGACAGGGGAATAGAGGGCCTAACTTCTGAGAGGAGTCTAGAAGAACTTGGCTGGTTTAGTCCAACAAATTCCAATAGTATAGTCACATACCCGGAGCAAGGTGCAGAAAACTTAAATGAATTTGATAGGTGACTCACTTCTTACCCTCATCATTTCAGAATTATTCATATGGTCTGAACAAACTAACTTTGTTAATGCCGCCTGGTTAAACCATTGCCAAAAATACAATAAATAGCAGACAGATGAGAAGCGCAGATTTATCTATACCACATCCCCACACATGCTTATGCCTCCTGTTGCTGAAGCTGGTTTGGACCCATTATTTTCAGTGTGTTGCAGAAATTATTTAGTAAAAGGTGCTATCAGAGCATCAGAGAAGTGTAGAACTGGAAAGGACCCCAATAGATCATCTAGTCCAGTCCACTGCACTCAGAGAAGGACTAAGTTAATAACTAGACCATTCCTGACAGGTGTTTAAATAACCTGCTCTTAAAAACCTTCAATGATGGAGATTCTACAACTTCCCTCAATTTGTTCCAGTGCTCAACTACCCTGACAGGAAAATTTTTGTAATATCTACCCTAAACCTCCCTTGTTGCAATTTAAGCCTGTTGGCTTCTTGTCTTATCCTCAGAAGTTAACAGGAACAATTTTTCACCCTCCTCTTTGTAACAAAACTGTTATCATATTTCCCCTCACTCTTCTCTTCTCCAGACTAAATAAACCCATTTTTTTTCACTCTTTCAACATGGGTCATGTTTTCTAGACCTTTAATCATTTTTGCTGCTCTTCTCTGGACTTTCTCCAATTTGTCCACATCTTTCCTGAAATGTGGCGCCCAGAACTGGACACACTACTCTGGTTGAGGCCTTATCAGCACGGACTAGAGTAGAAGAATTACTTCTCGTGTCTTGCTTACAACACTCCTACCGATACATCCCAGAATGGTGTTCACTTTTTTGCAACAATGTTACACTGTTGACTCATATTTAGCTTGTGATCCACTATAACCTGCAGATCCCTCTCTGCAGTACTCCTTTCTAGGTAGTCATTTCACATTTCGTATGTGTAATTGATTGTTCCTTCCTAAGTGTAATTCTTTACGTTTATCTTTATCGCATTTCATCCTATTTACTTCAGGCCATTTCTCCAGTCTGTCCAAATCATTTTGAATTTTAATCCTATCCTCCAAAGCACTTGCAACCCCTCCCAGCTTGATATCATCCACAAACTTTATAAATGTACTCTCTATGCCATTATCTAAATCATTGATGATTTATACATCTGTTTGTGCGGTCTTTCCCAAGACTGGAACTGAAATAACTATCAGAAAGAGAGGACTTGTAGGAAAACATTCAGTTTAGTGCACATTGGGAAACATCCATTGCAATCATAGTGTTAAACTGCATGGGAAATTTTTTCAAATATGTCAGTACAAGGTCATATCATAATCCTACCGGCACTAGAGAACAACATGGGTGGCAATAAGATGTATAAAGAGAGAATGATTTTTAAAAAATCCAAAATATTCATCTTTTGTCTAAAAATCTTTGCATTTAAGTGATTTTTTTAATGGTGCTTATGAAAGTAGCTGCAGTAACAATCCTGGAAAGTGATGTTTTCTGTTTAGCCACTAGGAAATTACAGCATTGGTCACTAACTGCCTACTCTGCAGAAGATTTAAACTATAAGTAAAACAAACTATTACCAATGTCCTGAGCTATAGTGTATTTCCTTCAACTGTATAAGGCTGCATTTTAGGAAATAACATACTAGGAGTGGAATTATCAAAAGCATCAGAGTGACTTAGCCAACAATCTCACCTAAAGAGTCTTCCTTCAGTTACCACAAATGGTACTTTTTTTCTTTGCCTATTCTGGGAGGAATAATGGGATAGACATGATGCAAAAAACAATTAGACTTTCTTATATATCACCATGATCTATTGTAAATGTATATGCTTGATTAGGTAGGTACAGTAATATCAAGCATTTTATGACTGTATATGTGTATACTGTAACTTGGTTGAATGTTGTACATTTCAAGGCTGAAAACACAGCAAGTCTTTGCAGTGGATTCTGATTTCTGGAATTGCAAATTTGTACTTAATAACTGAGTTACTAAAGTTATAAAACAGTTTCCAACTTTCAATGTGTACTAAAATAAAAGGAACCTGGAAAGCCAGTAAGCTCAACATGGATCAATTTATTCTCTGAAATAAGTTGCAATTCTGATAGCGATTCCTCTACAGTTCTGGCACATCAGTAAGAAGAAAAATATAACTTTGCTAATAATAATAACTATCTCCTAATACAGAGCTTTATTTTTTCAAATGGTTGAAGTAACTTTCATCTGTCTTAATCTAACCAAGAAACTCTCACAGGTGAAAAAACCGTAAAGGATGGTTGTTAATTTTTAGAAATTACTAAAACAAGCAACTGTTGGCATGTTTTTCATTTACTAAAATACATGAGTTGGTTTTATCTCCTCTAATATTCAGCGACTGAGGACATTCCTTTTGCAGAGGCAGTAAATGAAGGAAGTGAAAATGAGACTGAATAAGCACCTTCTAATATTTCCATGGCTCAAAGCTATAAAAGATGGTGACAAAATTGAGGGTTGAGAAAATCAATGTAAATGTAAACAGCATTTGACAGAAAGTTAAGAATATCACATCACGCATTTCTGTGTTAGAAAAACAAATCAGTGGAATGTAGAATTTTACTAGTGAGCAATAAGCAACAAATGGTAAATTAAAAATATATTATCTAGTTCTTGGGATAAAAGTGAGGCTCCGGAAAATAATTCATATAATAACATTCAGCTGTGTTAGGCCTATCACATGATGTCTCTAATTCATGGGAATTTATTGAACAGTTTAAACTATTTTCCATTGAGTTTAAGGATGTATTATTACCCATTGTGCTCTCAGATTCTACAATGATGGGCATTAATACAAAACCCTAAGATACACAGATAAATTACATGCTGATAAGGCCTCAACCAGAGTAGTGTGTCCAGTTCTGAGTGACTACATCTCCCGTGCTGCATCACCTCCCCTCTTGAGAGATGTCCAATCAGGGTTCCTAGCCCATAGAGAAGAATGGGAATACCTGAACTACAACTCACACAAGGCACTGCAGCAGAATTTGGAAATTGAAATATTTGGTTTTGCTCAGAATATTTTGGATTCAAGCTTTTTGCCAAAAAGTCGTAACTTGGGGAGGGAGGGAAAATGGGGCGGGGGGGCGGACTTGTTTCCAGCTACTTCTAACACAGCACAGTTGGATGCCTTATTTCTAAGAAGCATGCAGCATTGGCCAATGTTGAAGAAAGAGAAACAGGCTAAATGGGCTATTGGTTTGCTCCGATGTGACAATTCCAATGTTCATCTCCAACCTCCAATTTACATTATGCCTGAAGAGTAGTAGGGGGCTCGGATCACCAGATAGCAAGTGCAAAAAATTGGGGCACTTTTTTTTCTGGGGTGTGTAGGGAGTGGGATAGTTGCGTATATAAGACAAAGCCCCTAATATCAGGACATCTGGTCACCCTAAGTAGGGCATTGTCCATAACATCAGCCATTAACAAATGAAGCTAAGCTTCATTTGATTCTGTGAAAGATTCGAGGACAAAAACACTTAGCAGGGCTTATCTCATCCCTCAGCTGGTATTGAATCCAGTACTAAAAAGTTTCGGTTTAGAAACTTTGAAAAATGGTCTGTGTTGCACATTTCTTACCAAAAGTGAGCATTAATAATGAATAGTAGATCAAATCTGAAAAACTACACAAGACGTCATCTGTCTTCTTGCCAGCTCTTGTGCTGGATAATAGAATGTTTTTTCAGGAGATGCAGATGATATGATTTAGCAGAGGCAACTTGATGCTCATTGGTGTCATTCACACCAATTTTGAAAACTGTGCTGGGGCACAGGGAAATATTTTGGTGATATAAAAATGCAGATGGGGAGAATAATGTAACTTAATATTTGGAGCAAGTGCAAGAACATACACATGACATGTCTCAACAGGATGAAATACCTTCAGAGCTTGAATTCCAGCCTTGATCCTGCAAGTGCTTGTGCAACGCTCAGCAGAGAGTGCAAGATGCATGTGATCCAGTGCAAATACAAGTGAAGGTTACCTGTAGCGATGCAACTAGCATTATCTTCTGTACTGAGTGGAAGCAAGACTTAAGACTCTGGCTTCCTCGCTCTCAAGACTGCAGAGTAAGGAGTGAGGTGTAGGGAGAAAATGGGTATGTCTAAGGAGATGGGTTAATGCGAGTCTTAGGGTAGCCCTACCTGGAGCACCCTCCAATGGCAAGCTATGGCAGAACAGATATGCCTGCCTCCATAGTCTCCAGTAACTCCATACAAGCTTTCTTGCCTCAATAATACCCCTCTTTGGTGCCATTTTATTACAAAACCATAGGTAAAATAGTTCGTAACAAAACTCCCAAAACATAGTCCATTGATCACCCCCAGTGCATGTCAAATCTCACATCTAGTTCCTCTTTGTCCCATGTACCATATTCTGCTTCATAGAAGGCTTGAGTAGCCAACTTTAATTTGTGTGATGATTTTAAAACATGAGTTAAATCTAATAAAATGGTTGTGAAACATTTTTTCAGTTTTTACTATAGTTCCATACAGTTCACCTTCATCCTCACAGTCTCACCCCTTGTCAGCCCCCTGTATATTCAAACACCACCCCCCTAATTTCAATTCCTGGGGGAAACACTGAGCGACACTGCTCCTCCTGAAAGGGGCCAGTCACCCTTGTGAAAGCATGATCCTACTCATAAATGAGGCACTTAGCTCTAAATAATCCCTTCTTTGGCCTTATTCCAGCTACTAAGCAGTATTATGTTCCTGGCATACACACAGACAGTTAGAAACAAAACAAAGACTCTTCCTCAAAGGTTGAAATCTAACATTTCTAAGAATCCAGAAGTCTAATACACAACCACGTACTAAGAGAGATTTGAGCTGCTATTTAAGGAAACCCACCTTGTTTCAGACTGGCTGTTTTACATACTAACTGCTGAAGACCCAGATTGCATGCTTCCTTACAGTGCCAACTAGTCTGCACGCAGGACCAGGAAACCCCTTAATGATAGCCTTAATGATAACCCTGCTTAATGATAGGTTGTAATTTTAACAGTGTTCAATACATCACAAGTAGGAGTAATTTAATGCTTTTCTACATGGACATTCACTTCATGGCACGCTGGGGTATAAATCTACCCTGCATTAGCCTACCGTGCACTTTAATCTATTCCCATTATGAGTGGGGGAGATTCCCATTCTCAAGGAATGATTTAGTTTTACTTGCGAGGGTGTTATGAACTCTACATTTTTCCATACTCCAGCAACATGATGTACTTGTAAGCTTCTGTCTTTGAATAATCTTTGTTCTAATAAATGTCAGCATTCATGTTTACTGAGAGGAAAAACATGAGTTTTATGGATAAATACCTTTGGTCTGACTTTGGCAAACTGCTTTACTGCTTCGGGACTTGTGTTTTAACTGGAAACCCCAAACAGTCAGTCAAGGTAAGAGAAACACAGTAATCGATATTTGCTTCCAGCGCTTATTTTTGTAAAAGGAAAACAATGAATTCTGGTTGAAAGCTACAGTCGATATTTTCAAGACAAGTTTAAAAGATCACTTTAGAGATGCCCACATTTACAGCTTAGTATTGATGGAATTACAGTTTAGGAAACTACTGTGAAGCTATATGACATTTAATCTTGAATCTGATCCTACACTTCCTAGACTGTTTTAAACTCCTAAAACCATGGCCTTGAAAAAGAGAAGAAGGAACCACTGTAATTCAAACTAACACTGTTTATTATTTGGTTTGTTCTAATGAGAGTGGTACTGATCAAAGAAAGAGTATATACAAATGCCAAATTACACACTTATTTTCGTCATGTACGTTACAAATTTAGGGGAAGAGTATTTTAATATGTTTCCAGTGGTATGTGTCAAGACTTCAACTTGTAAGATTGATTCTATCTAGGATAAATTTATATCCAACTCTTTATACAGTCAAAAATTATAAGTAATGTCTCTCTTCACAATACTATCGTTAATTATCATTTACAGTTTTCTTCCTAAATCTTTTGTTTTATGGTAGAAAGAATTATTTCCTAAATTTGGTGAAAATCACTTTGGCCATTTTTGTTCCAGAATGTTTTGTGTGTCTTCTGCTTTCAGTGAAAGGCTGACTTTGGCATGTGGACTGAAGTCTCATGATAATGCGAAAATAACTACTATATAAGGTTGAGACATACTCCTCCACAACGTAGCCATTTCAAACATGCAAATTACTTTTTATCATGTAATCATGTCTCATGTGATCGGTTTCTGCTCTGTTAAATCCTTTACTTTTAAATCATAATTCCCTGCAAACCACACAGTGGAAATTACTGTGCTTATTTTAGAATAGTCTTTTGTGTATTATTGTATTCAGCTGCAGTAAACTACAGTAGAAGTTCCTTATCCTGTGAAAATCGTTCAAACTTATACAGAACATCACAACACCATCTGCTGCTGTGGAACACCATTTATCTCCATTGATTTCAGCTTGACTTTATTATTCTCTAGCCATCTCCCATCATGGACCACTTAACTAATGGTTTAAGTAGGAATGTATAATGCTGGACATAGACACGTTTGAGGCTCTTGGTAAATTGAAAAATACCACATAAAATGCATTTGATTAACAGCTAGCAAGATTTGCCAAATAACCACTTAGATTGGTTCCTTGACTGATCATGTAAGTTACACTTCACTGTATCTCATTCTTACTTTTTAACTTTGCAGCAAAAACTTGAAATAAAGTAACACAGTCTGGGTACAGTACTGCCCACAGCAAAGGCAAAACTTCTATTGGATTTAATGGGAACAACCTGATGCCTAAATCTGTGATGCATTGACACGAAAATATTAGACCTGAATTCCTTAACATTGATGGGAAATATTTAGGGAGAGATCCAAAGCCCTTTGAAATCAGAGGAAAATTTTCCCTTGAAAGACCTGAGTCCTGCTGTTGGTAACAGAAAACTCTTTTATTTATTTTTGAACAAAGAATTTTCAGATGTAATTGGTTCTTTTTCCAACTAAAGTTTAATCATAGTAAAGCATTTTGTAAATGCGGATGTTGTTGTGTGCATCTCTTATATCTGTGCCCTTGAAATGTGGTTGTTATAGCAACAGACTTATCTATTATACAGGTTTTATTCCTAAGCCATACTTTATAGCACCTATAAATAATTAGCTATCTACAACTGTCAGGGTTCCCTCCCCACTCTGAACTCTAGGGTACAGATGTGGGGACCCGCATGAAAGACCCCCTAAGCTTATTTCTACCATATTAGGTTAAAACTTCTCCAAGGCACAAATTCTTTGCCCTTGGAGGGTACGCTGCCACCACCAAGTGATTTAACAAAGAATCAGGGAAAGGACCACTTGGAGTTCCTATTCCCCCAAAATATCCCCCCAAGCCCTTACACCCCCTTTCCTGGGGAGGCTTGAGAATAATATCCTAACCAATTGGTTACAAAGATCAAACGCTTGGGTCTTAGGACAATAGAGAAATCAGTCAGGTTCTTAAAAGAAGGATTTTATTTAAAAAAAAAGTAAAAATCACCTCTGTAAAAATCAGGATGGAAAATAACTTTACAGGGTAACAAAAGATTCAAAAACACAGCAGAACTTCCTCTAGGCTTAGTTTCAAAGTTACAAAAAACCTCCCTCCAGCAAAGGAAAAATTCACAAGCAGAACAAAAGATAATTTAACACGCCTTGCCTGGCTTTTACTTTCAATTTTTGTAATATGAGAGACTTTTAGGATGGTTTATAGGAGAAGGAGTTCTCTGACCTGATGCTTCTCTGCTTCCCAAGAGAACACACAAAAAGAAAGCCTCCCCCCAAGATCTGAAAGTATCTCCTTTCCCCATTGGTTCTTTTGGTCAGGTGCCAACCAGGTTATTTGAGCTTCTTAACCCCTTACAGGTAAGGAGGAATTCTAGGCTATCCTTAGCTGTCTGGTTATGACAGCAACATTTTGTGGGTGTGGCAAAAACCAAAAACTATAGAGTCAACATCTTTAACCATCATGCTACCTAATAATGGATAGAAAGCTTATCTACTAAACCTAGTACTACTTACTTACTCAACCTAGAAGATATTGTGGTTGACTCCATTAGGATTTGAGAAGTTCCCTCTACAAAGTATGCATTATTAATATCTAACAAATTTATAGATGATAATGGCAAAATGATTTCAATTTCCCTCACCAAAAGAGACTCTAGTCTGATTAATGTGCATGCAAATGGTTTGATTCTAAGAGCCTACTTTGCTGGAAATTTAAAAAATCTGTTCACAATTGTGGCTGCTAAGAATTTGAAAATCTGGCATTTGTACTTCTTACTTGAATACTTATATCCACTATATAGATCACATGTTTCCCTGAGTCTGTTTTGCAGAATTTGTTTCCAGGACACATTAGAATTAGAAAAGCAATGTCATGAAACTAATTACTTTTGGTATTTTATGGTGGGTCTGTCTTGTAAAAAAACCAAAACAAACAAACAAAACTATTTAGGAATCAAATTGCTCTTCTTTGCTCTATGAATTTCAACAGAAGACTCAGTCTCAGCCCAGAACTGGGTTTACTAGCTTCTGATGACAGAATTAACTCCAAAATCAGTCATCCCCTCTTCACTACTCACTTTGTACAGCTAGTGTTGTTGCCTCAGAATGGAAATCGTTGGTCTCTCTCTACAAGCAAACGGTTTGTGAAAACCTGGAACAACCTAGTTATAGAAAAACTTCCAGCTATCAAAAGCGGTAGCTTTGCCGTCACTGCTAATGCGTGGCAAACTTTTAACTCTACAGAAAATACACAAGATGGGGTTCATTTCCTCCATCTGGCAAACAGTTGAAATTTGTACCCCCTATGCCAATGGGTACAATTGCACTATAGGGGGAAATTTTATCTGTGAAAGGGCAAGTGATGATATGGTTTTCCCCACTCCTCAAGGCTTTTGCCAGGGGAAAAAAGTTGAAATGTAAGTAGGCGCTCTTGTGGCATGCCCCCGTTGTTCCTTCTCTATCTGTGGATAGAGCAGAGCTTTTGTTCATTTTCTTTTGGGGTGAGGGCATCCTTCCACCCTTTGCTCACTACACCAATGCTGTACCAGTCTTTTCTGAACCTTATTTCCATTGGAAGAGGGATCGTCACCATTTTATTTAAAGACAAAAGGACCTTTGTTGAGTATAACAAATGAGTTTGACTAAAGAATTCTATTAAGACAATCATTGCATTATGTGCGTTTTAATGAGCCGCATGTTCAATATGCATCTCCCCAAGAGGGCAAGAAAGTGCAGAGGGTTTTTTTCAGGGCACAGAGGATGGGAATTGGGGGTGGGTGAGCTGCTTATATGGGTTTTGAAGAATATATTGTTGAACAATGACTAAATAGGTTGTATTTTAACACCAACGGAGACCGGTGCTATGGTCATCGATGGCATGGTCATCAATGGCATGATCATCTCCTCATGCACTGCACTTCATCCAGTGCCACACACTAGCTTACAGAAATGTCTAAACTTCCTTGAAGTCTTGGTTTCTTCCCATTTTTTTTTCTTTTGGAACATTTTAATAATTTTGCTGGCAAAACAGTTAAATGTGAAACAACTATTGGAAAGAGGAACAAAATATGCCTCCAACTATTGTTTTGTACAACAGCTTACTATAGCTTTTATGATCACTTTTCAACTGCATCCCTTTTCTGTAAGAGAAACATTTAAAGCCAACTATCGGGCTTACAGTGGCACAGATGTCTCACTGTAAGATCACTCAGTAGCCGCTCTATACTGATGGGAGAGAGGTCTCTTGTAGGGGGAGACTTTGGCAAACCAGTAAAGTGCCTGAAACCACTATGGCTTATTGCTAAAAGCAGACAAGTCAGCAGGCTATAAATTGGCCATTCAGCAATCTCAGTTTAACCAAGGGGGGGGGTGGTTGGATGCCACAGAAAGGGCAGCTTGACCCCACGTCCTTCCTGATAAGAATTGTGTTGAAGTTGCTGATACATGCATTTTAGAAGAGCAGGAGTGCCCCAGGAATGTCTATTGGGGCCTCAAGGCTGCAAACTCTGGAAAAATCCACACCTGGTTAATCAATAATCAGAAGAAAGCCTCTTGCTTGACCATTGAAACTGCTTGTGTCAAGATTCCTCCCCCACTCTGAACGCTAGGGTACAGATGTGGGGACCTGCATGAAAACCTCCTAAGCTTATCTTTACCAGCTTAGGTCAAAAACTTCCCCAAGGTACAAAATATTCCATCCTTTGTCCTTGGGTTGGCCGCTACCACCACCAAACAAATACTGGTTACTGGGGAAGAGCTGTTTGGAAACGTCTTTCCCCCAAAAAATACTTCCCAAAACCTTGCACCCCCCCCCTCACCAATTTGCCTAGGTGACTACAGACCCAGACCCTTGGATCTTAAGAACAATGAACAATCCTCCCAACACTTGCACCCCCCCCTTTTCCTGGGAAATGTTGGATAAAAAGCCTCACCAATTTTCATAGGTGACCACAGACCCAAACCCTTGGATCTGAGAACAATGAAAAAGCATTCAGTTTTCTTACAAGAAGACTTTTAATAGAAATAGGAGTAAATAGAAGTAAAGAAATCCCCTCTGTAAAATCAGGATGGTAGATACCTTACAGGGTAATTAGATTCAAAACATAGAGAATCCCTCTAGGCAAAACCTTAAGTTACAAAAAAGATACACAGACAGAAATAGTTATTCTATTCAGCACAATTCTTTTCTCAGCCATTTAAAGAAATCATAATCTAACGCATACCTAGCTAGATTACTTACTAAAAGTTCTAAGACTCCATTCCTGTTCTATTCCCGACAAAAGCAGCATATAGACAGACAGAGACCCTTTGTTTCTCTCCCTCCTCCCAGCTTTTGAAAGTATCTTGTCTCCTCATTGGTCATTTTGGTCAGGTGCCAGTGAGGTTACCTTAAGCTTCTTAACCCTTTACAGGTGAGAGGAGTTTTCCTCTGGCCAGGAGGGATTTTAAAGAGGTTTACCCTTCCCTTTATATTTATGACAGCTTGCTTGACAAGGTTTCTTTAGGGGATATCATTTAGCTCATCCTAACTAATTGGCCTCTCACAGTTTGTATGGTAACTTCCAACTTATCTGTATGTATCTCTCTCTCTCTCTCTCTCTTACGATATGTTCCATTCTATGCATCCGATGAAGTGGGCTGTAGCCCACGAAAGCTCATGCTCTAATAAATTTGTTAGTCTCTAAGGTGCCACAAGTACTCCTGTTCTTTTTGCAGATACAGACTAACAAGGCTGCTACTCTGAAACCTGTCTTTAGGGGACATGTCATTCTATTACTAATGTATAAATAAAGGGGGGAAAGTTTGAGGTAGTGGGACTCTTCAGGACTTGACTCTCCCTCTGGATGCATCTTGTGTTCCCCAGTTGCAGATGGGCTGCCGCTATGCCACTCGAGAGCCACACTCAGCTTTGGTACTTATCAAGGTTTGGGGGTGTTTTACTAACCTGTTGTGGACGTGTGTATAAGTGCTTGAGACTAAGTAAAGTTTAGCTTTAAATGAAAGCACTCTTGTGTTGTCCTGTTTGTGCCAGCTCTCTATTGGTCGGACGGCTGTGTCTCCCCTGATTTATTTCCTGACACCACCTCACACAGAGTAAAAGTTACCAAGAGCTTTGGGTTGAAAGAACCCTGGGTAACACTCCCATCAACATAAAAAAACCATCTCCATGAGCGGCGGTAGCTATGTTGGCGGGAGAAGTTCTCCCACCAACAAAGCGCTGTGCACAATACCACTTATGCTGGTGAAACGTATGTTACTCAGGGCAGGGGGGTGGTTTTTTCACCCCCCTGGGTGACATAAATTTTGCCCATATAAGTGGTAGTGTATACATGGCCTAACTTTCAGAAGTTAATGCCTATTTCACTGTCTCAATACCAAGTCCCACGATAAAACCTTTTTTCTCTAAAGGTCTGATCAAGCCCTGAACGAACCTGAGCAACAGTACAAAGGGATAGGTTTTCAAAAACGATCTATTCATTAAGATGTGGATATACTTGCATGTCCACATCTGCATGCTCAATTAAGGTATTTGCACACACACATCAGGTAATGGTGCGTACAAATGGCTAGTTGTCTAGATATTTGTATATATAAACATGTGATTTGCATGTACAATTGTGATAACTGAGCACACACATTTGAAATTATATCTTTGTATATAGACAGAAGCCTCAGACTTCACTTTTTGAAACCGTGGTCCTGAGTTTCTTTCACATTGCCTTTCTTGTTACTAATCATTATTATTCTGCAATAAGAATAAGTGAAATTGATGCATGTTAATAGATTTTTTTTTCACTGAATAGTGACAGCTATTGCATTTCTTCAGTGAACTTGTTAGGCAAAAATGTTCTAATACTCCTCCATTTTATTCTAAAAAAATTAATATAGGATCTATAAACCTAATCCTTGGAGGAATTTATACTAGTTAGTGTAACACAATGTTTTCAATATATTTCAGTAAGAGGACTGCAAAACAGGAGAATGACATGGATTTGGAGAGTTCTATCTCATTTAGTGTCATTTCCCATCATCCATATCTGTCAATCTTTATACCTGCAGTCAAGTGTTTATATTTATGACCAAACAAGATCTCCTGAGATAATCAGCTTGCAAGGATAAGCCTGAATTAATATAAAAAAGGAGCATATTTTTCCTCATTCCACTTCACTTTTATCAAACAATTATTTAAAAAAAAACAACCAACCCTGAGCACTAGGTACACGGCTTTCAATCAGTCTGTACAAATTGGAAACTTCTCTATTAATGTGGAAAGCAAGCATTCAAAACTCAGAAAATATAATTGTGCAATCTGAATTTTCATTCCAAAGATATATCTGTTCAACTCAATTATATAATCTCTCAACAGTGCAATTTTCTCTTTTTATAAATATGTATTTCTCTCTCTGGGCTTGTCTATGCAGTGGGCTAATGTGCTCTCCAGGTGTGTGGTTTCTAAAGAGTGCTAATGTTTTGCACATTAATTGATCTGTGTAGTTCCAGTTGGTGCACTTTAACATAGAGCAGTTTGAAACAGGACTATGTTAAACATACTGGAGAACCTTTTGTACTCACCAGCAGGATCTTCACAAACCACTTACTATGCAACGTTAGTGCTCTTTGGAAATTACACTGGTAAAGTGCATTACCCCACCATGTAGACAAACCCTTGGTGGTTTTTATTTTGCTTTTGTTATTTTCTGTTTTTAATTAGTTAAACATAACACAGTATAAACATCTAGCTTATCCCAGTAAAAGGGGTAAATTCAGTGCTGGATTAATTGGATACAAATCTACTGAAGACATTTGCTTGATTTGTTGAACTCACTCATGCTAGTGTTGAAATTGACTCTATAGCCTGTGTGTAAGAGAGAGAGAACTCCAAACTGTACAAAAATGTTATAGTCAGAAACTTAAAACAACCAAATATTGTACATCAGATGACTCTTACTATGGGTAGCTGCATTGGGAGGGAGGGAGCTGAAGAGGAGAACAGTCTTCATGGAGCCACATGGAACCCCCTCTGCACCCAAGGGAGCACCCCCTGTGCTACACTCTACCTCATCCAACATTCTGGCCAGTATAGCTGTACCAGCAGTAATAGACTGCGCCATCAATAGACTGGGCACAATGCACTTTCCTCACCAGACCAAAGGGGATCTGTGTGAGTCGCAGTCTGACTCCAGATCCGCTCCTGGGGCAGCAAAAAAACATGCTGATTGACTTATGAAGAAACTGTGATTTAGCCCGAAGGGTTAATAATTTATTTAGCCACAACAGACGTTAAAAGCAAACATAGCCCTGTGGAACTGATCGTTGCTTCTCCTGTTACAGTCTTCTGTGTCACCTGCTCATTCACAGGAATGTTGTGGTGGAAAAAAATAAGTCTATAATTAGCCACTAGAGGGAGCTCATGAATCCCATGAATGTAATAAAGACCTATTGATATGGAAGAAGAAAAATAATTTAAATTATAAGAATATAGATTATATTTTCCTGTTCATATTAACTTCCCTTGTACTTTCATGCCAGAGTTTTATGAAAATTAGTCCTGATTTATTATGTTTGTCATACAGTTGCTGAGCAGAGCAAGGCCATCAGAAATTCTCCCCGTTTGGAATTGTAACAAATTTATTAGGCCAAATTCTGCTCTGAGTTATACAACCACAAATCTCATGAAGTCACTGAAGCTGAAGATATGGATAATAATGGATAGCAGAGTTTGACTCACGTCAGCACTTAAAATGATAACAGAAACTTTATTTTTTCAGAACTTCACACTGAAGATCTATGTGAAATAAGCATATGCAGAGAAGCCCAGAACTACGGTATAAATCTGTCTGCTGAGCACAAACAGTGCGCTCTTGAAAACTGATGTAGATTTTTGAAGCTATTTAAAGTCTCTGTTAAACAAAGCTGAAATCCTGAACCTGTTGGAAGGATTGATTAAACTCCCATTTACTTTCACAGGGCCAAGATTTCACTCAAGGCCTTTATTTTTTTCCACCTCTTTAATGATGGTGGTTAGACTCATAGACTCACAGGCCAGATGGGAACCATCATGATCATCTAGTCTGACCTCCTGCACATTGCAGGTCACAGAACCTCATCCACTCAGTCCTGAAATAGACCACTAACCTCTGGCTGAGTTACAGAAGTCCTCAAATCATGATTTAAAGACTTTCTGTTACAGAGAATTCACCATTTACGCTAGTTTAAACTTGCGTTTAAAATTGACCCGTGCCCCATGCTGCAGAGGAAGGCAAAAACTCCCCAGGGTCTCTGCCAATCTGACTTGGGGAAAATTCCTTCCCGACCCCAAATATGACAATCAGTTAGATCCTGAGCATGTGGGCAAGACCCATCAGCCAGACACCAGAAGTAAAGGCAAACGCTCACTGAAGTTAGTGGAGAGGGTGTCATTGACTTCAGTGGGCTTTGGACCAGGCAATAAACTACAGGGCTTGTTTGCTTATGAGTTGGAACTATCACAATAAGCATACTACAAGTTTTCTCCAGTAAAGGAGTAGCCACCACAGAATACTCTACTGTGAGTGACAGAGCTGTAATTCTAAATATCACATATTCAAGAATGGTTTTTAATCCTTTCATTTCCACTGACTGCAGCCTCCACACAATCCAGTAGCTCGGCTAAAAGATGTTCAAGAAATACACACTAGATAGTATAAAGTCAAAAGAAAACTGTTCCTTGTAGTTTGCCATGATGTGCTTTTTAAAGTGTCCCTTTTATATCAGCCTAGAGACCTATAAAAGTATGGTTCCCATCTTCAGGGAAGAGTTTTATTATTAGAGCTGGACAAAGCTGGAAAAAAGTGAGTTCAGGGATCACTGAAGTTCAACAAATTCAAGTGTGACCCTAAGACAGAACTCCTCCCTGTGCTCTCCGCATACCAGCGGGCAGAGTTCTTTTGTGCTAGTCTCATAACAGGCTGCCTTTACAGTGCAAATGTTGTCGTGGAAAAGATATACCCATCAGATCCAAATTTCATAAAGTCCCAGTTCAATATGGCAGGTGAAAATGCAGACATGAAACAAACCTGATACACTAGGCAAAAGCTAAGACTTGTAAGAACAGTTTTCCACGGAAGCTGGGATTGCATTCTTGTGTTCTAGAGATTGTACATATGGATGTATGGTGCATGTGGTACAGTGGACACCACCTCCAGTGAAATCATCTCATGTGAGGTTTATCATGTCAGACAATGCAACTCTATTAGAGGTGCTGTGGACTTGCAGTACATTTTTTTGTCTTGGTCTATGTGCTTGGGAGATACATGGTGGGAGGAGAGAGAAGGCAGTTCTCCCCAGAAGCTTCTTTAGATCAATGGCTCCATGGCTGCGAAGCTAGGGTCTGGATTTGTATAAGCAGTCAGATGACAATAGACTTCATGGCAAAGAACACCATGGCACTTTATACCATCGTCAGTCAGTATTGACTTATCTTGACTGATGGGTGAGAAATTATAGAACTAGGCTTTGATTTACAATGTGCTATATGGATGGAATTTCTAGCCTTGTTCAAATGTCAGGTGATCCACTTGTAGATATTATCATTCCCCCAAGCAGCACCTTATCTCTTGATTTCCTGCCCCTTCCAACAAATATAATGAGCTAGCCAACCTTTTAAAACTGACATTCATCATTTCAGTCTGATTGTAAAAGGTATGGAGGAGACAAATGCCAGGGATTGGGATAGAGGGGAGATGTAACATTTATCAGCTGCATTAGAATTTGAAATGGAGTAATTTCCCTGTCTACTTCCAGTTTTCAACTGTTTTTGGAGAGCAGTTTCCTGTCCCAAACGTTTCACATTTAATAGCAACCCATGCTGTTAAGATGGAACATCTTGTGCTTTTCTGGTTGCTAAGTACCCCATATTACAAGGGCAGCTTGAGGTGGAAGTTTATTAACTCTAAAATGTTCACCTTTTTTCTACACAGACAGGTGAAAACTCTGATGTTAATTAGAAGGAATATATGTCTTAAAAGAAGAAACTGTGCTTCAATCATTCCCAATGACAGAGAGATGTCTCATTTCAAAATTTTGAAATGTTTTGTTCTGACTTTTTGCTTCAAAGCAGCATTTCAAATTCAAATTTGGTCAATTAAAAAAAAACCCCACAAAGGGTGAAAAACACCTGAAAATGGACAACCCGAAATGAAAAATTTGGGAGAAAAAAATGTCAAGTCAAGAAACCCCCAAAATTTTCATTTCACATCAATCCAAAAAGTTTGGGTTGATGCTAAATCATTTTTTTCCACCATGCAGTGATAATTTTTGAAAAGAACTAGCTTTGGTTTGAATAGGATTTTGTGTGTGTATGTGTATTTTTTTGGTTCAGTCCTTACATCGAAAAATCCATAATTTGCTCAGTTCTAACTGGCACTTCAGAAATGATACATTTGACCCACTCCGTTAATGTTAGATTTGTGTTTATTTGTGGCAAAATAGTGTTGTTTGTGATTTCTTTATGCACTTGCAAGTACATTAATTGCCAGTTCTCCAAATTAAATTAAAGCAAGTCAACATTTTTTAGTTTGCTGCTTAATCTGCAGGATAAAATAGCTTCCTAATGCTAGCAACACTATTCAGATTCTGAAGGGGAAACAGAGGAAAAAAGAGTGGCATGCATTGGAATCACAGATTGTCTGAAGGAGAAAAACTCAGTGCTCTGAACAGACCAAGACAATCTCACAGAATGCAATGTTCATTTAAGCACTGTCACGTTCGGGTGAACCTGAACTATGTGACATATTTGTATTTCAGCAGGGTGCGCTTTTATTTTGCTTGTGTTTTTCTCCTCGCCTCTTCACTCTGAACTGAGCATTTGACTTGTGGCTTTTAAAACATAGCTTAGGGTTTCCCATAAAACCAACAAACTCTTTCTTCCTGCTCCAGTTTCAGTTTATTTGTTTTTCTCCTTTGAAATTTAGACATCTGAAAACTGTGGGAAATTATGAGCAGGAACTTCATGTAGCTTTACTCCATGCTGGTATTTGCTGCATGTATAGTATTTTTTTAACTTCTTTTGGTTACTAGAAGCTGCAAAAATCATCATTCAGCCTGATATATGGGCCAAATATTTGAACAGTGAAGAGGCTAATACTAACATATAGCTCATATCAGCAAACCCTTTTTTGCCTTTGGAATCCTCTGATGGAGATTGTCAATATAAGATGGCTGCATTTGGCATTCATAATTGGCCAGGTGCTTTGCTGGAAGTTTTTTTGCCTTTCATTGCAACAACCAGTATAAGCCCCTGCTGGAGGCAGGATGACAGACTAAATGAACCTTTTGCTCTTTTTCACTATGGCAATCTGTGATGGAATACACCCCCTGTATTCACACCCTACACACCGTTGTAATAATCTTTGTACATGGTATACCTTGTGAGAGATGCTTTGAAAAATCATAACTTGCTGATCAATAGTATCCTGATAAAATATGTGCAGCAATGTTGTATATGAAGTTATAATATTCCCCTGTATGATGTTATTAACACTTATTCCAAACCTCTACCCCACAACCCTGACCAGGCAGACATTGGCAGACAGGTCTGTCCTTAACAAAGGAATGTGCTTGCCTTAATTTGCATTTAAGTAGTAAACAGAGTTGCAAACAGGGAAAACAAAGGAAGCTCAAACAGGTGGGGGGAAAAACCAGCAGCGAACATCCTTCCACATAGACTCTTTGTCTCCTGGCTCTCGGCTGGAAATGTTTTTTCAAGCGTGAGACTGAAACTATAAAAAGAGGGGCAAACATACCAAGGGACTCCCTTCCCCTCTCTCTCTCTCTCCATGCCCATCACATTCTCTGCACCTGAGAAGACAAAAGGAAACTGCTGTTGGACTCTGGGGGAGGGGTCCTGACCTGAAGAGTTTTTGGTCAATAATCTTGCTGGAAGCATGTGGTGAGAAATTTTGCTTGACTCTCATATAGTTTGTTAAGATAGGCTAGAAAACATTTTATCTTTATTTTTCTTGTAACTATTTTTGACTTTTATGCCTCATTATTGTATTCATTTAAAATCTCTCTTTGTAATTAATGAACTTGTTTTATTGTTTTATCTAATACAGTGTGTTTAAATTGAAGTGTCTGGGTAACTCCATTTAAGATAATAAGCTAGTGTATGTTAGTCCCTTAAACAAATAACAGACTTAATATAGTTGAACTGTCTAGGAGAGGACTGGGTATAAAACATACATTTATGGGGGAAAGTCTAGGAGTAGGAGTGTGTTGGGGTCACCCTATAGTATAACAAGGCCAGTAAGAGCCAGGGTGTGACTGGCAGGCTACAACACCAAGGCATTGCAAGGCACCCCAGGTTACAGAGTAGGGATAACACAGCCCCCAGTGGTCTGGACTGTACCCTGGTACGTCACTCAATCGAAGCAGCTTTCTACAAGTTATTGAAAGTACTATAATGAAGTGGCTTACAAAGCTCCTAAACTTGGTAAGTGTTGAGATAATTGCTGTTGTTTCAATGGATTTTTCCTGCCTTAATTTTTTTGCTCTAATCTGTGGTATCTCTTTTCATGTAGCCCTACCCACAAATGTCCTTTAGATTCTATTAAAAGCACTGTCTACCACTTTAGCATCATATGCCTACACCTTGTCATTTATTGTCTTCATCTTAATTATTGAATCTTTAACTGTAGTTTGCTGCTAATCATTTTTAATTTTTTTTCTGCTGAAACAAAGAACATTCCTTAGCTGTCAAAATAAGCTCCTTGTTTCTCAAATCCATGCATTCCTCTCACTGTGGATTGCATTAGTTTGTGCACTGTGACTGCTGCAGAAATACAGATTTTTCATTTATTTCAGATCATAGGCATTTCTTTAACTGATAGCTGTAACTAACTCTTCTACTGTTGCCATCCATACCCACTACAACAGACAAAATGTATTTTGACTTCTGTTATATGGACCAGATGTATCATTTCTGAAGAGCCAGTCTGAGATGAGCAAAAATGCATCTTTTGGTTTGGGGACCCAATCAAAATCTCAACAAAAAAAATTCTCATTCAAACTGAAACTAAATTATTTTCAAAAATTTTCATTTAATTGAAAAAATTAATTTTGAATCAACCAAAACTTTTTGGGTCAATTCAAAATGAATTTTTTTGATTTTTCAATTATTTTGAGTTGACTGAAACATTTTGTTTGACTTGACATAATTTTTTCCCCAAGGCTTTTCATTTCAATTTTTCACTTTTGGGATGTTTTTCATCCTTGTGTGTATTTAATTGGCCAAATTTGAATTGGAAATGCTGCTTTGAAATGAAAAATAACCCAAATTCATGAAATGTTTTCGAGCACTGAAAAATCTGTTCAATTTTTTTGCCCATCTCTAGTGTGTTGTAGTACAGGGATATGATGAGATGCAATAAACTGGTGGTTTAGAAGAACTTTAAATTGAAGAACTATTTTTGATTCCCTATGTTCACCTGACAACTGATGTACAAGAACCAAATTAATCTAGGATATACTCTTCTATTAAGAGAGCTGCTTGGAATAAAGACAGACATCCTTAAACTGGGGGAAATGGTAAGATGACCAGGGTCCATCTGAAATTGTCTGACAACCCAGAACAACAGAACTAAGAATAAAGGTGACAGGAAAAAAACTATCAATGGTACAATGAGAAGGGCTTTTATTTATTTAGAGATAAGCTAGCAAACTAGACTAGACTAGCAAACTGCAAAGCAAACAACTCCAAAAGACAAAGACCAAGATTTTAAAGTCCAGTTCTTGAGTCCACATGTTGGCACCTAAATAATTAGACTGAATTTCTTTGAGCACCAAGCAATTCCCATTTAATGCAGGTACCCAAGACCTGATTTTCAATGGCTCTGCACCTCGTGCAGTCATTTACATCTGTGCAAAGATGATGGGAAACACCCCTAAAAACTACCTTGCATTGGTTCAAATGACTACATAGGATGCAGGGCAATGGAGAATCAGGTCTCTGTTTTCGAAAACCTTGGTCAGGAATGATTAATTTTAAACTGAAGATGCAAGCAACATACAATAGATATATTGGCTGCACTATCTGTGTCAGTTTTGACAAGTTCAGTGACTTGGATGATGAGACCGAATGCAAACAATAGAAAGGAACTGAAGACAGCAAAAGGAGAAATTCCATAGAAATAGCTTAACAAAAATCAGGAGTAATTCCACTGAAATAGTGGAGTCATTGCAGACCGGGGGCTTGTCTACATGGAGAAATTGACTGGAATAGTTGGCACTCTCTTCTGGAATACAAATGACTTTATTCCAGAATAATTACTCCAGGAGTGCCTTAATTATTCAGGAATAAAAGTCACTTCATTCAGAATAGAGTGCCCACCTGAGGAGCTATTTTGGAATAGCTATTGCAGAATAGTTTATTCCACAATAGCTATCCTGATCAATTTTCCCATGTGGGCAAATCCTTACACTGATGTAAGCTGGTAGCAGAGTTTAGCTCTATGAGTAGAACAAACAAAAGGTACTCATCGGACTTTAGCAGACAGGAATCATTCATGAATTTTGCCTGATTATTACTAACATTCACACAAATAGGTTTACTATGGTACAGAGAAAATTAGGAAATGTAATCTGAATGCCAGCTTGGAGAGAAGAAAATGGTATGATTGCAACAAAATACTTTGATAAAAGATAAATGTATTTCGTTTATTCTTGTTTCTGCTCTTTTTTTCCAGTTATCTTTTGCATGCAGAAAGGGAAAAAGAGAAAGAATATTTTATGTGCTGTATGCTACTGAATCATAAATTTATCATTCAGTTCCCTGCAGTAATACAAATACCTATTTATATATCATATATAGGTAAAAATATATGTGAGCACACACACAACCCACATATTATTTTCATGTCTGTCCTAAAATTCCTTTCCAAATGAAACGAAGCCTTTTAATGCATAAAGTGACATACTCTCCATATGTCTGAAAAGATGATTATCTAGCTGTCTGTAGCTGAGGTCTGTCCTGACATGAGTAATTAACACCTGCAGGGAGGCCTCATTTCTTGGAAGACAGAACTAGGGAGGTAAACAGATTATTAGGCTGAAAAAGACAGAATCTCTGAGCCAGCTAAAATAAGAGGAAGAACCCACAGGGAATCATTTACTATGAGCAAGAATAACAATGGACAAGATAATAAGTTAGGAATGTGGAGATGAGGTAAGGACTAGGTGGAGTGTGGACAATGCATGGACACTGTATGCTGCACAGGGACTGTCTCTTGCCAAATAACCAAGTCAGTCCAAAAAAGTGTGATGTAATGTATAGGAAATGCATTGAGATGTGTAAATGTATGTAAAGGGAGAGGGTTTCTGTGTAACTTTGGAGATGTGATATACCCTGCATTCGTCTCCCTACATTTGAGTCTGATAACTCAGTGTAGCATTGCTGAATGACAAATAAAGGAATCCAGATGATGAAATCTGGAGTGGAACTGAGTGTTCAGGATCCCAGAGAACTGGATGAGGTGTTCTCCCAGAACTAGAGGTGGTCTTCTGGGTAAGCTGAGTGGAAAAGGTTTTGGAGGGAATCCCAACACTATCTATTCTACTTCTAAGCATCCATCATCTTAATATTTAGGGACTAAAGCTGCTTGGAGTAACTTTGACAGAACCATATTCCATCAGAATATGTAGTTGTGTTGAAATTGAAATACTTCACAAAATCAAGTCGATTTTTGCCAGAATTTCGTTTAGGGAGAAAAACCAAAAACATTTCAACAGTGTTGAAGTGTCTTGCTTTGACATTTTAGGAATGAATTGTTTATTAGTTTTTTTTGTTTGTTTTGTTTGTTTTTCCCATTCGTAAATTACTTTTTGTTTCAACTTTCTAAAATTTTGAATTATGCAAAATTTTAAAAAGTCAGAATCTAAATGAAACATTTCTGGTTTGTTGAAATGAAATATTTTGATGGACTCAAAATGAAACTTTTGTGGGGCGTGATTTTCCTTTGTGGGGAATTTCAAATTTTTTGGTTTTTGTTCTGATTTGGAGTGAAGCCAAATTTCAAAATCTCTAAATCTCTCAAAATGGAACGTCAGTTCCTCACACAGGTGTATTAAGCACCAAACAGTTATGAAGAAAATTTATAGCTTAAAAAAAGGAAATATTCCACTTTCTTTCCCCAGGTATGTGTGGATTTCTTTTAGGGCATCACTGATAGGAAAAGGCTGTGTCACTTAGATATATTTTACTGTATGAATAGATTCAAGCTTGGCTCCATCAATTTGCATGCGCTCTCTCTCCCTGCTGAAAATATACACTGATAACTTGCTTTCTACTTTTTTCGTGAGTCTCTCCAGCCACATTTTTCCTATGGCACTCAAATGCCCTTGATCAAAGTGGGTGATGAGGAAGTCTCTAAGTTTGACCAGATTCCAGAATGTTAAGACATTTATATATGCATCATTGTAGCCATATCAGTCCCAGGATATTAGAGAAACAAGGTGGGTGAAGTAATATATTTTATTGGACCAAAACAGCTTAACATTGACCTAACTCATGTCTACACTACAGTGTAGCTCCTATCGATGTAAGTCGTCTACTATACCGACTGTGACAAAGTTCCTCCTCTGCCTTGGTGGGTCCTGCGCTTATTGGCAGATTTTCTCACCTCAGAGGTTCACGGCAGCCCTCAGTTTGGCCACTTTCATGGCTCAAATCTGCCATTCACTCAGTTAGCCTCATCACTGGCCAGCATGGGGAAAGGAAGAAGAACAATCCCCGCAGTCTCTGCTGATCCACCTAGTGGGTCGGGGAACAGGCCAGAGACCTTCCCCTCTGGTGGAACCTACTGTCCAGTTCAACTCATCCGGTATCAAGTAGGGAGTTGGGGGGATGGGGGGATGGGAGGAACCCAGGCCCACCCTCTACTCCGGGTTCCAGCCCAGGGCCCTGTGGATTGCAGCTGTCTACAGTTGCTCCTGTAACAGCTGCGTGACAGCTACAACTCCCTGGGCTACTTCCCCATGGCCTCCTCCCAACACCTTCTTTATCCTCACCACAGGACCTTCCTCCTGATGTCTGATAATGCTTGTACTTCTCAGTCTTCCAGTAGTACGCCTTCTCACTCTCAGCTTCTTGCGCCTCTTGCTCCCAGCTCCTCGCGCACACCACAAACTGAAGTGAGCTCCTTTTTAAACCCAGGTGCCCTGATTAGCCTGCCTTAATTGATTCTAGCAGCTTCTTGATTGGCTGCAGGTGTTCTAATCAGCCTGTCTGCCTTAATTGTTTCCAGAAAGTTCCTGGATTGTTCTGGAACCTTCCCTGTTACCTTACCCAGGGAAAAGGGATCCACTTAACCTGGGGCTAATATATCTGCCTTCTATCACTCTCCTGTAGCCATCTGGCCCGACCCTGTCACACGACTTAATAACTCCACCTCTGCAAGAGGTATAGCGCTTAAGTCAATGTAGTTAGGTTGATGCAGTGTCAGTGTAGACATTGCATTGCTTACATTGACTGTTGCTGCCTTTCAGAAGCCATCCCACAATGCCCCACCCTGAAAGTTAAGTTGGTGCAAGTGCTCCTGGTGAGGACACACACTGCCAGCACAAGGAGTGCAGTGTGAACATGCAAAAGCAGATTAATTACAGCAGCTGGCTGCAAGTTGACGCAATTTAGGGTATGTCTATACATACAGCGCTGCAGCGGCCTACCTATATCGATACAGCTGCAGTGTGTATAGTGAAGACACTCTATGCTGATGAGAGAGAGCTCACCCCGCTGAGCGACATAAGTTTTGCCCACATAGGCTGTAGTGTAGCCTTAGATCAACTTCATTTTTTAGTGTAGACTTGCCCTCACAGTGGCTAAATGACAAGATCAAACAGATAGTTTAGCCTAAGTAGTGAGCACATATTCTAAGGGACCATTCAAGGCAAAGTGGCCCATTAACACCCCTGTAGTCATAGGACAAAAAGGGGGATTAGTGGGTTATGGATTGTTGTCATGAGCCATGAATCCAGTGTCTTTATTAAAACCATGATTTTTAGTGTCAAGCAACGTTATGAATTTAAGCTCCCAGGCTCGTCTTTTGAAAGTATTCTGCAGGTTTCCTTTGAGGCTGAGGACTGACAGAACAGATATAGAGCTTTATCTAGACTAATGAGGTTTTGAATGGAGTCCTGAGAAGAGCAAGAGTTTGCGTAGCACCCAGGAGATGTTTGTGTCAGTCTTCGTTACTTGTGAGACACGCTGCTGAGTCCTGCACTCAGCTTGGATTGTGTGTAGCATTCAGCCCCCAGAGAGAGGAAAATGCAGTAGTCTAATTTGGGGGTGATAAAATAAGGAGCTCATAGTTCCTCAGACTAGATCTTTGTCCTTTACCTACTGTATGCTGCTTTCTGTACCTTGCTGTATGCTTTTGAATTGGATAAAGATAATTAACGTCCATTCTGCAGCTAAGGGATCTGACTTACTTTTCTGTGTCTTAATATATTTTTAGCTGTTATTAATGATAATTTAATCCTTATTTTGGGCCTGATCCTATTGAAGCCTATTGAAATTAATGAGATGACTCCTATTAAACCCTGTGGGTTTTGGATTAGGGCTTTTATTTAGTAGAGCAAGTACCACATATCATTTTGTCCTTTAATTCCCAGATGGCTAAAGAAAACTGAAAATCCTATCTTATTATAGGGCTGAGGACTTTCTCCAAAAATTCCTACATAGACAAAAATTCTGCATAGACAAAAAGCAAAACAACCTAAGAACTAACCAGGTTGCTTTTCTGCCGGAGAAGGGAGAAACTAAGGTTGCCAACTTTCTATTTGTAGAAAACTGAACACTCTTGCCCCACCTCTATCCCCACTTTCCTGAGGCCCCACCTTTTCTCTGAGGCCCTGCCCATGCTCACTCCATCCCCCATCCCTCTGTTGCTCACTCTCCCCAAGCCTCACTCACTAACTCATTTTCACCGGGCTGGGGCAGCAGGTTGGAGTGCTGGAGGGGATACAGGCTCTGGGCTCGGAGGGCGGGCTCTGGAGTGGGCCAGGATGAGGGGTTCAGGGTGCAGGAAGGAGCTGCAGACTGGGGCAGGGTGTTGGAGTGGGGTATGGGCTCTGAGATGGGGGTGGGGGTTCTGAGGTGGGGCCAGAAATGAGAAGTTCAGGGTGCAGGAGGGGGCTCCAGGCTAGGTGAGGGCTCTGGCTGGGGGTGTGAACTCTGGGGTGGGGCCGGGGATGAGGGGTTTGGTGTGCAGGAGGGGACTCCAGGCTGGGACCAAGGGGTTTGAAGTGCAGGAGGGGACTCCAGGCTGGGGCGGGAGGTTAGAGTGTGGGAGGGGGCGTAGGCTCTGGGAGGGAGTTTGGGTGTGGGAGGGTGCTCCAGGCTGGGTCTAGGGAATTCGGAGTGTGGAAGAGGGCTCAGGGCTGGGGGTGGGGGTGCAGCGTGTGGGCTCCGGGAGGGAGTTTGGATGTGGAAGGGAGCTCAGGGCTCGGGCAGAAGGTTGGGGTACGCGAGGGGGTTAGGGGTGTGGATTCCAGGCAGCACTTACATCTGGCAGCTCCCAGAAGTGGCCAGCTCCTTGGCGCAGAGGCGGCCAAGTGTCTCCATGTGCTGCCCGTGCCTGCAGGTGCCACCCCCACAACTCCCATTGGCCACAGTTCCCAGCCAATGGGAGCTTTGAAGCCAGCACTCGGGGCAGCGCCTGCAGGCAAGGGCAGCACATGCAGCCTTCATGACCACCCCTGTGCCTAGGAGCCAGACGGACATGCCAGCCACTTCCGGGAGCCGCGCAGAGCAGGGCAGGCAGCCAACCGGACTTTTAATGGCCCAGTCAGTGGTACTGACCAAAGCCGGCAGTGTCCCCTTTTTGACGGGGCTTTTCAGTCGAAAACCATACGCCTGGCAACCCAAGGAGAAAATGTTGTTGTTTCTGTTTTAAATATGAGGGAGGCAGATACTATGCTGATAAGAGTCATGTAAGTTCCTAAGTAGAAAACTGCTACCCCTTCAGACTATTCTGAACATTGTGCCCTATGAACATAACTCCTGTCTTGGTTTGAACTGCAACAGCTTCTATAATTTTATGCATATGAGTTATCGGACTTTCTAAGCAACAATGGATGTAGTTTTAAGATACATCGTTTTATTTGGAGAAAAATAAAAGCAAACAGAAAATGGGCTCAAATTTGTAGGGTTGGTTAGTTGTTTTCAGTGCAAAATATGTTGTCATGGTGAATTTGACCCACCTCTCTCCCTTAAAATAAATAAATACACAATCTGCAAAGCTGCATAACTTTTGTAACTTCCAAAATTAGCTGTTCAAACTGTTGCTGTTAATGAACCTCTGCAAATTCTAATATCAATTATGGTTCATCAGTTTCTCTGATCCTTTATGTAAATTTGTGCACTCCATGTCTCAGCAAGGTCTATTTATAACTGAGTACTGCTTCTTTGTGCTTGAATTATAAAATAAGGTAACTGAGTGCAATTAGCAAACAAATTAGCCAGGGGCTTTTTACCTCTGGAGCCATGGTTTAGATTTACTCATCAAAAGAGCAACTGAAAATCATTTTGGTCTGTAAATGATCTGGAATAAAACAATTTTGGTAATCTCCCCACTGGTCGCTTAGAAACATTTATGATCTCCTAAGATAATGAGTTGAGGCCAGTTGGCAGGCTTTGCTCAAAAGGGCCCAGAGATGAAGAAGCTGATAAAATTATATCCACTCAAGCTCCAGAATGCTGTGTTCTTATGGCTAATCTTTTCATTGGTACTAAATATATTAACACAGTTAAGCAGATCTGCTGGGACTCCATTGACACAAATGCCTGAAACAACACCAACCCTAAATTGGATTTCTGATTTGGGAATCCACAAACTCACTGTTTTATGGGTGTGAACCAATTTGAATTGATGCTGGTGGGCCTATAGTGTTTGTTCTACATCTGCGTCAAATGTTTCCCACACCTCTAATGCTCAGTCTAAGCTTGATCATCAGCTGTTGAGGAGAGAATTTTCATCCCAGAATTGACAATAAAGTAGGTCATGGAAGAAGAAATGATACCAGATTGATCTCCTACCTGGGTATGATACTATGTTCAATATATGTTGATACAGCTATTTTTAGGTGAGCTTAGGACTGAGCTCATGACATAGGGCCATGTGTTTTGTCCACATAGAAATCCTTTCACTTTCTTTTTTGTTTGTTTTAATCCTTCTGTCTTGTGCTATGTTTTGCAGATAGAGTGTCTAACAAACTTTTTAATCAATTCTTCACCTTTCTGACAACTAACCACCCTTGTCACCCCAAATGAGGTTTTATTTTACATCTAAAACTTTTTCCAGGGGCTCTTTGTTCTTGATGTCACTGCTGCAAATGACAAGCACAGTTTTCTAAACCAAAGAAAGAAATTGCCATAATAATAAAAAGCCAAGAAGGAGGAGCAGTGCTTTGAAATATTAATTTATTAAAATCTTTTTGAACTGCCATCTGGAAAGGTGTAAAGAGGGTTTTCTCTTTCAGTCTGAAGACAATGGAAAATCAAGGGTGAAAGAATATGTTTTCATTCGTATTTGTTGTTGTTTCATTCTTTTCCCCCTGAGTCTTAGAATATGATTCAGAATTCTTCGCTGTCTTATTCCCCAGAGATATGTGGGTTTTGACTTTAAATTCTGCTCTATGATATAAAGCAATGCTGAAGTCGCTCAGTGGTTTGAGCATTGGCCTGCTAAACCCAGGGTTGTGAGTTCAATCCTTGAGGGGGCCATTTAGGGATCTGGGGAAAAAATTGGGGATTGGTCCTGCTTTGAGCAGGGGGTTGGACTAGATGACCTCCTGAGGTCCCTTCCAACCCTGATATTCTATGATTCTAAGTCATGGCACCCTGAATCTAAAAGCACCCTGGACAGTCCTGATCTTCTTGGCCTGATAAATGTAACTGTTTCATTCTAGCAGCTAGGCTGTGTATGTTACAGATATTTTGGCATGAACCTAGATATGTTATGCATCCCAAATTCCTAGTGATTTCCCACTGATTTAAGGTTAAGTATGTGTATGAGTGCCTTGCTGATTCAGAGCCTGCTTGCATAATAGACATTGGGAACAAATTTGTGATATCTTCTAATAGGGGAAAAGGTAAGGTGTCTTACAGTGAATCAAAATATTTACCCAGATGTTCTGTGACTTTCACAAAGCTATTAAATTGTAGGCAAAAAATAACCTATTGAAAATGCATAACATATTGTTGCCTGTTAAAACCAGCTCTTTCTCTTTTCCCAAGAAAGCAGGTATACCTGGCACTGAAACTGTTACTGAGAGACAGTGAGCCACATGCTGATCTCATTTACATCAGGGTTACTCTATGAGCCAGAGGACTCTACCTCCCTGGAAAGCAATGCAGATTATTCTGATTTCACACCAGAGTAACAGAGATCAGAATCTAGCTCCCTGTCTTTGTGTAAGGCTCTGCCTTTTTCTACAAGTGATCTAAATTAAAGTTCTTTCCTAACTATAGTGCTCTAACATTACTGATACAATCTTCACCTTAAAAACATGTGATGTTGCAATTTCCTTCTAAAAATGGTCCCAGACTAAACCCCAGATCCAAACAATCCCTAAATCCAAATCTTGTGGCTCTGGTTTGTTTCCAGAGTTTTATTAATTTTTAATGACTTTACAAGTATTTTGTTCATTGTGGGATTTCCAAAGGATCTTGCTTGGTTAAGGCAAAGGACTGGTAGTCAGGAGATCCACGTTCAATTTCCAGCTCTGCCACATACTTCCTGTTTAACCTTGGGCAAATCACTTAATCTCTTTTGTTCCTTCTCACATCTTGGCTCTCTTGGCTATTTCAAGCTTTTGGAGGGAAGAGGGTGGCTTACAATTATAGTGTGTAGCATCTAGCATAATGGGGCTGTGATCTTAGCTGGATCTACTGTAATACAAATAACTAATAATAATCATTTAATTGGAAGTGAAAACAGAATTTGTTCCTCACCATTTGAAGATTTCATTTTTAAAAATCATAAATAAATAAAATAGAAATGAAATCATGCTCATAATCTATAGTGCCTCTAATATTATCTGTGCCTGGGAACCTCTTCCTGTATTTTTATTATCCTTTTATGACTGCTTAAATTATCTTGTGTTGTTCAATAAAACCCACAAAATTACTTTTTGTGCAGTTACTCAGAGAAAATGTTCCATTATGTGACAGCCCTACAAATGCCCTACAAACTCCATTTTAACCACAGAATTTCCCTTTCCTCTGTAACTTCCGGTTACTTAGAGGTAAGCCAATGTTAAAATATTATTCTTCCTGGCCTCGCTATCAGGCTAGCCCCCTGAAGTAACTGAAAAACACCAGCTGACTTTCATGTGGACCAGACTGTTTTTTTCCAGTATAATAGAGATCTTGGACTTGCCACTTTATCCAAAGCAGGATGTTTTGAGTTGACTGCTCTTCATATTTCCGAACTTTTCATTTTTTCTTAGAAGTGCCAGATCCTGATGCCCTGAAATCACTTGTAAGGAGGAATAATGCAGTGATTGAGGCACTAACCTAGGACTTGGGAAATCTGGCTTCAAGTCCTTCTTCTGCTACAGACTTTGTGATTTTGGGCAAGTCAATTAGCTACCCTGTGCCTTTGTTCCCCATCTGTAAAATGGGGATAATAGCACTTCCCTACCTCTCAGGGGTGTTATGAGGATAAGTACACTAAAGATTGTGAGGTGTTTGGATGCTATAATAATGGATACAGTGTATGTGCTAAGGACAGATTTCCAAGGAGACGTTTTCCTTAACTAATTTCATTATAAGTTTTTTGAATTTACTAAAAATTTAATGAGAGTGGACCAGCTCCTCATCCCGTGTAAACCAGCATAGCTTTGTTGACTTTAATGAGCAACCGGTCTGCTAAGCTTTACAAATACTTCTGTGAAGTGTCTGAAAAAGAGGGGACTACAGCTCCCATCAGTCCCCTCCCTATTGCATTCCCTTCCTCCTGAGTCAGCAGGAGCTATGTTTCCCATTGCACTTCCCCTTCCTGTGGCCAGGTAAGGGGAAAGGTCCTGAACCAGCAAGTGGCTGGGCTCTGTTTGGAAGTGGAAGCCACATGGCAGCAGGCAGCTGGAGAGAGAAGCCCCAGGAACTGTGGAGAAAGCTGCATGTGGAACAGGCTATGCCCGCCAGATGTTACAGCTGGGCGTAGGTCTGTGTGTGACTTATGGAGATCAGCAGCAGCTGGGCAGGGAATCAGTGCAAAGGGGTCCCAATGTGAGAGACTGTCTGAGCCTGGCTTGCAAACCCCCAAATGTTTATTTGCTTGGACAGACTGGCCTGGAGAGGGCAACCCAGGCACTAGGTCTCTCACTTGGACTGCTCCAGAGACCCCGACATTGTGTCACTTTGAACTGAAACTGTTTAAGCCTCTGTGCCTAGGATATTTGCAACCTTTCCCCTTCTGCCAACCTTAGCAAAAACCTTTCCCTTAGCCATGTGTTTGAGTGGTTGTTGGGATCCGCCAGGGTAGTGCCTGGAAGGCCTAGCTGCTGAAGACCTACAGTGCTTGCCCCCAAGACACAGCACCCTAGAGGTTTGGGGTACAGAGTAACCTCAACAGTTAAACCTCTTTTTTTGTTCAAGCCCATGAGGTGAGAGATCCGTGTGCAGAAGGCTCCTCTCCTTGCTATTCTTAGGGGCCCAATGCAATAGATCCTAGTGGATTGAGTGCTATTTCAGCAATGTGCTGTAAATTATAAACATTATAGATTGGATGCTCTTGGCCAGTATGAGTTCCTGGATTTGTTAGCTCTTGAAAAGCCCAAGGGTGGGGAAAAGTTAACTATTGAACTACCTTATTTCATAGAAAAGCTGGTATCTTTAAGATACAACAAAGCTTTCTTTGGAAAAGACAAATTATATTCTCGGTCTATCGGCTGAACAATACTGGGCAGAGAATCCATAAAAGATTTTAATGTGCAGAGCTGTCAGTTCTTTCATGGCTAAATTAACCATAATATAGTCAAACATACAATAAAAAGTTAAAAGGTATAAGAGGGCCAAGATCTGCGGCAGCCTGGCTCTTTAAAATCAGACCCAACTTTGAAGTACTCTTTGGGGTTTTAGTTTTCACTGTCTAGACAATCTCCAGGTCAACAGCCTGCTTAGGGAATAGCATGAGGTTGGAGCGGGGAGTCCTTTCATTACTTATCAGACAGAGGAGCAGCATACTAATCAGCTGAGCTGGTGTTTGTGTTACTTAAAGCCACTTGAAAGTAGTTTGCCAAATAGATTATTGATTATTATACTTTTACTAAGATTAGACTTAGATTTGATTATTTTTTCTGTATTTCTTTGAATTTCTAAAATAGATGATGGGGGAGGCGGGGAAGGATCAATCCTGTACAGTGGTCAGCATATCTCATGCAAAAAAAAAAAAAGTCAGAGTGATCAGACTGCCTGCCTAACAAAATTCACCAGGACAATGAGAGGAACAGATTAAACAGCAAGATTCCCGCTGTGCCTCAGAGCTCTGTTCCCTCCAAACCTCCACCCTCTCCGCATGCCTGGGAAAGGCTTTGCAGCATGCCCTGGGATCAGCGAATCTGAGCTATTTTGGAGTTAATGTTTCATACGCCTGAACTGGGGAGAATTCTATCTAGGTATTCATGTGGCTTACGTTGCTGTAGTATCGGAGAACTTTGGGTCTGATGGTTAAAGGTATTTAAGTGCCTAAAGATGCAGAGAGGTACCTAAATACAGGGCCAGATTAAGACCTTTAGAGGCCCTAAGCACTGAAAAGTTTATGGTGCCCCCCCACATGTAATTCAAAATAAAAACAATACTATACCGTAAAATAAAATTTTATTTTTCGAAATGACACAAAACATGTATGCTGAAATTAAAATAGCTTCTTTCTAGATTTTCTGATTGCAAAATTCTGGATAAGTTCATCGAAGCTGACTTGACGAAGCATGTCTGCTTCCATACACAATAGGGAAAGTGAATCAAGTCTGTCCTGACACATTGTTGTTCTCTGAGGGTTTTTTATTCTTTTCGGCTGAGAAAAAGAGCGTTCTGTGGAGCAGTTAGTAATCATCAATGTTAGAAAAATCCGTAGTGAGATCTCTACACTTGGAAATACACATTGTATTCCATCTTTCAGTATTGTGTCATGAAGATCAATGTGACTGAATTTCATTTTTCCTGTTTCATGAAACTTTGCACGCATATAACAATGGAACTGCCGTATTTCTCCACAGAGATTCATGTTCAAGTCATCAGGGTATGAGTCAACTAGCTTTTAGAAACCTTGTGAATATTATTCGTCAGATAAATCCATATAGTTTAGAAAAGAAAATCTACTCGATACTTCTTTGTACACTTCACCTCTCCTCTTCATATGAGCTTCAAGTGTATCACTTATAGCGTAGGAAGTAGATACACAAAAATTGTCTCTAGGATTCAATGCGGTTTCTGTTGTACTGCTCTCATTTGCTTGTTTTTTTCTGATTCTCTTGCAGGACTGGGCTTCTTTGTAGTTACTGTCAGGCAAGATATTTTTTGATATGTCTTCAAATCTTTCAAAATCATTCCTCAAAGTGTGTAAGTGGTCTGCTAATGATTGACAGAGGTCTGCACATGTTTCCAAATCCAACTCTTTTTCTTGGAGAGCTTGACTTGTGCGGTAAAAGTTTTGTAAAATTTCATTCCACATGGTCAACATGAATACAAACTCTAGTTCTTGCATCTTGTTTTCAATGTTTTTTGCCTCTCATATAGTTTCTCCCCTTTGTGACTGGTCTTCAGCTATACTCAGAAGAATATATCAATAATAAAACAAATTTATTGCAATACATGACAGGATCTGATTTCCTGGCATTATTTCAATCTACGTTAGTAGGATGCCTCCCCTGATTTAGATGCGGATAAGTAATAAAAAGGGAACAGAAAAATGGGGGAAGAGTGTGTAGTGGAGTGTAAGGAAGTCTAACAAAGTTCTGATTTTTCCCATGATGACTACTTCAATGCTTTTTTTGAAATATCAAATATCAAATTTAAAAAAAAAAATCTAATTTTTTTGGTGCCCCCTGCTTTGCTGGTGCCCTAAGCACGTGCTTAGTCTGCTATTGGGTAATCCAGCCCTGCCTAAATACCACTGAAATTAGTGGAAGTCAGGATCCTGGGTGTGTTATTCCACTAGATGCCTATCTGCGTCTTTAGATCCTTAAATATCTTTAAAGATCGGGCTCTTGGTCACTTCCAACATCCAGCATAATATAGCATAATTTTCTTCAACATAAAGAAAGGTTGGTGTTACCTAGCATGCGTGCAAGAGACACAAGGGATTATGTTAGAATTCAAAGGCACAATAATTCTCTTAATTGCTCCTGAATGGAGCTACATGAGCTCCTGCTGACATAAAATACTTGGAAATTGTGCATTCCCCTGACCTGGAAAATATGGCAAGTTTGAACTTCTCATCTTTATTGCTTAGGGCATGATTTGTTTTTTAAGGGGAAATATGCTTTTTTGCATTTATCTTATAAGTGTTCTGTATTTTGTAGTCAGATTTTTTTAAATGACAGACCACTTTACAGTTAATAGCCTGTATGTTTTCTTTTTCTATAAACTTTCTATCAATATTAGCAGGCACATCTCCTATTTGTGTGCATGTATATAGAAATAATTGTGTGTACCTTTGCTTGAAATTCAATCAATATTTATTTCAAACTGTTAGGCCCATCATTTTAAAGGGAGAAAATAATTAGACTTGATAAATTCTACCCTATGATAAATATTTCAAGTTTCAAAATGTTTTCAAGATCAGAACTATGCAACAAATCATATGTTAAGATTATGCCTTTCCCCTTTGTGTTAAAGGGTCTGGATTCTAATTTACATACTCTTTGGTCAAGACTTGAGGTCATAACCACAAGCAAATGTTTGTTAATTTTGTGAAAGGCGTTTGTTTCTGAATAACAATGAGAAAACAATAAAATTCAAAGAAGGGTTTTCTTTTCCTATTTGTATATTTTGGATAAGATAAATATGGGCTGATTCTGGAACCCTTACCAATAAGTAATACTTACATTGAATGGGACTAAGTCTGTGAGTAAACACTATTCCTTGCAAGGAAGGTTTGCAGATTCAGCCCCTGTACTAGCAATTAATTAAAGGCTGATGTTGTCAGGGTAGCAAAGTAAAGATGTTTGGCGATGCAGCCTAGGCTGGCTGTACTCTTCTTGTGGATGATTATTCCACAGATAGCAGAGCTGATAATGAGAAAGCTGGCAGAGAGGATTTAATAGGAGAAATGTGAAGGCTTACAAGTGATTCATCCCACAACCACTGGTACCAGTGATCAGTGCAGGGCATGTTTATGACTTTCTGGATGAGTGACATGATGGAAACATAGTTACAAGTTTGCTGTTTGCAAAGATATTTAGGACTTGGTCCTGACATCCTTACTTGCTTTCAGTTGTGGCTTACCCCACACTGAAATCAATTGGATTGTTCAAGGAGTAACGCACTATTTGCTGTGAGTAAGTGCATCAAAAGCTGGTGATCAGGTAGGAGGAATGAGATACAATTCCAAATGGATGAATGCTTCTGGAAAAATAAGAAACTTTTCCTTGAGCCTTTACCAACTTTTTAAAAGGAATTGAGCCATATATATTATGGACTTGAAAAGTATATTTTCCTTTCTTGTATTTCTGTTACTAGTGCAGGTCATGCCAAAATACTGCATCTTACCAGGGGTGGTGCTTACAGCTGTGCAGAGAATGGAAATTCTGTTTCACAGAAAGATTCAAAATTTGTTTTGATTACAATTAGGAGTGAAACTCAAAAATTTTGAAACGGTTCAAAAGAAAGTTCTGAAAAATATTCCATTTTGGGTCGATTAAAATGTTTCGTGTGACACAGTCATTTCAACATTCTGTTTTGATTTGGACTCCTTTGTTTTATACTATAGCATAATCCAAAATAAAACACGTTTCAAAGGGGAAACTCCTTTGGAAAGGAAAATTCAAAGTGTTTCATTCTGAAAATGTTGAAATGGTCAGAATTTCCCTCTTCCCCCCCACTCCCACCCCCCCAATGTGAAATTGACACAGTGGCTTCAGAGACCTCTGCTCCTCTACCTCTTTTTTCCTGCCTTCCTTCTTGTAACTCCTCAGTGTGCCCATGGAGACAAAAGCCACAAAATATCATTTTGACGGGATCCTTGGGGTGCAGACTGGGACTGGGGGACTGCTGTGCCCCCTTAACTCTCCAGCCTGTGCTGTCTCTCTCAATGCTTTGCTCGTGGCAAGCAGCAAACCCCTCCAGCTGCTGTTATCACTCAGCACAACAGCATGTGGAGTCCCACACCCAGCTAGATTGCATGAATGCTCCCAGAGCCAGTAATGAATCACACAGAGAAAGGCACCAGCCAAATCCCCACAGCGCCCAGCCTTGCACCTCAGGAATATACCGTCTTGCACTGCTCAAGATGAGCAGTGAAAATATATTAATTGGTTCACCACTTCATCAAGTGGATATACACCAGCCTTTGTAAAACTTGAGCAAAGACCCTTACCAAACACTTCAGGCAAACTCAGTGGTAAAGATAAACAGTTAAACAAATTTATTAACTACAAAAGATAGATTTTAAGTGATCATAAGTGATAGGCAAGAAGTCAGAGTTAGTTACCAAAATAAAATAAAATAAAATATAAGCATGCAGTCTAACCTCTCAACCCTGTTTGACTGGCAACATCTAAATTAAGCAGTTTTTCTCACCCCACTGGATATTGCAGTGTATATTAATATACAGGTTTGTCCCTTAATTGCAGCATATATTAATATACAGGTTTGTCCCTTAAACCTGGGCCAGTCTCCTCTGCTGGAGTCTTCAGTCTTCTTCTCAATGTCTTTGTTGTTTGCTGCATAGGTGGGGGCAGGAGAAAAGCCAAACATGTGGCCCCTGTGTTCTGTTTTATATCCTCAGTCCCATATGCTTGGAGAACACAAGTCCAGGCATGTCTGGTGGGCATTGCTGAGTCCCCAAGCAAGGTTGAGCAATTCCCCTGGTGTGGCCTTATACAGGTGAGTCATTGAATTGTAACTTCCTTACTGGACAGTGGCTATTGATAGTTGTTTGACACCCACCTGGGTGTTGTCTCTGGGGAGCTGTTGTCTTTGGGGAGCTGATATCTGGCTGATTCCCCAATTTACAGCATGTTTTAGTGATAACCATACAACACAATTCTCATAACTTCATATGCATTATTGATACACATATTTAGAAAGAAAAATGACTTTCAGCAGATCATAACCTTTCCCCTGATACCCCACAGGGCATGCTTTATATGCAATATCACAATTATATATAAATGAGGAATATGGGGGTCACAGGGAGCTCCCTTGGTGTGTAGAGTGTCACAATCACTATATTTATTTCAAACTCTTTATAGTTGCAAGAATTTCCCGCTGTTGAATTGGAATTGGGCCATTTGCACTAAATGAGGGTGATTTCAAAGTATCACTGAGCAGTTTGCAAACACGGGTGTTTTGTTGCTTCCCACCCTTTCTTCTATAAACACCTGTTCTATTAGTATTAGCATTGTTAAGATAAGAGACAGGGTGCTCCTCTCTGCTCATGACACACTGTGCAGAGGTGAGGAGGCTGTCTTTTTAAATCTATTTGCTGCTCTTCTTGTTACTGTGCTTCTCTGTTGCTAAGGCAGGTTACTATGGCAAAGGCCCACCAAGTAAGTGAGGATTACATAGAGTAAATGTTCAAAACAGATGAACTTGATATATCAGCAGCTGGCTTCTTCAAATGGAATCAGATGGGAGGAAAGAAAGGTTACACCCTTAGAAAACACTGTGGAGAGTGATGTTTTGTTTGCAAAGGCAATTCTTATATTGATAACTTTTTAATATCTGTGGTTTCTGGTCAAATATGACATTGAAATAAAATATTAAGTGATACTGTAACCTTACTAAAAGTGTCATCTTGCAAGGGACTGAATGGCTCCTAAGCATCCTTCACTGCCATTGACTTCAGTGGCCGGTGAAGGGGCTAAACAAATTTACTTCTCTTCATGATCTCTTCTATTCAGCTTCTTAAACTGCGCTCTCCACTGGAGTATCTGAGCACCTTCTTGTAGTGCATTAAGCAACTTGACTATATTATATATCACATGTTGTTTGTTCTCTCATCCTTTCTTCAGGGTCAGAAGTGTGTGCATTTGGAATATCTTGTGTTGGCTAGGTTAGGAACTGTTCTTTTGGGTTGGTTGGGGGTGTGTGTGTTTTATTTTTGTTTATTTAAATGTATTTACATTACAGAAGGCAAGGTCAGAGAAATTCACCTTGCACTTGGAATGGAAGGTGATTTGGTTTGTGATGGTCCTTAGTTTCTGGGGGAGCTTATGCCATGATCTTGGACTGCCCCTGAGAAAGTTCTGTCTCTTGCACAGATGAGATTTATCCTTCTTGTAGAGAGAGGAGTGGAGTTATCATTCATGGTCTTTTCCCTGGAGCTTTAGGCAATGTTTTAGATATACTGGGTCTAAGCCATGGAGAACCTTGAAGACAAAGGCCAAGACTTGATTTGAAATTCTATGGGAAGCCATTATAGAGAACAGAGGACAAGTTTGATGATCTCTTGGTAGTCTGTGTTGCTGAGGAGATGTGCTGCCAGGTTCTGTACTAGCTGAAGTTTCCATAGCACAGAAGGCTTTGTCCCCAGCTACATCACATTTCTGTAGTCCAGCTGAAAAGTGACAAAGCCATGAGCTCAGGTCATCATCTGTTCAGATGGAGGGAGTCTCCTAGCCAACCAGAGATGATAGAAAGCATGGATGCTGCTATAGGAAAGCTTGGCATCAGCAAGGAATCCAGGAGTATTCCTAAATTACTGACCAAATTGACCAGTTGTACCTTCTACCAAAGGAGACTGCAAACTTGTCAACATTCTTTCTTCTGCCCAGCAGCACCACCTCTGTCTTGCTAGCTTCTTGTCAGCTTCAGCTAGCTATTCTTCATAAATGTGCTGATCTCATCCAAGTTCTGGACCACCTTGGTACACTAGTGTAGCTATATGTGGTGAAGAATAAGTAGAGCTGTGTGTCATCTGCTTATCACTCACATTTGAGTCCATGTTATCTGACCCATTCACCTAGTGGTTGCATGTAGATGTTGAAAAAAACTGGGGTGGGAATTGATCTTTGTGGAACCCCACCAGTGGTCTAGCAATGTAGGTGTAGTTTCCCATCACAAATCATTTTAGCACATTATCCTATACCTCTCCCACCTCTCTCAAGAAAGACAGCAGTATCTTATGGTCAACAGTGCTGAATGCTACAGGGAGGTCCCAAATGGATGTCTGTCATCTGTCCATTGATAGTAGGAGATCATCCATGAATGCCACTGGCCTGGCCTGACTCCAGATTGTGCCAGATTAGCTTCCATTAAATGAGCTGGTGATTGGCCTTTGGCTATCTTCTCTGTGAGCTTGCCCAAGAATGGGATATTTGAGCTTTAGTAGTTGTTGGCTAGAACAGATGCACAGGGCCATCCCTAGCTATTTTGGGACCCTCCGCAGCCCCCCCATGGGGTGTGTGTGTGGGGCCCCAGGCCTCTGCGGGGAGGGGGGCAGGCCACAGGCCTCTGTGGCGGGGGGGCTGGCTTGTGGGGTAGCGGGGAACCACCCCACAGTACTCACCGGCAGTGCAGAGGAGGCTGGGGCCAGGTCACTGCAATTCCTACCGCCAGTGAGTGCAGCCTGCTGCAGAGCTATGGGGAGTGGGGGCAGGGCTGGGGCGGAGCAGGGGCAGGAAGAGGCGGGGCTGGAGCAGGGAAGAGGTGGGGCAGAGCAGGGGCGGGGGCCCTGGGGAAGAGACAGAGCAGGGGCTGGAGCAGCACGCAGCTGTGCAGGGCACCAGGAAATTTGGTGCCCCAAATTCCTTGGTGTCCTATGCAGCTGCGTACTTCGCGTATGAGTAAGGACAGCCCTGCAGGTTATTAGGGTAGGTTTCTTCAGTGTTGGTTGAACTGTTGTGTCTTTTGAAGACAGAAGGGAAGATTCTTTTTGTGAAATGATGAGTTGGCTATTTCAGACAGAAATGGCACCAGTTGTTCATGACTCTTTCAAAAGCCAACTAGGTCATGGGTCGACTTCACAAGTTTTGGGTTGAGACTTTAGTCTTCATTTTGTAGGTTTGAAATCAGCTGGAAATTATAACAAAAACATTATTTTAAGCCCTTCTGGCTAAGGGCTTTTTTGCCGAATGGTTACTTAGAAGGGGTGCCATCTGGTTTGCCACTTGCATCCTTGCATTCTACAATGTGACTTTGGGTTGGTTAACCTAGTTGAGGACTCCTGTTACTTGACTATGGCTGGCTGACCTAGTTGGCTGGATCACCCCCAGCTTTCATTATTTAGGTGATGGCCATAAAAGAGCCCATGGTGCAATAGGAGGCCTTTTTTTGCTTTCATGCATATACACCTCAAGAACCCAGCAAGTACATCATGTGTCAATCATGCCACATGTAAATTATTACCATAACCTTTTCTGCAGCCCTGCAGCATCGATTCCCCAATACCTCATTGACCATTTTTGAGATGTACCACAGTAGCATGAATACAGGTAAGGTGAAGATGTATAAGACAACCATGACATCACTCACATGAATCACTGTGAATTTGCTATTTTCACTTGTTTTATTTATTTGCAGTAGCACCTATTATGTGTTAGGTGCTCTCCAAACACTTCAAAAGGTCAGTCCCTGCTCTGAGGAGCTAATAATTGAAGGACAGAAAAATACAGATTGGGGAAGGGAAATATAAATTGCCTAGTGTTATACAAGTTAACTTGAGTCACTGTAGGCAGCACCAGAGAAATGGGTCTTTAAGAAGGACTCAAATATGATAGGACAGGGGCCCTTCTGATGAATTCAAGGAGATCATACCATGCATGGAGGACTGCGAGGAGGAAAGCAGGAGGTGACGGTGTGAGAATTTGACAGACAGACTGATGAGGTTGGGAGTGTTGGAGGAGTGGGAGTGGTGGTTTATAAGATTTTGCTTTTAGAAGAAGAATACTGAAGTCTGATGTTCCTAATAGACTCCAACAACTTGAATTATGGTGTCTAAGTAATGTTCATTGGTTTATCAGGCATTTTATTAGACTCTGTTTGTAAATTGTACAAATTTAGGCTCATCTATAAAAGCAATAGCACTGTTAGCCTTTTCAGAAAGAAACCAAACCCTGAATAGACCTAGCTCTTGGACTCTTCTCTCACCCCTAGAACTGGGTTTACCAGATCAGGATCCAACTTTCCATTGTGATGTCCTGTAAACTTATTCTTTTGTATACCAATCAGTGGTGCTGTTAATTTAATACTGCTCCTCCCCCCAGCCATTTTGCATGTAGTTAGGCTTGTGTTGCCACCATTCTTTCAAGAAACAGCTTACACGTCTGTATCCAGGAGAGGGGTTCCTGGCTGTGGATCATAGACAGAGATGGGATTGGGTACCTCCTTCCAGCCCAGACTCAGGTACCTCTGTGAGAAGGAGGGGGCTTAGGAAACACCTCTTTCTTCAGTATCTGTTATTGGCTAACTTAGGCAGCTCCCTGCCTAGTGTGCCAGCTTTGTGGATTCTATTCTCAGGTGCTTAACACTCCCCATGCATTGAATAGGGAGCCTACATGCTTAACTCAGGGCTTGTAGGTTCCGCTGAGTGGCTTAACACCTAAAAATTAGGCGTAGCAACATCTAAGTGCCTTGGTCAGTTTTGAAAGTAAGAGTTACAATGCCTAACTGATGTAGGAGCCTAAAGTTGTGCCCGTGCAACACTTAAATACTTTGGGCCTTAGTCTATCTACCAACCTGACAAACTTGTTTTTTCATAGCTATTCTTTGTAGTGGCCTAAAAAGCCAGAAGGGACTGATTTAGTGTCCTAACTGAAAACATCAAGTCAATCCACCAAAGTGATGAGGAAGGATTGGAGGGAAGGGAATTTCTGACACAGAGTATCATTTTTTAAAGGTAAAATAAACCACTAAAACTTAGACCCTAATCCTGCAAGCTGTTCCATGGTGGGAGACCCTGCAACCAGGAGCTGTGTTTGACTAGTTATTTCAATGCCTTTTCTTTGAGAAGCTTATTATATTTATATTGTATTATAATTGTCTTACAGGCATTATTCATAATATGAAGATATTAAAGAAGGTTGGCAGAGTTGTGATAAAATATCTGCAGAGATTTATTTTCCTATTAGATAGTATTCCAAAAGTGGCATAAATCTCCCCCTTCGGTTAAACAAGTATTCTAACTGTCACCATTGTTTACATTATTAACAGAGCTCTCATAATAACAATGATCTGTGTTCGTAGTGTGCAGAAGACTCAACAAACAGCCTTCAGATTTATCATTTGGGGAAAACTATCTCATTATCTCTAGCAGTAAATTCCTTTCATAAATAATCTTGTGTGCTCTGGCTGAAAATAATGTTGGATTCAGTCTAATGAAATATAATAGCTTCTAAGTGGTCTGATTTGCTTTCACTCACAAACCCTCCTCCAAACTCATCAGTGTCTAGCTTTCTTCATTGTCTAGAAAGTCTAATGAGTTTGTATCTGTTAAGACTTTTTGTCTTTTACTGCACTGTAAATTCACAGATTCCAAGGTGACAAGGGACCAGTGTGGTCATCTGGTCTGACCTCCTGTATAATACAGGCCAAAATAATTCCTAGGGCTGATCTCTCAGAAAAACATTCAATCTTGATCTAAAAATAGCCAGCAATGGAGAATCCCTCATGACCCGTAGTAAATTGCCCCAATGGTTAATTACTGTCACTATTAAAAATGTATGCCTTATTTGAAGTCTGAATTTGTCTAGCTTCAACTTCCAGCCACTGGATCATGTTATATCTGCTAGATTGATGAGCCCATTATTAAATATTTGTTCCCCATGTAGTTACTTATAGACTGTAATGAAGTCACCCCTTAAACATTTCTGTGTTAAGCTAAATAGATTGAGCTCTCTGAGTCTCTAACTAAAGCATGTTTTCTAATCCGGTCATTCTGGTGGCTCCTCTGTAAACCCCCTCCAAGATAGCAACATCCTTCTTGAATTGTGGGCACCAGACCTAGACACAGTATGCCTTCAGCAGTTGCACCAGTGCTTTCTTTTCCTACTCCAGATTCCCCTTTCTATGCATCCCAGGATTGCATTAGCTCTGTTGGCCACAGAATCACACTAGGAGCTCATGTTCGTCTGATTATCCATCGTGACCATCAAACCTTTTTCAGAGTCACTGCTTCCCGAGATAGAATTCCCCCTTGTGTAAGTGTGGCCTGCTTTCTTTGTGCCTAGATGTAAACATTTCCATTTAATCATATTAAAATGCATAATGTTTGCTTGCGCCCCATTTGCCAAGCAATCCAGATTGCTCTTAATCAGTGACCTGTCCTCTTCATTATTTACCACTCCCGCATTTTTGTGACATCTGCAAACTTTATCAGTGATGATTTTATGTTTTCTTCCTGGTCACTGATAAAAATGGTAAATAGCATAGGGCTAAGAGCCAATTCCCGTGAGACCCCACTGGAAACACATCCCCTCAGTGACAATTCCCTGTTTATAATTACATTTTGAGACCTATCAGTGAGCCAGTGGTTAATCCATTTAACGTGCACCATGTTAATTTTATGTCATTCTAGTTTTTTAATCAAAATGGAGCAATGTCTCAATGTAGTATTCATGTGCAGCCAGCTATAGAAGAGACAGACACATTTTGTACTCTCCTAGGGGACCTTACTTTTGTTCTCTCTTCTTAAATCCAGTTTTGTGCAATGGTTCAATAGCTATAAGTGACATGTGAAATCGAATATGAGAATTGTCATGCTAGATCAGAATGACTTATACACTGGCAAAATTAGAATCTGTCCAGGAAGATTTTGTGAATGGAAAGCAGGACTTAAATTTGCGTTGAATGTCATTCACAATGAATAATTCAAGCAGCTCAAATACTAACCCACATCAAAATAATGTCACTAGGCTTAATTAATGATCCAAATTCTACTTGTCTTATTCAGATGAACTGAATTTGGCCAAAAGCATGTAAAGTGCTTTGAGTGGAAATTATTATTTAGAATCCATGTTCTAAATACCTCTGTGAAATAAAAATACTTATTGTATGTATGTAGGGGGAAAGCATAAGAGTACTGTGCATAGCATCATGAACTAAAGAGCTCCATTGTGTCATGGTTGTTTTTCCAATGACACTAGCCAATATCATGAATTTCCTTCTCAAAATAGATCCCTAAGCCTTCATTCAGGATACATTTACAAAGCTGCATGTGAAGCTATGGAATTTCTGAGTTCTAAATGCTTAGCACTTCTGCAGATTTTTGCCTTTATTTAGCCATATAGATCAAGAAGAGTCATGAATCTAAACCCATGAGAAACTAGAAAAAAATACTTCTGATTGTACTGTAAATGAAACCTATAGGAAGCAACAATATGTCTGTTCTAATTACCAGTAATTTGTTTTATGGTGTAGCAATTATAAAGGAATTTCCATACTAATACCAGTCCTTTGCTGTTTCATTTTTATATGTATCCTTGTGTGAGAGTATAGTAGGATAAGGAGGACAAAAATGTATAATTCACATCTAACAGTCTGATCTACTTTTAATGAATCAGATCTACAGAATTTAATTTCCCCTCATGTAATCTACATTGGATGGGCAGATAGCTCTGCAGAAAGAGAGCACCACGACAGATAAATCCCTTTCAGCATCAGGACTGGGAGACACACACACCCACCAAACAGGAAAAGCAAAGCAGATGAATGCTGATAATGAAATTGGAAATTGAATGACAGTTTACACCACCATTTCCCCTGAGTTCTCTCAGTAATTTTCTTGTGAATGACTAATGGAGCAGCAGCAGCTGTTGCTGCTGCTGCCAACAGGAACTGATATCCTATCAGGACTGGTGAGTCACCAACCTGACTCTTTGTATTCATTTGAAAATGTCAAAAGAAATTAAAGAGGCATCACTACATTTCTGGGGTGCTAACTACACACCAGTGACTTAGAATCTCGTCATATTTTTACCCCTCTTTGGAACGAATACAGAGTATTGCTTTTAAATAACCTGCCTTTGGACAGCTAATTATATCTACCACTTAATTGTCTCAGTGCATCCTGTGAATTTAACTGTCTGAATTATAATCCTAAACTCTCATTCTGTGGCTATAAGCATCCAGTTACCCCTAGATGTGATTTTTCCCCAAAATATTCAACACTAATAATATTCACATTTTTACTCATCCTGTATATTAACAGAAAGTCAATATGCCAATTAACCCCAAAATGTGCTTTTCAAGGACTGCAATTTTAAAATAAAACAAAAAACACCAGCACCTCTGTTTGGTTTTATATGCTCCATATAGGCCTTCCCTTTTGTGCATTCCAGGATAATCTTATGAGTTAATTGGATAATGCTAAGTGCTGTGGACAGCCAGCAAGTTCCTTGTGCTTCCAAGCAGAGAACAAAAGCATGATATAAAACCCTAAAGAGACAGGTAGGGAAGCGTCCTCAAATGCACTGCATGCGTAAATTCATTGCTGCTTTTAGACTATGTTGCTGCAGACTCGAGTCTTGCTTGACTGGTTCACAGTATTTGTGCCACTTGCACCTTTTGCAGGGGAAGATGTGCTGGAGGTGAGCAGGTCGTGTTCCTACTGCTCCCTTCCCTGGAGGTGTAACAGAGGAAACTGGTCTAGCTTATGACAAGGAATCTACAGAACCTTGACGGGTGAATTTGCCTGGGGAAGTAAATGAATAAGTACATTCCCCAGATCCCTAGCCATGCCCTTCTCCAGCAAATGCTGCACACTTTTGAGGCTGCACTGGCTGGATTTGGATAAATCAGTGGTTGTAGGTGATTTGTACAGTTACAACCTTATTGTGCATGGACTTGCTGCTGCTGGGTACCCATAGCCCTGAATTTCTCTGATAGAAGCCAGCATATCAGAGTGGTGAATCTGGCCACAAGTCTCCAACCCTAGGCAGAGTGAATGGGAGTATGTTGGCCTAGCTAGTGCTGGCCCTTCCAGTGCTTGGAATGCAGAAGAATCCACTATCTAGCTCCTCAGGCAGGGATGTGGCAAGTGGAAGAATTAACATCTGGCCCAACACCATAATTTGAGTAACTATCTGTTAAGACTTACTCTGTGTGTGTAAGGAAAATCCAGCTCACTCTGAAATGCTCATTCCAAACCAGGTGCACAAATGATTGGCCTGGGAAGTTTGTGTTAGGGGAAATATACACTCCCTCTCCTTGTGGTATTCTCTGCACCAATCACTGGTCCCAGTCTTGGGCCTCCACATCACAACTTCAGACCCGGGGCTGGTAGAAAGTGGGTACCTTTCTCACTAACTCCTTTCTTCCTGCCAAAGAACGGCCACTTAACCACGTAATAGTCCATTTTATTTTGTTGACACCTGGCTGAGGCATTAGTTTATCTTTTGTCTCTGAAGAACTGTTTTGTGCCTGCTTTTTTAAACTTGGAGCAGGTCTCAGTAAAGTCATACAGTAGAATCTTATAACTTTACATACAATATTGGTACACATATTTTACCAGGACAATAATGTTCAGTTGATTATGAGTTTTCAGTTATACCTCTGTGACGTTCCCCTCTGATGTTATCTGGACCAGTGATCTGCTAGGTCACTCCAATCTTTGACTCTGGGAGTCAGCCTTACCCTGCTCTGCTGTGAAAACCCCCACTCCTGGGCTGTTCACTCACAATCTCTGGCATGTAAGCTGCTCCTTGGATTGTGCAACCGAATGACACATGCCAATATCTCCGGTCCCAGACACAACCCTAGGAACCTCTGTCTTGCAGCATCCAGTTATGCCTGCTGGACGCTGCAAGCTTATATGAGTTTGTCAATTTAACAAAGAAATTGATATGTACCAGGCTTGTTATCCCAAGGAGAGTCTTTGACATGCTTCAAACTAAACACACTGCTTCAGGTAGAATAAACAGATTTATTAACTGTAGAGAGAGATTTTAAGTGATTATAAGTCAAAACATAACAAGTCAGATTTGGTCAAATGAAATAAAAGCAAAACGCATTCTAAGCTGATCTTAACACTTTCAGTGTCCTTACAAACTTAGATGCTTCTCACCACAGGCTGGCTGGTTGCTCTTCAGCCAGACTCTCTCCTTTGATCAGTGCTTCAGTCGCTTGGTGTGGTGTCTGTAGATGTATGTGGAAGAGAGAGGAAGAGCATGGCAAATGTCACTCCCTTCTATCATGTCCTTTCTTCCCTCTTGGCTTTGACACCCCGCCCCCCCACCCTTCAGAGTCAGGTGAGCATTACCTCATCGCAGTTCCAAACTGACCAAAGGAAGGGGGGTGACTCCCTCGGGAGTCTAACAGATTACTTTGTTGCTGCCTAGGCCAGTGCCCTTTGTTCTTGTGAGGCTGGGCTGGGTTTGTCCCATACCTGCCCTGGTGAGGTGTGAACTGCCAAATAAGGAATTAAAATAATTATATGTTTGATATTTGTACAGTAGCTGATCTTCCAGGAAAATAATATAGCATAAAGATGAATATGTACTGTACTTTCATCCCTACAGACTCTGACATTGGTACTGAAGGAGGACTGCAAGTTTTCAAGTGACTAGTAATGGGATGTGGATTTTTTTCAACTCTAATTCAGATCCAATACACGTAGTCAGTGGACAAAAGCTCTTATCAACTGCTTTCTGTCTGGCGACTATGTCCAAAATGTTCTCTCTCCAGTTTCTTTTGGACAAGTGTCCACATCATTACTGATGCCCATTGGCATCCTTGGCAATCTCAGTAGAGAGGTCAATAGTCGAAGGACAGCAGTGACTGGACCATCCTTAGAGATCCCTTCAGAGTACAAATAAGGCAAATCGTTTGGCATTCAGCTTGCACTGTATCTCTTTGGTGGATAAACAGAGGCTTTGATCCAGCAAAGCACATGCTTAACTTTAGGAACCTGATTAGTCTATTCCCTTTTTAAAGTTATTTGCTGGATCAAGGCCTCAGTTTCCAATGTTATCAAACCAGTACAATGTGAAGGCAGTTCACTAAGCCTGGAACATTTTTAGAAGTTACTTGCTCTTTTGCTTCATGAAAATGTGGTCAAACTAAAGAAACTTCATGGAGAAGATTTGTTTATGCCACATTTGTACCTGACAGATTGTTTGCCATTTTTTCGATCACTTTTCAGAGGGTGGGGGTGCTCAGCATTTCTGAAAATCTGGCCCCTTTCAGGCGTCTCAAACAAGGCACCCCAAAATCACTAGACACTTTTCAAAATGTAGGCCATATAGTCTCACTAGTTCCTTCTGTGGTCTTTTTTGTGTATTCTGCATCTGCTTTGGTTAGATTGCAATGTCCCTTTGGTGCAGGGATTGTCCATCTTTTTGTCTTCTGCAATTACAGGCACGTTCCTGATGTTTAACAACAAACAAAAGTAATAAAATAATAATAATAATATAATATGTTTCTTCAGAGTACTGCAACAGCAAGTTAGACTCAAGAACATAAAATTCCTAATGGAAACAGTAATACAGTCCTATGATTAATTAATCTTATGAGTTGTTGCTAAAACACCTTTGAGAGAGCTAGAGCATTTTCAGATCACTGAAGAGCCTCTCTGTAACCAAAAGTAATTGTTTTCATTAAAGTGCTGTAGCTAATTGCTATCTCAACACTTTAATATCCGTACTAACAATCACATTTTGTGCCAATACTATACTGTGCCTGCTAATACCACTAACTGTTTTGTTGTCCTTTTAGTACTTTCTAAAATGGACTGAAAAACATACTGCAGTCAAGATGATGGCCTCGGTAATTCACTCACTATATTGAACTGCATTCTCCAAATGAACTATCAAGTTGCCCTGCTATTCATCCAGCCATGTAAAATGGCTAGATATGTAAAATTACAGTGGGTAAAGCAAATGATCCGGTTAGTATGAGTTAACTATCACATATCTTAGAACACTAATTAGGGTATTTTAAAAATGGAACAGCATAAATCAGATCATTGTACTTCTTGAATGCTGGAGACACCTGTCTTCCAGCCTCCAGTCTTACTACGCACCTCCTCCATATGGTCATCTCACAATAACTGTGTGCTCTCTTATGTGTTTTGTATGGAATCTTCCAATAATCCATTTACCAAAAGGATTCCTGTAAGCCTGTTGGAGGTGCTCAGATGGTCATATAAATATCTCGGAAGAAGAAGGGTTACCTCCTGTTCTCTGCTTCACTTGTGCAAAAGGATGGAGGGGGCAGAAGGAGTCTCTCTACGTCACATGCAAGCAGACAGGCAGAATATGTCCATGATATACAACAGTGTGCTCAGATATACACCTGGCTGATGTGCCTCAGTATGCCTGTGGGAATGTGGTCCACTGGAAAAGGGGTGTACACAGCCTTTCTGACAACTAGCAGGTAGCCTGTGATCAGCAGCAAGGGCTAGTTTGTAGTAGGTGAGAGGAGCAGTAAAGGGAGCATCTCATTCTCATTGCACTTCCACCAAGGGCAGGATTTAGCACTGCCCTAAGATGGTAGCATGCAACTCGTATGGACATCAATAGGAGATGCATGTGTGTATCCAATAGAACTATTCGGCCCTAAATGTTTATACACAATAAGTAATAAAACATTTGCGACTTGAAGTTTTCACTGGGGGAAAGAAACTCTGTAAACTACAACAGATTCATATTGTGTCTAATGTGAAGAAATTAAAGCAATTTTTAAAAGTGGGACGATGATAATTATTCATACATTTCTCTCTCTTCTCCTTCAATTCACTCCTTCAGGCCTTTTTTTTTTCATGGCACCTTCTCAGCAAAGATATTTCCATGCCTGCCCACATCTGCTCTATTGACCCAGTTTGACGATGTGTTACACAAAACCACAGTCCCTGCCCAGAAGAGTTTGAAATCTCAGTTACTAAAGTGCATTGTTAGTGAAACGCCACTCTTGCACTCAAGTGCATCCATTGAAGCAACAAATGGGTATATGTGAACATAGAATTTGGCCCGAGATAAATAATTAATAATCATTAGTGAATGCTTTTCTTTAAAAAAAAAAAAAATCGGACACAGGGCCAAATTCACAGTAACTCAAGTCAGTAGAGCTGCAGCAATTTACACCAGCAGAGAATTTCATCTACTGGCTACAAACAAAATTCCACATAAAGAAAAAGAGAATAAATGCAAAAGCTAATGTTTTCAGAGTTCCTTTGGATCTATTAGTGCTTAATAGCTTTGAAAGTCAAGCTATTTTAATATACATATCTAAATATGGATGTAGGTGCCTAATTTTCAACACCCAAGGTTGAAAATTTTGACCAAAAGACATAACACCTAGATAGTGCTAATAAAATTCTTTGGCCTTGTCTAGCGCCGTTCATCAGAGACCCTGAGTGCTTTGCAAATGTTGTTTAGTTAAGCCTCACAAAATCCTTGTGACGTACGTAAGATAGAGAAACTGTGGCAAATTGCTTTTAGTGGCTTGCCCATGATAATATGACAAGTCAATGATAGAGAGGAGAATAGAATGCACATCATCTGATTCCCAGTCCAGTGCTCTAAACACTAGAACGCTTATTTCTCTATCTCATCTAGATATATGTTATCTACCCTACTTTTTCCTAATACCGGAAATACTTGTTGCTAAGTATAATAAAATAATTAGAATTATAAAAGTAGATGATTGATATTGTTTGGAACAGTGTGTTTTATTTTTTCTGAACACCTATTAAGGATTATTAAAGAAACTAATTCTCCCTTCATTTGCTTTTAAAATGAAAAACAGACTTAAAATAAAATAGCAAACTTTAGGTCTGACTTTGTATTCACAGTATATGTAGGAGGACAAATAATCATAACTTGTTAGCCGCGTATGGAGTTAATAGATGAATTGTTCATTCATCAAAAAGCACATGAAGGCTCATCCACTGAAGTATATAGCTCAATAGACAAAATATGCAATAAAAATACATCCATGTTCAGAGGATAGAGAGAGCATTTTCACTAAGAAAGAATATTTAAAATAATTTGTTACTGATACTTGTGCTGTGACTATTTAATTGACCAATGAGTGAATCACATAGTACAACCAGAAATGTATACTATAGAAGATGAACTACTAAATTATGTATGTTTATTAGTAAAGTTCATGTAGATTGGATGGAGGGAACCATGCCTTTGACCATCATCTGAGAAAGAAGGAAAGAGCGGGGCGGGGCCGGGGGGGGGGAGGGAGTCAAGATTGTATTGAATGCTTGATTGCTTTTCAGACTCTTTCCATTAGGGATTCTGTCAATCAGCCTTGGAGAGACCATTCCTTCTGATGACATTAATGGACTTACTGAATAGTCCTTATCATGAGTCTGAATACATTTCTGTATTTGAGTGTAGCTCTGTGTTTTTAGGCTCAATCTTCCAATTTACTTGTAAAGAGGAAGGGAAATTGCTATGTATGAATAGTTAACTTCCTAGCTTGGAGCCAAGAGATGAGTAATGATGGCATAGATATTTATGGGAAAAAATGGATTTATCAAAGATGAAAAAATTAATAAACAACTCTTTGACTAAATTTTTTTCATTTTTCAAAAAAGTTTTGAAACAATTTCTCCAAAAAATCCAAAATATTAAGTATTTTTGAAATTATTCCTTTCAAAATGATTGTAAAATTGCATTACAACCCAACATATTTTGTTCTGCTTTTACTATATTTCAGCACCCATCAATATTTTAGATTGAAAATTTGTGACACATTTCACCACTCCAGTTCTATCTGAAGCTAAGGATATTGGTCATTTCCTATTTCAGTTACAATTTCATACATCTGCGTTTATCATAACCCAATCATCCAACAATTCTTCTCAACTCCATGCCTTACAATTTTCACTATTTTTGTTGCTAAATCCATCATGATGACAGAGTTGTCCTCTGGATAGGCACAGAGATAGGAACCTGGTAACCAAAGTTCTCTTCCTACATCCAACACTGCCTTGTGTCAGTATGGGCAGTTCACTTAATATCTCTGTATCTTGGTTTATCCATCTTGAAAGTGGGATAATAGCACATGCTATTATAAAGTGCTTTGTGATCTATAAATGAAAAGTGCTATATTTTTAATTAGTTTTTATATAATATCAGAATCTACTCAGCAAATACTGATTATCATTATCATAACTTTAACATGCCTTTTGTGTAGGATGATGTCCATTTTTCAACATAAAATACTGCTCAGAAAAAAGTAGCCCAGCTCTGCATGACAGTTACAGACCATTAGATCAGTGAAACTGGCAACCACCCAGAGGGAGGTTCATGAGTGCAGAAGACAGAACTTTCACAGGATTTAAACCTGGCTGTGGAATCCATCTCCACAGGACATTAGCTTGACCATGGACTGGCACACTTTCAGAACTAAATGCAAAATTCATGGACTCATGGGCTCTTCAATTTAGCAGAGAAGGGTATAACATGATCCAATGGCTGAAAGTTGAAGCTAGACAAATTCAGATTCGAAATAAGGCATACATTTTTAATGGCGAGCGTAATTAACCATTGGACCAACTTATCAAGGGTTGTGGTGGATTCTCCATCACTGACAATTTTAAAATCAAGATTGGATGTTTTTCTAAAAGATGTCCTCTATGAATTATTTTGGGGATGTTCTATGGCCTGTGTTATACAGGAGGTCAAACCAGATGATCACAATGTTCCCTTCTGCTCTTGGAATCTATGAATGATGCACTTTTTCCTCTCTAATTTATAGAAATAGCTTCAAAAGATCTGGACATTTCTTCTCACTGGTCATTGGACAATGTTCAACCAGACCACCTTCTCTGGACAATTAAGGTAATGCCCAATACAGCATGATGGACTAATGCTCTTGAAGTCTGCACATTTTGAGCAGCTCTTTTATTGGGAGCTTGCTTGAATGGGTCCCAACTGCCTTCTGAATCATAATAAATCTAAACATTTTATTTTTGGACAGACACCGGGTAGATTTTGGGATGAATATCACTGAGTGGCATGTTTAGGTTTGCTGACAGCGAGTCTGAGATTGTCTAAATAGCCATAAAACTGTGGAACTTTCATAGCTCATTGCCTGTATTTTTTTTTCAGCAGAAAAAATCTGTGAAGGGTATGCAAAAGTTCTGTCTGTTGGATGTATAGTCTCTAAATAATAAAACTGCTGGTTTTAAACTAGGAATAATAATAATATAGCCATAGTATATATGTACAAATGAATTGGAATTTGGTCCCTTTTCTTCCTTTATGAGGGGAAAAAACATTTTTAAGTGAACCAGCAGTTCTAAGGTGTTTGCAGATACACAATGGTTTCCTGGTGTAACAAGATCTCTTATGGGAAACATTAAACACATTTAATCAGTCACATTTACAGCTCTTGCAACATGAATTATTAAACATCTCTAATGTTCTAGAATCACCATCCAAAAGGCAGGAACAAAGTTGCTCTTCAGATAATTGACACTGATTCAGGGCTCATCCTTCCCATTCTATACACTGGAGGCTTGGCACTTGATTGCTTCTATTAATTTGATAGTCTTGTAGTGCTGACTGAGTTAAATCTGACCTTAGGCACAGAAGAGGTGAGCAAATTCAAAGACGGACTGACCTTGCATAGTGTAGTAACACATTGGAGAGGCTACACAGGGTACAGTTCCCATGCACAATTGGCGGGGGAGGGATAACTCAGTGGCTTGAGCATTGGCCTGCTAAACCCAGGGTTGTGAGTTCAATCCTTGAGGGGGCCATTTAGGGATCAGGGGCAAAAATTGGGGATTGGTCCTGCTTTGAGCAGGGGGTTGGACTAGATGACCTCCTGAGGTCCCTTCCAACCCTGATATTCTATGATTCTATGAATTCATGGCCACAAATGAGTCATCCATATAAATTCCCCAATTCATTGATATGAAACTATAGACTTTCTCCTGAACTTCTTACCCCAGCAAAATTCCTGCTGAAGTCTATGGAAGATTTGCCTGTGTAAGGATTTAGAATGAGAGTTTACAACAGTTTATTTTCCTAAGATAATGATGATGCCACAAGACACAAGTGGCAGAGTGAAACCTATGGCTAGAGCACTGGACTGGGACTCAGAAGACCTGGATTCTATCCTGGCTCTGTCACTGCCCAGTTCGGCAAGTCATTTCACAGCTCTGTGATACTGACCTCCTTTTGTGTAAAAAGTTTTAAGATCTATAGATAAAAAAGTGCAATTTAAGAGCTGGGTGCTAGTAGTTTTCTTTCCTCTCACACAGTCCATGTGATACCAAACCAGACAGGATTATGTGGTAAATCAGCCTTTGCTATGGAAGAAACAAGAATTGATGTGCTAACATTATTTACGTAAATACCTCTTTTCGAGAACAGTTTTTTCACAGGTGGAGTTCACTATGTAAACCAAGATTCATCACATCTAGAAGATGACGGGAGTGCCTCCTCTTCGCTGCCCGGGAAGTGTGGAGGCTCATCAGCCCATCCATCTATGCAGGTACTTTTATGACCCTTGTCACTGAGAGCCTCACAACCATTAATGGGTTTTATCCCCAGCAAGGGACGAACAGCATCTCTTTTCTGAGTGTAGGTCTACATTTGACCTGGGAGGTGTGATTCCCAGCTCACAGAGACGTACCCGCGCTAGCTCTGCTTGAGCTGGTGCCTAAAAATAGGTATGTGCCACGCCAATATGGGCGGGAGCTTGGGCTAACCACATGAGTATGTACACAGGAAGTCAGGCTTGATTGTACTCAGGCAGCTAGATCAGTGGCCACCTGTGCCACTGTAGGACACGCTGCTGGTTTTCGGCACTAACTCAAACAGCTTGTGCAAGTACAGCTACACAAACTGGGTATGACACTTCCCATCTCAAACGTGGACATACCCCTAGGCATCAGCACTTGTCTCTTAGTGTCCTTTCCCACAACTAGCGATTTCAGCAGTAGAACTCCCCCCCTCCTTCTGCACCTGCAGAAAGGACTTCCGCCAATGGGGAGACTCTGTTCTTGTCCTTACATCCAGGAAAATAGGGCAGGTTTGGGTACTAGCTGCTCAGCATTAGGGAGGCTTCAAAAACTTCTTCATAGCCAGAGAAAGACATTGCTTTAAAAAGAATGAAACCTAGTGTCGACTAACGCCTATAAGAAGGGTTGAGTGAGGTACAGCTCCAGGTACCTAAGATAGTGGCCACAAGCCTGATGAGGCATTAATCACAGGGGGAGGGGCTAGAAGGAGCCAATCAGCAGCCCATCTCTTCCAAACCGGCTAGTAAGCAGCTGTAGAAGGCAGAACTTTTTGTCCTGCTCTCTTCCCATTGCGCTCTCTGCCCTCCTCAGAGGCACTCTGTGCGCCCATGGGGGGTGGGGGAAGCGTAGGGACATGTATTCAGAGGCTTTCAACCACCTCCCCTCACAGATGGACCACAGGGGGTGGGTGTCTGTATGCTTGGCCTTCTCTTCTGGGAAGGGAGCAGGGCATTATATTACAAATCCTGATTCAATTAAGCTACTTTTCCTGCAGTACCTAAAGCAGAACCAGTGCATTGTAATGGAGATTTCACTCTGCAATACCAGCAGCTCAGCAACTTTTACACAGCCTTCGTAGTAGTACTTTTCTTCCTGGGGACCTGTGGGTGTCTAGCAAAAAGTACCTACAACAAGCCTTGACTCCTTTAAAAAAGAAAACGTGGCCAAAGTGAAAAAAAGTCCCCAGTAAATATCCCCAACAACCAAAAAAAAATTAAGCCAACATGCAAAGAACATACACTAGTTGAAGCTGCATATAAACAAATGCAAAAACAAACATTGTCTTGCCTTAAGGTTTGCTCTGCTGATAACTGCGATATGTGCAGGAGGAGAACATTCAACACTTGTCAGCTCTTGATAGCGAAGGCCCCGTATACCATTCTCTTGAGATTATACTGAAAGACAATCAGTCACCCGTTTATTGGAAGTGGAATTTCTGCCCATTTTGGCTGAGGCTGATAGTACTGAATTACAAATATGAGACAATTCAGGCCCTTCATAGCCTGCAGGATGAGAAGATCCATGTGTAGCATATTCTTTTGCCTGCCTAGCCATTAAGTTATCTGGAACGTACAATCTAAAGAGCATTGTAGAGTCTTATATCCCAAGAGCAGAGTTTTAAACTCCATGCTTCTGGGAGGTCTGATTCGGCTAAATTTACTCATTAAAGTCAATGGGAGTTTTGCCTGAGTAAAGACAGTAAGTGTAGATATCTTATTTCATATAAAATAATAAGTGTGGTATTCAGTATAAGGTACAATATGCATTCTATTTGCATTATTAACAGCATGACTGTTTGTCCCATAACATGCATAAGGAAAACATAAAAAAAAAAGTAAAATGAGAGCAGACACCATGTTGAGTATTAGAAACAGTGAAGCACTAAGATATATGTTATGAGATCTGGCGAGTTATTTTGGAGTGGCTCAGCCAAGCAGATATGATGAACCATGTGACTTTCTCTTGTGCATTTTGGTAACTATAGCCTGTGAACTCAATTATAAACAACTGTTGCTTTACAAGATCCTGGGTTAAATACCATGGGATTACACTTGCTTTACCAAGATGTTCTTAAGCACTGTTCTCCTTGCAGTCTTGTTTTTATAATCATGCATATCATACCTGGGTTAGACTATTTTATTTAATACTTTCCTATTTTATTGCTGGTTTTTTTGGTGGTAAAGTGCAACTACTTTTTATGGATTTTTTATTTGTTTTTTAGTGACAAAGGCTTTACACTGTATTTCCCAAGTAAATTAAACATTTATTGTATTTGCTTTCTGAAAATGGAAGAGTAGAAAACTTTGGTGAATCTTTTAAATGTTAAATCTACTTAAAACCTCAAAGATGCTCAGTTATACCATGCAGACCTATTATGTCATTCTCGACAACCCAACTGCTGTTCCTCAGCTATCATGAGTATAAGTTCAATGGGGCGAGGAGATATGAAAAGGAAACAAGGCCATGACTATTCCTGGAAAATCTCTCCATGGCTCCCTTTGTCAAGGACCTCCAGCACACCATCTTCACAAATGATGGAGAAAGGCAGAAGATGGGTGGCCAATTTCTCCCTTTGTTTCTGCTTCTGGATGTGTTTTCTCTGGTGGGAGCACAGTGCCCACAAGGATGTGTCCATATGTACGTATTTAAGAAACTGAAACTCCCTTTTATCAACTAGATTCATTATTATCATTCTTTTTTCCAGAAGATTAATTTAGATTCCCTTGTACAGAATCCTTTGGGGTCCTGTGTATGATAAGCGACATCAAAGAGCTTTCCTTTGACAAAGACCTTCACGAGCTTAGGGAGAACATAAATCCAACAAATTAAAAAATAAATCTGTTGCTTTGGCTGCAGCACAAATCATGTGACTTGACTTGTAAACAAATGTATATTGTCTTCTGGTAAAACAGTCAACTAATGGCCGAGGAGGAAACCTGTGAAACTCAGATTCCCTGCAGGTAAAAATGTCCTCTCATGAGAAATGTAATGCCTTAAAGACATAATAATAAACTGAGTTACATACCCTTCTTATTTTTAAATAACTTTTGTGTTTCTAGTATTAAAAAGCCTGTGGGTAAAAAATACATTATCAAGAGTTGGTCTCTGCAGAAGATATTGAGTACTACTTACTACATGCTTGCTGAGTAACCTCTACTCCCGTGGTTCTCAACATATTTACTATTGTGGGCCGCACATGCAGCTCGCTATGTGTTGTGTGGGTTGCATCCACACAATATATATACTACCTGCATGGCCTGAGGATGTTACATGGGCTTCAGCTGTATGCTGATAGGGCCGCAAGTAGGCCACAGGTTGAGAACCACTGCTCTATTCCCTTCCAAAATCATTAGAATCTATCTGGTTTCAATGAAATTAGTAGAACAAACAGTGCTTAACAATGCTTGTACATATTGAGTCAGTGAAAAAGGGAATTAAAAATAATTCATTGAGCTCATTGCACAAATCTAAATGCAAGTTAAGGCTTAAAGGTCTGGGTGGGAGGCTATGCCTATGTAATTTTTAACACAAAGCAGAAACCAAGGTTGAAACTTGAAAGCAATTTTAATCAGCAAGTTCTTTAGCACCAGGATGCATTGTTCAGTTACCACCTAACAGAGTGGCCAAGCAATGAACCCCTCACTGTGCTGATCTTGTCCCTGCTGCCATAGCAACCTGTTGGTTCAGAATTGACTGCTCGCATCATGGCTAGAAGGGAGGCTGCAGCTCTGAGGAGTTCTGTTTAGCAAGCATCGATGGAGAAACAGAATAGACATTATTTTTATAAGCCACTGTGTGTCATCATTTAGAAAATGAAGCAAAAATCAAACTTTAATTTCCAAGTGACAAGTAAAAAGGGTGATTTGTTTATTATTTTATCATCTCTTTTGGAGGCATGGAGAAAAATCCTTATATAGTACCTTTGAGGTACAAGAAGTGACACAAGATGTTAGCTCTGATGTGTGACCTTAATATTGATCCACAACCACTCTGTGTATAGATTTTAAAAACCACAGGCACAGTAATCTAATATAAGAAAGTGAGCCTAAAGTCTCTCTATGAGCATCTAATAATGTATGGGACAGCCTCACAACTGAGAAATGTATTGTCCTGGAGCCTTTTCCAAAGCCCATTGAAGTCAATAGAAAGACTCCCATTGACTTCAGTGGGTTGGCATCAGGTTTCTAAACAATGTTATTATCATAGAATCATAGAACTGGAAGGGACCTCGAGAGGTCATCTAGTCCAGTCCCCTGCACTCAAGGCAGGACTAAGTATTATCTAGACCATCCCTGACAGGTGTTTGTCCAACCTGCTCTTAAAAATCCCCAATGATGGAGATTCCACAACCTTTCTAGGCAATTTATTCCAGTGTTAAACCACCCTGACAGTTAGAAAGTTTTTCCTAATGTCCAACCTAAACTGCCCTCACTGCAATTTAAACCTGTTACTTCTTGTCCTATCCTCAGAGGTTAAGAAGAAATTTTTTTCTCCCTCCTCCTTTTAACAACCTTTTATGTACTTGAAAACTGTTATCATGTTCCCCCCCCCCCCCTCAGTCTTCTCTTCTCCAGACTAAACAAACCCAATTGTTTTAATCTTCCCTCATAGGTCAGGTTTTCTAGACCTTTAATCATTTTTGTTGGTCTTCTCTGGTCTTTCTCCAATTTGTCCACATCTTTCCTGAAATGTGGCACCCAGAACTGGACACAATACTCCAGCGGAGGCCTAATCAGCGCGGAGTAGATTAGAAGAAATATGTCTTGCTACAATACTCCTGCTAATACATCACAGAATAATGTTTGCTTTTTTTGCAACAGTGTTACACTGTTGACTCATATTTAGCTTGTGATCCACTATCACCCCCAGATCCCTTTCCGCAGTACTCCTTCCTAGGCAGTCATTTCCCATTTTCTATGTGTGCAACTGATTGTTCCTTCCTAAGTGGAGTACTTTGCATTTGTCCTTACTGAATTTCATCCTATATACTTCAGAGCATTTCTCCAATCTGTCCAGATCATTTTGAATTTTAATCTTATCCTCCAAAGCACTTGCAACCCCTCCCAGCTTGGTGTCGTCTGCAGACTTTATAAGTATACTCTCTATGCCATTATCTAAATTATTGATGAAGATATTGAACAGAACCAGACCCATAACCGATCCCTGCAGGACCCCATTCATTATGCCCTTCCAGCATGACTGTGAACCACTGATAACTACTCTCTGGGAATGATTTTCCAGCCAGTTATGTACCCACCTTATAGTAGCTCCATCCCTAGTTTGTTTTATGAGAAGGTCATGTACCACAGTATCAAAAGCCTTACTAAAGTCAAGATATACCATATCTACCACTTCCCCCCCATATCCACAAGGCTTGTTATCTGTGTGGCAGGACCAAGATGCAGGAGCCCTGCCCAAGCAAACAGACATCCCCCAACAAGTCTTGGGTGGCGGGGACTGGAGGGGCTCTGCTACAATCCCTGCCATTCTTAGGCCGGGAGGGAACTCCTGCTGCCAGCCCTGATGCTCCTGAGGGGAGAGTGAGCTCCTGCTGCCACTTCTGGGAGGTGAAGGGGGCCCTGTGCTACTGCTCCTGACTCCCTGGTAGGGGAGAAAGGCCCCTCTGTCACTCCAAGTGGGGCATGGGGGCAGGGCCCTGACCTAGGCCTAGGGCCCTGATTGCCTTAATCTGGCTTTGAGGCTACAGTCTGATGCTGAGAAATACTGAGAGAACAGTGCAGAGACAGTGTCCACTCTGCACTAGCTGGGACCCATTCAGGGGTGAGTCCCAGGGAGCTGGTTAAACATCTTTGTTCAGGGGTGGGAGGGGTAGTCCAATATAGTGCACACTGTGATAATTTAATCTAGAGGTAACATTTTTAAATGTGGTTGGGGGAGCTCAAGATTAGTTTTCAAAAGAGATTTAGGGTCCAGTGCACAAAGGGCTGTAGGTGCCTAACTGGCACTTTAAGCATGGAAATCTAAAGTTTAGGTACCTAGAACACTCACTCAGCTGCTTCCTTACCCTGTAAATGCGTAAATTGTTGCTGGAAGATGTGCATAAAGCTGCCTTAATCCTGACATCTGAGAAAGACTCTATAGCCACTATAACCACTGGGTTCGAGCACTCACCTAGCACAATCAGGTTCCAGTCCCTGCACCAATGAATGTTTCAGTCTTTTATACAAAGTGAAACTGTTTCAACAGCAAGAGAGGCAGACCCATCCCAGAATAGCCCATAGCCTGGTGGGCAGTGCACACACCTGGGAAGTTGGAGGTCTGGATTTAAGACCATACTCCAAATAAGGCAGAGTAGGAATTTGAAGCGGGGTTTTCCATATCCTGGGTGAGTGCTCTAACCCCTGGGCTATAGGGTAAAGGAGGGGCTTAGACCCCACCCCTCTCCTCACCCTTTCTGCTGGCTAGTTTGGGCAGTGCTGGCTTTTGTGAATCCCATTCATAGGTGCCCAGTTCTCCCCAGGTATTGTACAGGGAGCCTGGGCAAATAACTCAGGGCTGTAGATTCCACTGGGGGGTGGCGGGGGCAGGGTGCCTAAATTTTAGCCATTGCAATGCTGAGTCTAAGTCCCTTTTGTCTCATTAAAACTCAATGGGACTTGGACTCTTAAGTCCTTTCTGAAAACTAGACTTTGGTGCTATTGGCCATTTTACCCTTGGCATGGATAACTGGTAGAATCTAGATTCAAAAGAAATGCAGTCTCATTTGATAAGACATAAAGGGAGCGGGGGAGCGGGGGACCAGCACTTTTGGCCACTGGGGCCAAATAAGCACTCCCCAATTGTGACAAAGTGTGGGCACATAGTTTTAGTAATCCTAGCAAGCAATACCCTCCATGCTTTCAAGATGCTTTCCCCTACCTGCCCATCTCATCTCCATCAGTTCAACTTCAACCTGATGCCTTTCATGGAGGTCCCAGGCTCAGCTACACTCAGGAAAAGCAGACAAACACACTAGCTGGGCTCGATGGCAGTGACATAGGGCTAGATCGTGATGGTAAATCCCAATTGGCCTGATGTGGTCACTTAGAGTAGTGCTGGGCAACCTACAGCCTGTGGGCCGTATGCGGCCTATCAGAGTAATCTGCTGGAGGGCCACCAGGTAGTTTGTTTACATTTGCACGGCCGCCCACAGCTCCCATTAGCCGGGAATGGCAAACCGCAGCCACTGGGAGCTGTGGGCGGCCGTTGAAATGTAAACACACTGTCTGGCAGCCTGCCAGTGGATTACCCTGATAGGCTGTGGGTTGCCCACCACGGACTTAGAGGCACAAATGCAATGAAAACAATGTTACTGCCAGAGCAATGGGCCAAACCCTAGAGAACCTCTGCGAGGAGATGGCACACCATGCACTAGAGTGCCATGGCACTCTGTATTTTAGAGTATAGAAGGGGAAAGTGTGTAAGTGTTGCCACTTTGGATCCATGTGAGACATTGTTTGGAGAAAGTGGGGGGTGGGGGCTGCCTCTGCTACTCCCATTATATCCTGTGTCTGAACTGGCCACATGCCTGGTGTCCCAGCCTGGAGTGGAGGATTCCATCCCGCACCTATTTAATGATTGAGAACACTTTCTTTTACTGTCACTCTACTTGGGCTGAGCACGGTTCTCTGGCTATGGCTTATTTCCAGTGAAACGTGTATATGCTATAAATCTTGTCTTTTATGAAGAAAATAAGTTTTAGAGCACAGGCAAAATATGGAATCGCGTAGTATTGTCTAATGAGATCATGTCTTCTGGAAATTTTTAAGTTGAACTTTAACATGAAAGTGGCAGGATTCATTCCAGTCATTCTGTGGTTTAGCATTTACATCATATTATACAAAACAGAAGATCAGTATTTGCTGACGACAGCTACCTGTGGAATATATGTCCTTTGGAAGCAACCTGATGGTTACTATTTATTGAAAACTGCAAGCAGTAGGCTACTTCCTAACTTTTTTTAAGGCCTACTAATCATGTCATAGTTTCTTCCAGCTGAATCAACATCAGTACAGAATATGGGAGGAACCCTACTTTGGCCGCCATCCTGGTACATTAGCCAATCATATAATTAAAAAACAAACAAAAAACAAAAACCTGTAACATGAACGGTTTTAAGAAACATCACTGCCATGATGAAGTGTATCGCCATCAATAGCAATGAAGTTATGCCAGCTTATTCCAATGGCAAATTTGGCCCAACGTGGTATGTTTCCTTTTTGTGGATACATTTTTACTCGTGCAACTAACAGAAATTTTTTTAACAAAAAATCTAGCCCAAAGCAAGGAACCCTGATAGTGGAACCCTGATAAACTGCAGCTGAACAGGGATAGTGATGAGACCTAAAATAATCATTTCTCTCTGCAGCATTTGTATAGTATCTTTATTAGCTATTTTATGACCCACTCCCGCTAAAACCATATCCTCCCACATCCATTCACCATAAGTAGTGATCAGATGCTTGAGAATATGGGAGGAACCCTACTTTGGCCTCCGTCCTGGACATACTTTAACTACGCCCATGAATAGTCCCCCTGAAAATCAGGGGCCATCTTGTATGCATAAGCATTTGGAGGAACAGAACCTTAGAATTTTCAGGGTGTCCTCTAAAAGGTCTTAACAAGGTCTGGAGAAGAATTTTAAAGGATCCAGAGCTATATCTCACTATTAAATCCTTCCTTGACTGATACATAACCTAGGAAAGACAGTTATGGCAGCCATTTGCCTTTACCAGGAGCCTAATTAATGGAACAAACTTCCATGTAGAGTGGGGCCATAATAGCCAAAACTTTTTTAAATGGTAAGAGAAGCAGTCATCATTTTTATAAACACAAAAAATATGTAAGGAAGGAGTCCCCGTCCATTGTGCTACCATAGTCACAAAAATAAGTTGTCTTAGCTCATAGCTGTGGGTTAATGCCTGCTTGCTACACAGCAACATAGGGAAAATTTATGATATTTTGAAGAACCTACTTGCTGGAGCTTTCTCTTTCCTGATTAGATGTAGAACTGTCATGAAAAGTTTGGTTTTCACTTGTTTTTATATATTTTATAGGCTTCCAGTGCAGTGTGTCTTTTCTGTTGAATAGATCAGCCTCCCCTAGATCCATAACCAATCATCTTATGTGGCCAGATTTTCAAAAGATTCCATTCAGCCTCAGCTCCAAATGATACCAAGAAAGAACTGCAATTGCTCAGCACCTTCACCAATCAGGCCAGTACATGACTGTGTAGCCCAAAAGGCCAGAAGTATTTTCTGCTGAATAATTTCAAAAAATCAGTTAAAGCTAGGAAGATTGGATATCGAAGTAAAAAATGTTTTCTCCTAAAAATCACATTCTTTCAACTGTCATAAAGAAACACAGTCTACTGTCCAGAAATAATATTTATTCATCAACAATAAAACAAAGAATAGAAAAAGCCTTATAAATAAAACTATATATATGCTGTATTTTTATTCAGTACTCCACAAAAAAAACACTACAGACAGTAATAAAATAATTGAATTAATTTAAAAAACTTCAAATATGATAGCACTGTTCATTTATCATGTTGTATCAACAATGCAATGGTCATTTGTTTACATATTACGATTTTACTTAAATTCATAACCCTGCTCATTAAAACAATTGAACCAATTTGTACTTGATCCAAGATTTATAACACATATGTATATCCATAAACAATAACAGCTCTGAGAAAGTTATGCAGACTGTTCAACGGTAACTGCAAGTTGTTTAGGGGGGAAAAATCACAAATGAATTGGGGTAAAAATCAAAACATTGCAGAAAAATTATATGTGGTTAACAATTACATATTTTCCATTGCCCTTTTATTAATGTGATTTCTTCCTTTGTCTGATTGCTCCTGGTTTAGGTACTCCAGCACCTTCACTAACATATCTTCATCCAGATACTGCCTGTTTTGTGTGTCGTCATTCTCCCGGGCCATGGACAGCCTTTTGCTGAGTGAGGCTAGTTTATCAGATTCTTGTGGTCCCAGCTGATTTAGATGTTCTTTGATTGCTTGCTCAAACTGGTCATCTTCCTGTAGATCATTTTCAGATGAAACTGGGACTGGAACGCGTTTCAGCTGGTTTGTATCGACAACTTCAGGGTATTTTGCCAACATCTTTGCCAAGTAATCTGCTAGTTCTTCATCTTTTTCATTTAGTTTTTCATATTCCATTTGTCGTCTTTCCAAATCATTAATCCAAGCAGCTTTCGGAAGTTGATGTCCTTTAGGTCTTCTGGGAATGTAGGAAAGTCTTGGAAAACTGTTCTCTTCATTAAGCTGATTTACAAAGTACGAGGTTTTCTGATTAGCTAAATTATCAGTCCCTAAAAGATTGACAATATCTTCAATATTGAGATCTTCAGGTAGATTATCTGGCATAACATTAATTGGCTGCCTCATGTAACCATTTTTAGGGTTCATTTTATTTTTAAATATATCTGTGTGGTCTAGATTAGTTTCAGAGATGTCATCCTCAAGATCTTCTGGGAGCTCTGGTTCTTGCTCGGTCTCCACCCTTTCACTCTGCTGCTGCTTTTCTCCAGTTTTCAACATGTCTAGTAAATCCTCTGGAGGGATTTGTAAATTCCTTGAGATTTCTATTAGTTGAGAGATAGACTGAGGATCAAGTTTTTCCAAAAATATACCTGCCCTTTTTTCTTCATGTCCAGTCCTTACCCTGCCATTTCCAATATTGCTCATCAGCCTCTTCAGATAATAATTCATTAGCTTTGTAATGTCATCTGACATTTGATCTTTACTGTCTCTCCTCATTTCATCTTCCAGGAAGCCTTGCTTCCCTGATCTCTTCATTTCATCATCAATTTCTTCTTCATTTTTATCAATTTCCTCTTTACGATCTTTTATCTCTTCTTGTGTTTGGCTTTCCACTTTTTCCTCTATTGGATTCCAGTCTTCTCCTCCCACTACATCTTCATAAGCAATATTATTAACTTTATATACATCATCTTCATCTTCTGTGTACAATTTCTGATCTTCATCCAGCCTCTCTTTTTTGTGATTACTTGGTCCTGTCATTTTCCCCAGCTCCTGAAAGACAGACTCCAAAGTAGCAAGGCTTTGGGGTGTATATTGTTCTTCTACTATTTCATTGGTGCGCTTGAAAGGACTGTCTCTTGAACTTTCTTCATCATGTACATGTGGCATTTTGTCATGTTTGTGTCGTCTCTCAGGCCACTTATAGGCCTCATAATTATCACTCACTCCAGCTGGGAAGTTATCTGAACTCATACTATATGGTTTATTTTCTTTTGATCCAGCCTTTGACTCTTTTTCTGTTTGCCTCAAGGCTTCCAACATTGACCTAACCCATTGTGACTCATCTTCAGTCAAAGAATCTCTTCTATTATCTGATAGGTGACTCTGATCTTTGCTTTCTTTCTGCTGCAGAAAAAATGGCGCACCTTGATAGAAGCTGTAATCTTGGCCATTTTCTCCCTTGTTAGCTTGTTTGCGGAGATTTTCTATATATTCCAAGGCTTTGATCATATCTGGGCTTGGGAGCCTTTGTAAATTTTTCCCTAAATAGTCTGGGTTTTTCTGAAGCAGCTGATAAGGTTCGATTGACGCTGCATCAACACAACAGATTAGGACAAAGAAAAAGGTGAGAGAGGAGGCTGCTCCAAGCCAGCAGGGTTTAGTATCTGCCATGTTTGAAATCTTTCCTTAAAATAAAGAAAAAGGACAGTTAACATACAGAGATAGTTAGTAAAGTGTGAAGCAAAAGCAAATTTGAGATTGCTGCTTTGAACTGGAACTCATGGTATTTATGTTTTTATTAATTATGAAAAGCCAACAGAATTCCCATATGATCCCTTTATGGCAACTCTAGATTTATTGTGGGTTTATCTGGAAGTCTTTTGGGTCATTCCTTTGATAAGGTTAATGGAACCAATTGGTTTGAAATGATAAAACCTTTGCATCTTTATACTTTGGCAGGTAAAAAGCCCTTAATAAAGTTAACTTATATATAAAGGAACTTGATTTTCCAATCTAAACATAAAACCAAAATCCTACATAGTTCATAAAATACCCATTTATGCATCTAGATACTGATTTGAGCATCAGCATTTGAAAATTTGGCCTAAAATATTAATACAATCTTACTGATAAACTGTACATAGAATCCTGTTGCCCAGTTGTCCAGTCTGCTACTACACTGACTCCACTGAATGGTTTTATTCCAGGCTAATGCCAATGTGACAGAATGGCAAATAAAATCATGAGGTGATTTATATGTTTACTTGTATGAATATTTAAAAAATATTAAAATATTCCCTTATGCTGCTTTTCAAGAATATTATTAATACACACGTTTGTTAATTTTTCCATAGGCAGTGAGGAAAGCTAAGACCCTTTGTGGGTTAATCTATTCTGTCCCTTAAGAGTATCATATGTTGATGTCTTCCTAAATCACTGTTTCTAAATGGACTTGGTTAGGCAGAGACGGAGTGGCAATTTCTTCTGTGGTGGCTAACCAGTCTTTCATTTTTGCTTTGAAATGAAAATGGGTGTTTTGCCATTCACTTCAAGCGAGTAGGATGGATACACATGTAGAATCTTGGCATTACGGGCCAAATTCTCTGATGCGTGAAAGCCCCATAAGTTAGTGGAAGTGCACGGCACCAGAGAATTTTGCTCTATAAAAAAACAGAAGTAAAATAAGTTAAAATATTATACCATCATATATGAGTAACACAGTCATGTCACTGCAACATATGAAAATATTTCTATAAAAGGCCCAATCCTACAAGGTGCTGGGCATTCTTGCCACCAACTGAGGTTAAAGACTCCACTCCCAGGAAATGCTTAGCACCGCAGAGGACTTGGCTATAACAAATACTAGCCTATTTTACCCAATTCAATTATATTATTCCTTCAGTCATGCATAAAGTACAGTAAATGAGAAAAATGGTGAGGATAGAAAAAAAAACACTGAGCTTAATTGACCTTTTTTGTTTCATGCACTTTTCCCATGAGCCTATGGAAAACATCCTGGTAAGATGTTAGTGATTCATACTAGCAGAAGGACCTACATAGAGTAGAATTTACCCATGGTTGTAACAGTGGATATGTTCACTTCAACTTACACATAGTGTTTCCATTCAGATGATTCTTTATTGTGGTTTAACATGAAATAATTGGACAAAATAAAGCAAATAAAGTAGCCTCAGTTACCCACAATTGCTTTTTTTTCCCTCCATGCCTGCAGCAAATTATCATTGTGAATATCAAATATTTTATCCAATCACGTATTAATACTCCAGAATGGATTATTTCAGAGCAATCAATAAACACCATCTCTCTGTATCCTTAAACAAAAGCAAGAGAACCCTGTACCTTCTGTTATGGAAAAGGCTTTAGCTTTGAAAGGGATAAAATCTGTCCAAAAAACCCCACAAAACCCTGCACAGTTAACATTTTTATGTTGATTAGAATCTATAGTTGCAATAGAATGAAGCTAATGTTTTTCAGTGGAGAAGTTGGTTATTGATTAATCTTTAGTTTATTCATAAATAAAATACTGTGCATTTTTAGTTGCTGAAAAATTATTTCATAATAATAGATCTAGATCTTCCAGGTAAAACAGTTCATTAAAATCCTCCCTCTGATAAAGATGATTAATTCAGCCTCTGACAGTACATGCTATTTATACACTATTATATCCTCTGTAATACTCAGGAAAATCTAAGTAAAATCATGAAAGATAAACACAGGCAAAGTTTAGACTGGCATTCGACTAGCATTTTATTTAAAAAATATTTCATTTTGAGAGATGATATTTTATTAATTCCCTTCTGAATATTTCATATGCACTTCTGTCTGGATCAGTTTCACTTCCAATTTATTGGTAGATGATATTTGAAATATTTGAAAATAACAGTTGTATATAATTTGTTTTAAAACCCCTGAAACTAGATTACAAAAATCAGTTCATTAAATGTGATACCTTATTTAGGGAAAATAGGCTCCTCCCCAATCCTAATTTATAAATATGAGAAAAATAGAGTACATTTTTCTTTATGTCAAATCCATAAAAAACATTCTCTATTATTCCTTTTAAAGCACATTACGATAAAACAGCTGTTTTCCCAACAGTTGTATAATTGTGGTGCTAGTCTGTATTGTGCTGTCCTGTTAGCACCTAACAAAGAGAGAAGTCATCTCTTACCCAGACTCTTATCCATCAAATTAAGTAGTCACCATTCATAAAATGAGGGGATTGAGTTCTCAGGGTAATGTGTACTGTCAAAGGAAATACAGAGTGACAGAGGGTCTTCTGAGAAGAGGCAAACAATCAAAAACAAAATTCCCTTTCTGGGGTGTTTCCATGGCAGCAGTAATATTTCCCCTTGAGCCCTTTCCTGTAGATTCACATGGTGCTCTGATAGGAATATAATATTTCCAATTAAAATTTTGCATGAAAACTCATAAGCTTTCCTATGGAACTTGCACAGAATTCATAATGCTCTGTGAACTACAGCAGGAATCCCTATGGGACTTGTCTGTAAGGAAAATGTGAAAATGCAACACACCCTCTTCATCATTTGTTTGCTTTTTGAGCAATTAAAATTGGTTGCAGTCAATTAGCTTTCTTAAAAGTTTGTCTTATTGCTAATATACAAACTAGAGTTCGTATTAAGATGAATTTTAGTATTTTGTAAATCAAGTGGTTTCTGAATTGGCATACTTGATTATTTAGATGGGTGGAAGATTAATTGAACTGTACATGTATCCAAGGCAACCTCTTATTTTACACAATGATTTTAAACATGCCAGTGAACCATCGGGAGTGAATGAAATCACAAAGAGAAACATTAAATGATGTGTGATAGCTTCAGCGAACAAATTAAGCTGATGTCAAATTGTAATCGCTAGCTGTAGAACCATTAACTTTTCCCACTTATTCAGTATTTTAGTTACATCCTTTTAATTATTTTTAAATCCATATCTAAATCATAGGTAAGAAATAAAAAAGAGAAAGATTCATTCATCTGGAAAACCCTATTTCTATGCTAAATGAAGTGCATCAGGTTGTTATGGTCCCTAATTGTGCTGGTTTCCTAGTGTAGAGTGGAATGGGAAAAGCTCTGAACAAACAACTTTACATTCAGTCTTTGAAAGTACAAAGAAAAAAAGCTCCCTTACCTGTGTGACTTAGATAGCAGAGCGAACCCAAAGCATGATCTTCCTTGTCGTTTTGCTGTGAGTTTGTGGACTGTTTTCAGCACTAGAACAGCTCCCTCTGCTTATACTGTACATCACCTGACTCTGCACTGCCACGTTGACGTCACCTCACCCAGTCACAAACCACAAGCGCGGCAGAGCTGTTGAGAGAATGCTGGAGAAAAATAAGTTTGGGCTATTTTTGAGATAATTCTTCTGTACAATTATGCCCTCTGTCTGCCTCTAGAGATCACTACAGTTTTCATAGAATCAAAAAGACTAAGGGCCAAAGAGACCCTCTGAATAACAGAGACAAGAATACTGGGAAAAAACCCTCAACAAAAATTTTAAAAAACTACAATGAACATTCTGTGATCTGCATACAATTAATAGACGGCATTGTGACTTTCAACTCTCAGCACCCTCTTTGAGAATACCAGCCAAAATGGCTATGAAATTATTTTTCTAATCTAATACAATAATAAATGCTTTCAGTTTATAAAGTCAGCATATACCTACCCCAGCTTTTAAACTGCATACAGCCCCTAACATGTATACATTGGAAAGAGCCCCCTTTTTGTTTCCAGTTTGATTTCGATAGGCCCACACAGATGACCAGACTACATGTGCAAAGACTGGATAGCAAAGTAGAAATACGTGAGTTTTATAAAGCATGTGCCCTGGTGGCCAAGGATTAGGACATGGTATGGAAGGGCTCACATGATACACATGGTCAGGCTATCTATTGCCCAGTTTTGCATATGCCTTTCCTGTGGGGCCACTGTGCCTCTCAGGAGCTGGACCTCCACAGTTTGAGTGGGATTGTCAAAAGCACTTGAACAGGCCATCATGGAACATTTATGAAACTCCCACTTCTTAACCTCATAAGGGGTCAATCCTGTCATTCCCATCTCTCTCTGAGCTGTCATAGAAGGCCCACCCCCTCAAAAAAAAGCAGTGGTAAGTGGAAAAACCCAGGCATGAAAGAGTGTTTCCACACTGCCTGCATATTGTGGGTACTGTGGGGGAGGTGGTGTAGCCATTCCACTACACTAATTCACTGGCCAAAGCCTCTGCATAGACATGCAGAGTACAATGCAGTTTCTACTGCATCCCAGCATGACAGTAGAATGGCTCTTGGCTTCAGGATGGAACAAAGGTCCAGGACTAGCTCTCCCACTCTGTCCTGCTTTTGTTTCCTTCTGGGTGCAGAAGTGGGTAGGAAAGGCTCACACTTTTCGCGCCCATGTATTAACTTATTGACATGTAAACAATGATGTGTCATTTTAGTAAACTCTGCACTCAGTTATCAGCATACCAAAGCTTGTACATATAGGCAAGAGGACAAAAATACTGCTTGGCTATAAATCAGAAAGCACAAAATATAATGCATGTGTCATAAATATAAAGGGAAGGATAAACCCCTTTAAAATCCCTCCTGGCCAGAGGAAAAATCCTCTCACCTGTAAAGGGTTAAGAAGCTAAAGGTAACCTCACTGGCACCTGACCAAAATGACCAATGAGGAGACAAGATACTTTCAAAAGCTGGGAGGAGGGAGAAAAACAAAGGGTCTTTGTCTGTCTGTATGATGCTTTTGCCGGGGACAGAACAGGAATGGAGTCTTAGAACTTAGTAAGTAATCTAGCTAGGTATGTGTTAGATTATGATTTCTTTAAATGGCTGAGAAAATAGCTGTGCTGAATAAAATGAATATTCCTGTCTGTGTGTCTTTTTTGTAACTTAAGTTTTGACTAGAGGGATTCTCTATGTTATGAATCTAATTACCCTGTAAGGTATTCACCATCCTGATTTTACAGAGGTGATTCTTTTTTTACTTTTATTAAAAGTCTTTTTGTAAGGAAACTGAATGCTTTTTCATTGTTCTAAGTTCCAAGGGTTTGGGTCTGTGGTCACCTATGCAAATTGGTGAGGATTTTTACCAAACCTTTCCCAGGAAGTGGGATGCAAGGGTTGGGAGGATTTTGGGGGGAAAGACGTGTCCAAACTATGTTTTTTCAGGAACCCAGATAAAGTTTGCTGGTGGCAGTGGAAATCCAAGGGCAAAGGGTAAAAGTAATTTGTACCTTGGGGAAGTTTTAACCTAAGCTGGTAAAAGTAAGCTTAGGAGGTTTTCATGCAGGTCCCCACATCTGTACCCTAGAGTTCAGAGTGGGGAAGGAACCTTGACATGGTGGCAGAGTGGTGGGATTAACCTGAAATCATTTTGAGATCAATTTGAGATTTTTTTGAACCAGAAACACAGATTTTAAAAAGGAAATATTTTTTTTTCTTTGGGGCTGCTGGAAAGGAGGTCCAACTGAAAGTTATTATTATTTTATTTATTTATTTATTTATTTGGTTTGCTTTGGGGCCAGAGCAGAGACAAAAGGGAATTGTCTTTGGGAGCTGCAGTTTCTCTTCCTAAAGGCAGAGTAGTTAACCTCCTGCAGGGAAATTCACAAGTCTTCACAGACCTAAGAGCAACTAGAGGGGATTTCTACCTATTTGCCTGAAGACAAAAGTGTTAGTTTTTGGGTTTTTTAGGATTTTGATTTTTATTTTTGAACAAGGAGCACAGATTTGAAAAGGAAATTTTTTCCTTTGGACTGCTGGAAAGCAGGTCTCCAACTGGAAATAGTTGAAAGCTTTTTTGCTTTGTTTTGGGGCCAGAGGAGAGACAGGTTTTCTCTACCAAAGGCAGAGTAGTTAACCTCCTGCAGGGAAATTCACCAGTCTTTTCAGTTTTTTTAAACAGTTCATACTTGTTCATGTGTTCTTTAGGCATTTCAGCCGCCACTTCAGCTAAGGGTCCACTGAGCTGTGGCCTCAGCTCCACCACGTATTGGTCTGTAGAGATGCCGTACCCAAGGCAGGCCCTTTTGAAGTTTAACCTAAGCTGGTAAAAGTAAGCTTAGGAGGTTTTCATGCAGGTCCCCACATTTAAAAAAAAAAAAAAAAAAAAAATTTCCTTTTTAAAATCTGTGTTTCTGGTTCAAAAAAATCTCAAATTGATCTCAAAATGATTTCAGGTTAATCCCACCACTCTGCTACCATGTCAAGGTTCCTTCCCCACTCTGAACTCTAGGGTACAGACCTGAACGGTTTTTTTTCTTTTTTTTTTTTTTTTAACCTAAGAGTAACTTGAGGGGATTTCTACTTATTTGCCTGGAGACAAAAGGTGTTAGGTTTTGAATTTATTTATTTATTTATTTTTGGATTTTTCTGTAGGCTGATAATCACTATCAGAGAATATAGGTATCCTATTCCAGCACAGCAAAATTTTACAAGCCAAGTTTTGTTTGTTTTATTTCTAACCCTTGGGTATAAAGTTAATTAAAAACAGAGAGGTAAAGATGACAGACACCAAGGCACTACACAAATTGGAGTTAGCCAAACTGGAGACAATGAAAGAAGCCGAAAAAGCTCTAGAAGCTGCTCACAGGAGAGCAATGGAGGCAAAGGATAAAGAAAGGGAGGCAAAGGATAAAGAAAGGGAGGCAAAGGACAAAGAAAAGAAGGCAGCGAAAGAGGCAGAACAACACCAAGCGGCTGCTCACAGGAGAGCTATGGAAGCAAGGGACAAAGAACTGGAGGAGAAGGAAAAAGAGAGGAAGCATGTGGAGGAAATGGAGAAGATAAAGGCTCAGCAGAATATACCAACAAACCCTAGCAATCCTTCTCCAGGTACCACTTCCCATCCCAGAAAGTTCCCCACCTACGAGGCAGGCGAGGATACTGAGGCCTTCTTAGAAAACTTCAAAAGGGCCTGCCTTGGGTACGGCATCTCTACAGACCAATACATGGTAGAGCTGAGGCCACAGCTCAGTGGACCCTTAGCTGAGGTGGCGGCTGAAATGCCTAAAGAACACATGAACAAGTATGAACTGTTTAAATCCAAGGCGAGAGTCAGAATGGGGATAACACCCGAGCATTCTCGTCGGAGGTTCAGAGCCCTAAGGTGGAAACCAGATGTGTCATTTACCCGACATGCCTACCACATTGTGAAACATTGGGATGCCTGGATATCAGGAGCAAGTGTTGAATCTCCAGTAAATTTGCCCTTCCCAATGCAAATGGAACAATTCTTAGAGGGTGTTCCTGAGGAAATAGAAAGATACATCCTAGATGGGAAGCCCAAAACTGGAATCGAGGCAGGAGAGATTGGAGCCAGATGGGTGGAGGTGGCAGAGAAGAAGAAAACGGGTCGCAGTTGGAGCGGAGACCAGAAGGGACAATCCCAGACCACACCCTATTACCGGGGGCCGCCCAAGGCCCCACCTACCTCCCAAAGAACCCTCCAGACACCTTATCGTCCCACCACCCCGTTCTCCAGCAACCCACCTCGCCCCAGTGACCCGTCAGCTGGACGATGTTTTAAATGTAAGGAGCTGGGGCATGTAAAGGCCAACTGCCCCAAGAACCCCAACAGATTACAGTTCATTGCACCGGAATCACACCAGAGGTCCGCAGGCCCAGATACCTCCCAGATACCCTTGGAGCGGAGGGAAACTGTGAGTGTGGGCGGGAAGAAGGTCACCACGTGGAGGGACACCGGAGCACAAGTGTCAGCTATCCATGCTTCCTTAGTGGACCCCAATTTAATCAACCCAGAAATCCAAGTGAAGATTCAACCCTTCAAGTCCAACTCTTTCAATTTGCCTACAGCCAAGTTGCCTGTCCAGTACCAGGGCTGGTCAGGAACGTGGACTTTTGCAGTCTATGATGATTATCCCATCCCCATGCTGTTGGGGGAAGACTTGGCCAATCATGTGAAGCGGGCCAAGAGGGTGGGAATGGTCACCCGCAGCCAGGCTAAACAAGCCGTGACGCCTAGCTCTGTTCCAGAAACTTCTATCAGGACCCGGTCAGAGGTGATGGACCCGGACACCAGGCCAATGTCTGCAACAGCAGTAGTGGATCCAGTCCCAGAGACCCAGACGGAACCAGTCCCAGAACCGGAACCAGCGGAACAACCAGCACCAGACCCATTCCCAGCACTGAATCCAGTACTTGCAACCTCAAAACCAGAGGGCCCCACCGAACCTAAACCGGCAGCCCATAACCCTACACAAGAGGCTCAGTCGGAGCCTGAACCCCAACATAGTGTCCCAGCGGAGAGCGGTTCACAGTCAACGGAAACAGCCTCATCCCCTACATCGCTTCCAGAGGGACCAAGCGTAGGTCCACAATCCAATGAGGAACTGATGTCTCCAGCACCAAGAGAACAGTTCCAGACTGAACAGGAAGCAGATGAAAGCCTCCAGAGAGCTTGGACGGCGGCACGGAGCAACCCACCACCTCTCAGCTCTTCTAATCAATCCAGTTGTAGAAAGAGGACTTTTATACAAGGAAACTCTTTCTGGTGGACACCAGGAAGACTGGCATCCTCAGAGACAGTTGGTAGTTCCAACTAAATACCGGGCCAAGCTCTTGAGCTTAGCCCATGATCACCCTAGTGGCCAAGCTGGGGTGAACAGGACCAAAGACTGGTTGCGGGGGTCATTCCACTGGGAGGGAATGGGCAAGGATGTTTCTACCTATGTCCGGTCTTGTGAAGTATGCCAAAGAGTGGGAAAACCCCAAGACCAGGTCAAAGCCCCTCTCCAGCCACTCCCCATCATTGAAGTTCCATTTCAGCGAGTAGCTGTGGATATTCTGGGTCCTTTTCCAAAAAAGACACCCAGAGGAAAGCAGTACATACTGACTTTCATGGATTTTGCCACCCGATGGCCGGAAGCAGTAGCTCTAAGCAACACCAGGGCTAAAAGTGTGTGCCAGGCACTAGCAGACATTTTTGCCAGGGTAGGTTGGCCCTCCGACATCCTCACAGATGCAGGGACTAATTTCCTGGCAGGAACTATGGAAAACATTTGGGAAGCTCATGGGGTAAATCACTTGGTTGCCTTGCCAAACAAATGGCATGGTGGAGAAGTTTAATGGAACTTTGGGGGCCATGATACGTAAATTCATAAATGAGCGCTCCAATGATTGGGACCTAGTGTTGCAGCAGTTGCTCTTTGCCTACAGAGCTGTACCACATCCCAGTTTAGGGTTTTCCCCATTTGAACTTGTATATGGCCGTGAGGTTAAGGGGCCATTACAGTTGGTGAAGCAGCAATGGGAGGGATTTACACCTTCTCCAGGAACTAACATTCTGGACTTTGTAACCAACCTACAAAACACCCTCCGAACCTCTTTAACCCTTGCTAAAGAAAACTTACAGGATGCTCAAAAAGAGCAAAAAGCCTGGTATGATAAACATGCCAGAGAGTGTTCCTTCAAAGTAGGAGACCAGGTCATGGTCTTAAAGGCGCTCCAGGCCCATAAAATGGAAGCATCGTGGGAAGGGCCATTCACGGCTTGGCTATAAATCAGAAAGCACAAATATAATGCATGGGTAAAAGCCATTCCTTGAACTGCAGTTCTGAATGTTAGTGAATTCCTTCTACTTCCTTTCTATGTCATAATGGTCAGTTTACTTCAGCTACTCCCTTTCCCCTAAATAAATCTTTCTTGACAATTCTGACCTTTTACAACACAAAATGAAAAAACTAGGATGAATGCCCCATCCAAACCAATAAATATTACTAAATTAAATTGTCATAAGGAACAGTAAGGCAGAGAAAAACTCTACTCGGAAACCACACACCCACCCACTACACTCATTGCATTTAGTGTACCTGACATGGACCTCTAAAGGGTATAACAGTCCTCTCTTCCTTTTCACCTAACATAATACGATGGTAAAATACAGGGCCATGCTGTGTCTGGCCCCTGTATGGATACACAAGGGAGAGCCTTTTTTTCCCATTGCATTCGTTATTCGGGATCTGGTCAAAATCCTGCACTTTCCATTAGGACCTCAAACCAAATGGGGAGGAAGGGACAAGGAGAACTGTGGCCCTTTGCAGCTTCCCTACTGATAGGAGAGTGACAGTGGTTCAGTTGCAATGTAAACGAAAGTGATTTTCCTCATTTGAGACATTTGACGTATGCCGTGTAGCTTGTTGGTTCTCTAGTTTACAGACTGCAAAGCACAGTGTTGTGAGGCCTATTTCCCCCACACAATCCAGCTAAGTCAAGGCCTGGATTAAGCAACTGTGGAATGGAATGCTGACTACAATACATCCTGTCTCACTCAGCATGGACTCTGCACTCTCAAGAAGCTACAGTTACAGGTATGCTCCTCCAACATCCTGAAGAATACTTTGAGGCATTAGCCTTCTCTCACACATATTTCCCAGTGCAGCAAAGCCACACTGTACTGCAACAATTTGAAGCCCTATGATAACATAATCTTTGTTCTTTTCACTTACACAATTATAGTCCTTGTCCCCTGTGTTATAAGTAGCATGGATAACCTGAACCTGCTCTCTTGGCCCTCTAGCGATAAGACCAGAATCATTCAGTGGTTTTGGAAATATATCAGCTACTGCAGCTGTCATCCAGCTTTTTCCTTCCTCATGAGGTCAGTCATTCAGGGCCCCTAAATCATGTCTCTCCTTATACCACTTACTCTCAGTTGAAATCAATGGACTTTAGGCATCTAAGGGTATGTCTACACTACGAAATTAGGTCGAATTTATAGAAGTCGTTTTTTAGAAATCGGTTTTATATATTCGAGTGTGTGTGTCCCCACAGAAAATGCTCTAAGTGCATTAAGTTCATTAACTCGGTGGAGCGCTTCCACAGTACCGAGGCAAGCATTGACTTCCGGAGTGTTGCACTGTGGGTAGCTATCCCACAGTTCCCGCAGTCTCCGCTGCCCATTGGAATTCTGGGTTGAGATCCCAATGCCTGATGGAGCTAAAACATTGTCGTGGGTGGTTCTGGGTACATATCGTCAGGCCCCCATTCCCTCCCTCCCTCCGTGAAAGCAGCAGCAGACAATCGTTTCGCGCCTTTTTTCTTGAGTTACCTGTGCAGACACCATACCACGGCAAGCATGGAGCCCGCTCAGGTAACCGTCACCGTATGTCTCCTGGGTGCTGGCAGACGCGGTACTGCATTGCTACACAGCAGCAGCAACCCCTTGCCTTGTGGCAGCAGATGGTACAATAGGACTGGTAGCCGTCATCGTCATGTCCGAGGTGCTCCTGGCCAGACATGGGTGCAGGGACTAAATTTGGAGTGACTTGACCAGGTCATTCTCTTTAGTCCTGCAGTCAGTCCTATTGAACCGTCTTATGGTAAGCAGGCAGCCGATACGGATTGCTAGCAGTCCTATTGTACCATCTTCTGCCGGGCAGGCAAGAGATAAGGATGGCTAGCAGTCCTATTGTACCATCTTCTGCCGGGCAGGCAAGAGATGAGGATGGCTAGCAGTCCTATTGTACCATCTTCGGCCGCGCAGCCATGAGATGTGGATGGCTTACAGTCCTTCTGCACCGTCTGCTGACAGCCAAAGATGTAAAAGATAGATGGAGTGGATCAAAACAAGAAATAGACCAGATTTGTTTTGTACTCATTTGCTTCCCACCCTCCCCCATCTAGGGGACTCATTCCTCTAGGTCACACTGCAGTCACTCACAGAGAAGGTGCAGCGAGGTAAATCTAGCCATGTATCAATTAGAGGCCAGACCAACCTGCTCGTTCCAATAAGAACAATTACTTAGGTGCACCATTTCTTATTGGAACCTCCATGAAGTCCTGCCTGAAATACTCATTGATGTAAAGCCACCCCCTTTGTTGATTTTAATTCCCTGTAAGCCAACCCTGTAAGCCATGTCGTCAGTCACCCCTCCCTCCGTCAGAGCAATGGCAGACAATCGTTCCGCACCTTTTTTCTGTGCGGACACCATACCAAGGCAAGCATGGAGGCCGCTCAGCTCACTTTGGCAATTAGGAGCGCATTAAACACCACATGCATTATCCAGCAGTATATGCAGCACCAGAACCTGGCAGAGCAATACCGGGTGAGGAGGTGACGTCAGCGCGGTCACATGAGTGATCAGGACATGGACACAGATTTCTCTGAAAGCATGGGCCCTGCCAATGCATGCATCATGATGCTAATGGGGCAGGTTCATGCTGTGGAACTCCGATTCTGGGCTCAGGAAACAAGCACAGACTGGTGGGACAGCATAGTGTTGCAGGTCTGGGATGATTCCCACTGGCTGCAAAACTTTCGCATGCGTAAGGGCACTTTCATGGAACTTTGTGACTTGCTTTCCCCTGCCCTGAAGCGCATGAATACCAAGATGAGAGCAGCCCTCACAGTTGAGAAGCGAGTGGCGATAGCCCTGTGGAAGCTTGCAATGCCAGACAGCTACCGGTCAGTTGGGAATCAATTTGGAGTGGGCAAATCTACTGTGGGGGCTGCTGTGATGCAAGTAGCCCACTCAATCAAAGATCTGCTGATCTCAAGGGTAGTGACCCTGGGAAATGTGCAGGTCATAGTGGATGGCTTTGCTGCAATGGGATTCCCTAACTGTGGTGGGGCCATAGACGGAACCCATATCCCTATCTTGGCACTGGAGCACCAAGCCAGCAAGTACATAAACCGCAAGGGGTACTTTTCGATAGTGCTGCAAGCTCTGGTGGATCACAAGGGACGTTTCACCAACATCAACGTGGGATGGCAGGGAAAGGTACATGACGCTCGCATCTTCAGGAACTCTGGTCTGTTTCAAAAGCTGCAGGAAGGGACTTTATTCCCAGACCAGAAAATAATTGTTGGGGATGTTGAAATGCCTATAGTTATCCTTGGGGACCCAGTCTACCCCTTAATGCCATGGCTCATGAAGCCATACATAGGCAGCCTGGACAGTAGTCAGGAGCTGTTCAAATACAGGCTGAGCAAGTGCAGAATGGTGGTAGAATGTGCATTTGGACGTTTAAGAGCTCGCTGGCGCAGTTTACTGACTTGCTTAGACCTCAGCGAAACCAATATTCCCACTGTTATTACTGCTTGCTGTGCGCTCCACAATATCTGTGAGAGTAAGGGGGAGACATGTATGGTGGGGTGGGAGGTTGAGGCAAATCACCTGGCTGCTGATTACACGCAACCAGACACCAGAGCAGTTAGAAGAGCACAGGAGGGCGTGGTGCACATCAGAGAAGCTTTGAAAACCAGTTGCATGACTGGCCACGCTACGGTGTGAAAGTTCTGTTTGTTCCTCCTTGATGAAACCCCCGCCCCTTGGTTCACTCTACTTCCCTGTAAGCTAACCACCCTCCCAACCTCCCTTCGATCACCGCTTGCAGAGGCAATAAAGTCATTGTTGCTTCACATTCATGCATTCTTTATTCATTCATCACACAAATAGGGAGATGACTACCAAGGTAGCCCAGGAGGGGTGGTGGAAGAGGGAAGGAAAATGCCACACAGCACTTTAAAAGTTTACAACTTTAAAATTTATTGAATGCCAGCCTTCTGTTTTTTCGGTAATCCGCTATGGTGGAGTGGCTGGTTGGCCGGAGGCCCCCCCACCGCATTCTTGGGTGTCTGGGTGTGGAGGCTATGGAACTTGGGGAGGAGGGCGGTTGGTTACACAGGGGCTGTAGTGGCAGTCTGTGCTCCAGCTGCCTTTGCTGCAGCTCCACCATACACTGGAGCATACTGGTTTGATCCTCCAGCAGCCTCAGCATTGAATCCTGCCTCCTCTCATCACGCTGCCACCACATTTGAGCTTCAGCCCTGTCTTCAGCCCGCCACTTACTCTCTTCAGCCCACCACTTACTCTCTTCAGCCCGCCACCTCTCCTCCCGGTCATTTTGTGCTTTTCTGCATTCTGACATTATTTGCCTCCACGCATTCGTCTGTGCTCTGTCAGTGTGGGAGGACAGCATGAGCTCAGAGAACATTTCATCATGAGTGAGTTGTTTTTTCTATCTAATCTTCACTAGCCTCTGGGAAGGAGAAGATTCTGTCATCAGTGAAACACATGCAGCTGGTGGAGAAAAAATAAGGGACAGTGGTATTTAAAAAGACACATTTTATAAAATATGGCTACACTCTTTCAGGGTAAACCTTGCTGTTAACATTACATACATAGCACATGCGCTTGCTTGTTACAAGGTCGCATTTTGCCTCCCCCCCCCCCCCCGCGTGGCTACCCCCTCAACCCTCCCCCCTCCCCGTGCCTAACAGCGGGGAACATTTCTGTTCAGTCACAGACAAACAGCCCAGCAGGAACAGGCACCTCTGAGTGTCCCCTAAAGAAAAGCACCTTCTTTCAACCAGGTGACCATGAATGATATCTCACTCTCCTGAGGATAACACAGAGAGATAAAGAACGGATGTTGTTTGAACGCCAGCAAACATACACTGCAATGCTTTGTTGTACAATGATTCCCGAGTACGTGTTACTGGCCTGGAGTGGTAAAATGTCCTACCATGGAGGACGCAATGAGGCTGGCCTCCCCAGAAACCTTTTGCAAAGGCTTTGGGAGTACATCCAGGAGAGCCGCGAATTCCAGGGCAAAGTAATCCTTTTACATGCTTGCTTTTAAACCATGTATAGTATTTTAAAAGGTACACTCACCACTTCTCCGCCTGCTGGGTCCAGGAGGCAGCCTTGGGTGGGTTCGGGGGGTACTGGCTCCAGGTCCAGGGTGAGAAACAGTTCCTGGCTGTCGGGAAAACTGGTTTCTCCGCTTGCTTGCTGTGAGCTATCTACAACTTCATCATCATCATCATCTTCTTCATCCCCAAAACCTGCTTCCATGTTGCCTCCATCTCCATTGAAGGAGTCAAACAACACGGCTGGGGTAGTGGTGGCTGAACCCCCTAAAATGGCATGCAGCTCATCATAGAAGCGGCATGTTTTGGGCTCTGACCCGGAGCGGCCGATTCGCCTCTCTGGTTTTCTGGTAGGCTTGCCTCAGCTCCTTCAGTTTCATGCGGCACTGCTTCGGGTCCCTGTTATGGCCTCTGTCCTTCATGCCCTGGGAGATTTTGACAAAGGTTTTGGCATTTCGAAAACTGGAACGGAGTTCTGATAGCACGGATTCCTCTCCCCATACAGCGATCAGATCCCGTACCTCCCGTTCAGTCCATGCTGGAGCTCTTTTGCAATTCTGGGACTCCATCATGGTCACCTCTGCTGATGAGCTCTGCATGGTCATCTCTGCTGATGAGCTCTGCATGGTCACCCGCAGGTTGCCAGGCTGGCCAAACAGGAAAAGAGATTCAAAAGTTCGCGGTTCTTTTCCTGTCTACCTGGCCAGTGCATCTGAGTTGAGAGTGCTGTCCAGAGCGGTCACAATGGAGCACTCTGGGATAGCTCCCGGAGGCCAATACCGTCGAATTGTGTCCACAGTACCCCAAATTTGACCTGGCAAGGCCGATTTAAGCACTAATCCACTTGTCAGGGGTGGAGTAAGGAAATCGATTTTAAGAGCCCTTTAAGTCGAAATGAAGGGCTTCATCGTGTGGACGGGTGCAGGTTTACATCAATTTAACGCTACTAAATTTGACCTAAAGTCCTAGTGTAGACCAGGGCTAAGAATCTTTGTGAATCTGGGCCTGAGGCCCCAGTGTCGTAAGATGCCGAGTGTCTCTAAAGAGATACAGTGAAGTCTCCACGTCTGTTGAAGTCAATGGCACTACATGTATGAACAAGGGTTACAGGACTACCATTCCATTCTATGGACATGGGTAGGATAAACATACATTGTACCAGCCTGCAATCCCTTACTAAGTAATCATGTCTTGACAGTGGTTTTCAAAAACATTTTAGCCACATTAAGCTCTCCACTACACTTGGGGCAAAACCACAATAGATAAATCCAATGTTTTAAAAATGCTGTGTCTATATGGCGTGTTTTGTAGCGTAGATAAAATTTAAGTGAGAGCCCCAGATGTACAACCATTAATATAGTAAGTAAAGTCTCCATCCTACTGCATGAAGTAAAAGCTAAGAGACTCAGAACGTAGTGTATGAGTTTGAGAGTAAATTTTAAAGAGAGATTTTATGTCACATGTTAGGAAAAAAAATACCCTCTCCTTTTTTGAAACAAAACCAAAATGACTTCAGATTGCAAGTGTCCTGTATAGCACCATCAATGTGGTAATAATGGAGAGGGGAAAAAAATCAAAATTTGGAAGAGCTGCTGCTGGAAAACAAGTGAGAGACAGCATGGTCTAGATTAGAGGACTGGGAGTCAGAACATCTAGGTTCTACTACCATCTCAGCCCCTAACTTGCCAGTTGACTTTGGTCAAGGCTCTTCCTCTCTCTGTGTTCCTGTTACCTTTCCCACCCTTTCTCTATTTGTCTATTCAGACTAAGCTCTTAGTTGTAGGATGTCTCTCACAATGTGTATGCACAACCTGTAACACAATGGGGCCCTGCTCTGGGGTGGTGTAAGTAATAAACAACAATTGATAGCATGCTCATTTGTTGCTGTAACTATATTTGCCAACAGCAAAGTGATCTGCAGTTTGTGAAGAGTTAACCTCAGTCTATTTCCTAGTTCATATAATTGGTGTCAACAAAGGTCAGTGCTGCTTAAAAATAAAATGGGATTGTGTCAATACTGAAGTAAATTGGATTTTTTTGTCACTCTCTCCCGCTGGCAACTAAAAATAATTTACTATAAATACATAGTTTATATGCAGTCACAATATTTTGAAATTGCTTTCTTATCTGACATCAATATCCATATCATCTTTTCCTCTGGGGAGAGGGGAAATGGAGCTTTTCCTTAACTCAGAAAATGACTGTCATTGTAGACAGAAGTTGGTCCAATAAAGGACATTACCTCATCCACCTAGTCTCTCTAATTGCAGCTACGGATATTTTACTCAATATACACATTTGACATCAAACTTTAGTGCTATATTGGACCACTTATTTCCTGCGCATGATTGGTGCTCGAAAGATCAAATGTATTTGTATGCAAATCTCTCTGACCTCAATAAACTTAGTTCAGAATAAAAGGCTCACATTTCATTATCTGATTTATACAGAAAAACAGTACAAGAACAAGTTAAGGAAAAAGTTGGTGCTTTGCTGGTTTCAGGTTGTAATGACAATCCTGAAGGATTGTAGGGCAAGAGTCTGTGGGGGTCCTAGATCAATGGGAGAAATTCCACATTGCAACAGGGTTCAACAGATTCAAAGCCAACCTGGCCAACATGCCTCACTGATCAGCTAGCGCTCATTCCACAGGGACACTTCTAGAACACAGATCTCTAGGAAGAGCAAAATCTACTTGCATCCAACATTTACGTGTTAAGGATCTTATTCTGCTTGAATTTAAAAAAGAAGCCTAACTCTGACTTCTGATACATGGGTGAATATTTACAGCAACTGCGCTGACCTCGTATTCCTTTCCACTAGGATATTCTCCTGAGCACCCAATTCTGCTTTGTTCTTCCTGTGTAAATCACAAGTAACTCCAGTTAAGTGGAATTACATCAGGTAAACTGGGGTAAGCAAGATCAGAAAATCAAGCCCAGTGTGAAGTGCAAGCGCTCATGTCCCAAAGGCAATGAGAAAAATCTGTCCTCATAAACACATTAGTAATTTCCACTACCTGCGGTGGGCTCGTCCCTTGTCTGGTTGTGACTGTTACAGGCCAAGTTGTGCTTTAGACCCCTTTTAATCCCTCTCAAGTGCATTCCTGTGGTGATAGGTTTTGGGTAGAAGCCCACCCTTAGACTGAGGTTCTAGGTTGCAGCCCCCTATGAGAAAAACAACAAGCTCAATTATATTTGGCACCTGCAAGAGCTTTCCTTCTGGGATCCTAGGATCAGTAGCTGATTAAAGGAACTCAAAACAGCTTCTTCAAAACACAACATGATTGAGTCACCCAAAGGTACATACCTTCAGAGAAGTGAGTTAAAACAGTTAAAGGCCTACAGACATGGGTCTCACCTAGACATTATCCTTTCCTGGAAAGTTTTGGCAAGTTCCACTCAGTCCAGACACCCCTACTCATGGGCTGGGAGATATTGGCAGCCACTACGGAATAGGTTGCATTTCCCTCAGTCTCTATCCTGAGCAGCTGCTGCCCACTCACCACCACCCTTCCTTTCTAGGAAGGGGTCTAACCATTTCGTTTAGGAGGGACTTTTTTGTTTTGATTTTAATCTTAAGATCAGGCAGCTGGGCATTCCTGAATTCAGAGCTCCTCCATTATTCTCTTAAGGCCCTTTGGTATTTTCCCTGGCAATATCTTATCTCTCTCACTGTTTCATTTCCTGCTCATTTCCTAGTAGCCTTTGATTTAATTCTGTGTGGTCAGACAGAATAATATCAGGCAGAGAAACTGAGTACGTATAATAGTCATACAACACAATACAGCTCTCTCACTTATTCTCCACAATGGTTTAGTTCAGAGCTTTGCTCAAAGAGCTTGATTTCTTCAATGCTTCCTTGCCTATGTTGCTTAGGAACCAAGATCACTCCCACAACAGGAATCTACAAAACCATAACAGACTAGCCAAGATGGAGCGTTTGCATATTATAACAATAGCTTCATAGCACCTGCTCCTGCTCCTGCAAACCCATCCTATGGCACCAACTTGCCTGGGGAGTTGAGCAGAAAACCAAACACAAGAGACTAACATATTCAAACCCAAAAATAGATAGAATAAGATTATTGGAAAGAGAGGTCCGACGCCTTGACCAATGAGTGACCCTGATTATTTTGATTTTAAGCATTGGAGAGGATTCAGGCAAGGCAGAGTTCTAGGAGACGTGCTTCATATGCTAGGGACTGTCACAATGAAACCTCAGCACCTTCCCACCCCAGATGGAGATTGGGATAAGACTATTATTGTGTAGTTAGAGCACTATTACACTACCACCTAGGGGGACTCAAATAGAGACCAGGGCTCCATTGTGCTAGGCACAATGAGTTGCCTAAAGCCAGTAGCAGAGCTGGGAATGGACCCCAGTATTCCTGAGTTTCAGTCCAGTGCTTGATCCACTAGACAATACTGCCTCTTGGGGCCCAATTGGTTGTTACTTTATGGCTTCTTTGTATCAGTTTGAACTCCAGAAACAATGTGTTCAAACCCAGTGTGTTTGAAAGGGTATCTGTTTTCAAAAGGCTCTGAACAGATACTAATCTGAGGTTACTGAAGTGTATCCAGGAGTAATCCCACTGAATTTGAGGATGTTTTTCACTACCATAATGGATCAGAATCTGGACCGCCTAGATTTCCCCCTCCTGTAACACTTCAAGACTCTCATGCTTCTCTTGTATTCGTAGTTGGGGAACACCCATCCTGGGGGTGGTGCAAAGCATCTCAATTTGTCCAGCTATACAGACAGGGCTTTCTGTGATAACATGAGGTGCAAATGCTAACGACAACGGGCAAGATCCTCAGCTGGTGTAAATCTCCCCTGCTCCATTGAAGTCAAGTCAATGTGTCAAGTTCATGATTGTGTGACTCCTTTGAAGGCAAGAAAATTGATACAGTTACACCATGAATTAATTTAGCCAACCATGCCAAATCCCCATCAGATTCAAATGTATCAAAAACTTAAGCATTTGTCAATTAAAGTAACTTTCTATTGAGTGTATGTGGGAAGCATCGTTCATGATTTTAGTGTTGCTCCTTTCTCTGACACTAGTACCCACTCTCTGCTGCATGATAGCCAACATCTGAAGCTATGCAAGTTGGCTTCCTTTACGCTGAGTGTACTTGCTTCGTTTATACCTATACACCATTCCTGAAATGAGATGATCAAACAGCATGCACAGCAATCCCTTCTTCCAGTTCCTAGGGAGCAGGTCTGCCTCAGGAATTGACTCTAATCAGAGACCAGGACTCAGAGAAAACTTGCTTGTTGAGCTCACAGCTCCCTCGCCCCTGAAACTGCATCTACATGGAACCTGGTGTAACCCAAAAACTAAGTAAATACATATCACATCTTCCCAAGAGTCAGTCCATATTTTTACAGTAGTACATTCAACTCAAATCAGACCTAACAGTGAGCAGAATGTGTTGGGAACTATTCCAGTCCTCCTCTGGTGGCTCTATCAGGACTTTTAGCAGAGACCAGGTCAGCATTGTCTTCCTGAGTCTGTAGACACCCAGAAACAATGAGCCTATTCCTTGGATCCAACTGAGCTGCCTCAGCCCCTGGCATAGGTTAGAGTTGATTTACACCAGGTGGTAATAGTCCTTAACTCCCAATAGACAGTGAATCACCACAGCATTGCAAATGGGCCATATCTGAGGCCAGGTTCGGAGAGATGTGAACTATCCCCTTCATCTTATCAGGAGGTGAATTCTGATGGCAAATTTTTCAGTTCGTGGGCCAACTATTAATTATTTCACCATTGTTCAATGTGGTTAAAGATCGCAGAATGTAGAGATGGAGTAGAACTATTTGCTCATCGACGGCTTGAGCCTTTGCCCATTTCAGTGAGTAGCAAAGCTACTTTTGACTTAAATGATGCAAAATTAGGCCCTTAATTTGCTTGCTGCCAGTGGAGGTTTTGTCTCTTACATTATTCCCTCCAATGTTTTGTCCATTTCAATTGTGGGGCTTCCACTAACTCTTTTGGGATACTTGTCCACACTGTGGAAGGTGCCTGGAAGCAATTCATGATTTTTTTGCCTGGCCTCTTAGTTATACCCCTTGCCTTGAACAGAGAAGCCAAAATGAGGTCAGCAGCCACCACAGAATGGAGAAGGGGACAGAACCCACCACAGGAAGGAGAATGTAAAGGAGAGAGCAAAACCAGCATGACTAGAGTTCCACTATTCTTTTCCAGTTCAGCCCCCGAGGTGGATAATGTGTACTAAGGCAAGAAAACATTCTAACAAATTAAAATGGGCCTTTTCTTTTAATTAGCAAAGTATTTTATCCCCTTCCTGTCTCTTCCCCTCCCCTCTTCCCCCCAGTAGTTTAGATGCCTTTACAGGCATATGACATCGGCTTCCCAACGTTTGGTGTAAAAATATCAATATCTGTTTTGCATGACTGCTATGAGCAAGTTACATTTACCAGCTGGCAAAGATCAAGAGTCTTCTGGGAGCTTGTTGGATCAAACTGTCATGATTTCAGCACTGCTTTGCGTCAGACAGATGAATTTAAAGTCAAAACACACAGTTTCAGGGAATAAGACAATGAGCAATTCTGACTCATACTCTGCTGAGGGTGAAGAGAAGAGATTAATAGACAGCAAACATGAATGAAAGTGAATGTCTCATTTCAGTCATGCTGCCACTTCTTAAACTCAAAATAGGATTTATTTTTAGTCATCCGGAATGAAGAGGATTTCTTTGCACCTTGCCAAAGAGAATTTAGAAAAGATTTTAATTACTGCGGGCCAGACTCCGATTTCATTTTCACCAATCAGAATGTGGCTCTGTGTAGTCAGAAAAGGTCTGCTGTTCGCTATTAACTCTTAATGATATTTCTTCATCCATCAACTTTAGCACAAATTGCACTTATTGGAGCTTTCAATGTCGTTAGGGTGCAGCATGACATAGTCCTGTCCCGTCAATTCAGCCAGACGGGAAAACAAGTTGCAGACATACCAAAAGTTCAGCCAAAATTGAAAAATAAAATAATTTCAAGAAAATAAGGCTGTGTACATCCTCACAGGCTGGGTCACTGGAGAACCACCTACTGCAAGTGTTGACGTGAACCAAACCTCGGACCTCTTCACTACAGCAGTGGTCACAAAGGACAACATCAGCTCTTGAAGCCCCATTATTTCTGCTTCTCAGAATAAAGACAACGGACTGGGTGGCCTGGTTCTGCTCTCACTCCCATTGGTGTAATTCTATTGACTTCAGTGGTGTTATTTCCAATTTTGGAATTCCCTCTGAATGTAGGTGCTTAAGGTTAATTCAAAATATGGCCTGCCATTTGTGACTTTAGACCAAGGCCACTGAGCAAGTCTATGTCAAAGCTTGAATTAATCTCAATGCATTAAATCTCTCTAGTGGCCTCAGAACCCCACCTTATTTAGACAGTTGCAAAACTTTCCAAAAAGTTAGCAGCTAAGCAGAGCTCCCAGCACAAGGTACTGAACTCCATTGCTCCCACAGCAGGAGGCTGGGATTGCGAGGGACAGAACCTCCATGTGCTTCACATAAAACGAGTCCAGGTGGGGACTATACCAAAGAATTAGTTCGCTAACCCACCCCTAACTCCTCAGTAAGCTTGTTGTAGTTAAATCCTTTCGACCAGGGAGCAATTAAAAAAACTGATTTGCAAGCCCACCCAAGAATGCAACATTTGGCTCCTGTGTTGAGCACCACAGAAATACCAATAGAGAAAACAACCATTCTGCCTTTGATGAATTCCCCCAGACAAACGCACGACAAAATCTTGCTGGAATGATAAAGACTACGGTCTAGAACCTCATCTGGTCTAAAACAATGCAGTAACATTAAAGGCAATGAAATTATGGTACGGCTCTGGCCTCCCCTCATCACTAGACAGGCTTTACTTCAGTATGAAGAATAGGCTGGAGTTACTAACACACGGGTTATATTGCACATTTTCTGTGCCCCGTACTGAGACTGAAGCAGAACATAGCTTAAAAAAAACCACCCACACTGATCAATACCTACTTGATGTTTTCGGTGCGTCAAGACAGACAATGATCTCAGGATCTGTGATGAACTCACTGGGACTTGAGCTGTCAAATAGGCTCATGTAAGACACTGTAATAGAGGAATTCATATGCAAAAAAAAAATCAGAAAGGTCAATCTGCACCTTTGAGCTGCTTGAGTCTGAGTCAAAAATAGTTGCAGTAGAAGTCTGATTACAAGGCACTCAGATTTTCGAGGCACAAAACAAGATGGCGGGGAGAGGTGATCGGGAAGAGGTGCATAGAAGGGGCTTGCCAAAGTTGTGGGGAAGGCATGGGGGGGGGGGGAATGCCCATTCTGCCCTCTAAAATTTTTCCTTTCTTTACTCTCTCCTGTGTACTGTACGCCTTTCTCCTTCCTTTTGCATCTCTCATTCCTCCCCATGTGTTATTGTCTCTCCTTAGTGCCCCCTCTCTCTGCTATATTTATTCATTCTTGGTCACATTCCTTTATGTTCCCCCCTTACTCTCTTTTGGTTTCCCCCTACCACAATTTGCTGTGCACTTGTGATGAGGGAGAGGTGAGCAGGAGCATGAATGCTGGCCCTAGCCTCAGTCTGTAGCCACCTGCACATGGTCGTGGAGCAAGCTGAGCTGTTTTTTGGCTCTCCACCCACAGCTGTCTCAACATGGCTCAGACACTATGTGGGGGAAGGCTGGCTTGAGAGGGCTGTTCTCTGGGAACTTCATGGAGAGTAAGGTGACGTCACTACGGAAAGACAGACCTGGGGGTAGTCCCTGAAGTGCTCCCTTACACCCTCCCATCCCCCGTCAATTCACCAGCTCAGCTGGCTGCTCTATGAGGTAGCTACTATGAATAGGTTTAACAAAAACCAGCAGCTCTGTTTGCTGAAAAAGGAATGGGCATTACTTGGGGACATACCTGGTTTCTAGGGACACGTGCTTAGCTTATTTCTTTATAGCCATGGTGGGTGTGGTTTTCATTCACGTTCATATAGAATGGGGTGTGAACATCATGGACAAAGGCTAGTTTCGGGGAGTGTGAAGTGGATCAGGCGTCAGTAATTTTGAGGATGGTGATGGTTTGGTGGGAAATATCTGGCAAAATGGTTCAGAGTCCTGGCAAAAGTATGTTAAGGCTGGCACTGGAGATGATAGACTGTCTCCCTAGCTTTCAAGAGGCATTGGCAAGCTCAAGGGGAATTAATGAACTTATTTCACAGTCTATTGTGCTTTTAGGATGTAAAACATACACTTTCACAGTGTATGTCATTAACAATTTACCTTGAATGAGGGTTTCATGAATGAACAAATACACGTGTGGGAATGTGGATTCACATTAGCTCAGCAAGGATCTATACATTAGACTCCTCCACAGTAATCACTGGTTTGAGCTTGATTATCATGCACATTGTGTAAAGAGTTGTCACTTTGGATGGGCTATCACCAGCAGGAGAGTGAATTTGTGTGGGGGGGTGGAGGGTGAGAAAACCTGGATTTGTGCTGGAAATGGCCTAACCTGATGATCACTTTAGATAAGCTATTACCAGCAGGACAGTGGGGTGGGAGGAGGTATTGTTTCATATTCTCTGTGTATATATAAAGTCTGCTGCAGTTTCCACGGTATGCATCCGATGAAGTGAGCTGTAGCTCACGAAAGCTCATGCTCAAATAAATTGGTTAGTCTCTAAGGTGCCACAAGTACTCCTTTTCTTTTTGGTTTGAGCTTGCTACATTTTAAACAAGTGGATAAAATTGTTTGAATGCTTATGGACAAGGATTATTTACACATTAATTCTTATTCTGATAAAGGACTTGCAGAAACTCTATGCCACAAGAGATTTTGGGGCTAAGCCATCTGTAGCCCGTAATGACACGAAAACCTCATGAAGTTGCACATTAGTCATTCACAAACCTGAAGAACGTTCAGTGATTTTGGATCTGTCGCTAGCATTCAAACCCTCACATTTTTATCAGCAGGTCTGTCTGGGAATATGGGGCACCAGTTTATAGTAGGACATTTGCCATTTATTAATACAACTTATTTCATTGTTTGCGATATTAAATAATTCACAAAGGGTAGCACAGTGACCAGAGCAAAGTACATGCTCAATTACAGAATAGAGGCCAAATTTTCAAAACGGCCTCGGCTGTCCCCAAGATGCTAAAATGATATGTGCTTTAGCAATGCAGTTAGATGGAATTCAGCTTCTAAAGCACTCGTACATGACCAAGTTTTTGTTCACCGAAAAACTCAGCAGGCGACTGATTATACATCCCTTGCGAGGGTTGCCAACTTTCTACTAGCAGAAAACTGAACACCCTTGCCCCGCCCCCTGCCCCCACTCACTCCATCCCGCCGCCCTCCATCACTCAGTCTCCCCCACCCTCACTCATGTGCTCATTTTCACCAGGCTGGGGTAGGGGGTTGGGGTCCAGGAGGGGTTGAGGGCTCAGGATGGAGGGTGTGGACTCTGGGGTTGGGCTGGGGCCATGGGGTTTGGAGTGCAGGAGGGGGCTTAGGGCTGGGACAGACTTTGGGTGCAGGGGGAGCTCCAGGATGGAGCAGGGGATTGGGATGCAGGAGGGGGTGAGGGGTGCTGACTCCAGGTAGTGCTTATGTTAGGCTGCTCCTGGGAAGCGGTCAGCATGTCCCTCCAGCTCCTAGGTGGAGGTGTGGCCAGGAGGCGCCGTAAGCTGCCCCCACCTGAAGGCACTGCCCCCACAGCTCCCATTGGCCATGGTTCCCAGCCAATGGGAGCTGCAGAGTCGGCACTCGGGGTGGGGCAGCGCGCAGAGCAGCTGTGGCCGCCCCTATGCCTAGAAGTCAGAGGGAAATGCTGATCACTTCCCAGGAGCTGCACGGAGCTGCGTAGGCTGCCTGCGTTGACTGGACTTTTAATGGCCCCGTCAGTGGTGGTGACTGGAGCTTCCAGGGACCCTTTTCAACTGCTCAAGTTTGTTTTCATTAATGCCACTAACCCACTGTGACACACGGACCCCCTTCATGCTAATCGTGCAGGGCACAGGGGGAACATAGGGTTTAATATAGGCATAATTGTTCATTGAAGCATGGCATAGAAGGTCTCTACCAGAAGCCAGTAGCTCACTCATTGTCATAACTGCTGTGAAATGTCTGTATGGATAATATTTAAGAAGTCATGGCTCTACACTGAAAATTATGTTTTTAAGGTCTTGGAATTAAGGCAGGTGACATACCTCAGACATGTTCCTTTCTGGCAGAAGATAGCAGCCACTTATCTCCCTGGGCTTGTGTACATATATGGTGCTGCAGTGGCATTCTTCTGTTTGTGTTGGTACTCCGTCTCCCTGAGAGGCAGTAGATATGTCAAGAGGAGAAGCTCTCCTGGCAACATAGCTCTCTCTACACTGGAGGTTAGGGCTGTATAACTACATCTCTCTGGGGTATGGAAAAGCATGCTAAAGGCAGGTGGTATTGAGGTTCCTCACAACCTTGGGTATCCCTGGAAGGCATCACACCTGCCAGTAGTGTTGGGATTGATCACATAAGCCTGGGCTGTAGACATATGTCCACATTGATTCGCACCTCTTTAGAGATAGTTGGAAACCAGAATTTATATTCCATGGGCATTTCCAAAATTCAATTTAAAAATCATTCTAAGTCAGAACAAAAAAAGCCAAAATTTCAAAATTTTCTGCAGAACAGAAATTTCCCTGCCACCCCCACCACCCCCAAAAATGGAACCAACAAAACATTTAATTGGAATAACTTTAATTAATTTAATTTAGACTTTCATGTTACATGTTTCAATGTTATAGTATTGTATAAAATAGAATTTTAAAATATGTTTAATATAAAAATCAAAACAATCAAAATGATAAAGTGGAAAAAACAGACTTTCTGCCATTGAAAATTTCATCAATATTGATGAAACATGATCCAGCAAAATGTTTAGACAAAGCCGTGTCTTTCCCTGGGAAATTGTTCTGCTAAAATCAATTTTTGACCAGTTTTTGTTCTTTGTATTATAGCAGAGTTGTTAAGCTTTCATGGGTGAATACCCACTTCGTCGGATGCATGCATGTCTATAAGGTGCCACAGGACTCTTTGCCACTTTTACAGATCCTGATTGACATGGCTACCCTTCTGATGCTTAGCAGAGAGTTTGTATTTTATCAGTTACATTATTTTTATTTAAACCATACGTGACAGAACAGCAACATGAGCCTGCTGTAGGCTCATGACCCCCTGCTCTCTGGAGTGCTGGCCCCCACCTTCCAAAATGGAGGGTGATCTTTGATCTCTGCAGCCACATCCCACATTCTTACACTCTGACAGCTGCTCTGTGGGGTTGCAGAATCAGCTCTAGAACTGGCTGCAACATTTTTGTTGAAAGTTTTCAACTGGAAAATGCTTTTTCTGTAAAACTGATTTTTTTGTTGTTGCAGTCAAAAAAGCAAACGGGATGTCAGGAATCATTAAAAAATGGATAGAGAATAAGACAGAGAATATCTTATTGCCCTTATATAAATCCATGGTACACCCACATCTTAAATACTGCGTACAGATGTGGTCTCCTCATATCAAAAAAGATATACTGGCATTAGAAAAGGTTCAGAGAAGGGCAACTAAAATTATTAGGGATTTGGAACGGGTTCCATATGAGGAGAGATTAAAGAGACTAGGACTTTTCAGCTTGGATAAGAGGCGAGTAAGGCGGGATATGATAGAGGTATATAAAATCATGAGTGGTGAGGAGAAAGTGAATAGGGAACAGTTATTTACTTGTTCCCATAAGAACTAGGGGCCACCAAATGAAATTAATGGGTAGCAGGTTTAAAACAAATAAAAGGAAGTTCTTCTTCACACAGTGCACAGATAACCTGTGAAACTCCTTGCCTGAGGAGGTGGTGAAGGCTAGGACTGTAACAGCGTTTAAAAGAGAACTAGATAAATTCATGGAGGTTAAGTCCATTAATGGCGATTAGCCAGGATGGGTAAGGAATGGTGTCCCTAGCCTCTGTTTGTCAGAGGGTGGAGATGGATGGCAGGAGAGAGATCACTTGATCATTACCTGTTAGGTTCACCCCTCCCACTTCCCGCCCCCTGACTGCCCCCCTCAGAATCCCCAACCCATCCAACCCCCCTTGCTCCTTGTCCCCTGACTGCCCCATCCTGGAACTCCCTTCCCCTAACCGCTCCCCTGGGACCCCACCCCCATCCACCCTCCCCTCTAAAGCCCCTTTCGGAATGCAGCCCTGCGAACACGGGCGGAGGACTCAGGGGGAGCAGAGGCAGCCACACAGCCAGAGAGAAGGGGCAGTTTCTCCTTCAAAGCGCCACTCCTCTCTGGCCAGCTGCGCAGCCACCCGGTGCTCCTCCTGAGTCCTTCGGCCCATGTTCTCCGCGCTCCCGCCACCCACACATCAGGCTGTAGATGAGCCTCCCTCCCTGCCCCCGCAGTGCAGCCCTCTCCCCGCCCCAGCGGGGGGTGCGCCGGTACTGAGCTGCCTGAGTGCCTGGCCCTGGGACTCTCTGTTGTTGGGGGGGCCCGTGCCAGGGCACCCTGTGTTTACTGGTAAATCTGCCACTGAGCCTCATTGCTCGGCTGAAGCCAGCCATGCTGCCACGCTGCCTGGCAGGAGCTGGCAGCCCCACCACGCAGAGCGCTGGTGGCATGGCGAGCTGAGGCTGCGGAGGAGGGGGAACAGTGGGGAAGGGGCCAGGGGTAGCCTCCCTGGCCCAGAGCTCAAGGGCCGGGCAGGACGGTCCCACAGGCCGGATGTGGCCCGCAGGCCATAGTTTGCCCACCTCTACTCTAATAGCACCAGGCCTGTGTCTATGGGATCCTTAGGGTACATATTTATTTGCCCAATGCACCCTGCAGTTGTCATTAGTGCAATATGTATCAAAGTGCTTGTGAATCTCGTCAATTTAGTAAATTTGGTCACAAAAAAAATCCACTAAAAATATAATTTAATACATATAAGTCACCAAAAAGGTCATCAGACTTCATTACTCAGGCAAAAATCCCACTGAAGGTAAAATCAGGACAACTGCAGCCACAACTCTCAAGGAAATATGCAAAGAGAACAGAAGTGATATAGGTTAATAAGCTACCTCCAGACAAGCAGGAATCTACTGATACTTAAAATACTTGTTCACCAATATTGCAAGATGCTCTACATCAAACTTTATAGATAGTATGTGAGCATGTTCAGTACCTTTAACATTTCTCACAGAAATATGAAATCCATAAACCTAACATAGAATTGGGAATAGAAGGGAGAATTATTTGAGATCACAATGGAGCTGACAAAGGCTACAATTCTCTGACATTTATTATTGACATTTCTCCATACTGTTTTTGGCTGCAAATGATTTTGGCTGCCTTTGAAAATGATTGACTTGCTGCTTTAAAAAAAAAAAAATTTAAATCAGGGAAATACAAAAGTGTGACAGTTCTCAGAGGCTGCGAACAACCAGAAATTATTTCTGTGATGTTTTATCATTTTGAAAACTCAGTTATTGATTAGACTGTATTGCTTAATATCACTCAATCTAGAAAAGGTCATTTGAGCTAGATGAAACAGACAGGTTGCACTCCACATTATCCATCAAAAGTCAAAATGCAAATCAATCAATATTATTCCCCCAAACTAGCTGCAAGATAGATGAAAACTAATAATGTATCTGCAGGTTGAAGAAAGAAATTGCCTTAGACCTCCAAACTGTACTCCAGATAGTCCCTGATGGATGAAAAGTAGTGTGTTAATGATAGACAGCTCTGCTTTAGCTAGAAGTCTTCTAAAATCCCTACTTTGCTTCTCTGTAGGGTGAAAGGGTCTTGACTGGCAGGTATAGTACATATAATTAGGGGAAAGTACTGTGATTATCCATTACACTACAGTAATACATTGTTCTACAGCCTGCTTTCTCACTTGCAGATCACACACAGTACCCACCAGTATTAGAGACCAGCATAGTGCCCGCCCTAGTCACAAGGATTCTGCTTTGGAATGCTCCAGCAGGAGTGATTTGGAATCCCCCCTTAGACTACCAGTTAGTCTCTATGGGCATGTACTAGAAGTTGAGATAATGGTTGGACAAATTGAATCCTACCAGTCCTTATTGACTGGACTGAACACCCTCCCATAGGGTAAAGGCAACCAATGGAAGGAGAGAGCATTTGTGTTCTTTCACAGGCATTGCTGAGCTCTTCCTTGCCCTCCCTTTCTGAGGAAGTCGGAAACATACACATTGACTGTAGACACACAGTGGTGCAGACAGCAGGAAAGATTGTCAGGATGCACAGATGTTGGAGTGATCTTTGCTAGTTCTGCTATTGATACACTGATCACGAGGGGATTTGGCAAAAGCTTTCCGCCTGAAACAACAGTCTTTCCCATACAAGGGGAAGAAGGGGGAGAGAGAGGAAGGAAAAAGAAGTTTCCATCTTCCTTAGAATTTGGAAAGGATCAAAACTTTTTACCTAATTATAGTATATAACTGGGGGAAGGTCATCAGAGATGATAGGGGATGGATTCTTGACTGGCTAGTTGCTCACCACAGCAGCAGTAGGTGAGCATGTTAGCCTCCCTCAGGCTAAACATAAAGCCAGAGGAAAGGGCAGAGGGGAACAATATATGGTTTTGCTCTCAAACAAGAGAATTTCATGAAACTTTGAAAGTTTTTACAGAGATTGTCATTTCCGCAGTAACACAAAAGAAATATACAATGTGGTTTAGAAAACGTTAGACATATGCTATTTTCCCAGTCTAATAAAATGTGCTCAAACAAACTGTTTACGTAAGGGATCCTCAGAGACAGCAAAAAGAAAAGGAGGACTTGTGGCTCAGCTGTAGCTCACGAAAGCTTATGCTCAAATAAATTAGTTAGTCTCTAAGGTGCCACAAGTCCTCCTTTTCTTTTTGCGGATACAGACTAACACGGCTGCTACTCTGAAACCTGTCAGAGACAACAGAAGGTTTGTCATAAAGCTAAGTGCCAGAGTGTTGGTCTGATGATTCATTTTCAAGACGGTATGAATTCTTAAAGCAAACAGACACACAGTTGAATCTCATTCTCCAAATCTGCAGTGTTCCTACTTCTGTGATTTCCCCCATGACACATTCAAAAATGAGCATCAGACTCAAAAAGCATAAAACTTCTCAGGCAATGGGTGCCTAAATTCCAGGAGCCAGAATCCACCATTATGTTTTGGTGGAAGTAAACAAGTTTTCAATAGGATTCAGCTAGACTCTTTATTTAATTTAACTAGACTAACTCAAAGGGCCCTTACTCATGGTGAGTAGTACCTTAATTCACAAAAGGTTCCACTGACTTCAATGAAGCCACCCTTGGTGAGTAAGGGTAGCAGAGGCTGACCAAAGATGATACAGTGCTAGACCCTTGTCTTCTCTTGGCTCCACCCCTAAACTCCTTCGACTGTTCTCGAACAGATACTGCAATCACTCACACCTGCTCCATTAATTAATATTAGATATGTCTGCAATCAGATCTGCCTTTATGCACCTGTGAAAAGCATAGTTATGCTTGCATTTGTGAGGCTGGACCACCAAGTGGTATTGGGATGATGGTATTCTGCCATCCTCCAAATTGGGCAAATCTCTGCATCTTTATCCCCTGCACTTGTGCAATGAGGGATCCCTTAGAAGGAGCAATACTCATCCAAAAATGTGTGTTTTTAACCCAAGACAAAAATGATTCATTAGCTACTGTCTAAAAATCGATCGGGTGGCAAGTCACTGCCAGCCTTACCTGGAATAAGCTTTGCATATGTGCCTGCATAGATGAGTATGTCAGTAGGGAGCTATCTGTGGTTTTCTATTGCTATGTCTTACAGTTATACCAAAGAGCCAGATACTAAATCTAGCACTCCAAGATCTTGTTTTGAGGACTAAAGGGATTACTCATCCATGCATGGAGATTTTCTCCATCTGTTGCAGATGTAATATTGATGAGTTGCTTAATTGTATTTAACTGCTTCAGGATATCATGCGATAAACACCCCAACAGAGTGGAAATTGCTTATTTTTAATTAGGGTAATCACAACCATAAATGGTGCAGGGGACTTTGTGTTGTGCTATAAACAAACCTTGGTATTGCATTATAATTAGCCAACTTTTTGCATTTTAAGTTAAGCGCTATAGCAGCTAATCAAACTCACCCTCTCTCTGGAAAGGCTCAATTTGCTCATTTTTTTCATAGGCAGATAAGATGTTCTTTCCCCTCCACCCTACCTCTGCTCTGCTGGCATGATTTATAAGATGGCACAATACTGGCTGGATTTTGAGCAGAGGTGATTCTCTTTGCTAACGAGGCCACGGTACAATTTCCCTTCCCTTCTCTTTTTAACAATATTGTGAAAGTTGGCAATCCCTTAGTTTCCTTTTCTATGCAAATTCATGAACTCTGTGCAATTCATGTGCTCTAGTCACTGACTGTCAGAACTTTATTTAAGATGTTTGCAATTGTGTCGTCTAGATGACAGCTACCAAAGGGATTTTAAACACTTAACCTTCACTCCCAATTTTTGGAGACTTGGAAGCAGGGCTTGGAACTAGCTGGTACAATGGAAAAAAAGGGAGACGATCTTGCCTTGCACATCAAACATGTATACACTGAGGTTGAGATAGAAGCAGAGGGCAGACCTGTTGAAAGTCCCTGCGTAAAGATAGAAGGGGTTAAAAAAAAGGGTGAAGTCATGGTAAGTGACTACTATAGAACACGTAACCAGGAAGAAGAGGTGAATGAGGGTTTTTTTGAAAACAACTAACAAGATCATTAAAAAAAAACAAACCACAGGACTTGGTGGTGATGGGAGATTTTGACTAATGATACATCTGCTGGGAAAATAATCCATCTGAAACCAGATTATCCAACAAGTTCTTGGAATGCATTGGACACAGCTTTTTATTACAGAAGGTGGGGAAAGTGACTAGGGGAGAGGCTATTCTGGATTGGATTCTGACAAATAGGATGGAACTAGCTGAGAATCTGAAGGCAGAGTGGGTGAAAGTGATCATGAAATGATAGGAGGAAAAAACAGCAGAATAAAGACAAAGCACTTCGAGACCTTTAGCAAACTCAGCAAATTGGTAGGTAAGATTCCATGGGAAGCAAGTCTAAGAGAAAAGAGTTCAGGACAGCTGGCAATTTTTTAAAGAAACATTATTAAGGGTACAAGAGCAAACTATCCCAGTGTATAGGAAAGATATGAAATATGGTAAGAGGCCACCATGGCTTAACCAGGATATCTTCAATTCCCTGAAACTAAAAAAATACAAAAAGTGGAAACTAGGTCAAATTACAAAGGATGAATATTAAAAAAAAACACAACACAAGCATGTAGGGACAAAATTAGAAAGACCGAAGCACAAAATGAGATTAAATTAGTGAGGAATATAAAGGGTAAAAAGAAAGCATTTTGCAAATATATGAGAAGCAAGAGGAAGACCATGGACAGGCTAGGCCCATTACTCAAGAAGGAAGGAAAGACAATAACAGCAAACACAGCAATGGCCAAAGTGTTGAATGCAATTTTTGTTTCAGTTTTCACCAGAGAACGGTTAGCATTGAGTATACAATTAACATAGTGATCATCAGTGTAAATGAGGTAGGATCTGAAGCTAAAATAGGAAAACAAGTTAAGAATTACTTAGACAAGCTAAATATCTTCAAATTGGCAGGGCCTGATGAAATACGTCCTAGGTTACTTAAGGAACTGGCTGAAGAGATTGTAGTACCTATCTATAAAAAGAGAATAAGGATAACGCAGGGAATTACAGACCAGTCAGCTTTAGTACCCAGAAAGATAATGGAGCAAATAAGCAATTTGTAAGCACCTAGAAGATAAAGTAATAAGTAACAATCAACATGGATTGGTCAAAAACAAATCACGACAAAAACAACTTAATATCCTTCTTTGACAGGGTAACAAGCCATTGTGGATACGTGGAAAGCAATCTATGTGATATCTCTCAACTTTAGTAAGGCTTTTAATATTGTCTCACATGACAGTCTCAGACAAATTGGAAAAATACAGCGTAGATGAATCTACTGTAAGATGGGTGAACAAGTGGCTGGAAAACCATGCTCAGAAAGTAGTAATCAATGGTTCATAATCAAGATTAGAAGTGGGTTCCTGCAGGAAGAATGGGTCAGTAAGCCTTCAAGAAGGCCAACACTAAAGGTATGGGAGGGTTACTTCAAGTTAGCAAGTGGGAGACCAGCTGTAGCACTCACCTCAGGTTTTATATGACACAGCTTCCTATTTTTATTGGTTTCTATGTTCAACACGATGTGACTTTTCAGGCATGTGCTTCTGTGATTGACTCCTGACCCTTCGCCATGTAAAAAATGTGGTCTATTCCTTATCATCAGATACAGTTATCCTCCTATTTAAGTTTTAAATTGATTTGTTAGTTTCCTGAATCTGTGCAATACCTCCTTAACATGTTCTTTTAACTATTGAAATTAGTTTAGAAATTTAGAATCAAGTCATCCAACTACCATTTCTAGCCTATTCTTATTAACTTCTTGGTGCCAGATTTTGTAGCTCTTGCCTAAGTTGAACTGACTTCAAATGGGACTATTCACATGAGTAATTACTGCTCAGTTGGAATAAAGATTACAGAATTTGGACTTGAGTAATTCTATTGGAAAACTGTCTACCATTGACCTTTGTGTGGTGAATATTATACAAGGCTGGGAGACAATGACTTTGTGAAGTATTTTAGAAGAGTGAAATAGTAACTTAAAAGTTTGAGACAAAGCATGTAGAACACAGACTTCATCATCACCTTCTCCTCCTCCTCCCTCCCACCCCATATCCCCTGGCTTCTTGACCTTGACTGAGACAACACACTGGTGACATTTCTTTCAAAAAGCTAAGCAGCAACGTTCAATTTTCAAGCCTGTGCAGAGCGTTTAGTAGCCAGAGACGGAACAGATTATGGCATGTACATATTACAACATTCTTCAGCAACTTTCCACACCTCAATGCAAACAACTTTTTGCAAAGAGACAGTACCATCTGCTTGGTTCCTTCTAATGCTTGGCAGCTCACCCAGTATCAAGACACAGCAGGTTCTCTGTTATAACAGAAAATTAAGCCATAAATTCACTCAAGTCATTTGAAATAAACAAACACTCATGCTCTCCAGACACAGCAAACATGTTTACTGTTTCTGAAATGAGATTTTGGGTCGCTATGTTTGTCTCTATTATGCTGTATGGAGGAGAGACAGAAGCAGCACATCATGTGACCCCCACCTGCCAAGCCCCAGTCTAGCACAAGCAGCGGGGATTCAGCAGCTGTTCGGACACCAAGCGGCAGATGGGTCGCCAGATCTTATTTACAATGAAAAGGCACATGGACCAAAACGTTGGGTTTGTTTTTCTTCCAATTTCACCCCAAAGTTTGTCATGTTTCAAGAGTGCATTTGTTTGGGCACCGACCCCTTGTTTCATTACAAAAATAATCAATTTCTCAATAGTCAACAGCTTGGGAATTCAAGTCAGAACAAATCAGTTGGAATTTTTGAGAAGAAGGATAGTCTAGTGGTTTGGGTGGAACCTAGGATTTGGGTGTTGTGAGGGTGGATACATTAAAGATTGTGAGGTGCTCAGACGTTATGGTAAGGTACTTGTATGGCACTCATTACCTAAGAGTATCTTCATCATCATCACCATAAAAAAACCCTCTCACACACACCACACAAGCCCCCATCCATCTGCACACACACTTTGCAGGAAAGTAAAGTTTGTGGGGCACAAGATTGCCCAAAAACTAAACAGTGAATGTTTAAGAGAAACTTTGTGGTGGAATGTTCACTCTTGTGCTTCAGAATTTTCTAGAGTTGCATGATTCTCTGACAACATTCCTGTGCATCATAAGGTTATTGCCTTCAGATCATTCTAGTTCTGAAGCATAATGAATTTTAATGTGGCAGATTTTACCCGTCTAATTAAAAATGATGATAACCTCACATCATAGGTTTCACATTTTCAAAGCGTCTCCCTAAACAAAACATGAGATGAAAGAGTCCAGGTTTGCCTATTCAGAGCACTTTCCATTGATGTGCTGTACAGTGAAAGGCATTAAGGGTATAACATAAATATTGAGAAATCTGTCATCTATATTGAAAGGCCAGGCTCCCCAGGGCTCACTGTTAACAGCATTGAAAGAAATAGCTTCACCTGGAATCACATTTTAATTCATCTTGGTGAACAATTTGGACTGGAAACTCTCTTCTTCAGATTTGGATAACATGCCACTTATTAAACAAAACAGAAATGAAATCAGCCATTCATTATTGCCAGGTTCACATTTCTAGGCCCCAACTGTGACTCTGATACACGGCACTGCTGATAGCTAAATATCAAGGATCAACAATTTTTAAATGTAGTTACTTTTAATTTCCTCAGGCAGTCTTACATCACTTCCACTATCAACTCTTTGGTGTGTTCCTATTTTATGCATAGTTTCAGCTGACTAACACACAGCTAGTTCAAATAACTAGTTGCACATTGTCTATTTTCCTAATTTTTCCAGCACCCTTTTTTCTGTCTATGATACTTATCTGACTTCCCAACACCACAGTATCTGAGAGCCTCACAATCTAATGTATTTATCCTCATAACACTCCTGTGTAGTAAAGCAGTGCTATTATGCCCATTTTACAGATAGGAGACCTGAGATACAAAGAGGCTAAGTGACTTGGCCGGCGTCATACATGGATGTTTGTGGCAGAGCAGAAATTTAACTCTCAGCTCTCACAGCCCAGGCTAGTGCTCTAACCACTGGATGGTACTTCCTCTCTGATCCAGAGATCTAGATTCCTCACAAAGTATAAACACACACAAATTAGAATGGTAAATTTAATGCAAAATTTCAACTCATTTTTTTAAGTTAGAGATTTTCCAGTTTTTAGACTCTCCCACAGGAACCAGAGAGCTACTCTACTCCTCAAAATCATGAGGCCCTTTGCTACTTAAATCCACTTGAGGGAAGAAAGGCAGTAAAAAGGCAACTGCCCATTCTCCAGTGGCTGCCAGATTCATTCAGGCCTTCTGCGGCCCCACAAAATGCTGATGGAGACCAATTTAAAGAGGGGGGAGTTTCAAAAACATTCAGCAGTGACCGAACTCTGCTCCTGTTGAATAAAGGCTTCACCAGTAATTTCAACAGCAGCAGAGTTATGCTACCTAGAACTCTCTTAAAAACTCCACCCTAAAAACTGATGTTAATAAAGATAGAAATTGAGATGTCAGATCATTAAGGTGAGGAAATTAGAGTCTAAATGTTACTGCCTCCTTTGTGGTGCATATAAATATTGAGAACAGCTGGGGATCTGTCTTACACAGGCAGCAATATATGGGCGGAGCTGGATAAAAGGAGGATTGAGAGGCAGGCTATTTTTCTTTTCATTGCATTTGTAGGTTTAGTTGAGATTCTTGATATTATTATTTCAATGCTTCTCTTCCTTTCCCCTCCTCTCCCCCCGCCCTTCCCCAATTTAATCATAAGGGCCAGATATTTTAGCTCTGACTTCCAGTTTTGCACATGCTTTTTGATACACAGTCACCCATAAACTGGGAAGTTTCATGAACAGATACCAATCTGCATGCACAAGCATGGGTACATTTGTCAAATAAATACTCATAACCATATAGTCATTCTATCTGTGCAGTCACAGGCACATAAAAGCCACCAGAAGGCTAGGTGTGTACAATTGCCCCTTAATATATGCTCTGTTAGATTAAACAAATAGTGTGCAAATATAAAGCTAGGTGGATGTGCAGTTCTTCATAATTTGCTTTTATTGGAGTCATATTTGAAACCCAGCTGGATGTATCTTTCCATTTTAGCTAAATACCAAAACATTTTGATTTGCAAAATTATATTAATAGCTACTGCAAGAAGCTAGTCAAACAGTGATGGATGACAGTTTTAGTTCCCTGTCCTTTATTCCCCTTTAGAAGAAGTGTGTATGGAACAGCAGTGAATACTGTGCATCGCATTTTAGAGAGCTGATCCTATTACTTTGTGGCTGTGTTGCAGTTGCAGCCTCTCTTGAGATCTGCCAGGGGAGCTGAGATTTATCAGGAAAGCGATCGTGCCGAACATCCAGCAGCTTGCAGTCAACTTGTTTACCATATTAGCTGCTGTCCAGTACTTCTGGATTAGGAGACCTTGAATGCTGCCACTGTTCATCACATACGAGAAGACGTGTGTGAAACAAGATGCTTCTGTGATTTTGCATTTGTCTGCAGGGAACATCTATGTTTCTATTAAAAACATTGAAGGACAGATTTAAAAAAACAGATTGTGCCTGCAGCAATTTTATACTAGATTGATTCTAACAAGCTTCTGGTGTTTAATTATTAAGGTGTTGAGGGTGACTCATGCAAGCAGAGTTCTCTTAACTAATACTTCCAAAAAAGACTAGCGCAGGGCAAGAGCCTATTGTCTATTCTCTGATGCCTTTGACAGAGGAGCTGTTTACATTCCTATCTATGCAGCAATGCTCCCCTGCTTGTGAGCAAGTCAACAGCCCCAAGATATTAAAGTGGAAAGAAGTTTGTGCATTTCATTCTTCATCTTGCAGTTTGCTGCAGGCACATGGAGTGTCAGTTGGGTTCTATGTGGTCAAGCTGCTGTGAGTTATAGCACGGAGGCAGATATTAGGAGGAATTAATTGATGCCTAGAAGGAGAGCTGTAAAATGCAGAAGCTCTTTCACATGTTAAAGGAACACTAACAATTTGAAATCTAGTCAATTTCTAAAAGTGAATTAACTGTAGCATCCGGTGCTGTATCTGCCCCTGAATTCCCCTATTAGTTTTTGAGGTTTTACCACCACCACCTGTTTAGAATACATTTTTTCCTTTCACCATTACTGTGCAACAGAATCACACAGTGGAAACTGACTAGAATGAAACAAATGTTACATCGTGGTGAATTCACAGAGTAACCAAACTGGAAAGATAAAGAATTGTTTTCCCCTAATAGCTTTAAATTCGAGCAATACTAAGTAGCAAAATTTCAGACAGAAGAGGGGCAGCATGAATTTTTAAATACACACACACACACACACACACACACACACACACGACCCCTCTGCCCCCATGAGTCACTGAGCATCTGGCAACTTGAAACAACACCAACTGGAGTTGTATAACCCAGCAGCTCTCAGGATTAGTCCCAAGTTTAAGGGGATAGTTTCCTTTTACTACAGGCTGGAGTAGTCTCTGGAATGTCCATATCCCACCTGTGAGAATGTTGTGTTATTATTATTGTTATTCAAGAAAGTGGTATTTTAAGTGTCTCCTTCCGCCTCATACTTGACAAGGAGCTAAGACAGTCATCCACTATGTCAGGAACTTGTCATATTTAGCTTTGGGCCTGAGTGACTTTAGTTGGCCCAATGTTTAATGAAAGTTAGCATTGCTAAGAGAAGTTTGAATCAGCTTTTAGGTGTGTAGGCAAAAGATGGTTAGAACAGTCACTCACTTGCCCTTCACTCTGCCCCCACTTCTTAGACTACTTTTCCAATGTCATAATTAATTCATTGCCATGAGAATGTGTAAAAGTGAATGAGTGATGATGCTGATTGGGCAATTATATTGAAACAATCAATACACTCATGTCTGGGATCTAAGCAGAAGTTTGCCTACCAGGTCCTTATGTTACCTTTTTGCATCTGATTTTTGAGACACATCTGTTTTAATAGCAAGGACTCAGTTTATGACACGTATGTACCAAACTGGAATCTTCAGTGTGAATCTCAGACTGTGAGGTCATTAATCCATGATGAGCTATCGCCAACATGCTGGAACCCCTAACTGGGGCTCAGTAGAGGAGTCCCTGATTCCTACAAAAGATGCCAACCATGCAGAGTAGGGGAAGGGGTCTTTCTCTCGCATCAAATACCTGAAATTGTATCCTGCTCTCCTCTTCCTTGGACTGGCCACCCACAGGGAGAAAGTTGAAGGACTCTGACCATCAGCTGAGACAAGCCTGAAATGCAACTAAGACAGAGGACAGATCAAGACCACTGCATGCAAAAGCACAAGCTACATCTTATAATTGATGAAGATACTGGTAACCATTTACTTGTTCCAAGAGCCAAGACCAGCCACGTGAACTATAGATTTTTAGACAGTGTGAACATCCTGTAGGATAACTCAAGGATGCTTGAATCATGCCAATGCCCACAATTGTAAGAGTGTGTGTGTGTGTGTGTCTGTTACTTACTGTTCCACAATTTAGACACTAACCCCTAAATCTGTTGTTAAAACAGTATAAGATCTTTGGACCAGGGTTGCTCTAGAGCTGCTAGAAGTCTGGGATTTTAGAAATCATTCTGACAGATTTCAGAGTAACAGCCGTGTTAGTCTGTATTCGCAAAAAGAAAAGGAGTAGCTCACGAAAGCTTATGCTCAAATAAATTGGTTAGTCTCTAAGGTGCCACAAGTACTCCTTTTCTTTTTGAGAAATCATTATGTGTCTGTGCTAATCTGCCAGAAGGATACAGGCATTGTGTTAAAGTGGGGAGGGAAATATATGAAACAAATCAAGCTTAATGTAATCTTTGCAAACAGTGAAGCTTAACAGGGGAAAAACAGCCAAAGAGGAAGATACCAAGAAATTATTTGGAGCGATGTACTTCCTTAAAACTAAAGCAAGTAACAGCTTTGGCTGCTGACAAACACTGAACTAAACAGCGTACATGAAAGGAAACAGATTCTCCCCTTCTCCTTATTGTAAGTTGTTAAAATAATAGTTTTGTTTAATTTACTCATTGTTTGATCCCGTTATTAAGTACAGTAATTGGTGAACCCAATAAATCGAATCATTGGACCTACTGACTGTCTCAATATAACCTCAGTTTGACCAGTGTATTGTAATTTAAGTTAGGAAAACTAGACTTGAACTTACCTAATGACGTTTTACTTAAGACTTTTTATATAACTCCTTGCTTAAATCTTTTAATAAAAATGTAAGAGTTACTACAAACTGGTTTATTTCTCAAAATTTTAACTCAGACAAAGTAACCTATGTAGGAGAAAAAGCTAAAATAGTTAAAAATCATTCCTGAGTCCATCCTCTGTTTTAATTAAGTAAAATAACACCTTATTATTCCTACAGTTGAGCATGCATAAAAATCAGATCTGGTAACCATCTTTATTATGCTAATAGTAGCTCCTTCATTTTTAATTGTTACTTTTATGCATAAAGGTGTCGAGATGTGTTCTATACAATTACTGTGTGACATATGGGAAAGGGTTAATCAGCTCTTGGTGGTTGCTAGGCAATAGAGGCCTGCTCATGTGGTATGTTCTGCCAATGAGAGGCTATTCTGGTGATGTAATGTTCCTATCGCTTACGGGGAGAGTTTTATGAAAAAACTCGTTCTGCCATGGAATTAGATTTCCAGCCTGTTCATGTAGTTATGTTTAGCTAGTAAAAGCCGTTATTTTTTAATTGCCTTTGAAACTGTTGAACATTCGACTCAAAAATGACCAAAATCTATTTAAGTCATTTTATTATGTTTGAAAAAAATGACAGAGAGCACCCCCAATAACCATTTTTGGACAACTAAAAGGATTTCAGCGACATCTAGAATTTCGTTATTAATGCACCCTGAGTTATGACTCTCAAAATAATAATAGTAGAGATGGACCAAAGCAAATCCCCAGATACGAACCTCTCAAACCTTTGGAAATGTTCTGATCTGGATTCAAACTTAATAGCTGGCCCTCCCCTCCCTGGGAATAGGGCATATAATCACTTATTTTATAGATGCCTGAGTAAGGGTGGTCACATCGGATCAATAATAAGCAGAACCAAAAACCTGGATTTGGACACTTTGGGGGGTGCTGCACATCACAAAAGAAACGGAAGTGCCTAGGGTTTTCCCAGCTATAAGGCACCCCTCTCCTCAGAATTCACTATATCTTGTTTATCCACCCAGGAACCAAACGCTACCTTTGTGAGAGAGCAGCCTTACTATTAGGTCTTGATTCATCAATAGTCAATGTTTCTTGCCAAATTCTTATTTCCTCATCTTATTCAGAGAACTATTCATATTCATTTGGAGTGTGTTCTTTGCTTAATGTGAGCATAGGTGCTGGAACTAGGGGTACTGGGGGTGCTGTAGCACCCCCAGCTTGAAGTGGTTTCCATCATGTACAAGGTTTACAGTTTGGTTCAATGGCTCTCAGGACCCCCACTATACATATTGTTCCAGCAACCCTGAATGTGAGTGTCCTCAAATGACAGCTGAAGAATTCCACAATAACTATTCTGGCAAATGCTGGCCAGATCTAGAAAGATGCTGAACACTCACAATACCCTTGACTCAGTATCTCTCATAATTATTTGTTTGCTGTTATTTGCCAGCTAAGATGGCATCAACTTAAGGAAGATCATTTGGCTATCAAGAGGTCTTCCTCCAGCAAAGAATCCTAAAGCAGACTGGGAGCACTGAAGTTCACTGCCTTGAACTTACTGGGACGAAGTACAAGCTTGAGTGAAAGTACGTGATTGCTCTGAGACAAGTCTTTTAATTTGTTTCTTGCGATTTTCATTAAGGGGTAGATAATGCATTTGGTTTTCTTTCAGTCTGTTAATGCTTATCCTTTACTGGACTGGTCTTTACTCTCTGGAGCTTATGATAAGACAAATGAACAAGCCATTTTGGCAACAGTACTGGGATTTACAGTTCTCACAAATTGGTTTGCTCTCAAAAGAGAAAATTAAAATCTTTTAGGAGAAGGTGGCTGTACTGATAAAAGGTCAAGAGAACAGCAACAATAAAGAAGAGATTATGTTATATTAAAATAAATGTAAGAAATAATTTGCTAACTGGCCTTTTCTTGATTTTCAAAATAAACCTGGTTTGGTTTAAAACAGTTGGCTCTCCAGCTATTGTTGGGATAGCTTACTCAGCGTGACGTGAAGGAAATAGGATCCTTTGGCCTTTGAAGAGAGGTAGAAGAAGCTTTCAATCTACTGTCAGCTCAATTTCTTGGGCTACAAAATGGATCAGGAAGGCCCTGGAAGGGTCATGAAACACACCAGGGATGAGAGATAAGCTGTGAGGAGATAGCAGCATTTGTGGAACAAGGCGTAGTGAGCTCCAATATTCAGATCATCAAGAAGAAAGAGGTGCAGCTCTTAACTAGGGGATCTCACACTTCCCAGCTTCTGTAGGCTGAGTTAATTGCACACACCGGGGCCCTCTTGCATTCCAACATTCCATCCCACAAGCTTCCCATGTGCAACCCTCCCATCCTTCTCTAGTTCAGGGACTCCCTGAAACTTCAGCTTTGCCCTCCCTTGTGTCTGGAGTTGTTTATCCTCACTTCCCCCTCCACTACATGCCAGGGTCCCCCATTCCAATAGCTCTGCGTATATCCCCATTCCTAGTCCCCCCAGCTCCATGTCCTCCATTCCCTTCCCCCTCCCTTGTTGAGACTTTGTATACCCCTACCTCCATACCAGGTTCCCCCATCAAGGGTTCTGTGTCTCCCCCTGCCCCGCTCCATCCCTCTACCCATTCCAGGGTCCTGCATTCCCCCCACATGGCAGATGCTCTATGAACCCAGTTATTCACCTCCCCCCATCCTAGGGGCTCTGTCTGCCCCTCCACTTCCCTCCCCCATACCAGGATCCCCCATTTTGCTCCCTCCATGCCAGGAGTTTTGTGCATGCCCCTTCCCCCCATTATTCTTTCCATCTGGGAGACGTGTTCTTCAGGGAGTCAGCACTTTCAGCTCTGTTGGGATACTAGGCAGGAATACTAGATAAGGGTGTTATGTTGGAAGGCATTTAATGGGTGTCTTAAGTTTTGGTGCCACTAAAGACCTGGTGAGGATTTACACACACACACACACACCTTTCCCCCAAGTCAATAGGGTTTTGATCATTATGCCTAGAACATTCCCTGAAATTCTGGAATGGAATGGCTGTGACATTCAAATTCAATGCATTACATACGGACAAACATCTCTAGCTGAATGTAAGGCCTTCACAAGCTCAGCCAATTATGGGGCCTCATCAAGCTGGCGAGTCCCCTCAGAAACCATGCCAGGAGCTGCTTTCACTTGAAGCTCATGCACCATAACAAGGTGAGAGAGAAACTGATGAAGTGCTAAGTGTCAGCATCCATGGAGCAGGCCTGGGGAAGAAAGGGCCAGGGGAAGAGGAACAATGAAACACTTTAGAACTGGGCAGGGAGGATTCTAAAGGGCTATTATCTTCCTTCAGTGATTGGCTTTTGTAGTATAAGCACATTTGTCTGAGAACTAATGCTAACAGGAAATGGGCCCTAGCCTTGAAATTTGCCTAAGTTTCCTCACAGGCTGCTGGAGTTGGCAATCAGGATTTTAGGTCAGGTCTGCTACAGATAAAGGCCCAGTGTAGATTTAGATCTAGTTCAAAGTCTGTGGGATGTTTGGCTGCAGGGTCTGAGTTTGGACTCATCTTTACCTGTAAGCCACAGGAAAGGCAAGTGCATAATCCCTTTAAAGGAATGGCCAAATATAACACCTCTGATTGATCTCTCTCAGTGCAGCTGAAAGAAACAAAGACAAATTTAAAATGCCTCCTCTCCAAAAAAGAACATGAAGTGCCCAGGAGTTCATTCTGAGACTTTTTCATGGAGTTTTTAAGCATAAACATGAGCTCTGACTCAGTGACTAACTAAAGGAAATGAGTCATGAAAAAAGTGTGCTTAGTAAAAAAATCTGAGTGTCCGACTCTTTTAGCCAGTTTGTGTGAAAGCCTAAGCGGCTGGATAGTATTTATATTGTATTTGCTGAAGAGAGCTAATGAAATAAGCTTGGAACCTGATAACTATACATTTCATCTTTAAAAAGCTATGTCTCAATATACAATACTGTGGCTCTCTGACTCTTATCCTTTATTCCACAGGGGAAATAGTCTTCTATTTTTGTCTGTGGCATTTCCAACATCTGCATGCGGCGTACACACGTGGACTGACAGTCCTCTGTATAAGGCAGATGTTTTGTTTTTGGTTTTTTTTTTTGTCTCTAAGCCCATAGATATTCAAAATTCCAGCAAAGGGAGATCAGGAACAGCTATATAATCATATAGCATCTCAGTCTATTAAGTTAATCATAGATTGATACATCAATAGTGTAAAAGTGACGGAAATGCATAGTTATTCAAGGCTACAGGAATTGGGCTATTCACGTGCCCAATTTATTCATTTATGCTCACTCTAGCCTACAGTTGGATAACCATGATTATCAATCTGTTATTTCAATAATCAATCTAGGTTTCTATGAGCTCACAATAGAATATCCCTGGAATCCCAACAGCATGAATAAAGATCTCCTTTCAACATAAGGTGGTCCAGCACATTCCATTTCAAACTCCTCTCAGATGATGGCCTTCTAATCTTCTGCTGCCCTCCTGTATACCTGTCCCAGCAGGCACTGGATTGGAGCAGAATCTCCCTTCACTTCTTATTTTAAAAGGGAAACATTAACATGCAAAATCTAAAAGCCAAAACATTTCAGGAGTGTTTTATGACACATACTTATCATTTTTGCACCAGCTGTACATTCTGAACATATTTAATCCCGTATATCCCAGCATGCTTTTCAAGTGCGGCCAGCATTTATCAATATTAGAATTTTACATGACTAGTAAGCGATTACTACCTAGAATTAAGCCATTTCTGCTAAAAAGGAATCAAGTTCAGACTTTTCACATGGACTTGAACCTAGAAGACAGGCATCTAGTGGTGGCAAGAAGAGAGGCACCCTATTCATTTGAAAATTCAGAATTAACTGTTGCTGTAAGAGAAACCAACTCATGCATGTAATGCCTTCAGACTGTGGCTTCATGTTTTTCCTCACTAGAATTCTAACTACATCCATGAACATTCATCTAAAGCACAAACACATAGTGAAATGAATGTAACACGGACCATGCTACGCTGTGTGGGAAACACCCTGAGGTGCCAGTCAGCCCTGATCATTTCCTAGCCTCAGCTCACACTCTGCTACAGAACATTTGCACCCTTATATATATGGAATTATCACTTGTGTTGCCACAGATCCAGAGGGTACCTCAGGGCTACAATCACACTGAAAGCATTGGGATTACAATAATTGTCATTCCACAAGAGACCGCTAGACTGTTGGGTCTGAGATCCTGCCTTTAGCAGTAATCTATAGAGGAAACATCAGAATAGGAAACCTACATACTTCTTGTCACACTGTGTGATGTTACACCATGTGTGGATGCAAGGAGGGAAATTCCTTACTTACCCTATGAGGAGAACACATATATTCCCAGGAGCATGAGAATAAGTGTCATTTGTAACTAAAACCTAGCTAGTATAACTGTAGGTGCTATTCATAGTCATATAAAAAAATACAAGCAATAAAAACTGTATGATCTAGCCTTAAGTATTCTGTAAATAATTAATAATGATATATTAAACCTAACATCTGTGGCATTAGAAGAAATCCCCTTGCTGAGTGGGTAGATATCAACTGCTGTATAAAAGAGGCAATGGAGGCAATAAATCCAGGCAGCATCTCCGAGATGAACAGGACCTGATTTAAAATGAAGGGCCAAAGGTGAGCAAAGAATTTAGAATATTTGACTAAATGACAGGTTGTACTTTGATGATCCCTTAAGAGATGATAAAATTCACAGATATGGTGCAGTTTGGGATAGAGGGAAAAGCAGATTTGTCTGTGCTCATGAGTTTCTTTCTTACATATATATCCTTCCCCAACTTCAAAACAGGGCTACAGTCATGATGTCACTGCCCTGTGTCCTCCTCGCCCCATGCTACATACAACCACAGCTCAGACTGAGTGAAGAATCAAGGCCATTTTCTATAGACTACCAGTCCTATAGCTGGTCTTCCATGTCCACTTAACCTTTGCTTCGTCAGCTGATACAAACTATAAGGTTACCAATTAATACCAACTTTAGGCGGTAATTCTTACCTTTCCCTTGGGAATTAGGTTGAGATTTACTCTCTTTTCACATATAAACCATTAAACAACCCTCGGAGGGTTAACAACTTTTGGCTACTACTGACCTAGGCTGGACCTGTAAACAAATAGCTGAAAGTTTGTGTATCTCTTTACTAATGCCCAGGTTGTTCCAGTCCCTCATGATAATGTTTTGTTTCTCTCTTCAAAGGCCTTTTTTTTATTTTTTAAAGTTTTTCCAGAAAATAGTCTAGACCTGTGGTTCTCAAAGCCGGTCCGCTGCTTATTCAGGGAAAGCCCCTGGCAGGCTGGACCGGTTTGTTTACCTGCTGCGTCCGTAGGTTCGGCCGATCGCAGCTCCCACTGGCCGCGGTTCGCCACTCCAGGCCAATGGGGGCTGCGGGAAGGGCGGCCAGCACGTCCCTCGGCCCGCGCAGCTTCCTGCAGCCCCCATTGGCCTAGAGCGGCGAACCGTGGCCAGTGGGAGACGCGATCGGCCGAACCTGCGGATGGAGCAGGTAAACAAACCGGTCCGGCCCATCAGGGGCTTTCCCTGCACAAGTGGCGGACCAGCTTAGAGAACCACTGGTCTAGAGAATTGCTGGAACAGCAGTTAATGTAAAACTAAACTAGGGCTACATCTCATTTAGAAAAAGAAAATAGATGTGGTTGGGAAAAACTGAGACAGTTCTCTTGGAATTTTCCATTTAATTTTTTTTCCTGACCAGCCCTAGCGAATGCAAGTCAGTACAGATATGATCACGACGGGGAATTTATATTCACCTCAGCTCTTGTCATCTACCACACTGTTCTTCATCTTACTATCCTTCTCTGAAGCTCTTTCATTCTCATGGCTTGCATAACAGTCTGACTGGACATCCCTCCTAGCTTTTGTTGCCATAGAAGACCTCTTGTTGATGTCTTTATCTAGCTGCAGCTCAATCTCATAACAGGCCTCCCCTGGCCAATTACTCCAGGTGGCTCTTAATAAGTTTACAATTTTCCCTATGTCAACAACTCTTCAGTAAGACCTTTTAAATAGATATGATACTTGAATTTACAAAATATATTTCCTTTGAGTGTCTCCTTGATGCTAGGCTTCAGGGAGATTGTGCTTTTTAAGTTTTAAAATCTTTTCCCACTATTGATACTGTTCATTTTTATATCTAATATGTTTCTTACTCAGTCTTTAATGCCCCCCTTTTCCATTTTCTTTAATGTTTTAACTTCAATTTGCCCTGAAAAGTCACTTTGTAAAATTATGTTATTGGACTCTATATAAAATTTGCCCCATTTGCAAGTAAAAAAAGTTAGCTTATTTGCAGTCCCCTGCCAGTCCAATCAATTCACGGTCACACTGGACTCTTTCTATCTGACATGTCACAGATTTGCCAACCCTGCTGGTTTTATAGCAAGTCTCACAATATTTGGTGTTTGTGAAATTTGGCATCATACAATTACACCAAAATCTCGGCTTCCATTTAAAAAAAAGTTCCAGCTCTCATGGTTGCTGGGGGTGGGGAGGTGGGAGACAAAAAAAGAACACCTTGAAAATACACTCCCAAAAGTCTCAGAAGCCAGAAGGCAAATAAACTCCAAGAGTGAAATTTGACTTCAATTATTTCACCCAAATGTCTTATTTTTAAAATATTGTGGCTTGGTGGTTGGGCTGGCTCATGATTTTTGAACACTTGGGCTTCAATACGGCTGTCATTAATAATAAATGTTCAATATGTCAACGTCAGACCTTTGGTGACATGACACCTATGAAAGCCCATTGTCTCCAGATTATGCCCCAAGTAGGTTTGAACAGATGTCACTAAAGGCACAATCTGAAGGGAGACAATGGAGTAGCACTGGTATTTTGGAGTGTGTGTACATTGCAAACAAAAGACCCTTGGCAGTGAATCTCACAGCTCGGGTCAACTGACAGACATGCAGGGTTAGCGCTACCCGGCTAAAAATAGTGAGTTGACTGGGGTCTGAGACTGGCTTTTGCAGGTCTTTTTTTGCAGTGGAGACATACCTCTAGAGTTATATTCAGCCTGAAGACTCCTTACTGCTATGTGTGATTGGCAGGGGGTGCAGTGGGAGAAACAGTTTTAAACTATATCAAAGCCCAGGGTGAGCTTGCAGGCCTGGCAGTTAGAAAGAAGTAAGTATCTTTGTACTTGCAAATTGACGAAAGTTTGCTAGGGAAATCAGCAAATCATGAATATGGAATACCACACGGCCATTCTCACATGTTTTTCAGGTAGAATGACATTTTTAAGATGGTTTTTAGGGCCGGGAGTAGGTCTTTTTGTTCCACTTCAGTTCCAAAGAATGCCACACATTTCAGTTCTATCACTGAAAATGCTAAGTACTTACAGAATACATTTTAACGTGATGAAAAGCTTTAGAGTGAGGGCAGAACAATTTTGATATTCAGATGATTATATTGCCAATTAAACTGATGTACCAGGCAATTAGAAGTGGTAAATCTACAGTAATTGGCCACCATGCTGAAGGAAGTAAATTCTACCCCTTTCTTTCACAAAGCCTCATTAGTTTACTCTTTCTGTGGATGTGGCCTAACAGCCTCTGTCTCCTTTTCTGTAGTTGGAAACTGTTGTATTTTAGCAGTGATAGCCAACTATAGAAGGAAAGTGACATCCTTTGTCACTCTGTCTAGCAGATAAAAAATGATGGTTTGGTATTTTTATGTAATGCAAATGATTGAATAGAGCATAGTAAGTTTAGGCCTTACCATAGGTTTCCATCACTTCAAAAACTAAAGTAGATTTTTTAACAAAATTCTTAAATTAAAAGTCATTTCAATTAATCAGTACATGCTTGCTGCCAAAGTTTTAAAGAAAGTCAGACTACTGAATTGGTGGAAGCCACTGGCTAACCACCTGGAACCAACTTTTGACAGTGGTAGTCTCTTCTGCAAATGCAGAGAGAATAAGCTGAAATGAAGAAAATATTATACTTGTTCAGTTCAGTGACTAATTCAGTCAACGTTAGCAAACTGATTAGGAGTTGAAGAGGCAGGAAAGCTTGTTTTTCCTCTTCCAACTTGTGAATAAAAATGAGGTGTGAGGATGAAATCTACCAATTCTAAAATCTTGAAAGATAGAGGAACAAAATCAGTTCAATTAGCTAAATACAGATACTGTCTCCTTTAATAAAATCAGTTCATTTTTACTGCTATATATGTTTTGATACAGAAGTTTATCAGTCCATTTAAAGGTGATTTTTAAAGTGTGCATTTTTAATGCATTCCAATTTTAATGCAAATAGAGCTTGACCCAAATCACAAGTAAAATGTTAATTTAGTAAAAAATGCATCACTCATGATTTTCTAACAAACATGTAAACATAAAAATTCAAATAAGTATTTTAAGCTATATAATTGCTTAAATAAGTATATAGATACAATGTAGCCTCCTAGTTAGCAAAAAGTAGTAATCATACTATTATTACAAAAAGTAAGTAGCATAAATGCTATATTTAGTTGCAATTAAACATGTTGTCATAGTTACCAACCAATGAGAATCAACCTCTCCTTAGTAAAAATCAAAACTGCAAAAAAAAAAAAAGTTTAAAACCAATTATTTAAATAAAGGTTTTTTTTATTTAAAATAATAATAAGTTATTTGAATTATTCTTTTTGTTTAAATTCACCCAGCCTGTTGTTCAACTTCAGTGACCTTTGCTCTCGCTTCAGAATAAAGTGAGTTTTGACTGCTTTCAGTTTCAATACAACTCCCACCATCCCGAAGAAGTCAGTAAGGTCAGTGTATAGGAATCACTTTACTTACAATTGTAATGCACCAGCTCTTGTTGAATACCCAGAGACAAGAGAAAGAGATGGATAATGCTATATATGGTTGGACCATCAGTGGAATTTAGGTATGCAGGATGTTCTTACCAGGTTGGAATAACAGTTCTATCCACTCTTCCGGGAAGCCCCATATGATGGGTTCTAATGATCACAAGTGGTCAACACCTCCTCTTTCTCTCTCATCCAGCAGAAAGCAGTATGGTGCCCCCTAAAACCATAACTGGGGCATTGGTTCAGTATTAACTCAGAGAGCAACATCTCTTCCTGGAGCACCTGTGGGTGTTTTTGAAGGGAGCCCTCCAACAAACAAATCTGACCAACCTTAATTAGTTTGAGAGCTCAAGGTTGTATGGCTACAGGCTAGAAATACCAGTCAAGTGTGTCTATATTAGAAACACTACAGCGGCAGCACTGAAGCTGTGTCACTGTCACACAGACATTTACTACAGCGAGGAAAGGGGTTCTTCTGTTGCTGTAGTAAGTCCACCTCCCTGAGAGGCAGTAGCTAGGTTAATAGAAGAATTATTCCACTGATGTAGCCCTGTCTATTTTGAGGCTTAGGTCAGCTTCACTGTATTTCTCACGGGTTTGAGTTTGTCCATACCCCGAAGCAACATAACTAGGTCAACCTAACTTTCTAGTCTAGGCCAGCCCAATTTATCAGCTAAAAGAAACTCTTTGATCTCTTTTCATACAGAGTACAATTACTAGTTTCCCCCAACACCTTCATCCTGTGGCTCTTTCTTAGCAAGTATGTGTATGGATAAAGTGCTCACTACAAGCAAGACAACTGTGCTGATAAAAGCCAAGTTACATAACCTGTTTTGTATGAATCTGGTAACTCACGTGCACAGTTGATTGGCATAGATGACGACCCAGAAGCTATTTATAAAAGCATCAACAGAGAGCTATCTGAAAATTCTCTTTGTCAATACCTGGCTTCACACAGATCCTTCCCATAAATCAACCACATCCTCATAATGAAAATAGAAATTTAATTATTCACAGGCATGTCCTTTGAGCTTTCTCTGATCTTTTTGTCAATGACTAAGAGCAGCTGGTGCACACAGAGTACACCATCTCTGCTGGCTGCCCTGTTAAAAGCAGTGACTCATCAACACATGACGTCAACCTCTCCACTCTTCTGAAATGGCAATAAATAAATAAATAAATAAATAAAGTTTAATTAAGAAAGGGGAAAAAAGGCACCTGAACAAAACAGCCTGAACTTCCTCCCAAACAATCACTTCTTTGGTCATATATCATCCGAGTGGCCATGAAAAAAAAAATCCAGCAAAAGAAGACTACACACATCTAGTTTGGTCTTTTGAGTGGAAGAGTGCTTTTCTATTAAAGTGTCAGCTGATAAAACATCTTTCCTCACAAAAACTGGCTAATTACACAGTAGCTGTTACAAAATAGCATTATTCCCCTTGGTAAAACCTACATACATATTTTGCACGTGTATGCTTTATCTCTAAGTAGTATTCAGTGTCTTCCAAGGGAGAATAACTCAAACAGAAGAAACTGATATAAGGAAGACTGAAAGCAGAATATAGCGACCGCTGTGTGCTTATAAAGAATTTTCATAAGATGTTTTCATGATACCAGGTATCACAGATTTCAAGTAAGTAGTTCTACAGGCTCAAAATACACACAAGTGAGGGAGCCCTTACAAGAATATTATGAAGGATCAACAAATGCTTCATAATAAATGCAAAACACCTACCCTGCACTAGTGCAATATTAACTCAAAAAATGGGAGTTACAGTTGAATGCACAACCATTACTTCAGCCTCTTGTGCAAACATTAGGTTTTGATCCTGTTTCCAACAAAGTCAGCAGCAAAACTGGTTCTGCAAAGAACAGCATATGTAAGATGCAGATTCTTCTGCCAGAAAGGCTTGCTTTCCTGAATAAGAGTGGGGGCGTTTTGCATACAAAGATGATAAAGCAGTGGAAAGAGAAACAAATGAGATTCAGCCTTTATATGGGATTCTGTGTTGTCTGACTTCAAATTGTCTGAAAACAGAGCGTGTATCCACCACATTTGAGCCTCAGCCTCACTAAGATAATTTGAGCCCCAGCTCCCGTAGACAGTCCTTCGCAACTGGAAAGCTTTCCCCTTTTCTTCAGACATGTAACTGTAATGCGGGGTGGGAGGCGAGAAGAGAGAGCTTCTGTCTGAAAGATGAATTTAGTTGTATTTCAGGGTTGCCTTGAAGGTAGTATTGCTTATAAACAGCAATTCACCAGTTCCTCAGAACAGTTATGCTAGAAACAGGAGAACTGGAATTACTGGCTCAGTCTCTTCAGAGGGAGTCAAATAGGTTTGGAAAGATCAGAGAAGGTCTGAAAAGGCAGTATGGCACTGAGAAGTTAAGTGGTACGCTAACGGTCACATTCTGTAACAGAGTTGGGACGAGAACGCAAATGCCCTGATATGCACACATTTGCTTTTTCCTGCATTAGTCTGTCTCCAGTGTTTCTTGCTCAGGTTAATTGCATTAGTGTTTAAATGCAAGAACCAAGGATAATTGCCCAACCACATGGCAGTATCAGGATGTGTTTAATACTCAGTGCAGAAAACATGGCATCAGAACCAAGAGTTGTTGTTTAACAAAACTGATGCACACCTCCCCCAGTCTTTTGGTCACTTAGTAGAGATGCTTTTACAAGCTGACCTTTTAAGCACTAACTTCATTCTTAGTGCCATCCTCTCATAGATTTTCTACAATGCTATTTTCCTAGCAGCATTTGGAGCATTTGTATCCCTAGAGGTAGATGTGCTGTTTTCTCACTCCGAAAGGATATGAGGCTTTTCCCTGGAGGTTTCTGTCATAACCATGGACACTAGAGTCTCCACTAATGCTTTAGTAATGGCAATCCCAAAGGAAAATAAAAAGCAAATAGGTCACTGACTTGGTCCCAGATCAGCATGTGCTTAATTTTAACCACGTACTTGGTACTTAAAAAGTGTGATTAAGCGTCAAATCATGAAACCATCGGCCCGTTCACCTAACATACTTTGCGTGAAGTGCTAATCTGATAACTAAAAGGTTAATCATCTCATTGTATGCCTGTGAAGTAGGCTGGATTCCATGATTACTCATAATACAGTATCAGAGGTTGGGAACCATACTAGGAAGCGTAAAAACTCAGAAGGGCAAGCCCCTTCCCAGAATTTACAGGTGAAAGAGATAAAACGTTTAATCTCTAGGAGGGCAAAGGAAAGGGGTAAGTATACAAACCAAGCAATCAGAGGGAGGAGGGGCACATACATACTTGATTCCAGATCTTTATTTTTTTCTGGTGGGGGAGCGGACTGAGTAGGAAATGACAGAGGGAGGGAGTAAATAGGACTTGGGGGTGGGGGGAGAGAATGACTGAAGAGGAAGGGGGAGGATGGAAAGGAACATGGAGGGCAGAGAGGGAGACCAGCCAAGGAAGGACTTAGGAGGGTGGGGGGGAAGCAGGAGGAGATTGGAGAAAACAATATGCTAACAAATAAAAGTCATCCTTAGTTCCCTGTTGAGCTCACTCACCTCCAAGGGCTGTGAAGGTTGGTGTCCCTGGATGGGACCTCTCCCTTCCCCCCCCCCACCATTGCTGTTCCTGGGACAGGTTCTCCTTTGCTTCTCCCATCCCAGGTGGTGGGGAAACTTGTTGAACCCTGAAAGCGGATGCCTCCAGAAGTCTGTTACTAAGGAAGAACTTGCTGCTTCTGGGGATTAGCACCAGCCCCAGGAGATCAGGCTTTGCTTTCTCCATGTCATGTGACCAGGGAAGAGGGGAGTGCTGGTGTACCACAGAATTAACTCCAACATCTCCCCTAAGCAGAAGTGTTATTGTTTTTTATGATTGGTGATATCCCAGCTTTGCTTGTTTTGTGGCTGATCGGACATCACTTTGCAAAACAAAGGGAGCAGGAGTTAAATTTCTACTCATGAACCACCCCTCCAGAGCTGCACCACAAGGCCAGGGCCTCTCTTCAGTCAAATACCTCCTTCTAGTGAGTCTACTTCTTCTGTAGTGCTGACTAGACATTAGCTGCTTAAGACATTTGATTATTAAATCAAGAACAGCCGTCACTCCTTCATTCTGTGGACTAGCCTTCACTGAGCAGTCACACAATCTGGGCCCTGTCTCGTCTCTCGTGACACATCACAGCTCTCTTGTTGCTATTCACACACACACTTTGTTGGGGGCATGGCTGAAGTAAGTCGGCAAGCTTTCGGTGGCAAGGATGTCTTCTTCCTTGAACTGAGGTATCTAGCATAGTAAAATGAAGTGGGCCACACTCATAGGGAGCTGTCCTGGTGCTGAACCCCACTTCTCCACCAGGACTGTCATTCAGAGACAACGTTGCTCCTGCTTTGACTTCCGTGTGCAATCTCCATTCCCCACAGCAGAAGGAAACAAATATCTGCTGCAGAGAGTGAGGATGCAGGAAGAAGGTTGCGTCTCTCCCTGATCTTCAAGCATGGTAATTCCCATTGCTGCTTGCCGCAGTGCAGGGATCGCCAGGGTCCCAATGCAAAGGAAAATGTGACTGAGCTCAATTGGAGAGCTTTACTGAATCCCCAGGACTGTGCTCTAGAGAATCTTTTAACTTAGCCCTTCCAGTCACAGGAGCCAGACCAGCCCTGTGCAGAAAGGGAAAGTTCACCAGAAAATACCATAGATTTTCCCTTGTATTTTCTAAAAAGAGTTTACCAGAAATGGATGAGATGTTTTAAACTTTGGCTGCACAAAGCCTTGATTTCATTTAAAACACCTGGCTATGGAAAGATCTTCAGCATTGCTATACTGCATCCTAGCTTTAGGAAGCCTCTGCCTTTATTTATTTGACTGGCTATGGGTTGCTTATCATTGTCTTGACCATGTCTCACTTTACCTACTGTATCACTCAAAAATACAGCCACTTTTAAAGCTTTAGCTTTCTTCCCGTCCCCGCAATCAACTCCCCAGGCTATTGCTGCTGCAAACAGTTCTCCTGCCTTATGTTCAGAAAAAAAATAACCATGGAACTGTCTAAACAAATCTATGCCCTGTATTCACTATTTTACCTGCTTAATTCTAAGTAAACTTTTATTCCTATCACTCTAAAATCAACTCTTATGGGAGAGTGAACTGAAGTCTGCTGCCTCACACATCAAATGATGGACCTAAATTCCAAGGCCCCAGTTCAACCAAGCACATAATCACGTTTAACTTCAAGCCTGCATCTAGTCCCATCAAAGTCAGCTGGGCTACTCATATGTTTAAAGGTAAGCCTATACTGAAGAGATTGGCCTTACTGCCAGACTGTTATTAGCAGTTAGATATAGCTAGAAAATGGAGGAGGAGAAGAATTTTTCTAGAATTGCATTTCTGGTTTTCCAACAATTTATTCTTCATCTCCCTTGTCTAACCAGCGCTATTAGTTAGCCAACAGTGAACATGGCTTGAATATCAGCTCCTAGGGTAAGTTTGCAGGGTTGGGGCTTTTGGATAGTGGGGGGACAGGCACAGAAATCTCTTTATACTTCAACACTGTGCATATTACATGGAAATCAGACATTAAGCACAGAATCCCACAATGCTATCTTTAGAATGCTGTTTCAGAGTACAACCAGATTAGGTTTGCTTTGATTATTTTTCAGCTTTATTGGGACAGTGCTGTTATCCTAAACTTTGTCATATTTTCCCCAGCGTAATCCAGTTGGGAAGCCATTAAAATGACTTGCTCTTTTGTTTGTTACCTTTTAAATCTGTTTTCTCATGTTTCATTCAGTCCTCTGCACACACACACTTTTCTGACAGCAGTAGATTTACAATCCATTCTTTACCTAGTGTTTTGGATAAGGCCAAAATATCTGTTCCACAAGTTTAAAATTTTCCCATCAATTGCAAGAGACATGATGGGGGGGGAACAGCATCCACTAAAGCCAGCAGGAAACGGATTGTGAAAGCCCTACTCCAAAGACCAGAATCCCTGTTATCCCTTAGTCATGGACAATATTTCCTGGAAATATTCTGTCTTGATTCCATAATCAGCAATCATTTTACAGCCTCACCGGCACTCTTGTTTTAGCTCTTCTCATGGAAAGTTCCTGAACTGAGATCTTCTTTTGTTTATTTCCTCCAGCGCTACTCCTCAGCACACTGTTCTCCCAGGACCCTTTGCCAACCTCTTCAAAGTAATAAGTGTGACTGTGACAGGCCAGATGCCAACTCATGCCAAAGCCAATTCACTTGTGTATAATATAGATCAAAGTGATTGTTACATTCATAAGAGTATATTTGGTGTTTAAACTTCATGAAAACTAGTGAGATGTTATTTGCATTGTTTTCACTTAAATCTATATCCTGTTATAATGTAGTATAGTAGTAAAAATTTACATTGTATTTACTCCTGTAGTTAAATAACCCCATCAAAGGAGAAAGAAGTCTTGTGGAATATAAATGAAGAACTTTGACAAAGAAGTGCTCATTTCAAAACATTTGGTCATTGTGTGTGATGATTGGAGGTCAAAGATTCAAAAAGCATTCCTCCTCAACCTGTCATCCAAGGAAAGCCCACCTGGGTAGTGACATTATCAGCTTGTTTTCTGTGAGAAGCTAGAAGAATGGATTCAAAGAGCCTTCATCTCTGGACTAGTTGGCCTCTTACCGGGAAGTGTACCAGATGCAAAGTGGAGTTCACTAGAGACAATCTGGGAACCCTGAAAAGACTTTTGGGAAACTGGCTATTTATTACATCAGTGTCACCATTTGGGATTATAAACTGTGACTCACCTGTTAATATATTTCAAATGCTTTAGCCTCTCAATAACTCTCCTTTATCCAGCATTAGAGGAAAGTAATTCTTGCTGGATTCGCAAAAAGAAAAGGAGTACTTGTAGCACCTTAGAGACTAACAAATTTATTTGAGCATAAGCTTTCATGAGCTACAGCTCACTTCATCGGATGCATTCAGTGGAAAATATCAATACCTGGATTGATACAGGTGTAACTGAGTACTCAGTATGAGCTTATGTATGTTGAAATGTTCGGGGTCAAGTAGCAGAGATGGAGCTTGTTACTAGAAAGACATCAGCTCTACTTAAAGGGGTCACCTATGCTGTTAGGTCTAGTAAGGGGCAGATCTCCAGCTGGTGTAAATTGTCATAGCTCTGTTAATTTCAGTGGAACAATTTATACCAGCTGAGGATCTGTCCTATGTGACTGAACATGTCTTTTTAATAAACATCAAATACAGAAATGATTTTGGTGGAAATTCTTGTTTTCTTACTTTTTTATTTTTTTGTATATTAAAACATCCTGTTATGAGAGCTGTTATCCTTCTTTCTTTTAATAGATAAGCCAGTGGAATTTAGAATAAATATAACTTCATTGTATCATCATAAACATTGGTCTTTTTTAGGGTTTGCTGAATAGTTACATCATTTCTTTTAGCCTGGATCCCATTAGTCATATTCTGAGTCAATAGGTTTCCATGACAGCAAGTTTCTGTGCAATGCAGCAATTCATTCTTTATTTTGCTTCCATTGATATATTTCAACCTCGACCTTATAAAAATTTCCTTTATCAAAAGTCATTTAATACAACAACTGGATTTTATTTATACATGATATTGCTAAAGAAAACATACACTATTGAATTCAGTAAAGGTTGCCAAATTCTCCAGATTTTCTTTCCAGAAAGATGCTTTTTACCTGGTTCTACCTCACAGATTTCTGGCAGCAGTTAGCCCCCTTTCCCCCACCCCGTGTCAGGCCTTGACTTTGCAATGAGCTCCAGCTGGGTTGATCCCTGTGCTCATGCAGAGCCCCCAAATCTCCACTAGCATCTGAAACTGTGCTTTAAAAAAAAAAAACATATTTGTTGAAGACTAGTAGAATTTTAATGACCAGCATAGGCAGGGGATTTTTGCTCCTGAAGAATTGTTTTCAGTCCTATTATTTTCAATGAGAATGGTGCATCTAAATCACATAGGGCAGCTCTGAAAATCTCAGCTACAGTATTTAGCTTTTATTCTTTCTTCATAAATCATTTCTCCCCCACCCTCTGATCTCCTTATTGTGTTGTATTTCTTCTATACAAGATAGTGCTCAGCCATACATTTCCTATTGGAAGGACCATAAAATAAATAACCAACCATTAATTCAGTCCTCATACTCATCTCTCCAACAAATATTTTCAAAAGCCAAAACTGGACCCAAACATTAAATATTTTCCCTCCTGGTTGTTGGTTGTTTTTTTTTAAAAGAGTACACATTTCATAGACTTTGTTTCACATAGCCTTTTTTTTTTTGGGGGGGGGGGAGAGAGGGGGGTACAGCTCCATTTGAAAGGGCCTTTGTTAAACACACGCTTTGTAGGAAGTAGCCGATCAAGGTGATTCCCACCCAGATATGTGTAAACAGTCAATATACTTCAATGAGCTAGAAATTGAGGAACAAAATACCAACCACAAATTCAGTGACAACTAATAAGAATCCATGAGACTTCATGAGGTCTTGCAATACTTGGGCACCCTCCCCCGCACCCAATTGCATTTAATTATCAGTTTTTAATATGGAAATATATCTGTTATTGATATCTAACTCTAACTGCCCTGCTACACTCATTGATGCCCCAGCCCACCAGTCACAATTAGCTGCATAGCAGAGAACCAGCCCTGTCACCACTGGTAGGTGAACAGATCACAGGAAGAATCCCACAGGCAGAGAATGCTAATAAGAAAATGGAAAAGCTTATAGTCAACACAGCCGGCAACAGCAAAGAAAGAAATCTAGGCCAAAACATGCCCGTGTTGAATGGTTATTTTGAAGCTATATGAGTGCTAAGCTCTTCAGCACGGAGAATTCAGATAACTGCATTTTATCTTGGTATATAGGTTGGTTATTACAAGCAGTATCAGTATTACTTATCTCCTGTTTTATTGATAACTGTTTGATAATCAGTCAGTAATGACACCAAACAGTCTCTCATAGACTTAGTAAAGTTTAAATCAGACATTTTCTATTGGATGGAACATACAGAGAGATTGAAATTTAGTAGGGTAACTACCAATACTGTCAAATTGGGCAACACTAAGACAGTTGTAATTTTGTACCTTGGCTATTTTAAGAATAACCAAGATCAGATCTAATATGAGATATTAAGGCTCCAACCCTGCAATACACTGAGTGCAGCCCAGTCCCTGCATCTGTACAGGGTCCCTTTGAAGTGGGGCTCTCTGTAGGAAAAGGGACACCCCTACCCACAAAGCATTGCAGCACAGGGCCTAAAAGTGATTCTACAATGTATTTGGGGTTTTTTGCTATTATGTAACAATATGAATTAAGTCATCTGAGTTACTGACACTGTACAGAAAGTGAAATAAATCTAACGTTCCATAATCCTTCTGAAAAATAACTTGTTCCCATTCCATCCAGTTGTAACCCACCTATACCATTCTAAATAGGGTCTCTTCCTCTTCGTTGTTTAAAACCTTCATATGCTGATAGCTGTAGACTTGTGCCTCCCCATTAATCATTACTTAGACACACCATGTGGACAAAGTTCAGCTCCTAGCACCAGTGGAAAGTAGCTGGTTTCCATCTGCTGATGAGTTCACAGCAGGCCAGAGAGCTAGGCATTTGCAGCCTCTATTGTTCCCATTCTGTAGCCCTTGTGTACAGGGTATTATTGGTGGGAAGGGACTGAGGCTGGAGCACACTGCACTTCAGCAACCCTCAGCTGGCCCCTTGGGAGCTGCAGTTAGCTAGCATAAACCACAGCACCTCATGAAGTGCTAATCTATGCAGTGTCTATAGCATGTATAGGGTAGATGCAACCTGACAGTAAAGGAGCCACAAACAGCCTTCTTGCAGTCCCCCAAACTGGGCATGGCAGAGAATTTAGGCCACATTATTTAACTCAGATATGATGCTGATGTGGGCTATACAAGCACCTAGCTCTCTACTAGTGAGATTAATACTTCTTCATAAGCATCCCTCCAGGTCTCTTATTATTATTGCTACGCAGGATAAAGTAAAGCAGTAGGTGAAGCCTTATGTTCCTTCTTAGAACGACCATAAGGGCCAGATTTTGATATTACTCAATCAGTGTAAGAGTATCTTAGCCCTTTAGCTGCTCCATTTGATCTCACTGAGACTGCTTGAGGAATAAAGTACTAATCAATGTGAGTAAGAGTATCACAAATTGGCATAAAATAAGTGAGAAGAAAGGAAACTAATTATGATTCAAATTAAAGTCACTTAATCTGAATAGCCAGTATTTTAAAAGATCTGTACACAGTATGAACTGATTTAAAAATACTGAATTTATTGTTAAATTCCTGCATTTCAAACCACGATGAAATAATATGCAGTCACCCAGTTTCACGTACTTGAATGTTAAAACCAGTGTTCTGAAGCTATTTAAAGCCTTCAGTGTTTTCACTTTTTCCATGGTATTGGAAGTATCACTTTGACATCAATATGGAGAAAACAGATGGCTACAGTAATGAACAAGTGAGCAGTATGATACTACCAACTGACTACTCACAAGTTTGACTAACAAATTAGATAACACAGACAGAAAAGAGGTGGGATGGTAATTAACAAAGTTGGTGCTGTATGTCAAAGTATTTAGAAAACCAGTAAGATACAAATAGACTCTGAAGGGGGTAGCAGTGAAATATTTAGAATAATAATTCAAGAAGTTTAATGATGAAAAAGGAACTGTAATATGGCTTTTACCATTCTGCCAAGAAGATTAGAAGTGAAGGAGAAAAAAACCATACATTATTGGTGTCATAAATATAAAGGGAAGGGTAAACCCCTTTGAAATACCTCCTGGCCAGGGGAAAGCTCCTCTCACCTGTAAAGGGTTAAGAAGCTAAAGGTAACCTCGCTGGCACCTGACCAAAATGACCAATGAGGAGACAAGATACTTTCAAAAGCTGGGAGGAGAGAGAGAAACAAAGGGTCTGTGTCTGTCTGTATGCTGGGTCTTTGCCGGGGATAGACCAGGAATGGAGTCTTAGAACTTTTAGTAAGTAATCTAGCTAGGTATGTGTTAGATTAAAATTTCTTTAAATGGCTGAGAAAAGAATTGTGCTGAATAGAATAACTATTTCTGTCTGTGTATCTTTTTTGTAACTTAAGGTTTTGCCTAGAGGGGTTCTCTATGTTTTTTAATCTAATTACCCTGTAAGATATCTACCATCCTGATTTTACAGGGGGGATTTCTTCATTTCTATTTACTTCTATTTTTTATTAAAAGTCTTCTTGTAAAAAACTGAATGCTTTTTCATTGTTCTCAGATCCAAGGGTTTGGATCTGTGGTCACCTATGCAAATTGGTGAGGCTTTTTATCCAACATTTCCCAGGAAAGGGGGGGTGCAAGTGTTGGGAGGATTGTTCATTGTTCTTAAGATCCAAGGGTCTGGGTCTGTAGTCACCTAGGCAAATTGGTGAGGCTTTTTACCAAACCTTGTCCAGGAAGTGGGGTGCAAGGTTTTGGGAAGTATTTTGGGGGGAAAGATGCGTCCAAACAGCTCTTCCCCAGTAACCAGTATTAGTTTGGTGGTGGTAGCGGCCAGTCCAAGGACAACGGGTGGAATATTTTGTACCTTGGGGAAGCTTTTGACCTAAGCTGGTAAAGATAAGATTAGGAGGTTTTTCATGCAGGTCCCCACATCTGTACCCTAGAGTTCAGAGTGGGGGAGGAACCTTGACAATTGGGGAAATCAAACCTGTACTTTTGGGTGACAAATACACAGAGATTAAAGAATTCCCTAAATTATATAGAAGACAATTTCATAATTTGGAAAGGCTCTAGAGAGGAATAATGTGATGAAATAGAGAAAAGAAAAACTTAATAACTAGGAAAAAGTCTCTTAACTTAGAAGCCTATTAGAATGAAATAAGAAAAGGAGTATTTTTGGCACCTTAGAGACTAACCAATTTATTTGAGCATAAGCTTTCGTGAGCTACAGCTCACTTCATCGGATGCATACTGTGGAAACTGCAGAAGACATTATATACACAGAGACCATGAAACAATACCTCCTCCCACCCCCTCTCCTGCTGGTAATAGCTTATCCAAAGTGATCACTCTCCTTACAATGTGTATGATAATCAAGGTGGGCCATTTCCAGCACAAATCCAGGTTCTCTCACCTCCCCCCCTCCCCTTTTTCGAAAAACCACACACACAAACTCACTCTCCTGCTGGGGGGGGGGGGGGGGCGGAGGGTGAGAAAACCTGGATTTGTGCTGGAAATGGCCCACCTTGATTATCATACACATTGTAAGGAGAGTGATCACTTTAGATAAGCTATTACCAGCACGAGAAGGGGTGGGATGAGGTATTGTTTCATGGTCTCTGTGTATATAATATCTTCTGCAGTTTCCACAGTATGCATCCGATGAAGTGAGCTGTAGCTCACGAAAGCTTATGCTCAAATAAATTGGTTAGTCTCTAAGGTGCCAAAAATACTCCTTTTCTTTTTGCGAATACAGACTAACACGGCTGTTACTCTGAAATCTGTTAGAATGAAATAATCACTCAAGTGATGAGAGTTCAGTCAAACTACAGACAGGTCAAAGCACTCAAGATCAACCCAAAGGGAAAAAATATGTCATTGGAAGGAAACTAGACAAGGCAACATGCTATTTTTTTCCCCTCTCCTGAAATGGTTTATCAAAACATTATTATAAAGTTAGTCCAAATATTTGATTCTTCTCATCTCTCTTGTTACTCTTGGTCCCTTCCATCTTTGTGTAGTCTGCAAAATTACAATGGGGTTTATTATAGTGTCCATTCTTATCAACATTAGGCCACTTGCAACTTTTAAGAAACAGGCTAATCTCTACGTGTATGTCAACTTCGGACAGGCTAGTTTTCAGGGGACTGTGCTGGAGAGGAGTAGCCATTTCTGGACACTAAAAGGTATAGTAAGCTGGAACTCGAGGGAGGAGTAAATTCCACCAGACACCAACAGTCCCTCTTGCCAGGACTAATCTCTCCCTCTCAAGACCTGCCCTCCCAGTGGGGTCTATCAGTCATTCTCTTCTTTGGTCCCAGGATCTAACAAGGGGGAAGGTTATACCAGAAGGTCAGGCTGGGGTGGGGGAAAAACATGGAAATAAATAGGCCATCAGAACATAATGGCAGAGAGGGCTCTCACAGCCACGTAGAAACATGAAGGGCATAGAAGATCACAGAATCCTACTTAGGGTATGTCTACGCTACGGAATAAGGTCGAATTTATAGAAGTCGGTTTTTTAGAAATCGGTTCTATAAATTCGAGTGTGTATCCCCACAGAAAATGCTCTAAGTGCATTAAGTGCATTAACTCGGCGGAGCGCTTCCACAGTACCGAGGCTAGCGTTGACTTCTGGAGTGTTGCACTGTGGATAGCTATCCCAGAGTTCCCGCAGTCTTCGCTGCCTATTGGAATTCTGGGTTGAGATCCCAATGCCTGATGGGGCTAAAACACTGTCGCGGGTGGTTCTGGGTACATATCTTCAGGCCCCCGTTCCCTCCCTCCCTCCCTCCGTGAAAGCAAGGGCAGACAATCGTTTCGCGCCTTTTTTCCTGAATTACCTGTGCAGACGCCATACCACGGCAAGCATGGAGCCCGCTCAGGTAACCATCACCCTATGTCTCCTGGGTGCTGGCAGACGCGGTACGGCATTGCTACACAGTAGCAGCAACCCATTGCCTTGTGGCAGCAGACGGTACAGTACGACTGGTAGCTGTTATTGCCATGTCCGAGGTGCTCCTGGCCACGTCGGCTGGGAGCGCCTGGGCAGACATAGGCGCAGGGACTAAATTTGGAGTGACTTGACCAGGTCATTCTCTTTAGTCCTGCAGTCAGTCCTATTGAACTGTCTTATGGTGAGCGGGCAGGCGATACGGATTGTTAGCAGTCCTATTGCATCATCTTCTGCAGGGCAGGCAAGAGATGAGAATGGCTAGCAGTCCTACTGCACCATCTTCTGCTGAGCAGCCATGAGATGTGGATGGCATGCAGTCCTTCTGCACCATCTGCTGCCAGCCAAAGATGTAAAAGATAGATGGAGTGGATCAAAACAAGAAATAGACCAGATTTGTTTTGTACTCATTTGCCTCCTCCCCCGTCTAGGGGGCTCATTCCTCTAGGTCACACTGCAGTCACTCAAAGAGAAGGTGCAGCGAGGTAAATCTAGCCATGTATCAATCAGAGGCCAGGCTAACCTCCTTGTTCCAATAAGAACAATAACTTAGGTGCACCATTTCTTATTGGAACCCTCCGTGAAGTCCTGCCTGAAATACTCCATGATGTAAAGCCACCCCCCTTTGTTGATTTTAGCTCCCTGAAGCCAACCCTGTAAGCCGTGTCGTCAGTCGCCCCTCGCTCCATCAGAACAACAGCAGACAATCGTTCCGCGTTTTTCTGTGCGGACACCATACCAAGGCAAGCATGGAGGCCACTCAGCTCACTTTGGCAATTAGGAGCACATTAAATACCACACGCATTATCCAGCAGTATATGCAGCACCAGAACCTGGCAAAGCGATGCCGAGCGAGGAGGCGGTCACGTGAGTGATCAGGACATGGACACAGATTTCTCTGAAAGCATGGGCCCTGCCAATGCATGCATCATGGTGCTAACGGGGCAGGTTCATGCCTTGGAACGCCCATTCTGAGCTTGGGAAACAAGCACAGACTGGTGGGACCACATAGTGTTGCGGGTCTGGGACGATTCCCAGTGGCTGCAAAACTTTCACATGCGTAAGGGCACTTTGTGACTTGCTTTCCCCTGCCCTGAAGCGCATGAATACCAAGATGAGAGCAGCCCTCACAGTCGAGAAGTGAGTGGCGATAGTCCTGTGGAAGCTTGCAACGCCAGACAGCTACCGGTCAGTTGGGAATCAATTTGGAGTGGGCAAATCTACTGTTGGGGCTGCTGTGATGCAAGTAGCCCACGCAATCAAAGATCTGCTGATATCAAGGATAGTGACCCTGGGAAATGTGCAGGTCATAGTGGATGGCTTTGCTGCAATGGGATTCCCTAACTGTGGTGGGGCCATAGACGGAACCCATATCCCTATCTTGGCACCGGAGCACCAAGTCGCCGAGTACATAAACCGCAAGGGGTACTTTTCGATAGTGCTGCAAGCTTTGGTGGATCACAAGGGACGTTTCACCAACATCAACATGGGATGGCGGGGAAAGGTACATGACGCTCGCATCTTCAGGAACTCTGGTCTGTTTCAAAAGCTGCAGGAAGGGACTTTATTCCCAGACCAGAAAATAACTATTGGGGATGTTGAAATGCCTATATGTATCCTTGGGGACCCAGCCTACCCCTTAATACCATGGCTCATGAAGCCGTACACAGGCAGCCTGGACAGTAGTCAGGAGCTGTTCAACTACAGGCTGAGCAAGTGCAGAATGGTGGTAGAATGTGCATTTGGACGTTTAAAGGTGCGCTGGCGCAGTTTACTGACTCGCTTAGACCTCAGCGAAACCAATATTCCCACTGTTATTACTGCTTGCTGTGTGTTCCACAATATCTGTGAGAGTAAGGGGGAGACGTTTATGGTGGGGTAGGAGGTTGAGGCAAATCGCCTGGCTGCTGGTTACACGCAGCCAGACACCAGAGCAGTTAGAGTACAGGAGGGCGCGGGACGCATCAGAGAAGCTTTGAAAACCAGTTGCATGACTGGCCAGGCTACGGTGTGAAAGTTCTGTTTGTTTCTCCTTAATAGAATCCCCCCGCCCCTTGGTTCACTCTACTTCCCTGTAAGCTAACCACCCTCCCCTCCTCCCTTCAATTACCGCTTGCAGAGGCAATAAAGTCATTGTTGCTTCACATTCATGCATTCTTTATTCATTCATCACACAAATAGGGGGATGACTACCAAGATAGCCCAGGAGGGGTGGTGGAGGAGGGAAGGAAAATGCCACACAGCACTTTAAAAGTTTACAACTTTAGAATTTATTGAATGCCAGCCTTCTTTTTTTTGGGCAATCCTCTGTGGCGGAGTGGCTGGTTGGCCGGTGGCCCCCCCACCGCGTTCTTGGGCGTCTGGGTGTGGAGGCTATGGAGGAGGGCGGTTGGTTACACAGGGGCTGTAGTGGCAGTCTTGTGCTCCAGCTGCCTTTGCTGCAGCTCAGCCATACACTGGAGCATACTGGTTTGGTCCTCCAGCAGCCTCAGCATTGAATCCTGCCTCCTCTCATCACGCTGCCGCCACATTTGAGCTTCAGCCCTCTCTTCAGCCCGCCACTTACTCTCTTCAGCCCGCCACCTCTCCTCCCAGTCATTTTGTGCTTTCCTGCACTCTGACATTATTTGCCTCCACGCATTCGTCTGTGCTCTGTCAGTGTGGGAGGACAGCATGAGCTCGGAGAACATTTCATCTCGAGTGCGTTTTTTTTTCTTTCTAATCTTCACTAGCCTCTGGGAAGGAAAAGATCCTGTGATCACTGAAACACATGCAGCTGGTGGAGAAAAAAAAAAAAGGGACAGCGGTATTTAAAAAGACACATTTTATAAAACAGTGGCTACACTCTTTCAGGGTAAACCTTGCTGTTAACATTACATACGTAGCACATGTGCTTTCGTTACAGGTCGCATTTTGCCTCCCCACACCGCGTGGCTACCCCCTCAACCCTCCCCCCTCCCTGTGGCTAAAAGCAGGGAACATTTCTGTTTAGCCACAGGCAAACAGCCCAGCAGGAATGGGCTCCTCTGAGTGTCCCCTGAAGAAAAGCACTCTATTTCAACCAGGTGACCATGAATTATATCTCACTCTCCTGAGGATAACACAGAGAGATAAAGAACGGATGTTGTTTGAACGCCAGCAAACATACACTGCAATGCTTTGTTGTACAATGATTCCCGAGTACGTGTTACTGGCCTGGAGTGGTAAAGTGTCCTACCATGGAGGACGCAATAAGGCTGCCCGCCCCAGAAACCTTTTGCAAAGGCTTTGGGAGTATATCCAGGAGAGCCGCGAATGCCAGGGCAAAGTAATCCTTTCACATGCTTGCTTTTAAACCATGTATAGTATTTTAAAAGGTACACTCACCGGAGGTCTCTTCTCCGCCTGCTGGGTCCAGGAGGCAGCCTTGGGTGGGTTCGGGGGGTATTGGCTCCAGGTCCAGGGTAAGAAACAGTTCCTGGTTGTCAGGAAAACCGGTTTCTCCGCTTGCTTGCTGTGAGCTATCATCTTCTTCGTGCCCAAAACCTGCTTCCGTATTGCCTCCATCTCCACTGAAGGAGTCAAACAACACAGTTGGGGTAGTGGTGGCTGAACCCCCTAAAATGGCATGCAGCTCATCATAGAAGCGGCATGTTTGGGGCTCTGACCCGGAGTGGCCGTTCGCCTCTCTGGTTTTCTGGTAGGCTTGCCTCAGCTCCTTCAGTTTCACGCGGCACTGCTTCGGGTCCCTGTTATGGCCTCTGTCCTTCATGCCCTGGGAGATTTTGACAAAGGTTTTGGCATTTCGAAAACTGGAACGGAGTTCTGATAGCACGGATTCCTCTCCCCATACAGCGATCAGATCCCGTACCTCCCGTTCAGTCCATGCTGGAGCTCTTTTGCAATTCTGGGACTCCATCATGGTCACCTCTGCTGATGAGCTCTGCATGGTCATCCGCAGGTTGCCAGGCTGGCCAAACAGGAAAAGAGATTCAAAAGTTCGCGGTTCTTTTCCTGTCTACCTGGCCAGTGCATCTGAGTTGAGAGTGCTGTCCAGAGCGGTCAAAATGGAGCACTCTGCGATAGCTCCCGGAGGCCAATACCGTCAAATTGTGTCCACAGTACTCCAAATTCGAGCCGGCAAGGCCGATTTAAGCGCTAATCCACTTGCCAGGGGTGGAGTAAGGAAATCGATTTTAAGAGCCCTTTAAGTCGAAATAAAGGGCTTCATCGTGTGGACGGGTGCAGGTTTACATCGATTTCATGCTGCTAAATTCGACCTAAAGTCCTAGTGTAGACCAGGGCTTAGACTAGGAATGTGGGCTTCTAGTACTAAGTGGAGGTGGTGTGCTTAGGGGGTGGAAGTGCTCTCCTTTTATTGGGTGGAAGAGCCGGTGGTAGAAGGAAGATAGTACTCCTACTAGGAAGTGGCAGGAGAGGGTGAGCTGAAGAGATGCATATGCATTTTAAGTGTTAACACGTCTTCAAAGCAGACTCCATAAAAAAAACAACTCAGCTTTTAAGAAAAATTATTAGTATTAGACCAGAATAATCATTACATTCAAAAAATGTACTATTACAAAAGTATACTGATGCAATCAGTGATGGATCAAAACTAGTATAAATATCTTTTTCAAATATTTTCTGAGACTGAAAAGTTCATAGCTAAAAGCCATTGTATAAAACTAGTTTTTAAGTCTAGGAGGAGGATAGTGGCTAGATTAAGTGTAATAACAGTTTTAAGAAACTCCTAGGTAGAACAATATACACTACTGGAGCTGACCTTCATTTTGACTACTACACAAATCCCTTTAGTTATTGGTTTTTGGTATTTCTCAGAGGATCTGGCACATAGAAAAGCAATTTCAACAAGTGAATTTTACAGATAGTAAGCAGCATCTCTGTCCCTCCAGGAGGTTTTAAAGTTAAAATGCAGGTTTGTTCATATATTCCTCCATTGTCTGGAAAAAAAAAATAGCAAGTGAGGTATTACAGATTGTAAAATACTATGAAATACAGTAAGGACCTGACCTGTTCCCATTGAACAGGGTTGGAATTTTTTATTTATTTCCATCAGATCCAGGCCCTATGAACAAACACTAATCAATTAAATAGCTACAATAATACTTTAAAACCCAGTTAGATTGAACATCTAACTTGGACATGTAGTTGCCATATCTAGCTGGCCTTTTGTACGTGCCACTACTGCAAGCTGGTGGGCTCCTCAACAGCCCAGGAAAGAACCAGTGTCTTGCCCATGCCTCCCTCAGGCCCTTGCTCCAGGGCAGAGAGTATTCTTCAAACACAAAACAAAGCTTTTCCTTTGACCAAAGCAGACGCCTTTCTCCTTGCCTCTCACCCCACCCCCTTTAAATCCATGCTGAGTTATGCACAGGCCACTCAACCCTCTCCTGCTGTTTCACCCTGTTACCCTATGAGCATGTGCAAATACCAGCTTGTACTGAAAAAGCCGGCGGGGAAAAAACTGCAAAGGGCCTATTCACGTAGTATTTCCCTAACTAGTTCTACCAGCCTCATTTTTTCCACGCTAATGATCATCCTGAAAACGGAATCACCCATAGCGTTTGCCAGTTCTTACCATTCTCGGCTCCTCAGGTAATTTACAACGTAAGAAAATGAAGCTCATTCCTGCAGGTTTTTGAATACAAGTCTCACACCTATTCCTTGTAGGAACCATTACGTGGTCTAGTTATGGACAAAGTGGAGGTTACCAGCACATACTTGTGCTGATTTTGATATGACCATGTAGGTCATTTGTCAATTTATTAATGAAACAATAAAAAAACCAACCAAATAAACTTAAACATTCAGGCTCTCTACCTTGATGTGTTAAACATCATTTAAAAATTATATAAAACAAATCCTTAATGCAGTGTCTAATATCTAGCAACTGACATGACTGATTAACCTCCTTGCAAAGTAGCCAGGGATAGCATATGAATAACTTGACACCATATCACAGGATGCCAGAGGGTTGAACTAAGGGTATTATATGTTGCCACCTTTTGTAATTATACATTTTGTACCTCATAGTACTAAACTTCAGACATGTTGGGATATCAAACACTAGTCCTATCAGACAGAACAACTGTAGTGAGGTGTGCGCCTCTGCTGTCTGCTTCTGCCTTACCTCTTGTAACATATCAGAATCTTCTATGGCTTTCACTGCTGATTTCTTTGATGTTTCTTGTATTTCTCCACCCATTATAAACTCATCAAGAATAAAATAAGCCTTTTCAAAATTAAAGATAATATCCAGCTCGCACACCTGATGAAGCAAAATACACATTTAGGCACAATATTATAGCATTATATGTATTAGCATTCCTAGAGCATACAGATTGCCAAACCTATTCAACGTATGCACTCTTGTGGCAGACAGTAAAGAAAGAAATAGAAATATGAGTATTAAGTGATATCACAATTTCAGCACTAGTGAAATCATATTTTTCTCTGGACAGAGACCAAATATAAACAGATTTGTTTAAACACTCTGTTACAGAATACTTATAAAAAGTCATTTCATGGAGTAGGACATATTCCCTGCCCCAAACATCTTACAGTCTCTGACAGACCAAAAACAAAAAGACAATGGAAGACACAGCACAATGACTTATGTTAAGGAGGAGTCAGAAAAATCAACTGCTCAAGAGAACATGGTAGAAAACATTCATAAAAGGGGGTCTCCTGTAGCACCTAATGCCTCCAATAGACCATCTCTATGTCCCCTGGCTCATATCACCCTCATTATGGCCCCCACAACCACCACCACCCTGCTGATGTCTTGCCTTCATGAGATGTTCCTTGTTGCTTGATATGAGCTAAAAAAAAGTCAGGTCATTTTTGAAAACAAAAAACAATCCTCCCCCCTCACCCCACCATTTTAAAATTCTTTTGCTGATTTTTCCCCAAACTTTCTAGATATCATCTCCCCTGGAAAGAGAAGTGGCATGTGAAATGTCAGGATTGGCTTCTCTTTTTGGACGGGCACATTATGGAACATTAACTGCTTATAATAGCCTGGGCACTATTTTACTGTCACATCCACCTAATGCTGGATGTGTGGACATGGTGCAAGCAAGGCAGAGGGAAAGGATGAGTAAGAGCAGCTACAGAGATTTTCACGCCTGACTTTGTGATAAACAACTAAAGGGCAAAAATCATCATAACTAACTTAAGGAAGAAAAGGAAACTTACATTTCCAAAATACCTGTCCAGTAGTTCTACATAACGATGAACAACCTCCAGTGTCAGCAGCTCATTATCCTGGTCTTCTGTTGCACAGCAAAAATATAAACTAGCATACCTACAAAAGTAAAAATGAAAATGGGTTAGTGCTTGGTAAAACATGAAGTAATAACTCAATCACAGAGATAATTTGGTTCATATCCCTGCCTATGCAAGTCCGTTTGCTACAGTAAGGCTATGTCTACACTAGCACTCACTGTGGTATAATTTATGTTGCTCAGGGGTGGGAAAAAGCCATCCGCCCTTAGCATCATAAGTCATGCTGCCCTAAGCGCAAGTCATTGTGAGAGCTTCTCCTGCCAACATAGCTACAGCTGCTCATGGGGCTGGAGTAGTTAAGCTGATGGGAGAGCTCTCTCCCACTGGCTTAGAGCAGTTACATCAGAGAGCTTATAGTGGTGCAGCTGCACCGGTACAACTCTGCTGCTGTGAACTCTCTAGTGCAGCTGTAGCTTAATAGGTGAATTGATTTTCCTTTCTCAGCACCTTTCTTTTAAAAGGAATATATTAACAACAGGAAAGAATTATTCTTTTTGTAAAAAAGCTGAGCGGATTTGTTGAATACCTCCTCAATGTTTAAGCTTCAGGACTATGCATAAAAACAACAACTGGTAAGGGACAAAACTCTCCTCAAATGCTGCAGTAGCCCCTACTGTAGGTGTATTGTTTTAGAATGTAGAATAATTTTGTGCTTTAAAAAAAATATGCACAGAAAGAACAAACATTTGGGCCACTATTCAGGCTACCAAATGGTTAATAGGGTACTTTATGTGTATTTCAAGAAACAGATTACATGTAACTACTCATGCTGATCAATTCTTTCTACTGATTGGTAGCAGAGTTTTATATTTAGTTAGTCCAGCTTCATGGGGGGTGGCGGGGGTGGGAGAATAACCACCTGAGCATTCTTCCCAGGGTAGTGGCTAGAGCACCATTTCAGCAAAGCATCTAAACCTGTGTCCATCTATCCCTTTTCAACAAAGCTCTTAAGAACATACTTTTTTTATTTTTAGTGCTCTGTTGAATAAGGATGGACTTCTGTTTTAGGGCCTTCATTTCTCCCTTGTAACTATAAAGGCAGGGATAAGCCTGTTATCACTAAGGCTCATATACCTGGGGAAGATACAAGTTCCAGAATGGTAAATACTTCAAAGATATGATTTGGCAGAAGGCTCCTCCATACCATGCGTGTAACCTTGCAATACACTGACAAAGCACAACATGCTTTTCAGCACGATACCTTTAAATTAGCAAGATTAGCTAGGCATAGCATCTTCTATCATTTAAACTGTCAATCAAGTCAATCACTTTTCTTCAGTGGTAAGCAATACCAGTATTTTTTCTAATGGCAATTTACTGTGTCAATTTATGGAATGGGGAAAAGGCAAGCTGATTTTGTTTAGAATCAACCTGCATTATTCCTAGTTTCAGGCTCTTACATACAGCATTTTCAAACCTTCATGGCACTCATTGTTCCTCATGTGTTTCATCCTAGTAGCATTTATAAGATAGGGGGGTGGGGGGATCGGTGTGTGTCTCTCTCTATACATACCACACACACACACTTACTTTATTCTTATAAAACTACTCACACCTTTTGTAAACTAGCTTTAGGTCTTTCCAGTCGACAAAACTGCTCATCTTTTGACTGCGAGCCAGAATAATCTGAACAATTTCCCGTGTGATCTTTTTCCTCTCTTTGTCAGGTAACGTTATGTACCACTTCTGAAGTCTTAATTTCCCTTGTCGGCTGAACAGCAGTATAAAGCGTATCTAGAGTAAACAAAGCAACATGTTAATACCAGGTTACACGCAATTGTTTTTCCAGGAAGCAGCAATTCAACTGCCATTCTTTACTTTATTATAAAGGAACATGGCAACTGGCAAAAGAACAATTCACCCATGTGCAGAGGACCAATATAATGCCTATGGCACCTAAGCTCTCAAGAATTTTCTTATTACCGTACACATCTAATGTCTGCCCTAGTAAAACACATTCCTCACTTAAGCATATGAAAGAAATGAAGATGCAATCAAATGCATGATTTTTATTTTATCAAGAGGTTTTAAGGGCTAATCTAAAGAGTTTGTGCATTATATAATGAAAGATACCTGGATATATATTAGAATATTTCAGATGTGCCAAGCCACTAGTACAGTCCCACCCCTCTCCTAATTAGAGGGAAGGAATATTTTGATAATTGAGCCTACAAATTTACCCTAATTCTGAGCTCAACTGTAAAAAGTATGTAAAAATTCATAAGTTGTCACAATAACCTATAACAACAAATGTTGATGGGAAAAGCTATGAAAGGGAGACAGACTAAAATTAATCTAAACAAAAAGGCCCACTGATATAACTCAAGGACTGTGTTACGATCATGCTTGGCAGACAAGAAAATGTGGGTCCGGAAATTAATGAACCAAAATTGGGGTGTCAGATATTAGGCCTAATTGGTGGACAAAATAATGAGAGGCTGTGCTATTCCAACCATTCTTCTCTGTTTGGGTACTTAAAGAAAGACTTGGGTGTGGGGAGAAATGATAATGAAATCCATCTTAAATCTGGTATTTTTCCATTTAAAAGGTGGGGGTCGGAACAAGCAGAGACAAAAGATTTCCACCTTGTGCCAAAGCTATAGAAGGGAGTGGAGCAGGACAAAAGGGGCTGCCAGTCATGAGAAAACCCCTACTTACCTGCATTGTTCCTAGTTTCAGGTTCTTACATACAGCATTTTCAAGGACTAGGCCCAGACAAGGAAGGAGTCTAGTCTGTGAAAGAAGCTTATTGGAACATCTCTGAGGGGGAGATATAACCTGTCATTGGTTTCTTAATGTATTAGCAAAAAGAAAAGGAGGTGGGAGGAGGTATTGTTTCATATTCTCTGTGTATATATAAAGTCTGCTGCAGTTTCCACGGTATGCATCTGATGAAGTGAGCTGTAGCTCACGAAAGCTCATGCTCAAATAAATTGGTTAGTCTCTAAGGTGCCACAAGTACTCCTTTTCTTTTTGCGAATACAGACTAACACGGCTGTTACTCTGAAACCTGTCCTTAATGTATTAGGCTGACTTGCATGTTTTGTTTTATTTTACTTTGTGACTTGCCTTGTTCTGACTGTTACTACTTGAAACCACTTAAATCCTACTTTTTACACTTAATAAAATCACTTATTTATTAATAAACCCAGAGTGGGTGGTTAATACCTGGGGGAGCAAACAGCTGTGCATCTCTCTCTATCAGTGATATGGAGGGCGAACAATTTATGAATTTACCCTGCATAAGCTTTATACAGAGTAAAATGGATTTATTTGGAGTTTGGATCCCATTGGGAGCTGGGTGTCTGGGTGCTGGAGACAGGTAACCTGCTGAGCTGTTTTTAGTTAAAGTCTGCTGCTTTGTGGGCATGGACCAGACCCTGGGTCTGTGTTGCAGCAGGCTAGCATGTCTGGCTCAACAAGGCAGGGTTCTGGAGTCCCAAGATGGCAGGGAAAATGGGCTCAGAGATAATTTCAGCACACAGGTGACAGTCCCAAGAGGATCTCTGTGACTGAACACATCACTGTACCTTACTGTGTAAACAGTCTCATTGATTTCAGTGGGATTACTCATGAGTTCTACTTATTGTAAGGGAGGGCAGTCAGAGTCAGATCTAAACTAGGGCTGTCAATTAATTGCAGTTAAGTCACACGATTAACTCAAAAAATTAACTTCAATTTCAAATATTGTGATTAATATAATCACACTGTTAAACAATAGAATACCAATTGAAATTTATTAAATATTTTGGACTTTTTTTCATTTTCAAATATATTGATTTCTATTACAACACAGAATACAAAGTATACAGTGCTCACTTTATATTATTTTTATTACAAATATTTGCACTGTAAAAATGATAATAGTATTTTTCAATTCACCTCATACAAATACTGTAGTGCAATTTCTTTATCGTGAAAGTGTAACTTCCAAATGTAGATTTTTTTTTGTTACATAACTGCACTGTTACATAACAAAACAATGGAAAACTTTAGAGCCTGCAAGTCCACTCAGACCTACTTCTTATTCAGCCAATTGATAAGGCAAACCCTGAGCAAGATTCACCAGCCAGATACCCAGGAAAGAATTCTCTGTAGTAACTCAGACACCCCATCGAATATCTCATCACAGGCCATTGGGCCTATTTACGATGATTATTTAAAGATCAATTAATTGCCAAAACCATGTTATCCCATCATACCATTTCCTCCATAAACTTATCGAGTTTAATCTTGAAGCCAGATAGGTCCTTTGCCCCCACTGCTTCCCTTGGAAGGCTATTCCAGAACTTCATTCCTCTGATGATTAGAAACCTTCATCTAATTTCAAGTCTAAACTTCCCGATGGCCAGTTTATATCCATTTGTTCTTGTGTCCACATTGGTACTGAGCTGAAATAATTCCTTTCCCTCTCCGGTATTTATCCCTCTGATATATTTATAGAGAGCAATCATATCTCCCCTCAACCTTCTTTTGGTTAGGCTAAACAAGCCAAGCTCCTTGAGTCTCCTTTCATAAGGCAGGTTTTCCATTCCTCGGATCATCCTAGTAGCCCTTCTCTGTACCTGTTCCAGTTTGAATTCATCCTTCTTAAACATGGAAGACCAGAACTGCACACAGTACGCCAGGTGAGGTCTCACCAGTGCCTTGTATAACAGTACTGGCACCTCCTTATCTCTACTGGAAATACCTCGCCTGATGCATCCCAAGACTACATTAGCTTTTTTTTACGGCCACATCACATTGGCGGCTCACAGTCATCCTGTGATCAACCAATACTCCAAGGTCCTTCTCCTCCTCCGTTACTTCTAATTGATGCGTCCCCAGTTTATAACTAAAATTCTTGTTATTAATCCCTAAATGCATGACCTTACTTTTCTCACTATTAAATTTCATCCTATTACTATTACTCCAGTTTACAAGGTCATCCAGATCCTCCTGTATGATATCCCGGTCCTTCTCTAAAATGGCAATACCTCCCTGCTTTGTATCATCCGCAAACTTTATTAGCACACTCCCACTTTTTGTGCCGAGGTCAATAATAAAAAGATTAAATAAGATTGGTCCCAAAACCGATCCTTGAGGAACTCCACTGATAACCTCCCTCCAGCCTGACAGTTCACCTTTCAGTAGGACCCGCTGTAGTCTCCCCTTTAACCAATTCCTTATCCACCTTTCAATTTTCCTATTGATCCCCATCTTTTCCAATTTAACTAATAATTCCCCATGTGGCACCGTATCAAACGCCTTACTAAAATCTAGGTAAATTAGATCCACTGCATTTTCTTTGTCTAAAAAATCTGTTACGTTCTCAAAGAAGGAGATCAGGTTGGTTTGGCACGATCTAGCTTTTGTAAAACCATGTTGTATTTTGTCCCATTTATCATTGACCTCAATGTCCTTAACTACTTTATCCTTCAAAATTTTTTCCAAGACCTTGCATACTACAGATGTCAAACTAACAGGCCTGTAGTTACCCGGATCACCTTTTTTTCCTTTCTTAAAAATAGGAACTATGTTAGCAATTTTCCAGTCATACAGTACAACCCCCGAGTTTACAGATTCATTAAAAATTCTTGCTAATGGGCTTGCAATTTCATGTGCCAATTCCTCTAATATTCTTGGATGAAGATTATCTGGGGTCCCCGATTTAGTTCCATTAAGCTGTTCGAGTTTCGCTTCTACCTCAGATATGGTAATATCTACCCCCATATCCTCATTCCCATTTGTCATGCTACCATTATCCCTAAGATCCTCATTAGCCTTTGTCATAAATATAAAGGGAAGGGTAAATACCTTTAAAATCCCTCCTGGCCAGAGGAAAAACCCTTTCACCTGTAAAGGGCTAAGAAGCTAGGATAACCTCGCTGGCACCTGACCAAAATGACCAATGAGGAGACAAGATACTTTCAAAGCTGTGGGGGTGGGAGAAACAAAGGTTCTCTCTGTCTGTGTGATGCTTTTGCCGGGAACAGAAAAGGAATGGAGTCTTAGAACTTAGTAAGTAATCTAGCTAGATATGCGTTAGATTCTGTTTTGTTTAAATGGCTGATAAAATAAGCTCTGCTGAATGGAATATATATTCCTGTTTTTGTGTCTTTTTGTAACTTAAGGTTTTGCCTAGAGGGATTCTCTATGTTTTGAATCTGATTACCCTGTAAAGTATTTACCCTCGTGATTTTACAGAGGTGATTCTTTTACTTTTTCTTCAATTAAAATTCTTCTTTTAAGAACCTGATTGCTTTTTCATTGTTCTTACGATCCAAGGGTTTGGTTCTGTGTTTACCTATGCAAATTGGCGAGGATTTTTATCAAGCCTTCCCCAGGAAAAGGGGTGTAGGGTTTGGGAGGATTTGGGGGTGGGGGAAAATATATGTTTCCAAGCAGGCTCTTTCCTTGTTATATATTTGTTAGACGCTTGATGGTGGCAGCAATAAAGTTCAAAGGCAAAAGTTAAAATGGTTTGTACCTTGGAGAAGTTTTAACCTAAGCTGGTAAAAATAAGCTTAGGGGGTTTTTCATGCAGGTCCCCATATCTGTACCCTAGAGTTCAGAGTGGGGAAGGAATTTTGACAGCCTTATTAAAGGCTGAGGCAAAGTATTTGTTTAGATATTGGGCCATGCCTAGATTATCCTTAACCTCCACTCCATCCACAGTGTTTAGCGGTCCCACTTCTTCTTTCTTTGTTTTCTTCTTATTTATATGGCTATAGAACCTTTTACTATTGGTTTTAATTCCCTTTGCAAGGTCCAACTTTACTTGACTTTTAGCCTGTCTCACTTTGTCCCTACATGCTCTGACCTCAATAAGGTAGCTGTTCCCTCCCATCTTCCACTCCCTGTATGCTTTCTGCTTTTTCTTAAACACCTCTCTGAGATGCTTGCTTATCCAGCTTGGTCTACAACTCCTGCCTATGAATTTTTTCCCCTTTCTTGGGATGCAGGCTTCCGATAGCTTCTGCAGCTTTGACTTAAATTAATCCCAGGCCTCCTCTGCCTTTAGATCCATAAATTCTTCAGTCCAATCCACTTCCCTAACTAATTTCCTTAATTTTTGAAAGTCAGCCCTTTTGAAATCAAAAACCCTAGTCAGATTTATTTTTGTTTATCCTTCCATTCAGTTTGAACTGAATTAGCTCATGATCACTTGAACCAAGGTTGTCCTCTACAACCATTTGTTCTATGAGGTCCTCACTACTCACCAAAACCAAATCTAAATTGCATCCCCTCTAGTCGGTTCAGCAACTACTTGATGAAGGAATCCATCAGCTATCGCATCTAGGAAAATCTGAGCCCTATTATTATTACTAGCACTTGTCCTCCAGCCTATATCTGGAAAGTTAAAGTCGCCCATGATCACGCAGTTTCCATTAGTATTTACTTCATTAAAAACATTAAAGAGGGCTCTATCCATATCCAAATTAGATCCCGGCGGTCTATAGCACACCCCAAGCACTATCACAGGGGAGACTCTAGTAGTTTTCTTCCCCAGTGTGATTTTTGCCCAGACAGACTCTGCCTTATCCATTCCATCACTTATTTCTTTATATTCTACCTCATCATTGATATACAATGCTACTCCACCACCTTTACCTTTATTTCTGTCTTTCCTAAACAGCACATACCCTTTAATAGCTGTAGTCCAGTCATGACTACTATTCCACCATGTTTCTGTTATCCCTATAATATCTGGTTTCACTTCCTGCACCAGTAGCTCTAGTTCTTCCATTTTGTTACCTAGGCTCCTCGCATTGGTGTACAAACATCTTAATTTTTGCTGTTTGGCCTCACTCACATTCTATACCCGATTAGGCATGGTCATTCTACAGCCAGTATGAACCATTAGACTTGTATCCACACTGCCCTTCCTCCTTATGTCCATTCTCCTACCCATGGCTTATCTGCTGACTGCTTCTTATTTACAATGTCACCTGAAAGTGAGAACAGGCATTCACATGGCACTTTTGTAGCTGGCATTCCAACGTATTTACATGCCAGATATGCTAAACATTCATATGCCCCTTCATGCTTCGGCCACCATTCCAGAGGACATGCCTCCATGCTGATGATGCTTGTTAAAAAAAATAATGGGTTAATTACATTTGAGACTGAACTCCTTGGGGGAGAATTGTAGGTCTCCTGCTCTGTTTTACCCACATTCTGCCACATATTTCATGTTATAGCCATCTCAGATGATGACCAAGCACATATTGGTTTTAAGAACACTTTCACAACAGATTTGACAAAACACAAAGAAGGTACCAATGTGAGATTTCTAAGGATGGATACAGCACTCGACCTAAGGTTTAAGAATCTGAAGTGCCTCTCAAAATCTGAGAGGGACGAGGTGTGGAGAATGCTTTCAGATGTCTTAAGAGAGCAACACTCTGATGCGGAAACTACAGAACTAGAACCACCAAAAAAGAAAATCAACCTTCTGCTGGTGGCATCTGAATCAGATGATGAAAATGAACATGCGTCAGTCTGCTCTACTTTGGATCTTATCATGCAGAACCCTTCATCAGCATGGACGCATGTATTCTGGAATGGTGGTTAAAGCATGAAGAGACATATGAATCTTTAGCGCATCTGGTATGTAAAATAAAGAGATTGCACTATAGTACTTATATTAGATGAACTGAAATATACTATATCTTTTGTTTTCTACAAATATTTGTAACCAAAAATAAATATAAAGTGAGCACTGTACGCTTTGTAACTGAAATCAATATATTTGAAAATGTAGAAAACATCCAAAAATATTTAAATAAATGGGATTCTATTTTGTTTAACCACAATATTAATTTTTTTTAATCGCTTGGCAGCTCTAATCTAAACTATTAGTTTTAAAATAAGAACACCAAGCACATGTGCAAAAACTGGATTATAGCACCTTGGTTCAAATTAAGAACCATCATTTCCCTCCCTTGATAAAGCTTCATTTCCACATTAAAAAAAAAAAAGATGGGCCAGAACCAAATTCCTGGATCCAAACACCCCTGGACTCTGGAGTTGTTCAAAATCAGGCCCTATATCTGAATTCCATAAACTGTCCCATCTTTACTGTGAGTCAAATGGGTCCAGATTCGCTGGGACAGATTCTCTGGGACAGAACTCAGTAGGTGGAGGGAGAAGGCAGCTTTGCACCACCTCTGCATTCCCCCCGAAAACAGGCCAAGCCAGGAACCAACCTGGCCCTATCACAGGTCAAGAGCATTTTTGGCCAGCTGCCCACAGCCCCAAGAGGCTATTCTGTCAGCTGAGGATTGATGAGACAGAACAGCGCACAGCCCCTCGCTTTTTCTCCGTCACAAGAATCCCCACATGCTGTGGGCTGGGAAATAGGGTGACCAGATGTCCCGAATTTATTGGAACAGTCCTGATATTCAGGATTTTTTCTTATATAGGTACCTATTACCCCCACACCCGTCCCAATTTTTCACACTTGCTGTCTGGTCACCCTACTTGAAAGGGAGTTGTGCAAGGTGGCTTTACACTACCTGGGGATTCCTTGCATACAGGGAGAATCGTGAAGAGGCTGAATTTGCTGGGTTTCTGACTCCTTTAAACTGCAGGAGTGGATGCAAGAGGCAGGCTCTAGACAGGGACATTTCAGATATGAAATGCTCAGACTCCAGATGTAAATGCTGAGCCATGCCCTCTGCAGGTGTAAATCTGTGGAGTTCCACTAAAGTCAATGGGGCTACTCTGACTTACATCAGCTGAAGATCTAATAGGATGTGCCATGGACCCGTGTCTTATCTCTGGACAATTTAAAACACATTAAAGTATTAAAATTCAGATGATAGTTAAGATTCAGGATTAAAATTAAGGATTCTGCAAAGAAAGCCTTGCACTATAGTAAATTATAAATACATCCAGCAAACAGAAGTGCACTAGTGAAGCTTCTTAAAAAAAAAAAAAGAACAAAAAAAAAAAAAGAACACCACCCTGCTTCTAATCTCTCTGCAGCTGGTTTTTAAACAAAATATTTATTCATAATTCAGAACTACTTGGTGTCTAATAAAAGCCCACATTTATATATTCCACATTGAAGAACGCTCAGTGGGAAGAAAAAAACCTTTGATCATGTTTTCTTAATTTCAGAATGATTTGTTTAAATATTTCAAGTAGCACCAGCAGAGAGAAATAATTGTTTAAGATTATTCAGGATATAACAAATTGCTTTTTCTAGCTGTAAATCTTTAGAGAATAAAAATTGGCTTGCTGTGCACAAGTCACACACACATTGTATGTCCCCACATGGAATGAAAAACCCTTTTCTAAGAGCATTAACAGACAACTCTGTTGGCAACAGAAGAAAATACTGTATCTTATTCATGGCATTCATATTTCATAATGGATCTGAACTACAACTAGTTTGTTTTTTAGTAGTTTTGTATGAGAAATCAATGGCCTGAAATACTCTGTGATGGATTCTAGGCCCTTCCTGCCTTCTGAAAGTACTGTACTGCATTCACACCTTGATAATGTGCCTGTCATATTGGTAGGCAAATGACTTATCTGGAGACTAAAAGTTGTGAATTAATCAGGAAGGTTTCAAAAACGTGATCATTTTGGGGAAGGTGAAAGGTTTTATTCTATTCTCCCTGTGGAAGGATTAGTAAAGCTCCAGAAAATGGCCGTTGCTACTACTAGACTGTTTGCTTGATAAAACGAACGGGATTTTGTAGCTGCTGAAAATCTAATAGTTTTAATGGTGTTCCAATGAGTTACCTAAGTAAAAAAATAAGTTTCTGGCAGCTCAGCAGGAAAAGCCCAATTACGATCAAAGGACTATGTCCCAGCATGGCTCTGTTTGTACTGTCAACTTGTTTTGACATAATGAGGTTATAATAGTTCTCTAGAGTTGTAAAGGCCACCTCCACAGAGATTCAGGCACAGTGCTCACTGTACATAGAGTTGTCTGCTGACCGGGGGTTGGGTGGGCTAAGGGTTATTTTGCCTTCTGCACAGCAAGTTACCTCTGCGGCCTTTGTTAAGATGCTTGTATTTTCAAAAGCACAGCGTTAACTCTCAGAGGATGAAGGCAATTGGTGCACTGGGTCAGCAGATGAACAGCTTCAATAGAAGTAGTCCCACAACAAGAGAATTCCATAGCTCGCTGGTTGGAGCCCTCCCCTCAGAGGTGGGAGACCCCTGTTTAAATGCTCCCCTGCCCCCTTTCAGGAAAATTGAACCCTGATCTAACCATTCGGCTAAAAGTTATAAAATAGGCACCAGAACCACCTCTTCCTCCCCCCCCCAGCCCAATTTTGAACGGGACCTGATCCAATAGGCAGCTTCTGAGCATACTACCAGAAGTGGCCTTGCACACTACATTACTGAGCAACCAAATCAACATGGAAAATGTTAATTATAGAATTAGCTAGTCTGTAACATCTCAATATGCCAACCATTTTTTTCATACATTGCAAAGCACCTGTTCTTCAGTGAGGACTTGTGTATATCAGACATGAAGTGTTAAACAACCCTTTAAGTTACCCACATTCAATAGCTGTATTTGAACTGCTTGCTAAATCCCAGTGGAATGGTAAACCCACAAGACAGTTCACTTACACATTCACTCACTCATTTCACACACAGTTCACTCACTCACACACCAAACAAAGGGTAGGAAAAATGTTTGAAAAATGGAAGTGAACCTCTTTTGTTGGGTGCACTTGCCCACTGATGTTTTCACAGCTCTAAGCTGTTTTCCTGCTGCACAGCCAGCAGCTTGAGCTCACATTTTGTTTTTGTGGTCTTTCAAAAAGTAGCAGTTTACATTTGTCAAGGTTCCTCCCCCACTCTGATCTCTAGGGTACAGATGTGGGGACCTGCATGAAAAACCTCCTAAGCTTATCTTTACCAGCTTAGGTCAAAAACTTCCCCAAGGTACAAAATATTCCCCCCATTGTCCTTGGACTGGCCGCTACCACCACCAAACTAATACTGGTTACTGGGGAAGAGCTGTTTGGACGCGTCCTTCCCCCCCAAAATACTTCCCAAAACCCTGCACCCCACTTCCTGGACAAGGTTTGGTAAAAAGCCTCACCAATTTGCCTAGGTGACTACAGACCCAGACCCTTGGATCTTAAGAACAATGCACAATCCTCCCAACACTTGCACCCCCCCTTTCCTGGGAAATGTTGGATAAAAAGCCTCACCAATTTGCATAGGTGACCACAGACCCAAACCCTTGGATCTGAGAACAATGAAAAAGCATTCCGTTTTTTACAAGAAGACTTTTAATAAAAAATAGAAGTAAATAGAAATGAAGAAATCCCCCCTGTAAAATCAGGATGGTAGATATCTTACAGGGTAATTAGATTCAAAAAACATAGAGAACCCCTCTAGGCAAAACCTTAAGTTACAAAAAAGATACACAGACAGAAATAGTTATTCTATTCAGCACAATTCTTTTCTCAGCCATTTAAAGAAATCATAATCTAACACATACCTAGCTAGATTACTTACTAAAAGTTCTAAGACTCCATTCCTGGTCTATCCCTGGCAAAGACCAGCATACAGACAGACACAGATCCTTTGTTTCTCTCCCTCCTCCCAGCTTTTGAAAGTATCTTGTCTCCTCATTGGTCATTTTGATCAGGTGCCAGCGAGGTTACCTTTAGCTTCTTAACCCTTTACAGGTGAGAGGAGCTTTCCCCTGGCTAGGAGGGATTTCGAAGGGGTTTACCCTTCCCTTTATATTTATGACAACATTAGAACCCTAGGACAGTTCTCCTCATGCTACACAAAGCAAACCTAATTAGGGGCCAAATTATTTAACAACAGTTTTCAATAATACATCATGGCAAAAGGATTGCACATTATTAAATGTTCCCTTGCCCCTTATCAGCCTCCTTCACATCTGTTCCTTATTTTATTTTGCTTCTTTTTCTTTATATTTTCTTATACGATAGGCTTTCATTTTGAGCATTTAACGTAAATGAGCTTTACTACTGTGTTTGTCCTAGCCTAACGTTTGATGTTCATCACAGATCCATTTCCAATGAGATAGTTTCTTATATCTGGAGAAAAGTAAGTTGGTTGCCTGAAAGAGCAATTTAGCATGGCAGAATAGTGAAAGGGGGTTCTATTTTATATTTAGCTGTTTACATAACTAATCTCCTTTGGGTCTTAAAATAGAGTACCTCTGAACAATAAAATACCTCTAAAAAATTTACTTTTTTTTTTTTTAAAACCAGTCACCTGGAGTAACTGTGACCATTCTTTTCCTTTTCCATGCATCAACTGCTTTCAAATGTGAAACCTTCTTCGCAAGCAGTTACTTTTTCAGCAGCTTATTGCTTCTCATATAAAACATTGAAAAAATTATAGCCACGATTGTGTGTCTGTAAACTTTATTTTTAAACACACACTACTGGATTTTTTCCAATCTGAGGAGATTTCAGTGAATAATACATTGTATATTTTTCTGTAGCAAACTGATATGTTTTATTAGAGCTTGGCAGGAAATTATTTTCCAGAGAGAGAGAGAGAGACAGACAGACAGACACATACACACACACCCATTCCAGCTATGCCTGATTTGAAACAGAGACTTTGAACCCAGGTCTCCTGCATGCCCAGCGAGTGCCCCAACTACCAGGTTATAGGCTGGTGGTCTCTTGCAATCTCTCCTGTTGGAGATGATCCACTTGTTATAAATAGTTAAATATTCATTGACAGAGATTGACTCTGCGGCCCAGTGGTTTGGGCACTCACCTGGGATTTGAGATACCTAAGGCCAAGTCCCTGTAGCAGGGATTTTAACGTGAATCTCGCGACATGCCAGGTGATGCCCTACCACCAGGCTACTGGCTACTCTTGGGTGGCTCCCTCCCAGAAATTCCACCCTGGACCTGAGAAACATTCCAGACAAATGTTTCATTAAAACTGAGTCTTTCCAGTAAAAGATTTTGGTTTTACTGAATCGGTGTTTTTTGAAACAATTTTGTCAAGAAAAATTCCCAACCACTTGGGTCTATGCATGTGGTCTATGCATGCTCTTAAATGTGTGAGTATGGGCACATTTGGGCTTTTCATTCTATACGTACACGTTGTGAGATAAGGTCTCAAGGGGAATATTGTGTCCACTTCTGGGCATCACACTCCAAGAGAGATGTGAACAAACTGAAGACCAGAAGAAAGCAACAAAAGTAATTAAAGGCCTAGAAAACATGACCTTTGAGAAAAGATTGAAAAAATTGGGTTTGTTTAGTCTAGAGAAGAGAAGGCTGAGGGAGGACATGACAACAATCTTCAAGTTCCAACGAGGTTGTTATAAAAAAAGAGGGTGACAAATTCTTCTCCTAACAGGACAAGAATTCATGAGTTTAAATTGCAGCCAGGGAGATCTAGGTTAGACATTAGGAAAAAGTTCCTAATGTAAGGTAATTAAGCACTGAAACAAATTATCTAGGGAGGTTGTGGAATCCCCGTCATTGTTAAGAGCAGGTTAGACAAACACCTGTCAGGAATGGCTTTTCAGTGCAGGGGACTGGATTAGATGACCTATTGTCTTTTGTCTTTCTATTCCCTCTCCTCCCTTTTCCTAGTCTCCAAATTTCACACAATCTGGAGCATCCTCAGGGAAACAAACAGCAATATTACATCCACAAGAGCTCAGTCCTACTTCCCAGAACCATAGACCCCAAACTGCAGCTGGCATTATTATGTCACTATTGGATAGACACTGCTTCCTTCACTTCAGCTTTGCTCTTCTCAAAAGTATTGACACAGTATAGCATGTTGCTCACCCTCACAAATATGTTCATGCAAGCATACCGTAAAGCTGGGATCTCAAACTCAAATCACCACGTGGGCCACTGGCCTGAAAGCCACATCACTAAAACCTTTTCATACAACGATATAAAAGTATAGTCAAAAATGAAAAAAAATAAGAATATAGTATGCTATTAAAAGTCAATGTAAAATATAAACACTCAGTAATGCTCCTCATTCAAATGACAAAACACGTATTTACTTTTAGAATTACTTCGGTTAAAGCCCCACTCTGCCCCCAGCCCCGCCCCTACTCCACCCCTTCCATGAGGCCTTGCCCTGCCCTGCCTCTTCCCACCCCTATTCCAACCCCTTCCCCAAAGTCCGCACCCCAACTCCACCCCCTCCCTGCCCCTATTCCAACCCCTTCCCCAAATCCCCGCCCTGGCCATTCCTCTTTTCTGTCTCCTCCACTGAGCATGCCGCAGCCCCGCTCCTCCCCTGTGGAAAGTCCTAAGCACCGCCAAACAGCTGTTTGGCAGCGGGAAGCGCTGGGAGGTAGGCAGAGGAGTGGAGATGCGGCGCGCTTGGGGAAGAGGGGAGTTTGGCTGCCGCTGGAGTTGGTGCCTATGGAGGGCAGCAGGAAACAACTCCGCAGGCTATGTGCCCCACGGACCGCGTGTTTGAGACTCTTGCCGTAAAGGAATATTTTTTTATACCGATGGACTTGGAAGTACTGAAATGTGTAGACAAAACACTAATATCCTATTTATGCAGTGTTCTTTGAGAGTGAAAACATATTTGCTTTATCACTTTATTAATAAATTAATTATTGACTTTGCCATTTGTCAATCAGATCCATTTTATAACATGTAGCAATAGATAACCTGTATTTGGATGGTCTCCATAAACATCATTAGAAAAAACTAAAAGGTCATACTTTGTATTACATTTGTAAACAGTGATTTTATATTTACATTCTAGTCCAAAGAAACCTAGAATTTATGTAATCTTATGGTTCAAAATTAAGCTCTCAAAACCCGAAAATACAGAACAAAGAAAGTTAAGGTTTAACTTTGCTCTCACGGTACGTTCATATATGGTCTTTCCACATATCTTTATAATTTATCTATTGCCATTAAATAAAATATATAATTAAGTACAAACCAGAATTTCTTATATAACCTGTCTTGCAGGCAGTTACAGTTCATAGAGTCTCAGTGAAATCTACAAACACAACCCTGGAGGAAGAAAATCATGGCAGTAGTTTTAAAAATTGAATGTTTAAAAGTGGAATGGCCCAGAGTTTGACAAGCCAAACATTCTCACAGTAAATTGGAAAAGATCAAAACATTTCTTTTCATTTTTTGAACTTGCTCAGTTTACAGATTAATAAGTAGTGTGTGGGTCCTTTACTGCTTTCTAAAGATACAAAGACCACATCTCACTTACCTCATTTTGGTTGTGGGGCGTTGGCATAATCTGGTGGTACCGATTTATGTGACCTCGTTACCTTAATTGTTTCCTTCCCACAATCAACATCCTCTCCAACTTCAGTTTAGTTTAGATTGATGGGTCACACCTGAAACTCTGGGTAGGGTTGCCAACTGTCTAATCACACAAACCCAAACACCCTTGCCCTGCCCCACTCATTCCATCCCCCCTCCCTCCGTCGCTCACTCTCCCCCCACCCTCACTCACTTTCATCAGGCTGGGGTGGGGTGTTGGGGTGTGGGAGGTGGTGAAGGCTCTGGCTGGGGATGAAGGCTCTGGGGTAGAGATGAGGGGTTCAGAGTGTGAGAGGGGGCTCTGGGATCAGGCAAGGGGTTGGGGTGCAGGAGGGTGTGCACAGTGCAAGCTCTGGGAGGGAGTTTGGATGCTGGAGGGGGTGCAGAGGTTGGGGTTGGGTGCTGCAGGGGGTGTGGGCTCTTGGAGGGAGTTTGGGTATGGGAGGGGGCTCAGGGCTGGGGCAGAGGGTTGGAGTGCGGGAGGAGGTGAGGGCTCCGGCCGGGCGACACTTACCTCAGGCGGCTCCCGGTCAGCAGCGCAGCAGGGATATGGCAGGCCCACTGCCAGCCCTGGCCCCGTGCTGCTCCTGGAAGTGACTGGCACGTCCCTGCGGGTGGTAGAGGGGGCTCAGCGCACTGCCCCTGCCTGCAGGCATCGCCCCCACAGTTCCTATTGGCTGCAGTTCCCGGGAGCTGTGGAGTTGGCGCTCGGGGCAGAGGCAGCACGCAGAGACCCCCTGTCCCTCCCTGGGGCCGCAGGAACATGCCAGCCACTTCTGGGAGTGGCGTGGAGACAGGGCAGATAGGGAGCCTGCCTTAGCCCCGCTGCACTGCAGGACTTTTAGCGGCCTAAAATCTCCCGGTTTGGCTTCAGTAGCCTCCAGGAGATAGAGCCCAATTCCGGGAGACTCCCGGTGAAACCGGGAGGGTTGGCAACTGAAACTCTGAGCCATTCAACTTCAAACATTTCTAACTCACAGAAAATCAGTCAAGTTGTTTCAAACTTGGAACGTTTTGTAGATCTCACAGTTTCAAACCTGGCCACATCGGAATGTACTGTATGTTACTTTAAGCTTGCATAAAAAATTCCAGTCTATATTCTTTTATATATGGACTTAAGGATCTAACAATTGATGAAGATATAAAATGAGAGAAACTATAGGTGAAGACATAAGCATAAGGGGGCAGAGTTAAGGTTGAGCTTTGCACCTGAACTGATTTATCCTGACTTCTGAGAGCTTGATTTTTCAAGCTTCTGGCCCAATCCTGCACACACCTAAAGGGTGTAGTGCTTCCTACTGTGAGCAATTCCTCTGGGCATGTGGGTTTAATGCTGCTGTGGGAATGAAGGTGCTAATGTCAGAGATGCTTCTCCCACTCCCACACAACATACACATCCAGCACAGCACTGTTTCCAGAGGATGTCAGGCCAGCCACATAACATCTAGTAACACCACTTCCTTTGTCTAGGGCATCGCATGTGGGAAGAGTGTGGACATGGGAGAGCTCCATCATTATTGGCTATGGTGCAGGAGAAGGTGGAACAGAGGTGGGGCAACCATAGGAGTGGAAAAGAAAGCAAACTTCTCTTTACTTCCTCTCCCTAGGTTCTTGCTGAGTTCATGGCATTTTGTCAGGATTTTTTCTCCTCAACAGGTGAGTGTGATTCACTTCCTGATCATGCTCTGCCATTCAATACCATAATTCTAGACTCCTTACTTGGGCTTTAGGAAGAAGATTTACACATCCAACTTAAAAGCCTCACTCATCCCACAAAGTTTTGAAAATGGTGAAAGGTTTCTGGAATTCATGGATATACATCATTGCAAATTAGAAGGAAATTAAAAGATTGTATGCCTGGTGAAAGGGGAAATTGTGTTAACATAGACTGACTGATGGAACTTAATCATATTTATTTTATTTATCAGTGACAATTGTACCTTTGTACTGATTTACAACAATTGGATGAGGTCACATACAACATGCTAATAAAGACGTAATACAAATTCACATAATATAAAAGATTGTGGGAGAAATTAAGAGACACACCTGTCATTGTTATGATATGACACACAAATTGCCAGAGCACTGAGAAAGCAGACAGGCTGGCCACAGCTGGCTGAGACAAAATGACTTTGAGATATAATTACAAGGTGTTGTAGCTATGTTAGTCCCAAGGTTATGAAAAAGACCAGGTAGTTGAGGTAACATCTTTTACTGGACCCACTTCTGTTGTTCACATGAGTTGGTCCAATAAAGAAAATATAACCTCACCCAACTTGTCTCTTTCAAATGTAAGATTTTCATCTTGCTTAGCCAAATATTTCATTTAACACAACTTGAAGTCTAGCTAACTATCTTTTTGTACTGTTTCAGGTTAGTGGGGTTCACATTATGCTTAGCTTTTATTGTTTGTTATTTTCTATGCTAAATAAACATTGTATTTACCAACAAGTAGGGCTGGTCAGAAAGGTTTTCAACCCACAATGACAAAAACTTATGATATGAAAGGGTTTTTTCCCCATTTTCATTAATATTTTTGTCAGTAGGGATGATTTGTTTTTATTCAAACACAAATACACAGAAAAATAGCAAGAAACACACAACCACTGGCAAAGTTAACTACATTTTTTTTCTCTCATAGATGTGATTTTTTCCTTTTGCTCCTAGGTTCAAACTCCCTAGTTCCTATACCAAGGCAAAAATCTATGTCAAGAAGTTTAGTAACACGGGAGGACAGTATAATGCACAATCATCATTTTAATTATATTATTGTCTCTGATGCAAATGTCAACCCCATTTATTAGATGAGGCTTCAGGATGTTGACACCATTTAACATTGAACCAGCTCAGAAAATATTCTGACCACAATGGCCTCAGATAAGTTTAAAAGAAAACCATTACAAATTCTAAGCCACTTTACAGAACCCACAACTTGGACTAGAACTATTCCTCAGGGGTTTAAATCTCACTCCCTATCCAAGGACTGACATGCTATCATCACTGTTGTCTATGCCCTTTTTCAGTCACCAAAGCTGTAGCAGGACAGGTTAGATGTGCCCGGTCCTCTCGACCGAATCCCACACTTCATCAGTTGATAATATTCTCTCTTAATTACCTCCTCCTGGACATACAGGCAGTTCACAATGTTCCTTTCTACAAGCAGCAAGGCTAGTCTCCTCTCTCCAGAGAGACGCTTGGGTTCATAGCATTTCAACAGAGAAGAGACAGGATGTGGTTGTAATGAATATAAAGGGGATTTTATTTTCAAATAGCTGGGCAAAGACAGTCCCTGGAAATTCTCTCAGGCTCAAAGACTAAACACAGCCTGCTCTCCCAAGTATCACAAGAATAGTGCCTCGTTCTTCTCCTGTCACTTACACCTATATAATTCTACTGACTTCAATGGAGTTACTCCCAACCGAGTTACCCTAGTGTAGGTGAGAGGAGAATCAGGCCTAAAGTCTCCCTGAACACTGGCCTGGCTAGTAATCATAGAATGCGTTGTGACTGAATTACAAGGGTTCAAATCCAATTAGCTAAAACAAGAGAGATATTTGTTGTATATCTGAGAAGATGACATTTAAGGGTGATAAATTTTAACCTCAGCACTTGAGAACCTAGATGGTTCTGGTGATGCTATTGATTATCTTAGGTCACATGAAGCAACAGCATTTAAGACATTTAGAACAATTAACTATGCAATCATACCCTTCTTTTCCAGTCAACTAGTTTTAATGGCAGTCTGACCCCAAGCTAGAGTCTTTCACAGAGAAGCTCACTGTCAGCACAAAATGGCATCTCTCTCTGCCCTCCTGGTCTCCGAGGTCTGCTTTTGTAACTGTCCGTACACTTCTGAAAATAGCCACTGCTCAGTTACCATATGTACGAGGAGAGAAGCTAAGGGTGAATGATGGAACAACAATCTGAAAGGGCCACAGATGACGAAGAAATGACTCAGCAGAAAAAGAAAGAAAAAAACCTCTTGGTCAGCCAGGCTTTTTTCTTAAGAAATTATGTTTATACCAAGAACTTAAAGTAAGTTGAGCAGAAAATTCCATATCTAGAGGTTCAACCGAGTCCTACAACCTTCAGTGCAGAGTCCTAAATTCCAGGACATTCTATACTCCCTACCCCACTGGCAGCTATTCTAATAGCTGTTTCTCTGAATACATGTGCAAGCAGAGAGGGAAACCGATCTGAAATTAAGCCCATCTTTGTGGTGGCGGATAGTGCCCCTGCACTCTGTCACAGCACATTTAAACGTCCCCATAACTTTTAGCATATCCAAGGTTATCTGCATCAGCACAACCACAAAGGAAAGCCCTGCTACCTGGGAATTTAATCCCAGCACCCTCCTCTGATTCTGACCTTGCAGGGAACCAAGCACTTTGTTGTTCTGGGGATGTGAGGCACTTAAAAACTATCAAGTTTCAATGACTTCTCACCCAGCTGATGGCATAATATTTCAGCCTGAGGAAATCAGTGTCTGGTGGAACAAGAATGTTCTGAGCCATCCAGCAGCCTCATGAGTCATGACATGAGACTAACAGGGAAGGGTGTGCCTTTGTTCCCTTCTCCAGCTCACCCTCTGTCCTAACACAAATTTCAAAGTTCTTCATGTTAAAGGAGATATTTTCAATTTACATCTTACAGTTACATAATTAAAAGGCACAGATTCAGATTGAACTAAATCAAATAACAGCCCATCTCACCTTCCATCTGCAACACACTCTAATCCGACTCCCACTTTATTGTTTAGCTGCATTTTACAGATTGGAAACAGGCATAGAGAGACTAGTGACACTGGAAGTGTGGGGTAGATCAGAGAATCAAACCTGGCCCTCCAGGCTAGCACCAAAACCACTAGACTATCCTTCCTCGACTTTGGAGTTTGTTTCCTTATCCCTTACACACCCTTTTGGTCTGTCAGGACCTGGAAGTGTTAATTTTAGGCAAACCACAAGGCTTACCTCTTGGGCAGTGCTTTTGGGGAATGGCTGGGTTGAGAAGGAGAGTTGACAGAGTAGGGATGTTACTCCCATAAAATAGAGAGTCATTCATACTCCACAACAGCTCCAATTAGTAGTTCTGAGAGTTTACAATGGCTGAAATTTAATACAAAAGGAAAGTGCATTTCTAGAACTTAGAATGGAAAACTGAACACTAGCTAAGAGCTTAAGATATTTGCCTTAGAATGTTTGTTATGGAGAACTTCTGTAATATTTTTATGGAAAATATGCATGACTCAGTTATCCCCTCTCACATTTGTATTATCACCACCTCAGATTGAGGGTTTAATGACAGGGGAATCAGAGAAGGGTGCTGGTCATGCAGGCATGTCTGGGTTGGTAAGAATGAAAATACAAGAACTGTCAACTTGTGAATGGAGCTACCTTGGAGATGCAAAGGACAGCAAGGACCAGACCATTCACTTTTAAGACTGCTGGGCCAAGGGGAGTTTTCACAACCCCCTCCCTGGCCTGGGCCTCAGGAGGGATGGAAGAGGGTTGTAAAATTTTAACCTGTAAGCATTAGTCTTACCAGTTAACCCGCCTTAATGGGTAAACCCCAGGCTGGCTGGTTGACCCCAGAAGCCCTGTACTGGCCAGAGCAGCCCCAGCCATGCTGGCCCCTCTCCCTTTAATCGATTAACCATTTAAACAATATAATTTTAATAATTTAAATGGTTAACTTTTTAAACAATATTTACATCCCGAGTGTGAGCAGCTCACATTAAATCAGCATGACAGCAGTTTGAAACAAAGCACTGAGCATTAAGCATGCTACTGCCCAGTGCAGTGAGAAGTTTGAATTGAGGGGCAAGAGAAGCAGATTGTGTTGCCAGCATGCAAGCTTTGCTTTTCCATTCTAACCAAAGGAGCCTATACACTGTATTCCTGTTGACTAAGACATGCAGTCTTATTTTGAAGAGGCTGTCCTGTGTAACTGCAAACATCTACTGGTTGCATAGCTCCCAAAAGGGTAAGTCTCTGACACAGGTCTAAACTCATTAGGACCTGCTGGAGGAGCCATGGTGAGAAACAGAGGTGCTGAAGCCAAGAACTCAGTCTTGGGTAAGCAAGGACTGCTGGGCTCATCTTTCCAAAAAGGGGAGGCCCTGGGCTTAGCACTAAAAGGTGTCCACTGCCAGAGAGCAGTGAGTAAAGGCCAGAGGCGGCAGAAACCCTTTAGAACCATGATAGTACAGCAGTTAACTAATGGCAGGAACAGTTAAATTCTTGACAGGGGTAGAAGCTGCGCAGGTGTGGTAAAAGAAGAGTTATTGTACTCACACGTTCAATAAGAGTTCAATTCTACTCTCATAAACATCAATGGAAAGGCTCCCATTGACTTCCATGAGAGCTGGACTGGGGCCTAAATGAATTGTGGTAAATACTGTATGTTTTACAAGTGAAGTGCTGTTGCCCTAATGTTTATATTTTCATTGTTCAAAAACAAAACCATTATAATTTTCACTGTAATCTGCAAGAATATTTTGCTAGCCAAAACACAAGACTAAAAATGGGAATCTTTTAAAAGATTCCCATCATATAATATTAGTTACCCACATTTGGTGGCAGTGGAATATACCAATCGTCACCAGACAACAAGATAGCAGTTAGCTTTGTATTTTTTTCTTTAAATTGATGGCTTCATCATTTTAATGCTTTGTTGCACTTTGTTACCTTTTACTGTATATCCGATTCTTTATATCCTATCCTGTGGACCTTTTAAACACATCGTACAAAAGGGCTGCTAAAGATCAGGGTGCTGGAGCCTTCCCAAAGGTGAGTGGGTCCCCCACCCTGGGTAGGTGGAGGGACCTAGGCTCCCCACAGCTGCCCGTACGGCTCTCCCTGACCCGGCTCCAGTCAGGGCCTCGAAGCCGCAGCCCGGCCACGATATGAGCCGCACTGGCAGCTGTGAGGAGCCATGGCAGACCCTCTACCTGCCCTGGGCTGGAGGGCGGGAAGGGAAGGGGCACTCAGAGCAGCCTCCGACCCGTATCCCCACCCCTCGCCCCCCCACCAGGGTAGCTGGAGGGTCCTGGCCAGAGCTGGGTCAGGGAGAGCATGCGTGCAGCTGTGTGGAGCTGGTGTGGAGTCCCGGACTCTCCTCCTCGACCTGCCTTGGGTCAGGTGGGAAGATGGACCTGGGGCTGCTCTCAGTCCCCTCGTACCGTGAGCAATGGAGGGGCTGCACGCGTGGCTCCCACAACTGCCCAGGCTCCTGTCCCCGGCCAGGCTCCATGCTGGCTTGGCCAGGTGGGCAGCCCCACCCCAGCGAAAAGTGGACCAGCCAGACCCACCCATTTTCAAAAAGTGGGAGGGCCATGGTCCCCTGCCCTCCTGGCACTACTGCATCTTGCATGACATTCTTACGTTTGGCAGTTTGACATTCTCACATGTCTGCACATAGCCCAGCTATTTTTCATGCATTCAACTGCCTCAGTTTCCTTGCACATCCCCACAGTCCCATGATCTCCCAGCAACCCTCCCCCTGGCTTTCCCCATCCACCCACTACATCCTCTCTGGGCTGCACCACTGCCCCAGAAATCCTCCAGGCTCTCCCTACCCTAACAATCTCTCTTCCAGACTGTCCCCGCTACAACATATCCTTCTACCTTCTGCTGGCTCTCAACTCCTTGCAATACCCCCAATCCCCAGGCTTCCCTGATCTTTCCTTCTAAAGTGTGCAGAAAATAGGTTCCTACCTCTCCCATACCTATTCCCAATGCTCAAGCTGATCTTGAAGGGGAATCTATTAATTTTTTCACTTTCCAGAAATGTCACTCATGGAGTGCACAAAACATGGTGGCTGGATTTTCACTCAAACCTATGTGGGCCTTATTTCAAAATATGACCCAAACTGCTGGTGCAGCTACAGTTCTACACCTGATAAGTCAATTGTTCCTTTTCTCCAGGCCTAAGAAGTAGATTATGGTATCCTGGATACAGATTTCGCTTATCATCTTATCAGACTTTTTGTTTGACAGGAATGATTTCCCAATCCTGAAAAGGTGAACTGGTTAATTTTTTGTGTCTGCAGTCTCAGCTGGGAGCATAATAAAATAAATAATAATATCTGAAACAGTTAGGGAGTTAAATGTACTCTTTTTAAAAAGCCTTTCCCTTGATGAGAAATAATAGTTGGGCAGAACAGAGTGACCTTCATGGCATGAATTGAAGTTATGCTACATACCATGCTTATAGAGCATTTTTGAAGTGCATAGATCAGGGAGACTCTGGAATCAGCTTTCCATGTTGGTCAGGCAAAGCCCAAGTTTGTTGACTTTCAATGTCAAGTACAAGCTCGAGTTTTACTTACACTTATGGGAATGACGGAGTCAGCTGACCTCAAGCGGCGATCAGAAAGGTAATACATTGTAGGGATTGGTGGGAAGAGAGGGAAGGCAAATAAAAAGAACACAAAATGTATTATCTTTTAAAAATCTCATTATTTGGGAGGGGGACTGATTTATTCTTTTAAAACACTTGGAGGTAGCAATACTGAACACTGTTGATGTAAAAATTGGATTTCTTTAAATGTACATTTTTCCTGTGTCTAAAAACAGCTCAGATTATTAAAACTGGAATTTTGAACATCTGAATTACCATTTTTTCCCCATTTCTCTCAGTGTCAAAATAAGGGTATGGCTACACTTAAATACTACACCGGCACAGCTGCACCACTACACTACGGTGTAGACATTCGCTACACCAGCGGGAGGGGTTCTTCCCTTGGCGTACCTAATCCACCTCCCCAAGAGGCAGTAATTAGGTCAAGGGAAGAATTCCCTTCCATTGATCTAGAGCTCTCTATACTAGGGGTTAGGTTAGCTTAATTACACCACTCAGAACTGTGGATTATTCACACCCTTGAGTGATGTAGCTACACCAATTTGATTTTCTACTATAGACCAGGCATAAGCTAGTCAATTTCACTTTTGTTCAGTATCTGGTTCACTTTCAGGGCCTTATATGCTAATTAGTACCTATGCTGAATGTTTGCACTGTGGAGACTGTTAATGAATAATTGTTTAAAAGACCTGTTTCCACTGGATTGTTTTATACTTTAAGTGCCATGCAAACATTTCTGTTTGTCTTAGGTTTTCACAATATTTATCTGGTCAAATTTGAACGGAGTGTCTTAGGCCCTGACTACACAACAACATTTTGCCTCAATGAATCTATTCACGGGCACAGAACATCTTAGAAAACTGAGGCCTTAGGTTTGGCCTACACACAAACCTGCTCTGGTTTAGTTAAACCAGTTTAAACCCCTGGGGTGGACACACTTATTTCAATTTAGCTTAAACAGGTTCCTAATTGACTTAAGGTCAATTATAATAAGCCTAATTTAAACCAAAGTAAGTGTGTCCATATAGCCTTTTGCACCAGTTGAACCAAGTCAGTTTAAAATGAGCCCTAAAGTGAAACCAATGGAACTCTGCCTGTAGAGCAGCCCTTAGAAGGGAAGTGGTAGATGTTGCAAGCCTATAACATGCAAAAGCATATGTAGCCACAAAACTGAAAGGCAAAGAAAGACAGTACCACTGCCTGTCTGCTTGAAAGCCCATGATCTACAGAGTACAAGGAAACAGAAGTAGATGTCACAGAAATATGATGTTCTCTACCATGTTAGAAGTCACCCTCTGCAGGGATTGTGCTGCAGGGGTGAGTGAAGTGATTTAAGCTCTAAGCACTGGGGTAGAGTACAAGAGGGGAAGCGGACAGGTCACCCACCTACAGGTCTGGGGCACAGAAGGGGTCACTTGCCCAGGGCCCATTTGCGACAGCCCCCCGAGCGGCGTTATGAGCCGGTGCGCAAGGTGGCCGTGCCACCCAGGGCCATGTTTCAGGGAGCGGTGTGGTGACCCGAGGAGCCAAACCCTAGTAGCACAGCCAGCCTATAGGCCTGCTGGAAGTGCCCAGAGCAGGGCCCAGCCCTGCCCACTGGAGTACGTGCCCCAGGCAGGATCTCGCCAGCCTCCCCTCTGGGGTCACGGGGGGGAGGGGGAGGAGGGAGCGGGCAGCCTCTCTTTCAGATGTTGCCCCCAGCCCCGCAAAACCGGATTTTATCCCGGCCCAGTCTGAACAGTGGCAGGAGGCTCCCAGGGCCGTGTGGCCGAACCCCTGCCTGAGGGGAGGGGGCTCTCCCCAGGGCGGGCCCTGCCAGGCTGAGCGCGGGAAGGTGTCTGGGCCAGGGGCGGCACGACAGGGAGCCAGCCGGAGCGGCCCCAGCCCGGCTGGCCGGGAGCAAGTTCCCGGCACCCAGTGCCCGCCGCGGCCGGGGCTCGCTGCCTGGCGGCTCCTCGGGCCCCTCAAACCGCCCTGGAGCCCGCGCCCCCGACTCACCATGGTCCCTGCTCCGAGCGGCTCGCCCCGGCTCCCTCCCCCCTCAGTGCCAGGTGCGCTCCCCGCCGCCCATCCTGCCTTCCCACAATGCCCGACACCGAAAGCGACTCCACCCCGCCTTCACCTGCGCCGGGCAGCCCTCGGGAGGGGCCGGGCACCTGGCGCCGGAACAGCCCGTCGGCGGGCCCCGCCCCAGCGCCAGGGGGAGCGGCGAGCACCTGCCGGGCGAGCCCCGCCGGCCAGCCGCCTCCCCCCGCGCTGCGCCGGGTGGCGGGGATGGGCGCTCCAGGGGCGCGGGGGCGGGCCGCTGCTCCCAGTCTCCAGGGATTTCCCACTTGCACCACGAGGCCAGCAGGCGGACCCAACAGGCTGCATAGAAATAGACAAGGCAAGCTGTGTCCTGTTACTGTATATAAGCGCCCGAGTGAAATTCACGCACAGGCTAACCAGTTACATTTACAAAATACCCAAGCACACAAACAGTGGCAGATAGGCAGGCTAGACTGAAACTGTTCTTAGCATATTCTAGGCACCTGGATTTCCCACTGCTTGGCGTTCCCAGCCGTCACCAGGCGCAACAGGACAGATGAATAAGGAGGAGGGTGGGGGAGTCAAGATTCCGGGCTCTTGTTCCCATCTCTACCCCTCGCATATCTCTTGGAGAAGACTCCAGTTCAGCAAAGACAGCCGAGAAGTTCTGTTGGTTTCAGTGGGACTACTCATGCTTAAAGTTAAGCACACGCTGAAGAACGTTACCGAATCAGGACCGAGAACCTGTTTTAGTGAGAGAGAGAAGGCTGGTGAAGCCACCAAGATTACAACCCCCTGCCTGTTGTTTTGGTTGGTTTGGATCTTTCATCTCCATTTAGATAGTTACCAGAGGTGGGCAGAAGTTATCTCAATTTAGTGTCTAATGAGAAGGATGGTGAAGCCTGCCTTACTCTAGTACTGTAACGCGATGAAGTGAGCTGTAGCTCAGGAAAGCTTATGCTCAAATAAATTGGTTAGTCTCTAAGGTGCCACAAGTACTCCTTTTCTTTTTGCGAATACAGACTAACATGGCTGCTACTCTGAAACCTCTCAACATGAAGATTGAGTAAGAGTGCTGATTTGCAACTTGAACCTGTGGACATTTAGTCCAGAGGTGAGAGCGCTCGCAGCAGGGCAATACTGATTTGGCATTAAACTCATGCTGCAATCTCTATGTTGAGGATTTATCAAGCTACACCGAGGCTTGGTGAACTTCCAGCATATTGAGTAACCTCAGGCAGTATCTCCTGTAGTTCCACTGAGAACATAATGGCTCAAATGGAGCTTTTGCAGTCTCAGTGGAAAGATCATAGTGACTAACTGAAGTGATACCAAGTTCAAAAGACCTGATAAAAATGCAGTGATGGTAGGTCATGCATTGTCTCAGTGAGAGATGTTTGAAAAAGAAAACAAAACTTGGACTTGAGTGGTAATGCCAAGGTAAAACCGCAAACAAATAACTTTCTCTACATCTGTACTAAGAGCAGGTTAATTATTAAAAGTTAAAGATTTTAAATCCAATTTACCATTTGCTTGCTTGCTCTTGGAACTCTGTGGTACCTAGTTTTGATTTCTGGTTCTCAGGCATTTGTACAAAGGTGCAATGTTGGGAAATATATAAATCCAAACAAAAAATTCCAGATAAACTATTTTCAGTATCTTTTATAGAAAAAATCATGACAATATTTCTATACGTATACGTCTTTATGTTTTTTCAAAACACAAGCAACCTAAATTTGAGGCCTGGATGGTGGCTCTTTAAAATTGCTAAAGGTCTGAATCAAAGCCCCAGAATCTAGGCTTAAGGCTTCTCATTCAATTGCCATGGATCTCATTATGGAGATTTTATGTCTTGCATGTGCTGAAATACCTAATTATAGTAGCATGAGACTGGGAATAGAAAGCCTAACTTCTGTATTTATTGATTTTGGGTGGAGATTTAGGGTAGCCCTGATACACCAGTCATTTACTCCATGTGTCATCAAAAAGATGGGCCCCATCCCACAAACTGCAGCCTTTCCATGCTTTGGGGATTCATATTCAGTGTCTGGCTCAGGCCCATTATACAGAGAGGTTTTAAGGCTTGAGTGTCCAAATCCCAGGTCTTGTTCATCCCCATATAATTGAGAATAACAGATAAATATGGAGGAGTGTAGAAAGTTACCTACTGATGTCACATGTCAGCCACAGCTCACACTTAATAAATTCCCTTCTTCAGTCTTCGAAAGGGCAAAGGCATTAGTTATTCTTAATTATGCTTAGCAAGAGGCAAATTGTCTCCAATAAAAGCATGTAATTCCCACTAAACTCCCTGGGCAGTTGCATAGGTGTAGCCAGGGCTGTCCTTAGGATTTATGGTGCCCTACGCAGTATTATTAAATTGGTGCCCCTATATTCCACTAAAGGCAGTCCCCAGCCGGCACCACTGACCCCAGTGTGTCGAGGGGGCACAGCCACCACCCCTGTCTACAGACCCCCAGAACTCCTCTCATTGCTGACACACACTGAGCTTTGTAGGTAAGAGATGCTGCAGTGGTGGCTCAAGGCAGGCTTTGGGCTGTCACATGGGGGCTACATCTTCCCGGAGTCCATAGCCCTCCTGCACCCCCTAGCCACTCCTGGCCTTCCATGACCATTTTGAGGGAAGTACCAAACCGTAATAACAACAATAATACAAGTGTATGTGTGTGTGTGTGAGAGAGACTGTGTGACAGAGTGTGTGTTGGGGAATGTGAGACTGTGTGTGTGTGAAACAATCTGTTTTGGAGGACTGTGACTGGTGAGAGGCAGAGTGTATGTGGGTGTGAGAGCCAGTCTGTGTGTGAGAGGGTGTGTATGAGTTAGGGAAGTGTGAGATAGTGATCACACTGTTACTTTAAGTGTCCCCATCCTTTCCCCACTCATCCCAGCTTTCCCCCGCACTGGCTGACTCATGTCAAAGTTTTGCTCCTCCTGTCCTGACCCCGGCCCAGCCCCCGCCGGAGACCGAGTGACACAGGCAGGTAGATCCAAGGAGGGACTCCATTCTGGGTGGTGATGGACCGGGCTGCCACGCCGCCAGTAACCAGCTGTGCTGCTCTGGGCTCCAGCCAGCTGAGGAATGAGCGAGGGATGGGGCAGGGTTGGGGTCGGGGAGAAGTCTTCCAGCCCAGCATCAGCGAGGGGTAGGAGAAGAGAGGTGCCATACACAGCCTTGTATGCCTAAGGACAGCCCTGGGTGTAGCAGAGGAGACAGTTTGGCCCAGGGTACGTGCAACTTGCCTTTGATATCCCTTTGTAGCTGAAGAAGTTCCTGTTTATAAGAGCTGCTCATAAAAAAGAAAACATCTTACAAAAGTAGTTTTAGAAATTTTTCTCCACTTTTAAATTTGAAAAATCAGCTATCATTTGTTAAAAAATACTATTTGAAATCCCCTTTTCAAAAATTTCAAGAATGAAATTTACTTTGAAAAAAATGACTAGATCTGCAGTTGGTCAAACAGGAAAATAATTTTGCTAAAATTTAATAGAAAATATTCCAAGTTTTGAAATTTAAAAAAATTCAGAAATAAAAAATGACTACCCCTACACTTCTTTATTTTAATGTAGGTTTGAATGAGTCAAAGAAAACACTACTGCAAATAAAGAGCTCTACAGCTCTCTAGCAAAGGTAAACCTAACAATCAGAAATCAGTCTTCCTGTTTCTTTAATGGATTAAGTATTAAAAACTGAACATTTTAAGCTATGGTCACAAAAAACATGCTCTTTCATGTACTCACATCCAATCTACCCTAGTGTTTTAGTCTGCTGTCTGTCACCGTAGTATCTATTTTTGTGTGACAATCATGTATCAATAATTTTTTTTTTTTAAATAAAGACCTAAATTAGTTTAGGCATAGGAGTTCAGGTACATTGGTTCACAGTATCTGAATTTATGCAAATATTGCATAAGAAAAAGAAAGGGAGCAGGGAGAAAAGGAAAACACAACCAACAGGTACGTATCACATGTTCATTGCCTGGCACCAGCTTTCCTAATTATTTATTCTTGAGGGCTGATCTAGCAGGTTTATGGAGGTAATAATTTGGCAACAGAGGTTCAGAGGTATTTGCAGATACAGTAATCATGCCAAGATATGTACCCATTTAAGTCAATGATATTAAAAATCAAACAAGTGTTAACCTCTGGCTAACAGCCAACTAGAAGCTGGAGATAACTGTTTACTTGTGGGTGTGCATAATCTTGCAATAAATCATCTAACTGAATGTCACCTACAAACTTCCTAAACAAGCTACTGATGGTTATCACCATTACACAGAGGGGAAAAAAGCCTGTAATTTCACCTTTGCACGTGTCAACAGTCACATTCACAATGGAAGTTAGTGTCTTGCTTGGCAGCGCAACAATTTCAGGGGGAGTTGTGCATACACAATTGATGGCATAAGAGGGCCTCTGGTGTCCAGGGCTGGGACTCTAATGAGTTTGATAATGCTACCAGATTGCATGGTTTATTACTGACAGCCTAGGTGCTGTCATAAGGCACTGATTTTGTCATGGTGGAAGGTCAGAAGATCTGGACACATGGGGTCCCATTCCTTACAAGCTTCATACAAGGGTCTATTAACTTTAGGAGGTTTCACATGGATTCAGAGCTCATGGCATAATCATGGCCATTGTAAGCAAAGATATACATATTTGATAATTAGCTGGGAAACTATATTTTTGTACATTTCCAACATAATGGATGAATCCATGCCAGGTCACAGCTGAAAGGAAATGAAGAGCAGCTGTTATGTAAAAAGGTAGCAGGAAATAAGTGGACAAAATAGAACATTCTTGTTCCCTTTTGAGAAGCAGCAAGCCCTGGCCCTGGCAAGCAAAGGCCCTGGATAAATCTACTTCAACCACAACAAATGTGGCGGAACATTTGCCTATTATATTAATTCTAGCCAATGGTAGCTATAGGCTGACTTCAAACCATCTAGGTTCAGATTCTCTCAAAGGTACACAACTATGGAATAGTTAGGATAAATAGCTCATAGTAGACTAAAGAGTTCAGGCTGATTGTTATACCAATAAAATAAAAACCAGCATGATCTTATTAAAGAGGAAAAGGCAAAATACCACTTTTATTGTGAATACAGAAAGAATCATAGTAAGCAGTTATAGCTATAACATTCCATTCAATCTCGTATTTATTCACACATTCATTCATACACACACACACACAGGTTCTGCAAGGTTGTTATAGTTACCAGCCTTAGAGTTGCTCATGCCAAGCCACTGGCCAGGTGGCCTGGACATGAGGAGGGAGCAGGGCCTTGTCAGATGCTCATCTGATGCTCCTGGAAGTTGGTTTGCAGAATCAGACCCCCGAAGTTCTCACTTTCTAGAGTCCATTTTTATAGGAATTTCTTCCTATGCTAGTCTATGGGAATTGCTTCATCATGCTGTTGCTGAATCAATCAGCAGATAGCACATTCCTGACAGCTCCGTGTTGCTAGATGTTATCTTGTTCTTTGGTTCTCCCATCCTTGAGGCTGTTGGGTGGATTCCAGTCTGCCCTCCGGGGGTCCTCTGGTTATTTCCACTTGATGCCTTCTTCAGCCAATGGACACTGGATTCTTAGGCTGGCACCTCCCTGATCATTCAGTTATTATCCACACCAAGCATCCATCCACATACATCCTCTATCTCTATTTTAATCACAATTGTTAACAAAGCAAGATGAATAAAACAAAAAGGCAGGGAGTCTCTGGGTGCTGTTTCTGTTGTTACAGAGTATTGTTTTGAGTCTCTCTCTGTGTGAGTAGTTGTTATTACAAAGAATTGCTTTGAGAACAGACTCTGTCTTAGAATGTACTAACGCAATTAGCAGCTTGCAAGTTTAACACATAGAAGGAGAGAAACAGTACCAAAAACCAAGAGACCTCTTAATTAGTAATACCCTGGAATTTAAACTATGGGGAATCAAACTCATTTGTGATTTTAATACAGAACTTCTTTAATATGATCCAACATGATGAATCACACCCCACATGCTTTTGTATGAGGCCTGTGCAGAGTTTTTTTTGGGGAGGAGGGGAAAGATGAGAGGGAGAGTCTACTTTATACTAAACCTCATTTAAAAAAAAAATCAATCTAAATTCAACAGAAGGAGCTACTTACTAATTACGTTTTGTTCCTAGATTGATCACTTTTTCCTCTTGATTACAAGGGTGACCAGATGTCCCAATTTTATAGGGTCAGTCCCAATATTCGGGGCTTTGTCTTTTATAGGCGCCTATTCACCCCCCTAACCCGTGTCCTGATTTTTCACATTTGCTATTTGGTACCCTAGTTACAAGACAGGTATCTCTACTTCTACATACCAATTTCTCCCTGTATTTTGCTTGCTCACTTTTAAATCATTTGCAGGCAAGATTTGATTTCTTCACAGATCAAAGCTAGAAGAAGATTGTGTTCTATAAATCACATATAGCATCATACCCTGTCCATGGTGATGTAGGTTTTGGAACAAGTACTGCCACAGATGGGATGTGCATGAAGTAGCCCTAACATCATAGAAAAAATGTGATCAAATTTGCAGTAATTATAATCTATACTGAGCTTAATGATATTTTTAGGTACTTCCAAGTATGTAGAATAGTTCTCTACAGCTAGAGAAAGGAATAAAATGCTAAGAGCAGAAGAATATTGATGGGGCATTCAGGAAAGTTTCAGACTGAGCTCCATTTTCCTCAGTCAAAATGTGTTATTGGAGCCCTCTTGTGTTCACTTTGACTAATAACCACAGTATCCATCGATTGCCTTCCCACTTCAAAATCTAGAGAAATCTGCCCCGTAGCTCCATTATGGCAGGCTTTCTGCTTGCTCAAACTGAACCCTTGCTCTCCTTTTCACAGTCCTTTCTCCCTGGTGTAGTCCCTACCTCCCCTTCACACACACTTTTCCTCACTGATCTCTTTCACTCCTTTGTCGTGTCCTGTGCTTGCTAACTGCTGGTAATGGGAGAATAATGGATGTGAATTATGCTCTTTGCAACCCGTGAAGCATTCAGCACAAGGTAAGCAAAATCAGTTGTGTTTGTTTAGAGGACTACAATATTTTATTATGTATAGGCTACATTTACATTGTATGATTTGCAGTCTGGGTAGACATACCCTCGCTAGCTTTAATCTAGCTAGCATGGCAAAAAAACAGTGAAGACACAATGACGTGGGCTTCAGTGTGTACTAGCAACATGACTACATACTCAAAAGGGCCCAGGCAGACCATACAGAACTTCCGTTATGCTGCCACCTTTTCACAGCCAATTTTAGCAGGCGAGCTAGATCAAAGCTAGCAGCTGCAATTACACTTGTAACTGCAGTGTAAGCATAAGCACATCTTTACCCTCCAGTACCCTTCACGAAGTAAGTTTGGAGATTGGAGTGAATGTGCTAGAGCCACCTTGCCTCACTTTACTAGATCAGGTCTAGAAGAATACATTTTAAATTTAGTTTTCCCTAAGCAACAAATAGACCCTTAACAGATAGTCTCCACCAGTAGCATGGAAATTAACTGGTAGTTTCCAAACCCACTAATATATAACAACTTGGGCAGGAGCTAGTTTAGATAGGCAATGGTGAGTACCACATTAGGCTTTAATGCCATATATAAGATATAAATGCACTTTCACAGAAGAGTAGTTTCAGTGGTAAGTGGGGGGTTGAGGCTGCCTTCCCAGTTGGGTGGGCAGTACAGTGGCCATATGTCCTCCCTGCCAATAGCAGGTAGCAAGATTGCAAGGACTGGGGGCCATAGCCTAACTAACTAAAGGTTTAAGGTCAGCGACGTTGCAGGCAGGTGCCTTTGCAGTATTGTTTTCCATCATGGGATGACAGAGAAGAGATGAATAGGAAAGGGTGAAGAAAGCTGCAGGGATGCTGGACCTGCCCCTGCTAATGGAATAATGCTTTTGCAGTTGTGGGCAAAACCAGCAAGTGATTTCTTGAAAGGCATGTACCCTTCTATCCTAGCTGCCCCACCCATCCTTAGTTCAGCCAGTCACAGGAACAACTCCAAGATCTCTGCCCTGTTAAGCTGCAGGAGCATGTGCTTGTGAGCCAACGATGGATGCCCCAGACCATGGCATCATAGAGGAGACACAAAAATGCAACCGAAAGGACACAATTGGAAGAGAACTGGCAGAAAGGAGTGGTCAGAAATGCAAGATTGTTATTCAGCAGAACTGCAGCTGTGTGAGGTGGCTTGGCAGATGGGTACCACACTCCTATCCCTCACACTGAAAGCTGGACCAGAAAGAGGCTGGGCACCCTTGCTTTACACTGTTACCTTTCAGCTGTGTGTTCTTGGGGAACCAAGGCACAGCGTCCAGCCTGTCTGACTCACAAAAGACCTTCCTAGCAGCCCCCACCACGGCCTCTGCTTGAACCAAAGCCACTCAGAAGACAGACTTACAAAAAGCAATGAAAAGGCAGTGGAAAACACACCTAAACCTCCTGGACAAGGGTGACAGGATTAAGGGAACTCCCCTAGCCTCATTTGCATTGGAGATAGGAGAGAGAGGCATCCCTATTAGCATACAGAATGGAGAACAGAGATTCCAAGGCAAGAACCGCACTGAGCCCTAGGACCTGAAAAGCAGGGAATCACTGCATGATGGGGGATGGGTTGGGAGAATCTCTGCACCTGATGTTAATGAACCCACACCTACACACACCCAGCTCAGTAGTTATCAGACCAATTCTAGTAATAAATCCTTTATTGGTATCCAAAATATTGAAGCTGCTTAATTGCATTGCGAGCTTCCTTGAAGGACCACCACCCATAGTCAGGAAAAATCAGTTCCTATTGTCTAGCCTGAACAAAACAACTTTGGTATACTCCCTTCAGCCCTCAGTTTACCCATAAACAAATCTAGTGTTCTCCCTTGAACCATTGCTCTTTCCCTACAAAAACCCCTACCCACGCTCATGTAGGTGTTCTGATGCCTGGATCCAACATCTGCATCAGTTCTGTTGGATCATCTTCTCCTGACTGATTGTGGTGGCTCTGCCTGGCTCCAGCACTCCAGACCCTCAGCTACCACCACCACCACCTGGGACCCCCAATCGATTCAAGTTTCACAGACTGGTGAGAACCCAATGAGCTCTCAGTATAGCCTTCTGACCCTGACTTGTGTGATCAGTTATAGTTTTGTAAACCTGACTTTTATAATCAAATTTAAGTTATAATATTTAAATCTAACTGTTTTGTTTAGCTCCCCTTGTATGGTTATTACCTGTCAATAAATAACTGTCATGGTGAAGCTGTTTGCTTCTCTCTCCCCCACTCGTGTTTGTTGGCTTCCCCATTTGCTCTGCAGCAATGCTCCTCGTACCTAAGCTAAAAGATTCCTGTGGTGCCCAAAAATCCTGTGGGGTTTGCTCATCAAGTGGGTTTCTACCAGAACAATTGTAATGTGAAAGTGGGGATCGGGACGTGCTGAACCTGGGACATATGAAGGGGGCAGCTTGGAAGTGCTGCTCACCCCAGTCTGCTCAGGCATACTCTATTCCGGTGCGGTGCCCATAGCATATGAGGGTGACAGCTTGGAGGTGCTGTTTGATCCAGCCTATTGAGTCCAGGGGCATATAAGGGTTCAGCTTGGGAGTACGGATTAACCCAGTCCTCTCAGATGCTCTCTGGTGTGTGGGTGGGTGGGTTGGAGTGTGTGCACACGCAGCTGATTCTGGGGCTAGAAGAACCCAGCCCTATAGGGAACCTAAGTCCTGCAGGACAACTCCACTGGGAGGGAACATAGAGCAGGAAGAAGTAGAGCTCTGTATGAGAACATAAGTGACACAAACAGTACATTGATAGAAATACAGAACCGCCCCCCACCCTGAAGAGTAACCCTAATAAGTGAGCATACCCCAAAGTACGGGAAAGCCTGGTAACACCACCATACCCACATTCAACAGTTTCCTTTAATGCTGCATGCACATGGTACTGGCAGTAGAACATTTTAATCGTAAAGCCAGATTAAGGTTTTAGGACGCCAAGCTAATGTCCTTCTCTACAGGAAGGGCCATGCTGCTATAGGTGCTATGTATTCTTATTAAAGTAGGTGCCATGGGATCTTCTGTATGTCAATGAAAATGTAGTGGTAAAGTCAAAACACACTTTTTATCCACTTCCATGTCCTTTCCCTCACTTTGAGGGCAGACATTAGCTTACTTCACTATGTGAGGTCTTAAGAGCTGCTAATGCTAGTGACAAATTTATTCAAGAGGGCTATTATAAGGCACTTCAGAGGAAGGATGGAATGAATGTACATAAGAGACTGAGGAAATGTTACAATCAATGAGATTTTTATTTTTTGCATTGGGTACATACAGATGCAGTGAAACTGCTCTCTTTTCCAAAAAGCATTATTGACAGTCCTTGAGTACTGGCCAGTTTGAAAACAAAAATTGACTGACAGAACTTAACAAGAAAGTTGTAACAGCTAGTTACAGGGAACACATGCTATCTATTCAGTGAACGATGCAATGGGTTAAATTGTCCATTTACAAACCATACAATCTCACTGAAATCAATACAATCACATGGAGTGTAAATCACAGTCTGGCTCTGCTTTTCTGTGTGAATTCAAATGTTATAAAAGCTGGTAAAAAAATGTAGGGGTGGAGAAATACAGGAAGTCCATGCTGACTACACACATGGACGACTAAAGGAAATTCAGATGGAGAGCACAGCTTCTACTTAGTATAGTGCCTTTAGAGAGAAAGACAGATTTTAGAGTCACTTAGCCTTAGGGTATGTCTGCCCTGTAATAAAACACCTGCAGCTGGCCTGCATCAACTGACTGGGGCTCAGGCTCCAGGGCTATATAACTGCCCTGTAGATGATGTTCAGGCTCAGACTGGAGTCCAGGCTCCAGGACCCAGTGAGGGGGGAGGGTTCCAGAGCCCAGTCTCCAGCCTAAGCCTGAGCATCTACAGCCCCTACAGCACAAGCCCTGCAAGTCTGAGTCAGCTGCCGCAGGTGTTTTACTGCAGTATAGCTATATCCTTGAGGACTTCATTTAATGAGGTGTGTGGTGCAGGGGATAGGGCACTGGCCATGGATTTAAGATCTAGGTTCCATTCCTGGCTCTATCTTTTCCTTAAACATAAAGGTTCAATACACGACATCATGAAAAAGGCAAAAGGACTACAGTTGGAGGTTATATTCTGTAGTCTAGGACATTTCAGAGGGGGAGAAGTGGCTTCAATTTCATCTCTTAGCTGCTGCGAACTAGGATCCTGATCCAGTGATGTGCTGGGAGGAGCACAAATCAATGGATGTATTCAAAACAAGAACATTCAGGGCAACATAGGATGTTTCCTAAAAATAATGTCACCTTATTGTTCAATGTTCTCCATAAAAAGTGAGATTTAGGGCCAGATTGTCAGAGGGGTTTCAACTCCACCTTTTTCTCTGGGATCGTGTAGATACCTGTGTACACATTTTTCAAGCAGATACTTACAGATGAACTTGAAGAAAACAGGAGTTTGCACACAGTGGCCCTGGTGGGGGTCAGCCCATGCCAAACCACTTGTGGGCTTCTCCCTGCCACTCAGCTGAACTTCTAGTATATATGCAGTTATGAAGCCACCTTCAGTACAGGTCCTATGAAGGACTTACTGTGATTGATTGCTGCAGCTGATATTCCCCTAACATCTAGGAGAAATCCTCAGAGGACAGAGTTAATAAAAGAGCAGGCATCTCATCATTGTTTTTAGGGCAGCGCTGCTATAGTCATTTGAGTAAGTTGGCAGTGATTTGCTGTTTTCTGTAGAGTTCAGATACATGAAAATTACTTCTCATGATTAACTAAGCCGGTCTTTATCTAGGATTTTTTTTAATTTTGTAAAAATAAATTTTTTTGAAGAACTCTTTTCTAAAGTTGGTTGGTGGTGGATCTGACAGAACATAACCTATTTAGTGCACAAGGGGAAAGTGGCTGTAATTTAGAATCCTGTTTGGGACGAGTGTTGGTATTCTAAGTATGCATTTCTTTTAAGGCTATGCCTGATGGGCTATTTCACACACCAAAGTACTAAACTTTTTGCAATAATATATGGTGAGGGTGGAACCTGAAAGCTTAGCACTGAAATGCCAGATCAAGGTACTTCAAAAAGTATGACCACATTTACAAACAAAACACAAACTTACCTTACGACATGGCGAGCAGAGGTTACCGTAGATCTCATTAAATAAGCTCACGTTAGCTGAAATATAATTTACAGAAAGGCTGAGGTGGGAGCTGACCTTATGTTCTCAGGCAATTTTTTTTCCCTATTGAACTGAAAAAGAGCAAAGACATGTTTGCATACAGCCCAGAGCTGCTGCAGGACCTATCAATATTGTTCTCGCATAGGGTGGGGAGAAAGTAATAGAAATCATAATCATGGTCATTTTATTTAATAGTCTTGTTGATGAAACATTAGAGGTACTGTATTGCATGGTTAAAAAGATTCTTCTCAGAACCAACAGGAAGAACGATACAGCATAAAATAAAAATGTAGGGTCCTCAGGCTTAGTCTGATTGCATCTTATGCACTGAATACCAACAGAGTAGAGAGCTTAGCTACATTTCACGTAGGAAAGAACCCTCAAGCCTTTAACACTACCCATTCTGGTAAATGCTTCAGTACACAAAGCTGTCGGGAGAGAATTCTCAACCTGGGGGTCATTAACAAGTGTCAGGGGATCGTGACCCATATTGCTAAAAGGAAGGGGAATCCAGCTATGGAAGAGAGTGACCACCATTCCATGCATTTCAAATCAAGGGGGCTTAAAATCTGACATTGTAAGTGACGTCAAAACTAATATCCTTTAAAATAATTTGAAATCTAACGGAAGTGCAATGCTTTCCCCTCCCCCATATACTTGATACAAAAGGGATGCACACGATTTGAGCCTTCTCTCCAATGTTTGGAAAGGCTCTTTTCTTGACAGTAAGCTAATTAATAAGCAAGATCTCCCAGCATGGTATAATGAAGCAACTCCATTAGGGGCAAGGAGAAGGTGTTCTCCTCTTCTGGCTTAACTGGACAACAGAAGTGAGTGGGTAGGGAGGGAGAAGTCTGTGTTCTCAAAACACTCCACTCTGCAGTGCCAGCTGCTCAGTGGTGCTACAGGCTCCATCCTGCCAATGTGTGCTAGTCTCTGGTTATGGGGCTCCTTTACAAATCATCCGATTCTAACTGTGGATCTAAAGGATGCCTTCCAGCCAAAAGCCTGGATCCTGCTTTAATCCACCCCTATTCACAAGAACACTGTGTGTAGTTTATTTACCAATATTTGCTGCAACAATGAAGACCAACTGAAGATGGGTCATCAGAATAAATTAAGTGACTATCAAGAAATTTTATTATACATGTATTTGAAGTTAAAAATCCAAAGAGGGAGCAAGATTTATCTAGCATCTCTAAACCATGTGGAGTACAGTATTTTGTAGAAACACAGCTGGTAAAGAACTTACAATACATTAATGGTACCCTTTGCTCCTCCAATGAAAAAAGGCCATACAAAAGAAATTGGTAATGCTTCAAAATAAATCTCCTGAATAATTGCACATTTGAACTCACTGGAATAGTTATTGTATTTTAAATTGCACAAAACAGTATATTTCTTCAAAAATAGGTTAGGTGTTTTTACACAAGCAATATATCCTTCAGTGCATTATTAGTTTGTTAAATCTCAAGGTTTATTTTTGTGACCAGCTGGTGTTTTGCCAGCCATAATCACCTTGTTACATCTAAGTGATGCTATAACTATGTTAATTTCATATATTTATTATAGAAAATATATTTGTTAAATTTAAAAGCTATGTAGCAGATTCTAGATTATCTAGTGGTAAAACCTTAATATGATTGCCACGGATGGGGGAATTATCCACAGGGAAGGGGAAAAAGTTAAATGGTAAATATGGGAGAGGTGCTAGATAGCCAAATTGACAATCTGTTTTGCAAGAGAACATTCAAAGAAGCTGATGCTAGCGGGTACTAGCTCTTTTTTTTGCTGGAAAGGGGCAATCCCAGTAGTATAGATTGACATAGGGGACAGAATGAAATTAAATCAGCTAGCGTTTAATCATACAGTTCATTATCAAATCTACATAGTTTAATTTCCTGAGGCAGGCACATAGCTCCTGTTCATGTTAATAGGAGGTGTGCGTCCCCACTCCCAAATCTTTGGGGCACAGAACTTACAGTGTGGCTCCAAACCTCCCCAAGTTTTATTTTTGCTGCAATTTAATCTAAATAAGATATTGATTAAAAGGATTGTAAATACATAACCCATCTTGGTTTTTTAGGGTAGAGAGAAACATGGAGAAGAATGTTTTCACAGATCTCTTATTGTTAATCTTTACTCTTAAACCAGGTGATTGGAACAAAAGAGTTTGATCCAACATGTGTGTGAAAAAAAAACCAAATGTCAGTTTCCTCCCTGATTTACATTAGCTCATTACCTAACTTCAGGTCCTTTCTGGCACACATGATATTTCATATAACTTGAAAACAGAAGTCTTTCCAAAACTAAAACCTTCCATCAGGTAACAAGGAATGGAACTAATTAATGTAACTCTTCAAATGTAAAACATTCAACATATTCCTTTCAATACAGTTTCAGATCATTGAAATCAGGCCCCCAAATGTATCTCTTCCTAATACAGACTTGCCAAAAGCTCTAAATTAGCGTTTACTCATTCAGATTTCAAATTTAAGAGGATAATACAATCAAACACTAGCCTGATGCCAGTTTCTGAGGGAAGCTATGAGAAGTATGAAGAATTAGGAAATATCAAGTTAAAAAAAATCCTTTAGCAAAATATTTCTGGAGAGGGCCCATAAAATGGTAAGTCATAAAGCCAGTTCCAAAATATGTGAATCAAGAATATACCAGAGATAGTATTTAGTAGCATGGAATCTACCATCTTATTGTTTTTGAAATGAAAACTGAGTAAGATCATGACGCATTACAGTCCCATGATATTAGCATACACTAGCTATAGCAGGCTATAAATGCAAAATTTTTGTATCAAAAGTATATGACAATGATTTTAATTCAGCAGTGACAATAGCACCACTTGGTTGTTGCTGCAAGGCTAAAATCGCAGTTCTTTCCAATACCTCATCAATTTTTCTGCAAGAATGAGCACGTCACTTCCAACGGCAGCAGAAAGAGCTGACCTGCACATATTTCTTCCCTCACTACATAATACACTATAACATCAGCTTTTGTGAAAATCCAACAAACTCCCATCTCCTTTGCGACTCCATGGTACATCATGATAAAGTTAAATGAATTTCATTTTCAAACTGTTTAATAAGCTCTTGTAAGACAACCTTATGGCATTACATATATCCTAACGTTTATGGAACATAGGTAATTCATGTACTTGACAGAGCAACGTACAAGGGAAATATTTCCCTAACTGCCAGCTGGAATCATGCAATCCATGAAAATGTCAGACTGCCTCACTCAGCGTATAACAGCAAGGACCACCACTGCACATAGCATTTAAGATTAACAGCCCTCATCTGCACTCAGGCCAACTATTCCCAAGAAATATTTTGTATCTTCATAGTTATTGCTTCAGAAGAGAATTTTAGAAATGTTTAACATTAATTTTTCTTCAAAACAAAGACAAGGTGGTAATTAAGTTAATGCTATAGCTACATATAGTTTCTTCATGATAAATGGGGAACTACGCTTTTCCACATAAAAAATTAGTTCATTAATGTAGGAGGGGCTTTTTATTTTAGCGATTACTAAGACAACAGGCTTGCATAGCCCCCATTTTAACAGCACTGTAAACATACTGAATGAGCATATGTTTTGTGACATATCATGGGCTGCCTTCACTATTGAGAATGTGCAGCTTATCCACTAAATAACAGCTACAAAAGTTCACTCGTTATACGTTAGCCAAGAAGAGGGAATAAATATAGTTTCAGCATGTCTAAGAGCCTGGGATTATTTACAGAAACTCTCAAGCTATCTGAACAGAACAGATTATTTTAAAGTAGTTTTACCAATAACTGAATTTGCAGACAACACTCCAAGAAAGCCAGTAGATCAGGATCTCTCATGTCAAGCATTTACTCTTACTGCCACTCCAACAGAGAGGGAACACCTGCCCCATTATTCAAACATTGCTTAAAAAAATAAGTAAGTCTTTCCTTCTTCCAAAGTTATAACCAATACTCCTTTTGGAGGCAGCCTAAACAGCTGCACACCAGACAAAGAGTTCAGTGGGGGACTGCTTATTGGAAGGGACAGTAAGTTATTTATTATTTGCACAAACCTGAAAAAACTAAACGCATTTTACTCTGGTAATCCTTTAGCTACTGTACAAGATATTTCAGCAGAGAAAGCACATTGTTAACACTACATGTAAACCAAGTTATGACAGATCCTTTTATCGCAGTGTCACGTTGCAGGTAAGCCATTTTATGTTACATCAACAGGCTGGGAAATTGCATTTCTGTATCAAGGTGATTCCCACTGAAGCCTATAGAAGAGCTTTGCTCTACAAAGGTGACTGTCCATCCTGGAGGAGCAAGAGAAAAAGGATCCAGCAATCAGTGCTTTTGTGACGATATTCTTAGGAGGGATTTCATTCATTCGGTGTATGTTGCTGTACATAAGGTGCAAGAACCTGTCAGGTCCTAGGTCAGTGTGAGGAGAAGCTGGTTGCAAGGCTGCAACCAACTACTGGCGTCATGTCCCATATCTATAAGAAAAACAACATGTGGGGAACTACTCAGCATATCATATAGTATTAAAATCAAGAGTATAAAGACTTACACATGTAGCCAAAAGATTAGAGTAACAATATGCCCTAAAAAAAAAAAAAAAATCAGCATTCAACAGGATTTTGAAATAGCACTGTTTATTTTCAGCTTGATCACCTTCTAAAAATTATACTAGCCTTGTGAACCAACATAGCCAAACTATGTTTGAAGAAAGGATTCTAGCTTGCACAGCACATTGTTACAGAGCTACAGAACATTAAATGAAGAGGGTTTCCAAAGTCAAAACTGTTTTTCCCTACACACAGGCTTATGAAAGAGTATAAAAGTTACTGGGCTGTTTCATTACTAGTATTTGCAGGAAGTATAACCACAGTATAGCATATTATCAAAAGATTTTATGACTTAAGGAAATTGAGTATCACTGCATTAGAGCCAAAAATAGGGCATGTTGCCCAAGGGTTATATGAGCAGTGCTCTGAATTGCTGCTTATGGCATTCCACTTGCTTTCTCTAATGTGTGTTACAGAAGTGTTCCAGGCTTTCCAACACTCCAGGGTATACCTGCAGGCACTAGGCAAACATACTGGCACTGTCAAGATCCTCTCTCATCTGCCCAGCCAGCCACAGTAGTGATGAGACAAAGCATAGTGAGACATGAGAACAGGGGGAAATGAAGATAGGTATCAGACAGTAGGAAGTTGGTAGTGTCAGATGGAAGATGGAATACCAAACAGGCAACACTAATATAATGTTTGCATCATGGCAATTGTACACAGAGATTCCTCAAGATGCAGTGCTGAAATACAATCTTTACTTCTCAAATAGAGTATCTGATATTTGTGAGCCTGAAGCAGTCACTGTTCCACAGTTAAATCCCAAAACAGCATCCAGACATTTAATTTCCTCTACAGTCATCTCAAATGGAGTGACACAAGAGGTATTAAGGCAAAGCATTTTAAAATGCAAGTCCTTGGGCATGTGCTGACAAACCCCTTTGCTGAATGTACGCTATCAGCAAGAGATAGCTCAGATTAAGTTTCTCATTTGGAAGCCTCAGACTCTAAATGGCAGTTAATTTAATATCTTAATCAGATTAGTACGCGTCTGAAAACAGTTTCACTAAGAGACTGGATGATCTCTAGGAGGTCACCGATTATAGGGAACTCTGAATAAGGCACATCCATCCCTCTTGGGGTTTGTGAAGAGCCCAGTTACCTGTAGAAACTTCATACTTTGACCATGTGCAAAACAAACGAACTATCATATAATTTAGGGAAAGTCCTTCAAACCTCAGCGACCTGAGTAGTTCCCCATTGAGCTTCAATAGGATTGTTTTGCACCACAGAACCCTTTGATTTCAGATTCCTTGGGAGCAGGGACCAAATATCTCCTTAATGTATGGTGCTTTACAGACACTGTTACTCAAACTATACAGTCCTTTTAATTCATGGGGATTTCCGGCATATTCACCATATAGAGGCTGAATGACAGTAGTAGTGGAATCGATTATTAGAAAGTCTTTGTCCTTCACTACAATAATCAAGTACTGCTAAGTTTTTGACTCAAGCTTAACTCTTCCTGTCCACAAAGCATCAAACTGCCAGCTTGATTAAGTGTTTGCAACCACTAGGAAAGGCAAAAGAAAGTGTCACCTTAACTGAGTGCATAAGCTATTTAATATTGTAAAACCCAAAGTAAAAAAGCAAGTTATATAACCTGCAGAGAAGAGAAATCCTACCTTCACAATCCGATCACTTCCACAGGTCACCATTAGTCCCCTAGAAATGTCCATAGACATGTGGGAAATGTTGTGTTTTCCTTCATGAAAGGTTGCCAGGGAAGTACGACTAGTAAAAGAGAACAGCTTAAATAAAAACCATCTATTAGACATTAAAACTGGATGGCGTCATTGCAGCAATACAAAATAAAGCATTTACAGGGAAATTTCTGAAGAGCTAATAAGTCAGACCTGACAACATCGCCTACCTACATGACAATGAAATAATCAGAAAGCTCTGCCCAGAGTACACTGAATTATAGGAGTGACACGTGCTTACCTGGGCTCCCACTTGATATTTGGAAGTCCCTCAAAACACAACACAAAGGAAAACAGGAACATGGTAGAGAATACAGTTCTTTACTTCTAACATTTAACAGCTGTAAAGTCTACTTTCCAACAAGCTTCTCAACTTTTCTTCCAACTGTATTGGCTACTAGATTAAGCAAGTGGCTGCTGCCCCTCTTCTCCCCACCCCCCTCCCCTTCAAAATGTGTGCAAAGAAGCCCCAAAAGAACCACCAATGTAATACAAGCAAGTTAACCTGACTGTGAGGCATCAATGTTTGCTGCCTTGTGAAAGACACAGGTCAATAATATTTCCACGCTGGTAACTTATGTATATATTCTTTCCTGTGAGAAGGCTGCACATTAGAACTTGAAGGTATCGGATACATAAGTAAGAGTTCCTTATTTACATATTGATTATAAACATGGTATGTAGTTTCTGACATTTAATAAAAGGCTGATTACAAACAGATGAGCCAGAGCTGCCAGAATTGTAACCAGAGAACTTAAAAGCTACCAGTTAAGTTCCTCCAAAAGTTTCAGCCTTTAGTGTATAAAGTCAGTAATGGAACAACATCAGATCTTTAAGCATACTCACTCTTCATCTTTGATTGACTCAAAGCAAGAGTCACAGACACGGACCTGGAACTCAAAGCCCATGATTGGGTAGCTGGACCGCTTAGTGCTGCACTTGCCACACACTGCTTGACCACATTTTCTGCAGTGATGCTTCAAAGAAGAATTAAAATAAGATGGACATTTCAGGACACGAAGCGCTACTTGAGAACTCCCAAATCATCAGGAGGGATGACCAAAGAAATTATGTAACATCCTATGATAGTTACCTTTCAAAACCAGTTGTAACCAAGGACCAAGAATCCCTGGGTTATATGCCAGCCCCAGGGAATTTTGCCACTGACTTCCAATAGAGACAGGATTTTACCCATATACTCTACACAGTGGTTCTCATACTTTTGTACTGGTGAATCCTTTCACACAGCAATCCTCTAAGTGTGACCCCCCTCCCCATAAACATACAAAAAAGTGTTTTTGTTTTTTTTAATTTAACATCATTATAAATGCTGGAGGCAAAGCAGGGTTTGGGGTGGAGGCTGACAGATCACAACCCCACCCCCCGCCATGTAATTACCTCGTGACCCCCTGAGGTAATTACATGTAATTACCATCTCAACCCCCAGTTTGAGATCCCCTGCTCTACATCCCTTTTCTCCAAGGGATCTGAGGGCAAGTGCCTTACAGAATGAAAGATGTTCTTTACACTCTTGCCTTCACTATCATCAAGGGTTGGGGGGGGGGGGGGGGGGGAGGGAAGAGGGGCATGAGCATGAGTGGATTTCTCCTGGAACATTTAGGAGGTGAAAGTTCCTTTCAACATTTACAAGAGATTCACACTCTGGCGTAACTGAAGGAGGGCAAGGCCATTAGTGCTTCAGCACACCGTAAGGTGCTCAATTTAAGGCAGACATTTTGGTAGTAATTTGCCAGTATAAGATTGTAGGCCATTTTGTGCATTCAGTATTTACTAACTGTAGCTCTTTCTTACATGCACACTTGTGCGCAAAACAGGTTTTACTTTTTTTTAACCCCATTATTCCCACACAGGACAACCCAATTTAATGCTTTTTTTCACTGTACTTGGTAACTTCTCAGCACCAAGTTGAGATTTCCTGATTCACAACACTTTGCTGGCAACGCAGACACCAATGACCTCTGCTGCTTTATAGTATGTCTTTCTACTCATTTTTTCCTTTTCAAAAACGGATTGGAGATGAAGTTTAGAAGTGCTGAACAGCAAGTCAGGTATAAAGCTAGAACACCACTGACACCAAATTCTTTACACAATGAACAGCACCATGAATGATTTACAACCACATCCTCACCTGTCTCAACCCTAGTGTCTTTGTGTCCCACATCTGCTTTATATTCCAGAAGAAAGGCTGTTCACATTTCTGACAAGAATCACTTTCTAACCACTGAGGAGCCTAGTGGGGGAGGGAGAAATAAATACTCTTAGCACATGTTCAAAATCAGCAAGGTTATGAACAGCTCGGGTTTTCATTTTTGTTTTCAAATGAAGATATATAGTGAAATTTAAATACATTTCAAGAGAAGCCCCCTCTATCAGCTATGGACATTACAAACAATACACAAGACAATCTGAATTGCTTCACATTCAGTGCGAAAGTTGGCCACACTCTAAAAGCAACTTGAGAATTCAGTGCTGAGCTGTGTGCAGAAGGCAGAGTCATAATTATAGTTATCTGTTACAAAGATCTTTATGCTCTTCTCTCACACAGTTTTTACCCCCACAGCATTTCTTGTTCCTGCCCTAATGAGAAAACCTGCTAAGATGCATCTGAATTACTGGATTGCTGCTGGGGTTGTAGACCCCCGGGTCTTGCTGCCAGGACGATTCAGAATGGCTACAAAGTAATCTAAGATACAGAAACTCTACAGTGAATCAATTACTCCCTCAGAAGCTGTCATTCTCATCATGTCCTTTTCCTGGGGCTGTAGCATTTGAAGCAATTAAGAAAACTTATCAGCTGCAACCCCCAACCCTTTGCCCTCACTCTAAGTATACACATGCCTCTGCTTCCTTATCCGGAAATAATGCTTGACTATATTGGGCTCTCTGGATGATGCGAGATATAGATATGCTAAGTAGTACTAACATTCTCAGATATTAGTGTGCTATAGCAGAGTATTCAAAGCATAACTCTGAAGTTAATACTTGCACTTTTTAGTAAGGTACTTTTGTGGGATAATACAGAATAGTTCTAGGGCACCTCCTTATGTGTTGGGTAAATATTCCCATGCATCTGATAAGGACCATATACCCTGAAAGCTATTTCAAGGTTAGTTTAACGCCCTTAAATTTCACACCACCTCAGTATTGCACTTGTCTCTTTTTCTATTCTCTTGGGCATATTATTGTTCTGTGGTGAATCACTTCCCATCTCAAATTTCAGAATAACCATGACTACCCACACTGACTGCTGATTCAGTCTCTCCACATTCCATAATGCTCTCTCTCAATAGACTACACAGTAAGTGACATCCATTAACATTCCTTTTTCCATCACATTGGTGGACCTTCCTAAAATAGATGCACCAGTAAAAGAGTAGCAAATTCTTGATGGACAACAAGTCAATTAAGAGTGAGTGAATATTGAAAATGAAAGACTGTCTCCATTTCAATAATGATGTGATGACAGTTTCAGGGGCCATTGTTTTCATCTCCTGCCCATTTGGGTTCCCACTATTGGTTCAGTGGCTTCTGTTTCTCAGAATGTAATGGCTTATCTATTTAATGGCAGAAAATAGATAAGCCATTACAGAAGTATAGTACAAACCAACGGATAATACATTATTAAAAACTACCAAAGTTTAATTCAAACTCCCACTAAAATCTATGCCGCTAGTTTTGGGAATTTCCTCACCATGCTGCCAACAAGGGTCTAAAAAGCTCTAGTGCATGAAGACTTTGTCTAGTCCATACTTTGTTCTTTAACTTGGTAAACAAAAAAACAAGCTCCATAAAAATCATCTCCTCACTGCTCTAGAGGAATTTTCAAAGGCAGTGTATTCAGCTCTATTACAGCACCACGTAATGACTACGCCTATGTCTACACTAGCGAGCTTACAGTGGCACAGCTGTACCGATGCAGCTGCGCCGCTGTAAGATCGCTCATATATCCACTCTATGCCAATGCAAGAGAGCTCTCCCACTGACCTAAAAAACCCCACCTCCACAAGCAGCTGTAGCTATGTTGGCAGGAGAAGCTCTTCCGCCAACATCGCCAGTGTGAACAGTGTTCTTTTGTCAATGTAACTTATATTGCTCGGTGTGTGTTATTTTTCCCCACACCCATGAGCGAAAGAAGTTATACTGAGAAAAGTGGTAGTGTAGACATGGCCCTACACCGATCCTAAACTAGTTAACAGATTCTGGAGGAGAAAAAGGAATCTATGGGTTTGTCTATGCTGTGCGTTAGTGCATACCAGCTGGAGGTGTAGATTCTACTGTGCACCAGCATGCCGTGACCTAACTGGCTTGTGTGGACCTTAGAAGTGCTCTCATGCATGCTGATGTCAGACTACATCACATGGTGTAGGCAAGCCCTTTGTTTAGCACTCAGCAGCAGTCTCTTATTTGTTCCCTTTGCACAGCACCTAGCACCATGGGGTTCTGGTCCAACATGGGCTCCTAGGTGGTATCACAATATGTATAATGAAGACAACAGTGCTTGTGGCTTTGAAGATCCCTTACAAAGAAAACAGGGTGTGCAGAGACAGAACTGAGAAAAAGCAGTAAGAGCAGTCCATCACCAAGCCATTTTTGGTTGGCCTGACAGCATTAGTGTACTGGTGGCAAGAAACTACATCTTCAAAGGCTACACAGATTTTTCTATAGCACTTTATTTCACAATACACTAAGGAACATGTAACACAGAACAGGTCTCAAGCCATGCATAAACAATACTTCATTTTATGTCACTTTTATTTAGTGATCAAGGGCTCTTTAAAATCTGGCTACTCCGTGAATGACTTCTATACTTTTAATATCCTTTTTGAGGAGAGAGGGGAAGGGCTAAACTACAATACCATTTTACTGAGATAACTCAGAGCAAATATTTTGTCAAGTCTGCATAATCCTATAGGGAATTCAATACAGTCTGCATTAGGGAGTTGCCTCCTGTAGTACCCTACAGGATTCTTTCCGATTATATTAACGAGAACAGATGTGAAGAGGGTGTACCTTTAGGTCAAGCATGGCAGAGATCTATTATGTGGTCCATCCTTGTCTTTAATATGGAAGTGTGGTCTGGGGGAGTTGAGGTTTCAACATGCAAAGCTTCACCTTTGTCCACATGGCCAGACTTGCACTGAACAAAGCTCTAGGGTCTTCGTGGACTTTGTCACTGCCCTTATCTTTATGGTAATCTGATACTTTTCATGGAAGCTGAGGCACTGAATGCCGATTCCTGGACAGTTACCAATGCTTGGTTAATTTGGGGTGCCCTGATCTAGGATGACAGAATAAGCTGGAAAGCATAGCCATTGCAGAGTTCACAAAGCGGTAGTATCAGATCCTCTGATCTAGCACATGTGCTTACCTCTTCTCTGCTGATATCCATATTCCAAACAGCAATTCCTCCATCAGCTGAACATGAGATCAGTTGCCGCGTGAGCTGGATGTAACAAATGGCCTGCACCTTGTCACTGGAAATGAAGTGGCCACTATTAATTCTTCCAAACAATTAAGCAAAAGCAACATCCCTAACAGGTCTGGGTTTGAATTTTTAAGAGTCACCTGGAAAGCTGAAAACAATGTCAGTAGCCAGGCACTGTCAGCTGTAGAACTATTTTAAAGCAAGACCACTAAGTAGTAACCTAAAGTGCTTGAAACGGAGAATCAAAGTTTAGAAGCTGGACTTGGTACCCTCATTGCCAAGTGTTATTTCAGCACTGAAGTAGCTGCGATAGAACAAAGTGTCAGCATAGGAAGCAGCTCGTTTGACCTGTAAGCTGAAGATACAGCATCATGTCGGTGTTTTGCTAGTGAAGCCTAACAAACGGAATGCATCTCAGGTGACAGGTGTCTGAACTGAGCAGAACTGCAAATACGCCCCTTCTTCATCCACACTTGGAACGCAACAGACCACCAAATTATCAGGAGACAATTGTGAGAAAATAGCCATCAAGGAATTATGTCCTTAAAGATTCTACTGGAAACCCTTTTGCTGATGTATGAGTTGTTAGGGTTGGCAGAATTCAATTTAAAAGATTGATATTTATTTTCATCTATTTAAGTTTTTTTAGTTGCAGGAAATTACGGAGGAGTCAGACCACAGGGTGGTTAGAATAAATTAACAACATAGATGTTGATTCAAAAAGTTATAAACTTTTAACAGTTAAAACAAATTGTCAACATCACGTCAAATAAATAAGATAAATATCTTTAAATCAAACTAAATAGTTTTCAGACAAAGTACAAAAAATGCTGCTTCCCTGTAAGTTTTGATTATTATTGATGGAAGTATTTTTTCCTTGTTTGCGCGCATGTAGTGGAAATTGGTGTTTACTGACGTTTACCAATAAAAATCTAATCCTGTCAAGCCTAGTTATTGTGATTCAATTTCTTAATCTCTTTCCCCCCACAAGTTCCTGTTTCCTTTAAGTATGGTGTTCACTCGCTGTGTGAATATTGACTTTCTTCAAGGAGGAAAACTGACTTACAGAAAAACAAGAATCTGTTTTTGATATAGCTGTCCAGAACGGAAATCTGTTGTGGATCTCCTCACTTTTAGTCACAGCTTGCAAAACAGTGAAAATTCAGTTTTTAGTTCAGAAAGAAAAAAAGACTGCTTTTGAAATGGAATGATATTTCCCACACTTCGTAAAAATTCCGCCACCTTCTGTCCAGTGAGAGATTAGACAGGAAAAAACTAATAGCTGATACACACAATCTTCCCAACAGGATACATGGAGGAGGAGTGAAAGAAGCAGTGGAAGGTCTTCCAGTCACGTAGGTGTCAAATTACACTATTGTAGCCAATATGTAAAAATGAACAGTTGCATGTCAATGCACAGAAGAGTGGGAATTCATGTGCACTTGTGAGAAGTACATGAAGTCAGCACAGGTACTTTAAAAATACTAACTATGCCAGTAAAATAATTCTGTGATTTCATGACTAGTGTCTAAGATGAAGAAGCAGCAATAGAACAAAGGATTCTATATATACACACGCTACTATGTGTATGTCATTATACATTTCCACCCCCTTCCTGCACAAGCATCTTAATGAAGGGTACATTATAGCAGTGGGATTTGACCTCCATGCAGCAAAACCTTACAATATTAGATGGAACACAGCTACAACACTGCAAACAAGGGTAGTCATAGTATTTTCATTCATCTCTTTATTCTGTGAACTGTATTTATTCTCTGATCTCATTACTTCCCACATTTAAGTCATAGCCAACAGAACAAAAATGCCCCTTATGACAGTAATGCTGCTCTGACATTTGTTCCCCACAGTTCCCATGCATCACTGTCTTAAGAGAATGCCCTGAAATATGCTATCTTGTCTAGTTATTATTCACAATACTTGGGAGCTTGTCACATTTAGTCTTTCTACAACCCCACAAACTAGTTAAGTATTTGGAAAAAAATAAAACGGCAAGTCACTGCTACATACTGATGGCCCTGAAGCAACAGTGTTCGGCCTTTCCTTCCACCAATATCCCACAGGATAATGCTGTGATCGGATGCTCCAGAGAAGAGTAGCCGTTGAACAGGATCCCACCACAGGGAAGCAACACTTCCTTAAAAAAAAAAAAAAATTGGGTGAAGTAATCTCTTTTATTGGACTAGGAGAGATAAGCTTTGGAGCTCATTCACAGCTCTTCATTCATGCTTCTGTTAGATCAAAGGTGAGAGTTAGTAAAGAAACTCGCAGCCTAACAGTTTAAAGTCACTGAACTATCATTAGTTGGAAAATCAAACTTCAAAAGACAAAGGATGGTGAGCAATGGGATACTTTGGTTTGGTAGAACTAATGCATACTTCTAAAATGCTCATTGTTCATGAAAGGTTTCAGAGTAACAGCCGTGTTAGTCTGTATTCGCAAAAAGAAAAGGAGTACTTGTGGCACCTTAGAGACTAACCAATTTATTTGAGCATAGGAAAGTTCAGGTTTTCACATAAAGCCATTTTTGTTTGAAAGAAATTTAAATACTAACATCTAATAAAGAACAAGATAAGATGCTAAGCAATGAGTTGGGTTTTCTAACAATGCCAGATGAGCTATGAATTAGGTTAACAGCTTCCCCAAGTATATGTATCAGCAGCCTAACAAATTGTGTTTAATGCCATTCTTACTGGGCTCTTTGTAAGGTGAACATAGCCACTGTGACAACTGAATAGAGCAGGCAGCAATTCGTTCATAACACCAATACTTTAACAAGACAATGCATAAAACTGGCAGTTGAGAGGAATACAAATGATCTCAGTCATCATACACTGACCTCTTACATAATTAGCTCTGAATACAGTTGTGCTCTGACAGTTTATTCCAAATATTTTAATGGCAGTGAGAAACTATCAGTCACAGGACAGACATATTGCAGGGCAAAATGTATGTGCTCCATTGTTTTTTACAAAGATATTCTTGTATGTGTTTTATACTCCTTATTAAAGAGCCCTTCAGTTTAACACACTGGCTTTGTAATTACTGAACACAAAATGCATGGTACTACATTAGGCCACCACCGTCTCATCCAAAAAAATGAAAGGAGTAGAATGACACTATTCAGCGGGTGATACATATTAAACCAGCGGTGGGAAAACTACAGCTCGTGGGCTGCATCCAGCCCATCAAACCTTCGAGCTCCAGCCAGGGAGCAGGGTCGGGAGCTAGCCCTGCTCCATGCAGCTCCCGGAAGCAGTGTTCCCCCTCCAGCTCCTACACATAGGGCAGCCAGGGGGCTCCGCATGCTTCTCCCTCCCCAAGCACTGGCTCTGCAGCTCCCATTGGCCGGGAACCACAGCCAATGGGAGCTGCAGACGTGGTGCCTGCGGATGGGGCAGCACGCAGAGCTGCCTGGCCATGCCTCCATGTAGGAACCGGAGGGGAACATGCTGTTGCTTCTGGTAAGTGCCGCCTGGAACCTGCACCTCCTGACCTCCTCCAGGACCTCAACCCCCCACCCCAACCTCAATCCCCCTCCCACCCTCCAAACCCCTCGGTCCCAGCTCGGAGCACCCTCTTGAACCCGAAATCCCTCATCCCCAGAGACTGCAGCCCCCAGCCGGAGCCCTCACTCCCCCCCATCCCCCAAACCACAATCACCTGCCGCAGTCCAGAGCCCCCTCCCGCACCCTGAACTCCTCATTTCTGGCCCTAACCCAGAGCCCGTACCTACAGCCATAGCCCTTACCCAGTCCTGCACCCCAACTCCCAATTTAGTCAGCATTCATGGCCTGCCATACAATATCCATACTCAGATGTGGCCCTCGGGCCAAAAAGTTTGTCCATCCCTGTTTTAAACCTTCAACAAAACTGGACTTTCTGAAAGATCAATAAGGACTGCTTTACATCATCAAGTTACTGGATGCAATATTCTATTCCTTCCTTTAGGAACGTGTACTTTTATAGAGCATCTTTCCATAGTTCAAGTGGCATCTTTTCGGCCACTAGCTCAATTGATATTCATCTTGTTTTAATTAATTACAGCCTCAAATCAAGCCTCTCCTTTCTGGCTTTTATAATTAATAGCAATAAGCTTTGTATGGTTGCTGCAGGGCTGAACAGGATTTATTTATTTTTAAACCAGGATCCCTTTGGAAACATTTTCATGGATATTAAGAAAAGTAATAAGTACTCATTCCCAGACAGACCACTTTGGAAGCCAACATGCTGTTTTGGTGCATATCTGCTATTCAATTGTAGTGAATTGCCAAAGAGTTGTAAGGAGGAAATGAGGATAAAGAAACAAAGCTTAGTTAAAGCAGCCACCTTTGAGGTCTCCTGGACATGGGACCCCGTCTTACAGAGCAACAAGATTCATTATTAAATATAAGCATTTTGTAAAAGTTCTCAGGCCTTGTCCACACAAGTTGTACCAGTTTAACTAAAGGTTGTTTTAAATCAATACAAAAGGCTGTGTGGACACTTATTTTGGTTTAAGCCAGTTTTCTTTCCATTATGGTAAGCTGAAATAAACCACTCTTGAACCAAAAAGAGTCCCATCTGGGCTTTGACCAGTTTAATTAAAAGGGATAATTTTTAAACCAATGTAATTAAACTGTTGAAACTCAAGTTGACAAGACCTCAGCAATAGCAGACCCACGCAGGGAACATGAGCGGTAAGAACAATTCAGTGTGGCACCAAGTCATCTGTTTATATGACATACAAAGCTACATAAAAAAGGACACTTGAAAAATCTGCTTTGATTTAATATTTTATAGCTCACTGCATTATAAGTATTAGATCAACAGAATACAATAGACTAATTCACACTACACTCATTAAGTAGCAGTGTTAATTCAAATGACACTTATTTAGCTTGAGATCAATATAAGGAAAGCCCAGGCAAAGAATTCTGTAAAATAATTATCTTATTTTCACACTGTTCCAGCAAGCACAACCCAATTGCTATTATTCTGTCCTAAATATGGGGGGTGGGGGGAGGGGAACTTCCCCCTGTTTTCTGTTTTGACTCCTTCCCCCTGTTTTCTGTTTTGTTTATCAAAGATATCTTTGTATTGTTTCACTTCATGGTCATGGTGATCTGCATTGCAGAAGCCCATTCCGTATCAGAAAAACAAACAAACAATCTAAACCTTTACCGACTAACATTTACAGCCAGCAACAAGGTAAGTAGAAACTGGCGTTTTCCACAGGACCACAGCCTTGAGACCCAATAGATCAGCATTGTTAATACAGCAGGCCGATAAATTGCTATTCTGGATTCTAAGTCATATGAGGTCATGAAAAAGCAAAAGTCACTTTAGTTATTCCTCTCAGCATACCCCTGCCTCAATGACCTCACCCTGAAGCACACCTAGATAAACACCTAAGAATCTACATCAACCATCACCATAATATCTATACATCTTAAATACAACTGGGTCAGGCAAAACTGAGCCAAAACCTAACACTGCACATATTGTGCCATACATCAGGTTACAAGAATTAGTTTTTACTCAATACACAGGCCCTGTGTGATTCTACCAACACCTTATGATATGAAATGCATGTCCAGTGCATGAACTTGAGAATTTATCCCATAATTTACAAACTCCTCTAGATAGCTTTGCAAAGTTTTCTTACATTTGATTAAAGCATGCGGTGATAGCAATGTTGATCGCTATACAAACAAGTACAAGACACACTGCCTTAAAGTGGTAACATTCTAGACACTAAGATGGAGCCACTCCTTTACATGTTAGTGAATATAGGCTGACATTTTGTAAGGTGGGCCATTTTGTAAGATGGGCTAGGCATATATACATGCACCATTTAAGGCAGTTACTTTGAAGCTCATGTTCTATAATTGGTGCCTAGGATGATGGCAATGTCATTCATAGCCCAGAGTTCCCTATGAAACAAGCAGAGTTCTTAGCTACTTAAATATCCTGCTAATTTAAGACGTATGAGTTTTATTGAAAACTTCTCTGTATGGAGAAAACTTTGTTCAGAAAGTGGTGACAGGCAATGAACTCGAGAGCTTAGGTAAGAACCTGCTCTTGATTACATTTCCCATCTTCTGCTGACAGAAAGTTGTATTACCAGAGACTGAATTAGCCAGGGAAGTGAAGGGGGAAAGTTAGTTTACCTTCATGACCTTTGAGCGTTGTGATAACCGTGCAAGTGTTCTGTTCAAGCTTCAGCAGTGTGATCTGTCCAGAATAGTCCCCAACGAAGGCATGCTGGGTTTCAATGTCATATCTGAACATAAGTCAAGGAACACCACCAACTGTTTTCAGTCTCACTTGCTTCTCTTTACAGCAAGAATACTCTGCCAGCATGACTAAAAAACAAACCGATTAAAGCAACAACCAACAAAAACCATACTGAAAAGATTGTTAGTGGCCCATAAACATAAATACTAGAGTGCTGATGTAGTACAAACCTGTAAACAAGGAAACAATGTTAAAAAAATATTCAGCTTTGCTTTCACCAGAAGTTTAAAAAGTGCAAGAATAATTGAACCTTCAATTAAGGATGTTCCTGAAACTCAAGAGGTGCCAAAATATTTTATGAACTAGACTGGAGACTTGTTTAGACACAGATCAATAATCCACTTTTTACTTACCTGAAAGTGCAGAAGAACTCATGGAACTGAGTCTTGCCTATGTAAGGTACCTTATATTCAGATTTAATGACAAACAGGATCAGAAATTACTCGTTTACTTCAGTCAAGGAAAGGGGGGAAAATAAGAGAGTCTTGTTGCTAAGGAAGGGCCTAAGGGAAGCCAGAGCTGTGTCTCAGGATTAGAGTACCTGGAAATTCTAATTAGCCCTACCTTCCATGGCAGGTATCTACTGACCTCCTATTTGCATTATTTGTATTGCAGTAGTACTTTATATTGCCCTAATCAGGATTAAAGGCCCTTTGTGTGGCACTGTACAAAACCAGAGACTGCCCCAGAGACCTTACAACAGAAGTGGATAAATCCTTTCCCTCCCTTTGTTTTGTAACGTAAGCTGAATGATCAAAATGATATACGGCAAACATACAAGTTCCTTTTCAAAAGTTTTACTATTCACATAGGAAGTGGTGCCTGAAGAGCAGCTGGTATTGCTCCATCCAGAAAACAGCTGGCACCTGGAAGGGACTTCCCCAGCCCCTGAGATAGGCTTATTGTTTGCTCTCTGCTGAGGCCACCACCGAAAGACAAGAGGTAACTAAGAGGGGTTTACTCTGTAGAAAGAAGTGCAGTATAACTAAAAAATTGTCACCACAATAGTGAGAAAGCTGTGTTTCCAATGTCTTGTTAACAAGCATGAGGGATTTAAGAATGAGCATCTGAAGATAAACAATCCTGCACCTGAAAAGCCTTTATAGACAGGCTGTTAATTGCAAGGTCTCAGCCTTATCAGCATTATTTCATCCTATGCGTCCATTATATAATTATAATATTTTGTTTAATCAGACACAACACTAAGGAACATCCATTCTGTAATATTTTATATTTGTATAAGCTTTTGTAAAAGATGATTAACTCATGCATCATAGAAGCTTTTCACGATTGTGCTGAATATTCAAGCGTACATACTGACAAGCTGGTCATTTGCTCCCCACTGTTAATGATTCAAGCACACAAATGTGTTGACAGGAAGCAATTTCCTTTGAAGAAAATAAAAGGCCGTGCCATGGAAAGCTAAAAAAAACATTTTCTGTTAAAAACAAAGTATTCTAAATTTCCCCCTTTCCTAGGAGCAATCTGTTCCAGATATTCACTGAAATGATTAAGGATTAGTTAGTGACCATAGTTTCCACTGGATGCTTATGGATGAGAACTCGGGGGTTGGGGGAGAACACCGGATTGTTTTGTGAACAGATCTTGTAATGAGCACTTATTATGCACAGTTCTGTACTGTTATGTCAACATACCTCACTGAGAAGAGACTGGTGTGAAACAGAGCATCGCCAAGAAAAAACAAATGTAGGAAGACAGAGCTACTTTCAGTTTTTGGTATTGTGTTTTGCAAGTTAAGTGTGGTAGGCCAAATCAGTGCATAGACCTCAAAAGAACACACATGCTTCAAAGCAGTGTTGGCAATTCAGCATGAAGCATTCTTCTCTATTTGGTATAGAGCTAATCACTTGGCACATGGTTTGGGGAACTATACTGCTGGAGGGTTACCATTTTTAAAGAGGAGTGAGGCAATTAGTAGCGGGGACACAAAGGGGGCACCAGCTAAGGGGGGGCGGCACGTGACCACCCCATGTGACCTGTCCCCACCCCACCACATGATCCCCCCATGTGACACCCCTGCCCTGCCCCCAGCCCAGGGGCCCCAACCTCTCCCCATCCCACATTACCTGGCAGGGGGAAAGGGAGGGGGAGCTCTGCTCCCGTCCCCCTGGCATGTGTGGAGCCACTAATGCAATCTCCCAGGCAGCCTCCGGCCACACTGCCTGGGCTGTCCCAGGCAAGCAGCGTGGCCAGAGGCTGCCTGGGAGAGTGCAGCCACTGCGTGCTGCACCAGACAGCGTTGCCAGAAGAGGAGAGGCTCTGGCCCCGCCTCTTCCCTTCCAGCTTGGGCCCTGCCCCTTCATCTCCCCTGCTTCCGGCCTTGCCCCCACAACTGGACGCACCTATTCAATAAAAGGAACAAAACCAGGAATATTAAAATATCCAACGACAAGAAATCCAACACGAGCTTGCAGTATTAAGCAGCAAAAAAGATGCACTTTAGTTTAAAGCCAATGATACACAGGCATCACATTAAGAGATATTAGACCCCGTTTATAAACAGCTCTGGCTATGCAACTTATGAATTATGTTCCCACCTAAGCATTTCATTCCTTGAACCTTGTAACAGACAAAATGGAGTGAGTCTAGAAGAAATCAGACAAACATGATCAGGACGCTGGAGGAACTGACAGATTTAGTAGGATAAAAAGATATGTAGTTTGGCAAAGGAAATTGGCACATCAGTCTGCAATTGCAGAGAGAAGAGTCACCAAGTACAGCACAATGGCCTATCATTAGGAGTAATGAGAGGAAACCTTAAGGCTTAACATCACGAAAAGCTTTCCAACAACAAAATCCACGAAGCAGAGGAACAGGCTTCCAAGGGAAGCAGTTGGCCTTGTCACTTCAGAATTTAAAGCTGACCCAGACAGAAGACTAGAAAATACACAGTAGGGAACAATCCTACTGCGGGACAGGGAGGAGAGAAAGGAAGAAAGAACCGTAAGATCAACTAGTTCATTCTTTTTTATCTCTATGTTCTGACTCGCTAAATCTGAATTGATTGTCGAAAATATGGCACATATTAATAGGACATGAAATAGCCCTAATGAAAGGAGCTACGTAAGGGCTGATGGGTAGATAACTACACCCCATACAATATATATATATATCTTGTAAGATTTATTCTGGGATATAGATTGTGGGCTGGTCTACACTACACAGTTAGGTTGACATAAGACAGCTTATGTCAGGGGTTCTCGACCCCTCAGGGGGTCATGATGTTATTACATGGTGGGTCACGAGCTGTCAACCTCCACCCCAAACCCCGCTTTGCCTCCAACATTTATAATGGTGTTAAATATATTAACAAGTGTTTTTAATTTATAAGGAGGGGGTCACACTCAGAGGCTTGCTATGTGAAAGGGGTCACCAGTAAAAAAGTGAGAGCCACTGGCTTATGTCAACCTAATTATATCAGTGTCTACACTACAGCCTTCCTCCCGCCGATGTAAGTGCACTACTATACCGACATAACTACTCCACCTCCACGAGAGGTGAAAGGCTTATGTTGGCACAGTGTCTATGAAGACACTTACGTCCTTTACATTGGCTGTTGGCTGTCTTGTCAATTTTACAGCTGCCCCCACAGCACCCCAGCAGGAGCCTGGAAGCCTTGTCAATTTCACGGCCGAAAACTTCCTCCACTCCCTGTGGGGAAGGGGGCGAGGGGGTGAAGGGGCAGCACACCGGGAGCTGGTGGAGAAGCTGGGGTCCTGGCAGGGAGCTACAAAGGAGATGAGAGTCCAGTCTCTCAGCTCCCCACTTTCCCCTTCTTAAGTCAGTGGAAGCGCTCCTGGTTAGCACATGCATCACTGACACAAAAAGGGTAGTTTGGACATGCACCACTGCAGTGGCTGTCAATCAACCTAATAGAGGTCGACTTACATTTCTAGTGTAGACATACACTATGCCTCAATTTGGAGAGACATAGCAGATGCCGACAACGTTCATACTTTGTGTATTAAATTTGTGGATAAGATACTTAAGTTGTGTGCCTTCAGTGCATAAGATGCCATGCTATTTCCATCTTCTTAAATCAAATCTGCATACCATATAAGCTACGTGTTTCTGTTCAATTACTAACAATTCAGTCTAATCCCAATTTTTAAATGTGTATAGGAGGCCAACAATCATATGAGCATTTGTAGATTGTCTTTTTAATTAAAAATTTTTCTTTGACAGAAGAATGACCTGGATAAACAGGATAGCAAGTTATATATGTGCTGTGGAGAGAAACCGAAGAACAGAAGTTTCAGTATCTTTAAGATGTATTCTTGTAATTTTGTAAGCTAGAAGCTATGCATTTTAGAGAATCTGAACAGTAGAATCATACTATTAACGGGGGAGCCATCGTAGATTGCGAACTCTAAATTCAAATAAGTGAAAAAATACACTGAAAAATAAAAAAAAAGATATAGCATCACAAGATGCGACTGAATTTTGCCAAGTGTAGTTTAGTATTAGTTATTTAATACTTTCTATGCTAACTATACTGCAGTGGATTTTGTAATGATAAAATTTTGTCTTGTGATTTGTTAGTAACGTGATCATTTTTGATGGATACTGTAAACATGAAGCCCAAGAGGTGAAGTAATGTCTTCCCAGCATATTCCCACTCCTGGTGCACATCCAGCTGACACACTTGTCATGGCCAGTACTGATAACCCACTCAGCTGCCAGGCAGAAAATGACAGCCGACACCCGATTCTGATGAGCTGTGGAAATAAAGCAAAGGATCTAAGCACTTCAGATAGAAGTATTTCAATCAAATCTTCAGTTACACAGTTAGAAACACAGGTTGAAAGTGTTTGGGGGGGAGTGGGGGAAGGAGGAGTAATTGCAGGAAGAAAGAATTTTACTTTCACTGTCACTTACTGCAGCCCCAAAGTTTGATAAGGTTAGCAAAGTTCTCAATTTATTTTGCATTTTCCATCTCAGTGATTGGCCTTTAATGAATCGGGCATGTCAGAAAAAGAAGTCAGCTCATTTGAATTGTCCTTTCATTTAGTGATTTCCCTCACATAGAAATGTGAGGGTCCCTCTCCTTTGAGGGCATGCTGGCAACTGAACTCCAGTGAGAGCACTCTGTACAGTGCTGAGATCATTTAAGAAAGACGATGTAGACAGAAATGGAAGAAAGAATATAGGGGGAGGGTGTATTAGATATACTTATTTTGAACTGAAATGTAAAGTCATCTGCTTTTAGTATAAAGGGGCTTTTGTAGCTTTTAAAAACAAGGTCTCTCTTTTAAACAAGAACACCCTTTTCCATTAGAGGATGACAGGAAGTCATAAGACAAGCTGTATTTTGTTTTCCTATATTTTTAGCCGTCAGTACAAAGTCTTCTGTACATCGTCAAATTATTAAATAACAACTGTGGAATAGAAGTGACTGAATTTGGCTGTACATTCTTTAGAAGGAATACTAAATAATGCTTGGAAAGAACCTTGTATCTTTCATCTACATTAGTTTTAATACAGTAGTCCCCTCTTCTGCCAGAAATACCTGATGAATGGGGATCTTGTATGATTTCAATTCTTACTGTACTACTCAGTTCTTACTACTTCAACTAAGACCCAAGAGTCCCAGTGTTTAGTAACAGGCATTTTGGCCTAATTATTGCACCTACGTAAGTACTACCCTCTATTAGGACTATACCACCAAACTGTTTTTAAAAGAGCAGAATTTCCCCCTCTCCTTATATTAGACACCAGTACTGCATCAGTTTTCCCCCCTTTAGAAAGTCATCTGCAGATTAAAGCATCCACAAATGTATAACCACTGATCAGTGCTGAACAATATAACCAGAGTTAGAGACATTCAGCACATTACCTTACAGTTATGTGAGGTTTTAATACAGCTCCTACTCTCCATCCTTTGGGGATTCCTAGCTCCCACCTGTGATGACCTTCACGCTGCAACCACCTCCCACTCACAAACTTCTAAAAGATTTGGGTCAGACTGTCAGTGTTTTGTTTTCTTTATATTGGTTCTGAACGTAAAGCTTTTCAGAAGGAATGTTCTCCATAGCCAACTATATCACAATGAAGCCAGCAGCTTTGCAGTAAGACTATGGCCAAAAAATAATTTTAGACGTTAAACACATTCTAAAATCCAATACTTGGGCTACACGAATTGATCCTATTTTGATTAAAAGGTAATTACAAGTAATTTACCGATATCTTTCATACTATTAAAGTTAGAGTCAATGTCTAGGCTCAACTATGAAGGTGCCTCCCAATGTATCGAATGTTTTAAAAATCTCATCTGCGAAGTAAACACATTAGCGAAGACCCCATGCTGTATTACCTGGGTACGTCTTGACAAAGTTCATCTTATTAAAGTCTTCTGAGATATGGAATTCCTAATACCAAGGAAACACAGTTAGATGAAGTAAAACGGCACATCCTCTCAGGTTGAAACGGGAATCAGACTGACTGAGGAAAATCTTTAGCACCAAGAACACAGGAATAACCTCATATAAGCAACAGACTTAAGTTGGCAGCCAACAACCACCTATCCCGCTACAAAAAGATAGGTTTGTCCTCAGGGCTTGTCTACACTTGAAACAATACAGCTGCACCACTGAAGCACTTCAATATAGACACTTACTACAGCAAAGAAAGGGGTTCTCCCATCGTTGTAGTTAATTCACTTCCCAAGAGGCAGTAGCTATGTTGGTGGAAGAATTCCTCCATCAACCTAGTGCGTACACACAGGGACTTAGGTTGGCTAAACCATGTGACTCAGGGGTGTGGATTTTTTACACCCCTGAACAACATAGCTGGGTCAATCTAATTTTCTAGTGGAGACCAACCCTTGGAAGCCACAGGCTGGCAGATACTACACTCAGTACCACGCTGATCACAGATTAAAGTGCAGATTTATTTGTATCAGCTGCATGAAGATGAATCACTCATCTTTTCAACAGAGGATTTGCATTCGGAATCAAGTCGACCAAAGACAATGTGCTGGAAGGAAAAAAGGAGAAATTTCATCAGGTATTAACAGTTACCCTAACCTGCATCACCTTGTATTTTTAAGGGTTTCTTATGGAAGTGAAGCTTTTGGCAGTCACAAGTTTTCATCCCTTCTCTGAGATTAGTTGTGTGTTCCCGCCACCCTTTTCTCCCCTTGTTTGTAACAGAGGGTTGCTCTCTGCAACATTTTTTGTGGGAGAAAGTACATATGGCAACAAAGGGGGAAAAACAAGAGTGTAAAACATGACAAGAAAACAGGAGAGACAAGGAAGGATGTAGCCTCTGCACCAAGGAACGAGGTGAGGGATGCATGATTGGGTGACCCACACAAAGGACAGAGAAAGGGCTGAACACTAATGCCATAGAGCTAGGTGTGCAGGAACTATGGACTAGAATCAAACACAAGGACACAAAGCCCCACAGCAAGGAAACTGAGATTACTTCCCTAAAACACGCAAACAGTTTTCAGTTATTCTATAGCTTGATTTAAGTATAAAATAAAGGGCTGGCTATATATACTGCTCATGGACAATTCAGTCAAGTCTGCAATTATTCAGCCACTACCAAAGAAGCTTCACAATTAACTTGTGTTCTTAAAAGAAACTGCAGCAGCAAAAAAACTTACCATAATGGCACCATTATCCTGGCCTACAAATATTCTTCTGCTGTCATGATGATAAGACATAGCTGAACAAGGAGCTGCCAAGAAGACCATCACAAGACAATTGTTAAAGTACATATCATATCACAATTAACACTGAATGTTTTTGGCCTCTAGGAAGGAAGATGCCTGGTTTTGATAAACAGATTCACAGTCAGGCTCCAACTGAAGAGATGGTCTTATGTTATTGTGTGTGTCTTTGCTTTGTTTGAAAGATTTAATTCCCTGTTGCTAGGCTACAGCAAGGTATAGTAGTGCTGTAAAGGAAACACACCCCATTAATTCCAGCCACGAACTGGAATGAACAAATGGAATTTGACCAGGACTGAAAATCTGGCTTGAAGAGTTCATACACAGAAGCTGACATCTAAAAGCGAAGCTTGCTATGTTATCTCAAGTTCAAAGTCTTTGAACTGCATGACAGAGCAACTATTCAGGACCTTTCTTGAGTTGGCATAAGGTACTGCTAGAGGAGGCAGACTTCAGGGCAGAAATAATATTTGATCACATGTTAACCTCGTGTCTGACCATGCATTTCAAACCTTGCACATCTGTTGTGGTAAACAATTATATTTTGTGATTCTCTTGGCAGCCATGCAAAAAGATTCTCTCTCATCTGATTATATGCAGTCTATTCTGAGAGCCCATTACAAAACCAGAAGAAACTTCAAAAAAGAGAAGAATGTCTTTAGACGTACTTAGTGAGAATGTGGTGAACCGAGCTACAAGACAGACAATGAAAGAGTAATAAAAAAATTTAATGCAAAAATAAATAAGGGTGACAAATCATTTAATCACAAATTCTACATCACCAAAATGATTAATCTTTCGCAACACTAGCCACATCTTTTTGTGGGGGAGAGGCTCTGATTTACTGTTTTTCCTCTAATACCTTGGCGGATATTTCTTTGCACATCTAATGCAACTTAAAGTTAATGATTCTTTTTCCAGTTTCCTTTGATACATAATGCTAGACAAGACCATTCCAATAATCTAATTGGATCTCTTGCATAACACAGGACAAAGAACCTCACCCAGTAATTTCTGTATCAAGCCTAAACCTTCTGTTTGAGCTACAGTAAGTCTTTTAGACTATCTAGTCTTGATCTCAAGAGATGGGGAATCCACATAATTGCTAACCAAATTGTTCCATTGGTTAGTTACACGCACTGTGAAATGAGGACCTTATTTCTAGTCTGAATGTGTTTAGCTTCAGCTTCCAACCCACTGGATCTCATGTCTTTTTCTGCTAGATAAAAAAAGCTATCAAATCTCTTTCCCACATAGGCACTTGTAGACTATGATCACATCACCTCTTAAACTGCTCTTGGATAAATTACATAGATAGAGCTTTTTTAGAGTCTCATTAGAATGTTTGTTTTCCAGACCCTGAATCCAGGGTGAATAAAAATGATTTAATTTTTTTTTTAAAATCAGATTTTTTTGATAAAGTGCTTTGAGGAAAAAACCGTACCTAAAGATAGTTTTAATTAAGATACATTATAACTCAAAGATAACTCATCATGGAATAGGGATTATAAATTCTAATTCTATAGTATGAGACAATATATTCACATAATGTTTAAGAAAAGTTTGGTAAATGAGTTCCAATAGTTCATGGATTAGGTATCCAATTTAATGGTGTTCTAGGGGCTTCTGTATAAATTTAGGTTAATCTTTCTATCTACCCAATGGGACTAAGTGCTCAGCCTAAAACAGGGGTTGACAACCTTTCAGAAGTGGTGTGCCGAGTCTTCATTTATTCACTCTAATTTAAGGTTTCATGTGCCAGTAATACATTTTAACCATTTTTAGAAGGTCTCTCTCTATATTATATAACTAACTATTGTCAGTATGTAAAGTAAACAAGGTTTTCAAAATGTTTAAGCAGCTTCATTTAAAATTAAAATCCTGATCTTACGCCACCAGCCCGCTCAGCCCGCTGCCAGCCTGGGGTTCCGTTCACGTAGGCCGGCAGCAGGCTGAGCGGGGCCTGCTGCCAGGACCCCAGACCAGCAAGGAGCTGGCAGCCAGAACCCCAGACCGGCAGCGGGCTGAGCAGGGCGGGGGACTGGGACCCCAGACCGGCAATGGGCTGAGTGGCTCAGCCCACTGCTGGTCTGGGGTTCCGTCTGCCGGCTCCTGCCAGCCAGGGTCACGGCTGCCGGCACTGCTCAGCCCGCTGCCGGTCTGGAATCCCGGCCCTGCCCACACAGAGTAGGTACCTACCTTCTCCCTGCTTCTAGCCCATTCTCTTCCTCTCTCTCTGCACTGAGCTGAGGGTGGGAGTGCACTGAGCACAGGGCTGGGGGTGAAGAAGCAGGCTGGGGGTTGGGGTGTAGGGTCTGGCCAGGAGTTAGTATGAGGTAGGGGGCTCAGGGTTGGGGCAGGAGGTTTAGGTGTGGAGTGCTTACCTGGCAGAGGGGTGCAGGAGCTCCCGTTTGGTGCTCAGGGTGGGGATAAGAATGTGGGGGGGGGGGTCATGGCATGGGGGGGCTGGGTATGTGTGAGGAGGGTGCAGGAGTCAGGACATGGTGGCGCTGGGTATTTGTGGGGGTGCTGGAGTCAAGGCTGGGGTTGTGGGGGTACCAGGGTCAGGGCAGAGGGCTGGTGGGGTGTGTGAGGAGGGTGCAGGAGTCAAAGCTGGGGTCATGGCAGGGTGCAGGGGTCAGGGCAGAGGGCTGGGGATGGTCCCAGCTCCCTGCCCAGAGTGGCTCACGGCAGGGGGCTGGAGGGGATATGCCCTGATCCCACCCCCCTTCCCCAAGGCCCTGTCCCCACCTCTTCTCTGCCTCCTCCCCAGAGCGCGCCGCGGCTCCGCTCCCTCCCTCGCAAGGGCCATCAGCTGATCAGCAGCAGGGAGGGAGAAGAGGAGGGGCAGGAAGCCAGCACAGCGGTGGATGGGGAGCTTGCCTGCCCTGCAGCAGCAGCTGGCAGGACCAAGCTTCTTCACCCTGCCCCCACAAGGTGGGTGGAAGGGGGACACAGAGAAGACCTGGCCAGGGCGGGCAGGATTTTTAATGGCATGCTGCTGCCTGCCGGGGTCCCGGCCTGAGTTCGGCAACGGGCTTAGCAGGGCTGGCGGCTGGGACCCGGCAGGCAGCAGCGAGCCATTAAAAAAAAGAAAAAAAAAAAAAGAAAAAAGAAAAAATCAGCTCGCGTGCCATCTTTGGCACGCGTGCCATAGGTTGCAGACCCCTGGTCTAGAAGATACCATCAGATGCTTAGTTTTGCAGTTCTCAAACTGTGGATTTGTGTCTCCAGAGATAACATGCTTGTTAATAGCAAAAATGTTTTTAAATAAATAAAATATAGAGGTGAGAAATAACAGACCTCAATCCTATTGTCCCTCTGCAAATTTGTGTACACAGAGTCACTCCCTTACCTCTCTCCTCCTAATTCAGCATGGCAAGAAAATCCTCCAAATATTAATAATTAACTTGTTGAATTGGAGATAGATATTTATGAAGTCATTGGGAGGTGAACTGCTTCAATTACCTTTGGTAAATGAAATAACCAAACAATCATTCATATTCTGATACAGCTGTAAAACTAACCTGAAAAGTTTTCAAACTAAATTATTTTAAAAACGTACAGTGTGTACCTTCTAAAAATGAAACTTACATCTATCTGAGTTGTGAAGAATATGTATTAAGGTTATAACAACCAACAAGAATGCACTTTTATGTAGAAATGCATGATTAAATCGAGACTTCCTGACTAGTGATTTAAAATCATGATTTAAATCAAATCCACCCTGCCTGATTCATTCTTGTAGCTCTTTGCTGAACCTACATGGTTTTTCAACATCCTTTTTAAAAACTGTTGACACCAGAACTGGACACAGCATTCCAGTAATGGTCTCACTAATGCCATATGCAGAGATAATACCACCTCTCGAATCCTTCTTGATATTATCCCTCTTATACATCCTACGATCACATTCATCCCCTTAGCTACACCATCATACTGGAAGCTCATTTTCAACTGGTTGTGTTCTATGGCCCCTAAACCTTTTAGAGTCTCACTGCTTTTAGGATACAGTCCCCAATCTTACAAGTGTGACCTATATTCTTTGCTCCTAGATGTATGACCTTACATTTGGCAACATTAAAATGCATGCTCAAATAAGCCCACCGAATGATTCAGGTCCTGTAACTAACCTGTTCCCATCATTTACCATTCCACTAATTTGTGTCATCTGCAAATTTTACCAGCAATGATCTTATGTTTTCTTCTAAATCATTGACAAAGATATTGAATAGCATTGGGCCAAGAACAGATCCCAGACAGACCGCACAAGAAACACCTCCACTGGATCACTATTCCCTGTTTACAATTATTTTTTGTGAGCTATCAGTTATTCATCCATTCAATATGGGCTGCATTGATCTTCAAGAGGTTCCTCCCCAAAATAGAATGTTATGTGGGAATACATCAAATGCCTTACAAAAGTCTAAGCATACTATGTTTCCACCTTTATCAACCAAACTCTCAAAAACCAGTACATTTGACAAGATGTTTTTTCTGTAAAAACATACTGATTAGCTTAATCATGCTACAATCCTGTAATTCTTTCTGACTGCATCCCAGATCAGCTTTTCCAAGGCTGGGATTTTGCCTGGGACTGATGTCGGTCTAACTAGCCTACAGTTTCCTGGATCCTAATTTACAACCCAATTTTTGTCAAAAACATTAGCTTTTTCCAGTCCTCTTGACCTTCATGACTACCCCAAAATTTATTTAAAAAAATTAATGGTTGAGAAAAAATGATGCTGATGCACAAGTTCAGTGGTTAGTTCAGCTCAGCCTGTAATTAAGATTTGTTAGTTGGCATGCACTGTACCAGAGAAAACAGCAGAAAATCCTGCAGTCCTCAGTCAAAACTTGCACTGTCTTCAATGGTAGCTTTGATTGTACTGCAGCACTTGGCCCTATGTTTGTGTATATCCTAGACTGTCATGGTTTAATACCATTTATGTAAAGCATCTAGGCAGCAGCTCTACATTTAAGTAGTGATTCTTTAGGCAGAAAGATTAAAGCAGAAGAGATTTTATGGGCAATACATTCAGGTTTTAAGAAGTGATGCATCACAACTAACAGTAAGCATTTACCCCCTGTGATCAACTCCTAAATATTTAAATACACTAGCAGGACCATGTGCAATAGCAACTTCTGATTCCAATAATACTACATAGATAAACAAGATGCTCTTTCAGTTTTTAATTTCTCATTAAGAGTTTTAAGGCTAAACATTCAGAATCCAGCAAACACAAACACACACACCCCCACCCCCTAGAAACTTTAAGTCAAATTCAGACCTAAAGAATTTGAGAGTGTTCCTTTAAAAAGTGCATATAAGTGTAATGTTGCCAAACTATGAGACATCATTACTAAAGATGTTCCCCATTATGAGTTGGCACAATGCCCTTTAAAACAAAACATAAGACTAAAGAACTATTTTGACAAAAAATTAGTACATTTATACTGAAACTTAAAAACTCAGCCAATATTTCTGTTTGAGCTTATCTACAATTAGTGTGAAATTATTCTAATTCAAATGGCGTTTCACATAGCCTAAGCATAAATTACAATTACTTTTCTTTAACATTAAGAATTTAACATAGCCACAGAATGGACTCTATGTTTGGCTGAACCTAATAATCAACACTAATACATCATAACATTTACATTTATGTATAGTGTTACTTACATGACATTGTGTGGTAAATGCTGGGCCAGTACTGGCCACTGTCCCTTTTCAGCCATACTCGAATTGTTCTGCAGGATGTAGGAGAAAGGAGGAAGAAAAAGAAAAGTTGTAAGCTTGTGTATCAATCGTTACACCTATACTGGTGGGGTGTGTTTTGTTTTGTTTTTTATAAAGACTCAAGTAACCCCTCTGCTTTTCTACTACCCCATTTTAATACGGTACAGGATAATGCCTTCAGAGAGTACTCTGAACAGTTTCCTCCACAGCAGTTGTAATGTTATCTGAATAGGTATGGCAGGCTTTGAGGAAGACTATTTCAACCCTTCCATCAGAGAATAATTCATCACATCTCTATATATTCTTTGTCAGTCAGAATCAAAAAGAAGAGATTTAAGCCTGATCCAGGAAGCATCAGGTCATCCTACTGTCAAACCAGACCACATTTTATACATAATCATCATATTTATGTTTATACTACATAATTACATTCAAACTAACAGACAGTAGGTCAAAAAGATCAGTTGGGTGACCCAATCTGATTCTCTGCATTTTTCAGGGCTGCTCCCTTGTATCTAACAGTAGCAGTGATGGTGGCTCAATCCCTTCCTTTTGTAGTCCATTCCACTGCACATTCCCCTTCCTCCTCCATGCATAATCTTAGGATTACTTTATGTATGACCAATTTTCCTATTTTGTTGTTAGTTGTTCTTGGTCTCATGCACTAGCATGAGATCACGTACTGCTGAGGGGAATTCCCTTGTACATAAAATGCAAATAAAAACTGTTGATCTGTTTAAATTAGCAACAAAAACAGAACTGAAATGGAGACAATATGCAGGTTTGCGCACATAAGGCCTGCTCCCATTGAATCTAATGGTGCAGTATCAGGTCATTAAAAAGAAAGGAAAGGGCTGAAAAAGTGATCTTCAGAAAATTTAGTACCGTTGCTCCTGTGCCTGCCCTGAAGGTTTTTTGGGGGTGTGGGGGAAGAAGAGGAGGAGGAACAGCTAGAAGTAGAAAACCCATATTTTTATATGATATATATTTAAAGAAATTTTAAAATATTTGAGACGACATTTTAAAAAAGTTTCGGCAGAAGATTTAAAAATAAAAATTGAAAGATTCAAATAGATTTTTTTTCTTGTCTAGTTTTAACTTCCACTCTTCCAAGGCTTTGCTAGCTAGTCTCCTCTTTTGTGGCTGAGAGTAATTTGGACCTTCATTTATACTGTTATCTTGATGGTAGTTACAGATTACACCATGAGGGAATGAGGAAATCACATTTACAAGATTCAGAGTAACAGCCGTGTTAGTCTGTATTCGCAAAAAGAAAAGGAGTCCTTGTGGCACCTTAGAGACTAACCAATTTATTTGAGCATGAGCTTTCGTGAGCTACATTCGTGTTCTGATGAAGTGAGCTGTAGCTCACGAAAGCTCATGCTCAAATAAATTGGTTAGTCTCTAAGGTGCCACAAGGACTCCTTTTCTTTTTGCACATTTACAAGAGACTACCACGAAATATGATATTCAAATTAAAAAGAGAGAGACATGCACTGTTTTCACAAATGTTGGATGTAGTTGGTTTATTGTTTTGGGTGGCAGGGGGATGGCAATTTTATTGCTTTTTAGAAGAGTTATGTCCTGTCACAAGTTACAGCAAGCTTACTTTTTAAACTCACCCACACAAGACTGTTAGACAACTAAATTAATTTTAACTACAATAAAAGAAAGAAAGAGGACAAACAGATATGGCATTTGGATTGGTGTATTTTCAAGGCTGGACTACAGTGTATTATATTAGAATTACAACCAAAAATTTTACATAAAAAAAAGCTATTCAGTTTGCAGTTCACACGGGTATGAATGCCAAAGTTTTGACATAGCAAAGTTAGAGTTGCCAATGCATCCCCTAACACCAGCGACTTTGCATATGCATTATTAAAGTTATATCATATGTGACCACATACCCAATTTCCCCCAGGAAGGCTGGACATCGAGCTGCTGTTCAATTTTTATTTAACATGTCATCCCATGCACCACACTGCACTCCACTCAAATCCCTCAGTTAGATATGTTATCTGCCACAAATGTGCCTTATTTGGAGTAAGTGACATGGTTCCCCTACCACCATCCACAGACTGTGGCAAGATTCAGAAATTATGCTTTACAGAAGCAGGGGTTGTTTTCCCTCATTTAATAGAGCAGATGTGAACCATTCATAACATTGTTCCCAAAATGTCCACGTGCTCCTTCCATTTGGGCACTGCTATTAAAAAAAAAAATCTATAACCACCATTATTTTTTCCATAGCTTTTAGAAAGTTCAGATCATTTTACCTGCTGCTTTTTATGCAACTTCATCACACTCACCAAAAAGGTTTGAAGAATTTCTAAGTGCAGCTTTGAGCTGCACTAATTCAAGCCTCTTTCACTTTTGACCAAAGTAATTCAATTATCTTTGTTCTCAAATGACAGAAGAGTGAACTGCAGTAACCATAACAACTGAGAAAATTCATTACAGATTTTGCAAGCATATATAGCCTTTGTTTCCTCTTAGGTCTCTTGTATATTTCACTGTTCTTGAAGACAGTACCATGAAGACATAACATTGCCAGCGCGTTGCTAGTCAGATAATTTCTTGAGAATGTGGTGCATACAGTATGTTACAAAGATACAGTTCCTCTCATTGAAGGCCACATAGCTGGAGACAAGCTGCAAAGGTCAGCCAAACAAATCTCTTAGAAAGTTTCTTCTCATTTTGATTTAAAAGAAAATCCAGATAAGAATTAAACCACCAATGACAGGTTTGCATTTTGCAATCATTCAAGACTGATGAGAATATTATTGCTCCAGTCCCTCTGTTAGCACCATAAATGTATAATGTTATGAAGCATAGCAAAATCTGAAGAAACCCTTGTCAGCAATGACTAATTATACAGCCAATACTGATTTCTCCACTTCTCTTTTCTCTTAGCTGTCTGCAGCTGCAATGCTCTTCCTCTTCCTGAACAGTAGAGTGAACTTCTTGGTAGGTAGGGTGACCAGATGTTGCATTTTTAAAGGGACAGTGCCATTCTGGGGGTCTTTTCCTTATATAGGTGCCTATTACCCCCCACCCCGTCCCATTTTTTCCCACAGTTGCTATCTGGTCACCCTATTGGTAGGTGATGCCAATTCTAATACAAGTAGGTACTAGAATGAAGTGCTCCTATAGCAAATAATGATCTTTCCACACACCCCTCTTATGTACACTATTCATTTCAGGAGTTCCACAACATTAGAGCCAAAATCACTCATGAATCCCAGCTCTTTCATTATCAATCCAGTCTCAATCCCATTTTATTCAACAAATGGTCCAATGCTTAATACACAGAACTAGAACTCCAGGGAATTTGGTTCTTGCTTATCCTTCCATAGACTCTTCTGTAACTGTAGATAGCATTACTTAACTTCTCTGTACCTCAGATTCCCTTATGAAACAGAGGTAATATTTTAGATGGATGTTGTGAGGCTAATCCATTAACGCAGATACACCAGAAGTGTAAAATATTCTGTTACATTGTTTATTTCAAGTGATCATTAAAGGATATTTTTCTGGGATGTAATAAAGTGAAAAGTGGCTACACTAAAGTAGTAGTCCCTCCAGAGTGACAAACTGATTTCTAGAGATATTACAAATCATAGCTATGCCCATATGTGAATTTCAGTTTGTACTCATTGTGTGGTATATAGCATGCATGAAATGTTAATTTAAAATGAAGTATTTTTCAGAAGCTGTTACAAACCATATTTATTGTGTCCTCAAGATTTGAGCAATTGGAGTTTCTCACTTGGTGTTTCATTGGTTGAACATTTTGTCACTTGAGATAACTTTCTGAAGACATTAAGACCAAGGAAAAGTTCTGGAATTCTGCAGAACTCCATCAACTCATGCAGTGCAGCTAAACTCCAACTTATTTTCAAATTCAAATTACTCCTCTTTGAATAATTAGGCTACTTTTTGGGGGGAAATGCAAGGGCCAGGAGTCTGGAAAAAACAACAACTGAAAGTAAATCTGCATTTGTGCCATTAGCAAGTCTGAGTGTGCAAATATTGTTGGTACACCACAAACACCATCCTCTGCTTTAAAAGAAGTAGCACTTAATGACTTTTGCTTCAAATAATTCTGATAGGCTAACAAAAATTTCAAGGCAGGCACAATTTGCTGGCAGACTGAACAACATAAATCTCCAGCAAACTGAACGGAACACTACCATTGACATGTTTCCAGAACAGAGTATTAAAAAAAAATCTAATTCAACCAGCATCCTTGAGCCTGAACAGCAGAGTTTGCAGCCTAAACTTGAAATGAAACGATGCAATAAACTATTTGTCAGGAAATGTTAATTACTGGTCAGTATCAGCATGTCTGAACTGAACTAAAGTTCACATTAGTTATTAAAATGTGATTTTCATATTTGAGTTAAAGTAGCCTTGAGAAGATTGAATAAATATTCGGATCGAATTGTGCTAGGTGCTCTGTAAACATGAACTGGTAGAATTACATAGCTTCCATCGCTACTGTATTTGAGCACCTCAGTTTATGTATTCATTTATCCTCTACATCCCATGAGATAGAAACATATTATCCCCATTTTACAGATGGGGAACTGAGGCACCGAGAGATTAAGTGACTTGCCCAAGCTCACACAGGAAGGCCGAGACAAGGCAAAGAACTGAACTCTGATCTCCCAAGTCACAGGATAGCATCCAACAAGTGGGCCAATCTTTATTTCTTCTGTACATAGATGCAGTCCCTACTTCAAAACCTTACAATCAATATTGCTTCTTTCAAAGTTAATCTTAGAAGACGGAAGTCTTCAGCCACCATGCACTACTTTCAGAAATTATGGATACATCATTATATATGCAACCTTAATTTACAGCTGCATTTAGATAGTGGAAGAAGTGTTGCTTCTGTAGCCTATCTAAACTATTGCCCCAGGGCCAAATCCTGGTCCCAAACAAGCCACTGAAAGGTATGCCAATGAATTCTAATGGTCCCTGAATTGGCCCCTTGATTTACATACGAACTATAAAAGAAATTCAAGACTACTTTGCAAATTAGTTTAGTTCAAATGTATTTCACGTAAATACAAAAGCTCAGACAAATGCCTACAGAAACAAGAACTAGCAAGAAATTGTTGAGTATTCGCCAGTTCCCTTGGAAACTTTCATATTACAAATAGTTTTCTTTGCTCGAGATTTATCAGTCTTGTGATAGAAGTCACAGGTGCTTGGATAAACAGACAAACATGATCTAACTGCAGTGTTAGTTTCAGGATTGGATTCTGCTCTCATTTGCATCAACACAAGTTCAGAGTTACACTATGACCTACAACAGCATTACCAAGAGCAGCACTCAACCTCCTGCATCTGCTGAAAAACTGATTTGAAACTGATAATCATTGAACAAATATCCCCACAGGAATAGAATATTAGGGAATTGTTCTCTTTCTGCACCCAAGTTCCACCTGCATAGCAGTAACTCAAAGGTTGTGCTATAGTGCCATAAGGATATGATCAACCCACATTAGTGAGATCTGCATTGAGGGTCTTTTGGCTATCTCCACAACCATTTACAATGTTGAGAAGTGATGCCCTGTAAGTTCCCAACCAGGGCTTAAAAAATAAAAGCCACACAAAGTTTAATAAATAAAATTATTTAGGAAGTGCAAGCTGAACCCATAAGTTTAAGGAGCTGGCTCTGTGATGTTAAAAAAAGATACATAGTTAGTCTATATACTGATGTGTTTGACTCACTCATCACAGCTGCTACTGAAAAGCCTGTGGCAAATTTTCGGAAGAGAATTACCAAATAAATACTGTAGCTGAAACAAAAGTTTAGCACTGAGAAAATAGCTAGCATTGTGTTCAAGAAACCATCACTACTGGGAAATTGGAACTTGCATAAAAATCGAAGCGTATTTAATAATTTCAGCCATAAGCCAAGCCAAAGTTTCATCCCAAGCAGCTTTCTTCAGGCTGTTGCATTTAGAGCATTACTAGTTTAACAAGGCCACTGCCTCCATGAACACCCTCCATAACACAAAGAAAATACATAACCACTGTGCAACAAGATAATATTGAAACATATTATAACCTTTGAATATCTAAGTTACATTAGTTCACTCTCTTTAAAAACCTCCAGGATTTCAATATTTCAGCTACTCTAGAGTTACTAGCTTATGCCTTTGCTCTGCGTTGTGAAAGGCTGGAGAGTCAGCATGATAAGTATTCAGAGCATGGGAGAGTGATGACTCCTGAGTTCTGGTTCTGTCACTGACTCACTGTGACTTTGAGCAAGTTCCATAACAAGAATGTTTTTGGTTTTGGGAGGGATGTTTCCTGTTAGTGGTGCTGTACACGATAGAATCATAGAATATCAGGGTTGGAAGGAACCTCAGGAGGTCATCTAGTCCAACCCCCTGCTCAAAGCAGGACCAATCCCCAACTAAATCATCCCAGCCAGGACTTTGTCAAGCCTGACCTTAAAAACTTCTAAGGAAAGAGATTCCACCACCTCCCTAGGTACCTATTCCAGTGCTTCACCACCCTCCTAGTGAAAAAGTTTTTCCTAATATCCAACCTAAACCTCCCCTACTGCAACTTGAGACCATTACTCCTTGTTCTGTCATCTGCTACCACTGAGAACAGTTTAGATCCACCCTCTTTGGAACCCCCTTTCAGGTAGTTGAAAGCAGCTATCAAATCCCCCCTCATTCTTCTCTTCTGCAGACTAAACAATCCCAGTTCCCTCAGTCTCTCCTCATAAGTCACGTGTTCCAGTCCCCTAATCATTTTTGTTGCCCTCCGCTGGACTCTTTCCAATTTTTCCACATCCTTCTTGTAGCGAGGGGCCCAAAACTGGACACAGTACTCCAGATGAGGCCTCACCAATGTCAAACAGAGGGGAACGATCACGTCCCTCCATCTGCTGGCAATGCCCCCACAGATACATCCCAAAATGCCATTGGCCTTGTTGGCAACAAGAGCACACTGTGTACTCATACCCAGCTTCTCATCCAATGTAACCTCTAGGTCCTTTTCTGCAGAACTGCTGCCTAGCCATTCGGTCCCTAGTCTGTAGCGGTGCATGGGATTCTTCTGTCCTAAGTGCAGGACTCTGCACTTGTTCTTGTTGAACCTCAGATTTCTTTTGGCCCAATCCTCCAATTTGTCTAGGGCCCTCTGTATCCTATCCCTACCCTCCAGGGTATCTACTTCTCCTCCCAGTTTAGTGTCATCTGCAAACTTGCTGAGGTTTGCATCATCCTCCAGATCATTTATGAAGATATTGAACAAAACCGGCCCGAGGACCGACTCTTGGGGCACTTCCCTTGATACTGGCTGCCAACTAGACATGAGGCCATTGATCACTACCCGTTGAGCCCGACAATCTAGCCAGCTTTCTATCCACCTTATAGTCCATTCATCCAGCCCATACTTCTTTAACTTGCTGGCAAGAATACTGTGGGAGACCGTTTCAAAAGCTTTGCTAAAGTCAAGGAACAACATGTTCACTGCTTTCCCCTCATCCACAGAGCCATTTATCTCGTCATAGAAGGCAATTAGATTAGTCAGGCATGACTTGCCCTTGGTGAATCCTTGCTGACTGTTCTGATCACTTTCCTCTCCTCTAAGTGCTTCAGAATTGATTCCTTGAGGACCTGCTCCATGATTTTTCCAGGGACTGAGGTGAGGCTGACTGACCTGTAGTTCCCGGGATCCTCCTTCTTCCTTTTTTTAAAGATGGGCACTACATTAGCCATAAGTGCCAGAATTCTCATTTGGGGGTTTTCATTTCAAGACAAGACAAAAAACCCCAAGCAATTAGTGAAATCCTAATAGGAGCAATGATGGAACAATGATCAAATGCTCACTCTTCTAGGATCCCTATCTCCCTCTTTGCAGAACATTTTCAATAGCAAAATTCCACGACCCACAGAAGGTCTGTTGCATATTATGCATGAACTAAGGCAGGAAAGTCACACATTAGTCCAACAAACTTCAAACTTGACTGAAAGCACTGCACTGCCTTTAAAAAAATAACCTACAACATTCCTGAAGGAATGTTTGAATGCTAATAAAGCCCTACCTAGTACAGTCATAGTTAAACATGCTTAGCACAACAGAGGAGAGTACTAGTTCATAGCCAACTTGATGTTAATGTTACCTGTATCAAGTTTTACTATCCACTACACCACAATCTACTCCAGAGGCATGCTGCTTAAACTGGGAGGGGCAGAGGGATAGAATGCTCCCATTGTTATCCCTGTTTTTTGCTGCCAGCAGATGTGAGATGCTACTGTATGGAACAGCCACCTATGCTGTACAACTCCTATGTCCCAAAGTTCAAGCACTGTTCTGAAGTAAAAGCAGATGAGCACAAAGTTTGAAGTCAAACAAACAGTTTGATACCATATTAAGCTGTGGCTCAGAGATACATGACAATCTTATATTCCCCCTACTCTCAAGAGAGCAAGCACTCTCTTACATATAATCTAATGCAACAAATGCTGAAACCTGAGAATCCAAGAACCAAAACAATAATTCCCTGGACTAATGAAACAGATTATAGGACTGCTTATAGACTCTCAGTCTTGAGCTATAGTTCCTTACCGCCTTTGGTGTGTCACTTTTAAAAAGACATTTTGGACTTTAAAAAAGGTGGAATGTTTTGGTATGAATTGGGGATACAGTATCTATCTGAGCAAGCTTTAGATTATTATAGGGAGAGCAAGCAGCAACCCCATTATTAACCCTAACACCATCACAAAAAGTAGTTGCAACCTTTTTGTGCGAAGTTCCACCACCACCACTGTCTGCAACAGGCCTTTGATAGCTCTGGGGCTAGAGATAGAGTGCCATAAAATGCTGTTCAGGGTTGGCAGGGATAACGTGTTGAAAAATCACTGTCCCCCTTATGTCCTTTGCATGGAAGCATATCGAAATAAATGACCACCACACTAATGCTGGCTGCACACTGCCACCTAAGCAGCATTAGAAGAGATATGTGCGAGAGCAGCTGTAGTGAGCAGTGGGGGAGGAAGTTGAGTTGGTCAGGCTTCACCACAGATCCAGAATATTTCCCCCACGGGTATTTAATGGGACACAAGATTTCCGCATCTCCATGGAACAGGGCTAAGGAAACTGGCCCAGGCTTGCTCTGATCACATCCCAGACCCAGCACATAGTGCTGGAGTCGGCTACGTGTCCATGGTAAAAACTGAAGTCCATGTGGGGGCTCACCTCAGGCAGCTCCTGTCCCTGCCATTGCTGACACAGGCGCAGCCAGGCGCCTCTGCAGGCACACTGCCTCCGTCCCCGCTCCCCACGTGCTGATTCGGCTCCCAGCCCATTGGCTGGGAACCTCAGCCAATGGGAGCTGCGGGGGTGGTGTCCGCAGACAGAGGCAGCATGCCTGCAGAGCTGCCTGGCCGCATGGGACTCCCAGTCCCTGTTGCTGGGGAGGCACGGCCAGGCAGCTCTGCACACTGCCTCTGTCCCTGAGCACTAACTCTACAGCTCCCAGTCCATTGGCCAGGAACCTCTACTGATGGGAGTTGCGGGGGCGGCGGCAGAGCCACCTGGCCAAGCCTCCACATAGGAGCTGGAGGTGGGACATGCTACTGCTTCCGATAAGCACAGCATGGAGCCATATACCCCTTCCCACCCCCCCGCATCCCACGCCTTGCCCGAGCCCTGATCCCCATTCTGCCCTCTGAACCCCTTGGTCCCAGTCCGGAGCACCCTCCTACACCCCAAACCCCTCATTCCGCAGCACCACCCCAGAGCTCCTAAATCCACATTTAGCTGCCTATGGGTGGTATTTTTAAAACCACGCAAGTAACTTAGAAACACATGTCCCACTGATCGGCTCCTAAATCCAGCAATGCCAATCCTAAGTGTTTAAAAATCAGAGTCAGATCCCCCAAATCATGATTTTGAAATAACAGTTTTGGATACTTTGCATTTGCTTTCTGATTTGAGCCTTCAAGGTTCACATTTTTGAACTTTTCTCCATGATCACGAGGGCTGGGCTAAAGACTAAATGTGCCCAAGACTAAAACGTTACTCTGAAATCTAGAGGTTCTAATCTACTTTATCAAATGGAAGTGGGTTTCCCAACCACCTCACAAAAGGCAATTCTGTCTCTGCTCTGCATATGTTAATCCAAACAATAAACAAAGACTACTTGTTTACAAGACTCCCTTATGCAGTCTTCAACTTCTTCCTTACAACAAAATACATGTTAGAATCCGAGTTCTTTCCAGAATTTAAAGAAGTTCTTGATAGGCTAAGCAGAAAAAAAAACATTCATGTTATCCCTCCTCAGAACAGAAAGTAAATATGGATTCACATTTTCTGTCTTCTCCCTTGAGAAATGCTAGTCACTCCTTTACTAGTATTATGTTACTAAACCCATTTAGTGTTTAGTACTATTAAGTTACTAAACCCATTCCTAACTCCTGTTACAATATACACAGTTTGTAGAACCTCCCTTAGGAAATCACTATAAACAAATATGCTTGCAAATATATATCATGCAGAGTTATTTGTTGTTTTAAACTGAGTCAATGTTTATAACAAATAATGGTCCTTATCTGTAACTTATTTTTCCCCCAGTTGAGAGCTGCTGCTTTGATGTGAGGATATTTTCCAGTCTCATAATTACCCCTGCCCTTATCCAGTCTAGACTATAACTTTCCTTTAGAGCAGAAAACAATGAAATGTTTTCAACTGGATAAAAAAAAAGAAGCTCCCATTTCTTCTGCTTCATTCCCAACTGCTGGAAAGTTCTCCAGCTACCACCACTTCACAACAGCATCTTGTAGACAACCTTGATGGGCTGCACCTCCCTTCCAGCCCAACAATCCCCAGTGGCTCTGTTCTTCTCTTTAACTAAATAGGTATTTTTCACAACAGAAGTTTTGCTGCTTTCCCCTCCCAATAATCATAGAAGCAATGTGATCTAGAGATTAAAAGAAAGCCTGATCTAATCCTAGCTCTGCATTAATTCAAGGAAGCCATCTAACCTTTCCACATGTCTCCATTTACCCATCTGTAAAAGAGGTAACAATATCTGCCTGCCTACCTCAGAAGAGAATTGGGAAGCTTAATTTATGTTCACAAAGTGCATCAAGATCCTCAAAACAGGTTGTCTGAAGTATTTGTTGGTTCTAATATTCAGAAGTGCCTCTCATTCCTAACCAACCCCAAACGGCAGTATGCTAGCCAACTCTTGCTCAGTTTCACAATTCACCACTCCCAGTGTAACAAGTGGTTCATTTTCCCTAATCAGTGTTGCAATCCACTGTTTCTTTATGGCTAGTGGCAACAGTCTCTATTTTGTGCCTTCTGGCAAAATTTATGCCTTAAAGAGAGTGCCTTTTCACACTGTGCCCCTCAATCCCACATCTCTGACATCCAGCTGGACTCCCACAACACTGCGCCTCTCTCCAATCCCAGGCCCAAATTTAAAATAACGAGAGCCAAATTCTACTCCTCTTTACAGAAGTGACTCTCAGTGCTAGAAGAAAAGGAGTCCTAGTGGCACCTTAGAGTCTAACAAATTTATTTGAGCATAAGCTTTCGTGAGCTACAGCTCACTTCATCGGATGCATACCGTGCTAGAGAAGTCTGAGCCGAGTTATTCTGATTTCTAGCGATCCCTAGCGTACCGGCGAACAGCCTCGGACTCTTTAGCGGCTGTTTAAAGAAGGGGCCTGCACACCTTCCTCAGGACGGACAAAGGCGCTTCTCGGGACTGAGGTGTCTAACGGATTTTTCCAGCAACCTGCACCGGATGCCTAAAGCAACACTAAAGCTGCAGCCCAGGGCTCACTGACGAGCACGGACGCCTTACTCCGCCCGCAGCCCGCTGCTTCCCCGCGCCCGAAAAGCGCTCCCTGACCCGCTAGCTCTCGGCGCCTTGGTAAGCGAAGCCTCAGCCCCGGCCCTTCACTCCTCTGGAGGAGAGGGGTCCCCCTGGGACTAACACGCTTTTCCTACCGATCCCTCTCCGCCCCGGCCCTGCCTGGGGAAGGCAGGCGGCGCCTCAGTGGCGGCTCTGACCCACAGCCCTGGCACCCCGGAATGGCACGAGGGGCAGCCCGGCCAACCCCCCTCCCCCGCCCCCGCGCCCCGGCTGCGCCCGGGCGCGGCGCTGCCAGAGCCGGGAGGGGTCGGAGCGCGGCCAGCCCCCCACGAGCTGCTCCTCCAGGGGGCACCGCGAGGGGCGGGCTGCTCGGGGTAGCCGGGGGGGCGGGGCGCGGCAGCCCCCCCGAGGGCTGAGACGCAGCGACCTGCAGCTTACGCCGCCGGCCAGCCCTGGGCAGTGAGCCGAGGGGGCTTCCCCGGAGAGAGCCGGGGCCCTCGAACCGGGGGGCTGGGGGGTCCCCTCCCAGGGTGGGGTGGGGCGGCCCGGCGCCCACCTGTCCTCGCTGGCTGTGATGAGCCCGTCCTCCTTGGGGATGAGGAGAGCGGCGCTCACCGCGTCCTGGTGCCCCTCGACCTTGCTGAGCAGGACGGGCCGGCTGCTCTGCGGCCTGGCATGGATCTCGGCCGCCATCTCGGTGCGGAGCCTCCGCCGGGGGCGGCCCCTCCGCTGAGTGACAGACAGAGGTAAAGGCTCTACTCGGCGGAGGGGACTGGGGGGGGTAATACGCGATGGGTGCCCGTAATATCAGGTGTAGCGGCGCCACCGGAAGGACTGGGCGCTGGAGGATCCCGTAATATCACGAGTAGTGACGCTCCCGGAAGGAGTGGAGCGCCCCTCGTATCGGACTAGCAACGCAGAGCGGAAGGCCCAATGCCAGTCAGAGGCTCCCGTATACTCTGAAGTAGAGGAGCCTCTGAAAGGTCCTGACGCCGAGGATGGGCTGCGTATTCCCCAGAGAAGCAGGGCCTCTAAAAGACCCAGGGCAGCACGCAGCGTGATGGAGCTTTCCTACAAATAGCTCTGCACCTGCGCTGGGCAGATTAGAGGTCGTATTTCATAGAAAAGCTGGGAATTTTCTTTTGGGCGTGATGTGTGTATAAGGGTGAAGTCACCTCCTGCGTGATCCAGGAACCTGAGATGCCAGTGGTGCTGGCACAGGGCCCTGAGCACCAGCCTCCCACAGGCCCCCAATGGCAGCAGAGGACGATGGACCATGAGTAGGGTTGCCAACCCTCCAGGAGTGTCCTGAAGTCTCCAGGAATTATGGATTAATCTTTAAATAAAGATAATGTCATGTGATGAAATCTCCAGGAATTCATCCAATCAAAGCTGGTAACCTTAACTGTGAGCAGCCAGCCCAACCCAACCTTGTGCTTTCCCCATAGGGCTGGGAGCTCTCCAGGGCAGGGTCTGTTGTGCACAGGGCAGTACCTCTCTGAGAGCCACAGCCACCCATCAGACACTGCCAGAATGGGAGCAAGAGTGGCAGGTGCCCCAGAAGCCCATCCATGCACTGGGAACCAGGCTCTTCTCCTTTGGTTCTAAACACAGGTCTCTATCTCCTAAGATAAAGGAGAGCTCCCTTTACTGGCAGCAGTAGCTGATCTCTTATCCTCCCTGTGCGAGCCTGAGACAACTAACACATATGATCTGACACCGACACAAAGCCAACCTCCCCCTTTTAACCTACCCATTCCGTGCTGTCTCTAAATATTCAATAGCATGCCTGCTATTTTCTCCTCCTTTAGACATTTGTCTGTGTTCTGCATTATCAGCGCTTCACCACTGTGCAGAGTTTGCCTGGAGTACTAAGGCCTTTCCATGCTTCCTCTCAACCCCTGTGCCCCAGCCCTCATTAGGAGTTTCCCAAATAAATCCTGGCACTTGACCGTTGTCCTACATCTTACACCCAACGCCCACATTTGGAAGTCTCATAGTGGTAGGGTAGAAAATTTATGTCAGCCATGCTGGATCAGTAAATTGATATTAGAAACACTAGTGTTTACACTACAGTAATTTATTCTGTGGTATGTAAAGTTTCATGTGCCATTCATTTGTTCATATTATTTTGTATCATTGCTCCATGTTGCATCTCTCATATTTTGGCCTTGAGAGGTTGATACAGACCCAGCAGACCGCGCAGTGATGTGGTTCCTCTGTATCTGTGAAAGTCTCAATTTTAACATGGAACTGTGTGGCTGCTGCTGTCTAAAACTTAGTCTACACTTAAAAGTATGGCCAGGATAGCTATACCATCAAACCCGTCCTAGTGTAGAGACAGCCTATGCCAGCAAAAAAGTGTGGTTTTTTTTCTGGTAAAGGTTATGCTAGGTCAGTGAATGAAATAAGTGATATCAGCCAGTGTACTTTCCTATCAGTATAACTGCATCTATACGAGGGCTTTTAAAGATGTAGGAATGTTTTTTTTTTTTTTTTTTTTTAAAATCACACCCCTAAATGACATTGCTATACCAGAAAAAAAAATTGGTGTAGACCTGGCCTAAGTGCATTGATCACCTAAATGCTAGTTTTGTTCACTCTTAGGGTATGTCTACGCTATGAAATTAGGTCGAATTTATAGAAGTCAGTTTTGTAGAAAGCGTTTTTATACAGTCGATTGTGTGTGTCCCCACACAAATGCTCTAAGTGCGTATAGTCAGCGGAGTGTGGCCACAGTACCGAGGCAACCGGCAACTTCCGGAGCGTTGCACTGTGGGTAGCTATCCCACAGTTCCCGCAGTTTCTGCCACCCATTGGAATTCTGGGTAGAAATCCCAGTGCCTGATGGGGCTAAAACATTGTTGCAGGTGGTTCTGGGTACATATCATCAAGCCCCCCTTGTCTCCCTCCTTCCATGAAAGGAAGGGCAGACAATCGTTTTGCACCTTTTTTCTTGAGTTACCTGTGCAGATGCCATACCACAGCAAGCATGGAGCCCGCTCAGCTAACCGTCACCGTATGTCTCCTGGGTACTGGCAGACGTGGTACTGCATTGCTACACAGCAGCAGTTTATTTCCTTTTGGCAGCAGACAGTGCAGTATGACTGGTAGCTGTTGTTGACGTAGTCCTGGGTGCTCTTTTAACTGATCTCAATGAGGTCAGGGGTGCCTGGGCAAACATGGGAGTGACTCAGCCAAATCATTTCCCTTTTAAGTTTAGTCTCATGGAGATTGAGTCCTACCGGCAGTGCACTGGCTTTTAATCAACAAACAGCAGAAGATGATGGCCAGCAGTCAAAGTGCACCGTCTTCTGCCGAGCACCCAGGAGATGACAATGGTGAGCGATCGTACTGCACAGTCTGCTGCCAGCAAGTTGTATAAAGATAGATGAAGTGGATCAAAACAAGAAATAGACCAGATTTGTTTTGTATTCATTTTCTCCTCCCTCCCTCTGTGAAATCAATGGCCTGCTAAACTCAGTTTTGAGTTCTATCCTTGAGGGGGCCATTCAGTTTCTCGCAAAGCCACCCTCTTTGTTGATTTTAAATCCCTGTAAGCCAACCCTGTAAGCCATGTCATCAGTCGCCCCTACCTCTGTCAGAGCAATGGCAGACAATTGTTCCGCACCTTTTTTCTGTGCAGATGCCATACCACGGCAAGCATGGAGCCCGATCAGATCACTTAGGCAATTAGGAGCACATTAAGCACCACATGCATTATCCAGCAGTATATGCAGCACCAGAACCTGGCAAAGCAAAACCGGGCGAGTAGACAATGTCAGCGCAGTCACATGAGTGATCAGGACATGGACACAGACTTCTCTCAAAGCACGGGCCCTGGCAACGTGGACATCATGGTGCTAATGGGACAGGTTCATATGGTGGAACGTCAATTCTGGGCTCAGGAAACAAGCACAGACTGGTGGGACCACATAGTGTTGTGGGTCTGGGACGATTCACAGTGGCTGCGAAACTTTCGCATGTGTAAGGGCACTTTCATGGAACTTTGTGACTTGCTTTCCCCTGCCCTGAAGCGTATGAATACCAAGATGAGAGCAGTCCTCACAGTTGAGAAGCGAGTGGCAATAGCCCTGTGGAAGCTTGCAATGCCAGACAGCTACTGATCAGTCGGGAATCAATTTGGAGTGGGCAAATCTACTGTGGGGGCTGCTGTGATCCAAGTAGCCAAAGCAATCAAAGATCTGCTGATATCAAGGAGAGTGACCCTGGGAAATGTACAGGTCATAGTGGATGGCTTTGCTGCAATGGGATTCCCTAACTGTGGTGGGGCCATAGACAGAACCCATATCCCTATCTTTGCACCGGAGCACCAAGCCGACGGGTACATAAACCTCAAGGGGTACTTTTCAATAGTGCTGCAAGCACTGGTGGATCACAAGGGATGTTTCACCAACATCAATGCGGGATGGCCGGGAAAGGTACATGACGCTCGCATCTTCAGGAACTCTGGTCTGTTTCAAAAGCTGCAGGAAGGGACTTTATTCCCAGAACAGAAAATAACCGTTGGGGATGTTGAAATGCCTATAGTTATCCTTGGGGACGCAGCCCACCCCTTATTGCCATGGCTCATGAAGCCATACACAGGCAGCCTGGACAGTAGTCAGGAGCTGTTCAACTACAGGCTGAGCAAGTGCAGAATGGTGGTAGAATGTGCATTTCGACGTTTAAGAGCTCACTGGCGCAGTTTACTGACTTGGTTAGACCTCAGCGAAACCAATATTCCCACTGTTATTACTGATTGCTGTGCACTCCACAATATCTGTGAGAGTAAGGGGGAGACGTTTATGGCGGGGTGGGAGGTTGAGGCAAATCACCTATCTGCTGGTTACACACAGCCAGACACCAGGGCAGTTAGAAGAGCACAGGAGGGCATGGTGCACATCAGAGAAGCTTTGAAAACCAGTTTCATGACTGGCCAGGCTACGGTGTGAAAGTTCTGTTTGTTTCTCCTTGATGAAACACCCCGCCCCTTGGTTTACTCTACTTCCCTGTAAGCTAACCACCCTTCCCTCCTCCCTTCGATCACCACTTGCAGAGGCAATAGAAGTCATTGTTGCTTCGCATTCATGCATTCTTTATTCATTCATCACACAAATAGGGGGATAACTACCAAGGTAGACCAGGAGGGGTGGTGGAGGAGAGAAGCAACAGGAAGGGTGGTGGAGGAGGGAAGGACAAGGCCACACAGCACTTCAAAAGTTTAAAAAACTTATTGAATGCCAGCCTTCTGTTGCTTGGGCAATCCTCTGGGGTGGAGTGGCTGGGTAGCCGGAGGCCCCCACACCGCGTTCTGGAGTGTCTGGGTGAGGAGACTATGGAACTTGGGGACGAGGGTGGTTGGTTACACGGGGGCTTTAGTGGCGATCTGTGCTCCTGCTGCCTTTCCTGCAGCTCAGCCATACGCTGGAGCATATTGGTTTGATCCTCCAGCAGCCTCAGCATTGAATCCTGCCTCCTCTCATCGCGCTGCCACCACCTTTCAGCTTCAGCTGTCTCTTCAGCCCACCACCTCTTCTCCTGGTCATTTGGTGCTTTCCTGCACTCTGACGTTGTCTGCCTCCACACATTCGTCTGTGCTCTGTCAGTGTGGGAGGACAGCATGAGCTCAGAGAACATTTAATCGCGAGTATGTTTTTTTCACCTTCTAATCTTCGCTAGCCTCTGGGAAGGAGAAGATCCTGTGATCCTTGAAACACACAGCTGGTGGAGAAAAAAAAAGGCAATATTTTAAAAGGCACATTTTATAGAACAATGGGTACATTCTTTCACGGTAAACCTTGCTGTTAACATTAAATACATAGCACATGTGCTTTCGTTCCAAGGTTGCATTTTGCCTCCCCCCCACTGCATGGCTAGCCCCTCGTCCCTCCCCCATCCCCAGCAGGGAACATTTCTATTCAGCTACAGGCAAACAGCCCAGCAGGAACAGGCACCTCTGAATGTCCCTTAAGAAAAGCACCCTACTTCAACCAGGTGACCATGAATGGTATCACTCTCCTGAGGATAACACAGAGAGAGAAGTTTCAGAGTAACAGCCGTGTTAGTCTGTATTTGCAAAAAGAAAAGGAGTACTTGTGCCACCTTAGAGACTAACCAATTTATTTGAGCATAAGCTTTCGTGAGCTACAGCTCACTTCATCAGATGCACACTGTGGAAAGCGTAGAAGATCTTTTATACACACAAAGCATGAAAAAATATCTCCCCACACCCCACTCTCCTGCTGGCAATAGCTTATCTAAAGTGATCACTCTCCTTACAATATGTATGATAATCAAGGTGGGCCATTTCCAGCACAAATCCAGGGTTTAACAAGAACGTTGGGAGAGGAGGGGGAGGGTTAGGAAAAAACAAGGGGAAATAGGTTATCTTGCATAATGACTTAGGCACTCCCAGTCTCTATTCAAGCCTAAGTTAATTATATTCAATTTGCAAATGAATTCCAATTCAACAGTTTCTCGCTGGAGTCTGGATTTGAAGTTTTTTTTGTTGAAGAATTGCAACTTTCATGTCTGTAATCGCATGACCAGAGAGATTGAAGTATTCTCCGACTGGTTTATGAATATTATAAAATTCTTGACATCTGGTTTGTGTCCATTTATTCTTTTACGTAGAGACTGTCCAGTTTGACCAATGTACATGGCAGAGGGGCATTGCTGGCACATGATGGCGTATATCACATTGGTGGATGTGCAGGTGAACGAGCCTCGGATAGTGTGGCTGATGTTATTAGGCCCTGTGATGGTGTCCCCTGAATAGATATGTGGGCACAGTTGGCAATGGGCTTTGTTGCAAGGATAGGTTCCTGGGTTAGTGGTTCTGTTGTGTGGTATGTGGTTGCTGGTGAGTATTTCCCCCCAACCTGAAGCAAATACTCACCAAATACTTCAATCTCTCTGGTCACGCGATTACAGACATGAAAGTTGCAATTCTTCAACAAAAAAACTTCAAATCCAGACTCCAGCGAGAAACTGTTGAATTGGAATTCATTTGCAAATTGGATACAATTAACTTAAGCTTGAATAGAGACTGGGAGTGCCTAAGTCATTATGCAAGGTAACCTATTTCCCCTTGTTTTTTCCTAACCCCCCAGACATTCTTGTTAAACCCTGGATTTGTGCTGGAAATGGCCCACCTTGATTATCATACACATTGTAAGGAGAGTGATCACTTTAGCTAAGCTATTGCCAGCAGGAGAGTGGGGTGGGGGGAAGTATTTTTTCATGCTTTGTGTGTATAAAAGATCTTCTACACTTTCCACAGTATGCATCCGATGAAGTGAGCTGTAGCTCACAAAAGCTTATTCTCAAATAAATTGTTTAGTCTCTAAAGTGCTACAGAGAGAGAAAGAATGGATGTTGTTTGAACGCTAGCAAACATACACTGCAATGCTTTGTTCTACAATGATTCCCGAGTACGTGCTACTGGCCTGGAGTGGTAAAGTGTCCTACCATGGTGGATGGAATAAGGCTGCCCTCCCCAGAAACCTTTTGCAAAGGCTTTGGGAGTACATCCAGGAGAGCCGTGAATGCCAGGGCAAATCAATCATTAAACATGCTTGCTTTTAAACTATGTATAGTATTTTAAAAGGTACACTCACCAGAGGTCCCTTCTCCACCTGGCAGGTCCAGGAGGCAGTGTTGGGTGGGTTCGGGGGGTACTGGCTGCAGGTCCAGGGTGAGAAACAGTTCCTGGCTGTTGGGAAAACCAGTTTCTCCGCTTGCTTGCTGTGAGCTATCTACAACCTCATCATCAATCAATCATCATCATCATCCCAAAACCTGCTTCCATATTGCCTCCATCTCCATTGAAGGAGTCAAACAACACAGTTGGGGTAGTGGTGGCTGAACCCCCTAAAATGGCATGCAGCTCATCATAGAAGCGGCGTGTTTTGGGCTCTGACCCGGAGTGGCCGTTCGCCTCTCTGGTTTTCTGGTAGGCTTGCCTCAGCTCCTTAAGTTTCATGCGGCACTGCTTCAGGTCCCTGTTATGGCCTCTGTCCTTCATGCCCTGGGAGATTTTGACAAATGTTTTGGCATTTCGAAAACTGGAACGTAGTTCTGATAGCACAGATTCCTCTCCCCATACAGCGATCAGATCCCGTACCTCCCTTTCGGTCCATGCTGGAGCTCTTTTGCGATTCTGGGACTCCATCATGGTCACCTCTGCTGATGAGCTCTGCATGGTCACCTGCAGCTTGCCACACTAGCCAAACTGGAAATTGAAATTCAAAAGTTTGCAGGCCTTTTCCTGTCTACCTGGCCAGTGCATCTGAGTTGAGAGCGCTGTCCAGAGTGGTCACAATGGAGCACTCTGGAATAGCTCATGGAGGCCAATACCGTCTAATTGTGTCCACAGTACCCCAAATTCGACCCAGCAAGGCCAATTTCAGTCCTAATCCTCTTGTTGGGGGATTTTAAGAGCCCTTTAAGTCGAAAAAAGGACTTCGTCGTGTGGATAAGTGCAGGGTTAAATCGATTTAACACTGCTAAATTCGACCTCAACTCCTAGTGTAGACCAGGGCTTAGGAGCAGTAAAGGTCAATGTGTTCTTTGTTGTCTTGCCCTGTAAACCAGCCTCCTTACAAACCCCACAAAAGGAGAGGAAAGGAAGTTTGGATCCAGCTCAACTTCCCAGTTGTGTGAGAGGATGGGAAGAAAGACGGTCAGTCATTGTCCCACTCCAGACTATTAAGTAGGAGACAGGGCACATCTACACAGGGATAAAAGACCTGCAGAAGAACAGCAGCAGCTGGCCTGGGTCAGCTGACTCGGGCTGACAGGGCTTGGGCTGTGGGGCTCGATTTTTAACCCCTCAGGGAGTCTATAGATCTAAAAGTCCACCCTTGCCTGGTCCCAGAGTTCAGGCTCCCATGCAAACATCTACACAGTGATTTTTCAGCCCCAGAGCCTGAGCCCTGCAAGCCAAAGTCAGCTGACCAGGTCAGTCATGTGTAGATGTACCCAAAGAGGCCAGCCTGACCTCAGACTTTTGAGGGATTTCACAGACCCTTGGGACAGACTGCAGAATTTCAGGACTTCCCACGGCACCAGAGTTATAGCCGCTACAATTTCAAAAGTAACTTTGAAACCAATAGAGGAGGAACCAAGAGATGGGTCCAGTTTAGTCAGGCTGCAGGAAAGACAGTCCTTGAATTAGTGAGCCTCAAGTGACCATATGCGATTAAAGTAGAAGATCTTGTTCTCTAGTGCTTCATGGTTGTCATCATGCTATGTGCCATGGCTGTTTCGAACACCACAGTGGCAGTGGGAATAGAACTCAGACCTTGGTGTTCCAAAAGAAAAGGCCTCTGAAGTCATCGGACTTGTTGGCAGAACAGGGCCTATAACCAGAGTCACAGTTGAGCAATTTTCATTCCATTCAGGAGAGCACAGTGGTGTGCACGCATTCACCCACAATCCAGTTCGGACATCACATACCATTTTCCTGAGTTTAAACAAACAAAAACAGTATTTGAAGCCAATTTCTGTATATAGCTTCCAGAAACTACAGGGCAGTAAGGCTGTTCAATCTTCCACCACAGGTAACTAGGGGGAAGGATAAGCAGAGGATGAGGAGAAAGAAGTCAACAGAGAAGAGGGAGGATTATTCTTGGTTGGGTCAACAAAACTGTAGAGCCAACTTAGTTTCAGATTATCAGTGGCAGAGTGGTCAGTAATTGCCAACCCTGAGTATGGTTTTCAGAACTTTATCAGTCAAGTTTTACTTTGGATCCAGGTTCTGTTTGATCAAACCACAACCTGTCTTCCCTGGGGGCTGCAGAGGGAGTGCAATATGTAATCCCCTGAAATAGAGTTAATCTAATAGATTTCTAAAGGTAGTGTAAAAATATTGTACTATTTATTTATAGGTCTTTTCATCCATAAAGCCTACAGCATTTTACAAAGATGAATAAGCATTGTTGATTCCCTTTATTATGAGAGAGGAAACTGAGGCAACAGGAGAGCTGTGGGGCCAGATTTTCAAGTTGTTTTCAGCACCTGTAACTAGGGCCACAGTTTCAAAACTGCTCGGCCCCCAGCAGCTCCCACTTTGACACTTATGGCCAGCACCCAAAACAGTGAACTAAAAGATTTGAAAATTTAGCCCTAAATTTTTGGCCAAACTCAACAAAGAGTCAGTAGCAGTGTTAGAAGTTGAATTCATATTTCCTGACTCAGTCTTCCTCAGACCTAATACCCCTAACTCTTTCATAGGTTTTTTTTATGACCATGCATGGTGAAACTCTCTCCTCTTAATGACATCACTCCCAGCAGCCCAGTGCTCCCGAACTTCAGATTGAGGTGTTAGCTCAGTCCTCAAAGGGAAATGTTCTTAATAGGTCCCCTGTGCAAGGACTAAACGGCGTTAGACTGGGCCAGTTTCCTAGGCCTGCAGATGAGCTCTGTGTAAGCTCAAAAGCTTGTCTCTCTCACCAGCAGAATTGCAGAACACTAACTGTGGTATGTAACTTATGGCTTACATCAGCTTCTGTGCCAGGTGACTTGAGCTAATGTGACACCAATTTTTTTTATAAAGGCTCCAGAGGCAATCCTGGCAATTACAGGCCAGTAAGCCTAACTTCAGTACCAGGCAAATTGGCTGAAATTATAGTAAAGAACAGAATTATCAACCCGATCTGTTGGGGAAGAGTCAACATATTTTTTGTAAAAGGAAATCATGTCTCAGCAATCTGTTAGAATTCTTTGAGGGGGTCAACAAACATGTGGCCAAGGGTGATCCAGTGGATGCAGTGCACTTGGACTTTCAGAAAGCCTTTGACAAGGTCCCTCACACCAAAGGCTCCTCAGCAAAGTAAGCTGTCATGGGATAAGAGGGAAAGTCCTCTCATGGATTGGTAACTGGTTAAGATAGGAAACAAAGGGTGGGAACAAATTATCAGTTTTCAGAATGGAGAGAGGTAAACAGTGGTGTCTTCCAGGGGTCGGTTCTGAGACCAGTGCTGTTCAACATATTCACAAATGATCTGGAAAAGGAGGTAAGCAGTCACATGGTAAAATTTGCAGATAATACAAAATTATTCAAGATAGTTGGGGGATGGGGGGACGGAGAAGCGGGTCCTTGGGTGGAAGGGGCACTGGAGACTTAACATTGTCCATTTCGGACAGGAGCAGAGGTAAGCACAAAGCAGAAGAAACCTCTGAACTTCAGTTACATTACAAAACACAAATCTGGAGGCAGCTGTCTGTCTGCTTCATGGGTACCAAATTTTCAATCACTGGAGGTTATTTACAGGCAAAGACAGAAAAAAGCAGCAGTTCAGATCTGCCCTCAGTTACGCAGGTACTGCATCCTTTGAAGCCAATTCAGTCAAAATAACAATTAACTGTTAATTTTAAAAGTCTACATTAAAAGACAGTTGAGGCTGAAAAGTTAGGCGTTTAAGTTAGGGAATGCCCAAATTAATGCCAGAACTTTAATTCAGACCGAGGGAAGCATGTACATTAACATGTAGTCTCTAATTACATACTATTTTTTCCCCAGGACCTCTACCTCATTCAGAGCACAGGATGGATGGTGATCACTGAAGGAGCAGCTATTCAATATTTCTTTTGTACTCCTCATTCAATGTGTCCTTCCCTGGGGCTGCACCTTGACATGGTGGAAAGGCCGGTGTAGTCCAGTAATCCTGAGCACTATGCTGGTGGGAGCCCTAACTCCTTGTAGAGTCACCCAAGCCAGACAAGGCAAAGGACAAGGACCAGATGAAAGGCAGTGTGCTGGGATCTCTACAGTGGGGTTGAGGGATAGGTCAAGAACCTGTTGTCAAAAAGTCAAGTTATAGAACACAACAAGATTTTGCCCTCGGCCATGTCTGACAGCACGGGGAGGATTAAGATTCAGGGTGTAGCCCTATGCATTATTTAGTACACACCATCCTGAATTCAGAATTATTCATTTCCCCAAAGGTTTTTCTATGGTGCTGTCATCACATTACTCGAGTGCTTTACAAACATTGATGAAATTGTCTTCAGGGAGGTGAGTTGAGCTATTCACCTAACTAGAATCTTAAGTCAGTCATAAAAGCCCTGTATACACTTTAAGCATCCAGAGCCCTTTCTCTGCTGCACTTTACGTGAAACTGTTTTCAGTACTTTAGCAACTAAATATCTGTTTTGGAAGATGATTAATTAACCAAATACCAGAAATAATAGCTTAGCCTAGTGTACTACAGGAATGATGACTGCACATAAATGCATTTGTAAAAGAACAGCCATAGGCCAATTTCTGATATGGTTCTGAACTTCCCCAGGAGCTTCTTGAAAAGTCAATGTTTTTGGGGGCAAATTGTTGGCCTTTAATCCTAGTGGAGCATAGACTGAATCCAGTTTGTGCTACTGATTGAACCAAGATCAAAGGATCAAGAAAATAGCTGATCTGCGCAGTCTCGGTTCTGGTTCTAAGATAGATATGAACTTGTAACCATAGGGAAAAAACAGCTGTGGGTTTTGAAGGACTAAAAATCTACCAAAGCCCTCGGCTGGAGCTGGGGGTGACCTCTGGTAAACTTTTTGGCATATGTGAATGAATAAATGATCAATAACGGCTGTCAAGCAATTAAAAAAATTAATCATGCGATTAATTTTTTTAAGACTGTGATTAATTGTGCTGTTAAATAATAGAATACCATTTATTTACATATTTTTGGATGTTTTCTACATTTTCAAATAGTGATTTCAATTACAACACAGAATATAAAATGTACAGTGCTCAATTATTTTCACTGTAAAAAACAAAATAAATATTTTTCAATTCACCTAAGTACTGTAGTGCAATCTCTATCATGAAAGTTGAACTTACAAGTGTAGAATTATGTACAAAAAAACCCTGCATTTAAAAATAAAACAATGTAAAACTTTAGAGCCTATAAGTACAATCAGTCCCACTTCTTGTTCAGCCATTCACTCAGACAAACAAGTTTGTTTACATTTGCAGAAGATAACGACTCCTGCTTCTTGTTTACACTGTCACCTGAAAGTGAAAACAGGCGTTCGCATGGCACTGGTGTAGCCAGTATCGCAAGAGATTTACATGCCAGATGCGCTAAAGATTCATACGTCCCTTGATGCTTCAACCACCATTCCAGAGGACATGCGTCCATGCTGATGACTGTTTCTGCTCAATAATGATCCAAAGCAGTGCACACCAATGTATGTTCATTTTCACCATCAGAGTCAGATGCCTCCAGCAGAACGCTGATTTTGGTTCGGGTTCTGTAGTTTCCGCATCAGCACGTTGCTCTTTTAAGACTCCTGAAAGCATTCTCCACACCTCATCCTCTCAGATTTTGGAAGGCACTTCAGATTCTTAAATCTTAGTTCGAGTGCTGTAGCTATCTTTAGAAATTTCACATTGATATCTTCTTTGCATTTTGTCAAATTTGCAGTGAAAGTGTTCTTAAAACAAACATGTGCTGGGTCATCATCCGAGACTGCTATAACATGAAATATATGGTAGAATGCAGGTAAAACAGAGCAGAAGACATACAAATTTAATTAACGCATTTTTTTAAACGAGCGGCATCAGCATGGACGCATGTCCTATGGAAGGATGGCCAAAGCATGAAGAGGTATATGAATTTTTAGTGCATCTGGCATGTAAATATCTTGTGATGCCGGCTACAATGGTGCCCTATGAATACCTGTTCTCACTTTCAGGTGACACTGTAGTTAAGAAGTGTGCAGCATTATCTCCCGTAAATGTAAACAAACATGTTTCTCTTAGCAATTGGTTGAACAAGAAGTAAGACTGAGTGGACTTGTAGGCTCTAAAGTTTTACATAGTTTTGTTTTTTTACATAATTGCACACAAAAACAAAACAATCATGAAAAAGTGAAATTTACAAATGTAAAGAGATTGCACTACGGTACTTGTAAGAGGTGAATTGAAAAATACTATTTCGTTTATCATTTTACAGTGCAAATATTTGTAATCTAAGATAATATCAAGTGAGCACTGTACACTTTGTACTGTGTTGTAATCAAAATGGATATATTTGAAAATGTAGAAAAATCCAAAATATTTAATAAGTTTCAATTGGTATTCTATTAACAGTGCGATTAATCACGATTAATTTTTTGAGTTAATCACGTGAGTTAACTGCAATTATCGACAGTCCTAATATATAAGTTCATTCATATATTATATATATATGCATATGCACACACACACACACACACACACACACAGTAATGCTTTTATCTTAAGAATAAACATGCTTGCTTAGAAGGAGCTGCATGGTAACTAATAACTGTGAGCAATACACTGGTCAGTCTTCAGGGAGAAAGCAAAGCACACAGGCACTGGCATTTTAGGCAGTCTGGCTTGCTGAGCATTTTGCAACGTAAGAACTTTATTATGAGAATAGTGATTGTACCATGATCATCTTTGCTTTATGGTAATAACTGAACCTTTTATCTGTTACCTCCTTTTGCTCGGTGAATTGTCTCTCTCCTCTTGCCTGGTGACATAATCTTTTTTCCTTCTACACTATACTAATATGATTCTCTCCCTACTCTGGCTGTCTGTGTCACTATTTTGGAAATCTGGAACTTTAACATGCACATTTCCAGCCATTGTATATTTAATATAAAAGGACAGACAGCACTTGCTTCCACCACCCTCACCCCTGTAGATATTTCACTGAAACCATGACACATACCAGGCAAAGAATGACACTAACACATTGGTCTATTTTGACATGGTAGTTGCATAAAATACAGAGAGCTGGATTTACCCAGGTTGGCACAGGGCAGAGTCAAACTAGCCTTCTGTCAGCCTAGGAGTCTGTGCCAGAGAGAGCCTCACCCCACACCTGCTGCCTTCCCTCAGCATTTCTGCCCATAGCCCTCTTTGTACCTTTGACCTCTTTCCCATGCCTAAACAATTCACCACCCAGTTGACTCTCCTCTGCTACCCCTTGACTCGGTCTTCTGCTCCTGTTCTAGGTCGTAGGCTCCAGTCTGCTACTCTCAACTTCCGAATTCTCCCATCGATCTAACTACCAGCTCTCAGGGACGTGGATTTCCTACACCAGTGGGAGAAGCCCTCCCATTGGCATAGGTAGGGTCTTCATTGAAGCATTACAGTGAAGCCAAGCCCTATAACAGCTAAAGATCAATCAGACTTTTTGCTGCTCAACAACTTCCCTAGTCAGGTTAGAACAGCATGGTGAGTAGAGCTAGGCAGAAAATTTCAGTGAAAATAAAATGTGGATGAAAAACCAAGACACAATTTTGGTTTCCTCCTCCTTACATTCTGACCAAATACAGAGAAAAAAAGGCCTGGATATTTCTCTGGATAACAAGAATAGCCGAGTTGCAATTGTGACAAAGTGGGAATTTCCTGTAATTTTTTTTTATGCATCTTGTGTATGCGCCTCAGTTTCTCATATTTCACAAGAGTACCCAGCGTCAGGGGGAAGGACTGTTTGCTCTCTGGGCAGGCTAAAAGACATAGATATAATTGTCATCTAGCTGTCTGAGCCTGAATGCCTCATTAAAAAAAGGACCGGTCAAGGCAACTTCATATCAATGTAGAATGAGAGAAGACAGTGGCAAATCCAACCAGGAGGCCATAGATACCAAGACACCAATGACCTAGAGGGATACGGATTTCCCCACTGCTCAGAAAGGAAGTGCAGCAATATCCCCCAGCTGGAGAGGTGTGAAGTTCAGGGCTAAGAGTTGGCTACTGAAAGGAGGCTGGGCTCTCACCTGTGATCTGAGGAAGGAGGTAAAACAGAGAAAGACAGAGCTCGGCTGGGTTCCGGGCTAACTAGAAAGGACTTGGGCTATGCTCTAACCTTCCTTCCTCTATACCAACCTAAGGACTTTCTATCCTGCACTCTGACTAATAGGCACTACTGCTTTGACAACACTGAGTGTTGCCGCGAATGCTTCGCGTTAATCCCCAAAGAGTGTATGAGTCTCTTCCAGGAGTCTCTCAGTTGGCCTTGCTGAACAGAGCTCACAGTGTGAAACAAGAGTGCTGGAGCCCCTGAGCTTCAGTTTAAGGAGGCAGTAAGGCCCTGAAGAGATTCCTCCTAGAGACTGTTCCCCAAAGCTGGGGGCATAGCGCTGATACTATGGCTCCATAACAACAGCAGATAAGAGCTTTGAAACCAATATCCTTCAGGGTAAAAGTCAGCTACTAGCTACTGGGGGTTAGGAGGAACCTTTTCCTGGGGACAGATTACCCCAGAACTACCTGCTGCTAGCTTCTTCCTCAGACAGCTGGCCTGGTACTGTCCACTCTGTCAGAGATAGGATACTAGACTGGCTGTTCCATTGGTCTGATCCATTATAGCAGTTGCACTGCTAACAAAAATAGGATTTTGGCAAAAAATAAAACAAATATTTGTCACCATTGTTTTTGACCTTGTGCTGTCTCATTCCTTATGGCAGCAGGTACGAATCTCAAAGAGAAATCCAAAAAGTGTTGTGGTTGAATTTTCTTATATCTTTTTCCTTCTGCACTCATTGTTAGTGCAGAGCAGCTTTAATTTGTGGTTAGGGCTCCATAGGATACAACCCATCAAGGATCTACTATCTATCCTGAAGGATGACCCATCACTCTCACAGATCTTGGGGGACAGGCCAGTCCTTGCTTACAGACAGCCCCCCAACCTGAAACAAATACTCACCAGCAACCACACACCAGAACCACTAATCCAGGAACCTATCCTTGCAACAAAGCCCGTTGCCAACTGTGTCCATATATCTATTCAGGGGACACCATCATAGAGCCTAATCACATCAGCCACACTGTCAGAGGCTCATTCACCTGCACATCTACCAATGTGATATATGCCATCATGTGCCAGCAATGCCCCTCTGCCATGTACATTGGCCAAACTGGACAGTCTCTACGTAAAAGAATAGATGGACACAAATCAGATGTCAAGAATTATAACATTCAAAAACCAGTCGGAGAACATTTCAATCTCTTTGGTCACTCGATTACAGACCTAAAAGTGGCAATTCAACAAAAAAAAACTTCAAAAACAGACTCCAACGAGAGACTGCTGAATTGGAATTAATTTGCAAACTGGATACAATTAACTTAGGCTTGAATAAAGACTGGGAGTGGATGGGTCATTACACAAAGCAAAACTATTTCCCCATGTTTATTCCCCCGCCACCCGCTGTTCCTCAGACATTCTTGTCAACTGCTGAAAATGGCCCACCTTGATTATCACTACAAAAGGTTCCCCCCCACACTCTCCTGCTGGTAATAGCTCACCTTACCTGATCACTCTCATTACAGTGTGTATGGTAACACCCATTGTTTCGTGTTCTCTGTGTATATAAATCTCCACACTGTATTTTCCACTGAATGCATCCGATGAAGTGAGCTGTAGCTCACGAAAGCTTATGCTCAAATAAATTTGTTAGTCTCTAAGGTGCCACAAGTCCTCCTTTTCTTTTTGCGGACACAGAGTAACACAGCTGCTACTCTGAAACCATTTAATTGTAAGTCAAGGCTTTCTTTGAAGTAGTTAAATACAAAGCAAGTTCATACCTTGGCCACAAGAGGGTGCTATAATCATGCCTTGTTCATTATACATACCAAATCTTATAAAGGGTATGTCTCTATACACTTTACAGATGACAAATTTTATTAGCTCCCTGAAGAGGTGTTAATAAAAGAAGATAATATTAAATACAGAAGTGGATGTTTAAGTACTACCACATGTGATAAAGCCATCAAAGGCCAGGAAATTCACCAACATTATTGGCTCATTGAACCTGGTTCTTGTAGGATGATTTAAAAATAAAAGTTTCGTTCTAAAAAGAAAAAATGAAATGCCACTGAAAATACAGAGCAAATTCTTCAACTTCCCTAGCTCCTTATGTATGCTAGGCATGAGTAGACACTCTGCTATGAAAGATGCTGCTCAGATAGGCATTAATTCTATAAGGAACTAAGCACTATGATCCTGATCCAGCAGAGCCCTTAACCACATGCTTGAAGTATATAATTATTTGTTTCAGCAGAGCTCAGTCCCCAGGAGGATGATCCCATCCTATGGCGATGGGGACCAAAGTTGACAAAATGTGTAGGCTATTAATTGTCAGGTTAATAACTGAAAGGAAAAGGCCAAAACCAGAAGTGAAAGAGCAGCAGCACTTCAGATATACAGGCAGAGTGGAAATCTGGGGCTGGAGGCAGTTCTGTTACTGTAAAGCCCTCTACAAGTGGTCATCTGACAGGAATTGGATCATGCCCTGACAGTTACAGCCAGGTAGGGTTGGAACAGGGACACTGTAGTGAGGTCTGGCCTGACATGAGTGATTAACACAGGGAGAGAGGCCTCATTTTTTGGAAGACAGGATTAGGGAAGGAAATAAATTAGGCTGAAAACAATATTTGTGTTAAATAAGATAAGTAAATAGGTCAGCATGCTAAGACGACAGAATGTCTGAGCCAACTAAGATAAGAGGGAGAACATGCAGGGATCTATTTATGATGAAATAGATAACAAGGGAAGTTAGGAATGTAGAGATGAGGTAAAGAGCAAGCTGAACCATGGTCAGTGCATGCTGCACAGGGATTGGTTCCTGCCAAGTAACCAAGCCAATCCAAAAATGTGTGATGCAATGTATAGTAAATGCAATGAGATAGGTAATGTATATAAAGGGAGAAGATTTCTGTGCAACTTTGGAGCTGTGATGTACCCTGCATCTATCCCCCCTGCGTTTGAGTCTGATCAACTCAGCATAGCATTGCTGTATGGCAAATAAAGATATCTGAGAGATGAAGGCTGGAGTCGAACTGCGTTCTCGGGAAGCAGAGTGGAAAGAGGTCTCACATGGAATCCCAACACGTATCTGGAATGTACTGGTGACAACTTGGCCACTCTGCTCTCGCATACTTTTACATTTCATGGGGCCAGACTCTTTCCCCTCATTCTGGTGACCTTTGTGTTTCTCAGATGCCACAAACTGACTAACTGCCCAGCTAAGAATTCCCCTGGAACAAGGGGAGTTCAGGTGGCATAATGCTAGTGGAGCATGTTAGGTATAGAGCAGAGCTGCATTTCAGCAACCCTCAGCTACTGCATGGTACATTAGGGTCTATAGCCAACTGGTGCAAATTATATCAGTGCTGATGCAAATATGGCTTGTAAATCAAGATACCAAAACCAGCTCCTTAGTAGGCACTCCTCTTTCTAGAAAGAAGTGGATCTTGGCACAGGAAATAATCTGGCTCATTAGTATTTGCTTTTGATGTATCCCAAAATGTGTTAAGTGCTTCATAAAAGAAATCTGATGGTCTCATCCTCTTGCATAAACACTCTTTTGGTAGATAGTACACTTGGATTTGATGACTCTGCATTTCAGGGTCACTGAGAAATAGGAATGGAAATGAAAGTTCTGGAAGGTCTTGAAGTCCTGGCAGGTGGAAAAAAGTGTGTGGGAGGATTCCCAGCCTCTCTCACTAAGGAGCTAAAATTGGACCAGCAAGATTTCCAGAGGGATCTGAATGTAGCACGGGCCCACAAGTTTGGGAGGAAAACAATGTTGAGGTACTTTTATTACTCTAGAAGCTAAAAACACCTCACTCAGCCCATAAACACATATCAACAGTGCACAGAGAAGCATAATCAGCAAATATACCAATTTAGGGTTGTAGTCCAGAAGTGGTGGTGTCTGGTCTGATCATCTCCATAATGTCACCAGTAGATGGTGCACTTCCCTGGGACTGACAGCGGGATCCCACCAGTTGTATCTCTGATTTGCTATGTGACCTGAGTGATTTCACCTGTCTGTGCCTCTTGTCTCTGCCTAGGTGTGTCTATTTAGACTGAAAGCTCTTCAGAGCAGAGACTATCTTGCACTGTTTGTACAGCGCCTAGACTAATGGCATTCCAGCCACTATGATAATGCAAATCACCACCAGACAAACTGCAACCACTGCCTCAAACCATAAATGAACCATATTTCAGATTAGAGGCCTAAACTTAGAACCTGAATTATTAAACATTTTTTGATTTGCAAGTTTACAGCTAAAGCACTTTCCATTTTTTAAAGTGCGATAAGATGGGAAAATAGTTATTGTTTCCACTCCTTAGTGGAGGTTGCAGCTCTGTTCCTAGACGTGGATCTGAAATTCTTATTCTTTTTAACCTTTATTAGCCTTGGTCTACTACAGTACTATATTGCCAGGTGACAAACAGCATTTTAAGAGAAGTAACTTTCTGAAATTGGTTGCCATGGTTGAACTCTCTGGCCCAGATACTCAGCATGTGTAAATCAGCATAGTTTCATTGAAATCAATGGAGCTATATCAGATTTACACAGGTTGAGAATTTTGCTTTTTTCCCCATTAATGGCCAAGACTTAAAAAATAAAAATAGAACTAGGTTTAAGTGGGCCAGGCTGATGGCATATGCAGCATGCAAGACCTCAAGAATATTTCAAAAATTTAATAAGATTTAAGAAAAGCACGAGAGAAAATATTTTAAGCCTCTGAAATTATGAAAAACTTTACGATCCACCAGATGAACAAAATTTCCTTTTCAGAAAACAAATGAGTTCATTTCTAGTAGACACATTTAACTATGAGAAATCCTATGTAGCCACCCAGCCTCACTACCTTTAATTGCTTTCTAAAGAGGATGCACTTTCATATCCAGAGTTTCTTGATTGTAGCCCTTCTTGCAGGAAACAGTCACTGACTGTTCTCCCTCTGTTTCCTTTCTTCTTCCTGCCCCTCAGACTCACCCCAAAAAATGCAGATAAAATTATTTACCCATGTTCATTCCCTGCCCAGCGCACCATCCACATTTGAATAATACCTAGCTCTTATTAAGCACTTTTCATCAGTAGATATGAAAGTGCTTTATAAAGGAACTCTGTATCATCATCTGCATTTTAGAGATGGGGAAATGGAGGTGAAATATTTGCACAAGGTCACCCCGCCGCAGCACTGGGAATAGAAGCTACATTTCCTGAGGCCCAGGCCAGTGATCAATCCATTACGTCACACCACCTCTCTAAGGAAAATAGTTTCCTTCCTAAAGGATGCCAATAAGAGGTAGGTTGTAATTAAAAGCGCAAGTTCGCTTCCATATGGTCACTCTGTTTCCAACCTCTGTTTTGAATACGGAGGCAGAATTATTTTTCTACCATCACAGGGATGTAGGCAGGCTGGTTATTGTGGGATTGCACACATCTATAGGGCTACAGACAGCGTGGTGCCCCTTGAAGAAAAGAAAATAGGGTACAGAATCCTTTGAGTCTTTTGTGGGGTAGAGATCGAGAATTAGATGGGCTATGGAACAAACAGGGGCAGTGGGAGAAAAAGTGTGATTCGGGCCCAGCCACCACAACATTCTTCCTTTAAGTGAAGTTAAGATGGATGTCCAGAAACATGAAGGCATCAAAATTCCAATTTCCAGAAGGTCTTGGGTGGATACCCAAAAAGCCTTAAAGAACTGGGAAAACAGCCAGTAGACTGAAGAGACTATGGTGCAATAAGAATTAATGAGAAAAACACAGCACAAAGCACAAGCACAGTTCAGTGCTAAAGCATCACTCTATCAGTGGCCATTTGGATATTTTATATGAAATAACTCACTGAACTCAAAGTCTGTGTTTGTGGGAACAGTATTGTTGCTGTCAGAGGTTTATCACAAAAACACCCTTGACTCTGCAGGGATCTATAATCTTTACAGTGGCCAATCCAGCCACTAACTTTTTAGATACATATTTCTCTCCCTTCTCCCAGACCTTCTGCTTATCCCTCTTTTAGACTAAGGGTTTGGAGAAAGTCAATAAACAGAATATATCTTGTTCAGACTCATTTTATCACCTTTGTTAGACATTTCAATCAGCTTTTCAGCCTTGTGTTACTACTGAAACAATTCTACAACGGGGAGCATCAAGAATTGTGGAATTCAAGAAACGAGTCCTAGATACTAAATATTTCGACTGCGGATCCTAAAATTTGTAGGCGGATGGGTAGATTTCACTGACACTGTCTTTGTTTAGCTCTGTGCTGCTGCTTTTACTTGGAAAATTGTTCACTAGTCCCAGTCCGATTCAATAAATGACATGTCACTAAATTATGAACAAAGAGGTCACAGACTCCACAACTAAAGATGAAAAGGTTTCTGTTGAAAATCCAATTTTGACCCCTCTTCTGATTTTCAAAGGAAGCCTTCCGGTGTGCCTGAGGATTCAAATACTTCATCCCATGCCAAGAGAAGGGTTTTTTGTTTACTTTTTGCAGTTTTGGAAGGGAAGGATAAAGTAGTTGTTTAAGGGGAGAAGAGGGCTAAGTTAGGACACACAGTAAAGTTGCTGTTTTTCATTTCTGGAGACATGAACACTTTTTTGGTCCCCACCCCTGTAATTCAAACCCTTCTTATCGTACAAAGTTCATACTGTTTATTCTCACTGATAGCTCCTGCCCAAGTCCTGTTTGATAAAAAAAAAATTGTTTATCTGAAAACCCAATTTATAGCTGAAAAACAGTTTTAATGGAAATTTTTGACCAACTCTTTAACTTCTAGTCAGATGCCTGGAAAAATTGGAAAGTCCCATAGGGAAGAGCAGAGCTAACTTACATTTGTGGGTTTAAAAGGGCTTAGAATTCAATTTTTCCATTTAAGCAACTAACACACGTGAGCCTCATCTGGCTCCTCTCTGCGCTCAGGCTCCCTATTTCCATCCTTACCTTTAGACTGCGTCTAATGGAGGTGAGGCTTGCTGGCCAGAAAGGTTCACCAATACAACAAATTAGGATCAGTTACACAACTAGGCATCTGGAGTAGCTAGACCCAGCTCCTGTAATTCAGTGCATCATGGACAGAGATAGGGAAGAGGATCTGGTTCCTACTGACTTCCCCCTCAACTTCTTTGGTGGTTGTAGGCAACGAGATCTGGCTTCTTCCAAGAGTTATCTACCATCATAGGGCAAGATCTACCTCCTCCCAACATCTTTGGGGTGAATTAAGAGGTGAGCAAAAGAAGGGGCACTCTCTAAAGAGGCAGCTCAGCTTCATTCAGGCCCTCTGGTTTACTGCTCTTAATGTACACAAATGGGAGTCAAGGTTCAGTGGCACTTGGGGCTAAGCCTAGTTAGCTGCTTTGAGAGCTGTACTAACATACCGGTTTGAAAACAGGTCTGCCTCACTGTAGTATATAGGGACTAAAATTTCAGAGCACTCCTTTCCCCACCCCAGAAACACAGGGCCCTGCCAAAGAGTGAGACTAGTAACAGCTTCAGAGTCAGGGAGCTACAACGGCTCTCTGAAGGCCCCCTTCCTACCTCCTGTTCTGCACATATCTTGGTGCGGGAGAGAACCTGGCCCATGTTGGCAGAAGGGTTACAAATGCTACTGACTATGCCAGCAGTGCTTTATTAAATTTCTTGTATTCTTCTTTAAGCGGACTCTCAGAAGTTACAAGCTTTATTACCCGTTGTCTGCCACACAGCACAGAGCATATAGTGCTACTTCCCTATATAGGTACGACTTCTCCACATAAGATCTCCTGAAAATCACAATCATTTTCTAGACATAAATGATCAGATATTTCCTTATTCCTGCTATTGCAAATAAGCAGTTATCAATGTTGACAGCTTATTTTAATGAGACCCAGTCCTGATATCTCATACTGCTGATAATTTAAATCCGGGACAGATGCAGATGTGCTTGTTATGTGGAACTATCATTTTCTTCAACTGCTAAGTTAACATACTAGTTCACACAAGTTTTAAATGCTCTTAGGCTTGTGATAAACACAATGGGCCCAACTCTCCACCACTCTGCACCTTATGCAGACAGTTACGCCAATGCACGTGTGTAGGACTCTACTGCAACAGAATGGGAGCATTTTATCCACACTGAGTCTCTGTTGCCTTGCACCAGAGCAGACCCCAAGTCACAGGGATACATTTGCTCACAGAGAGGTGATATGAGGGACTCAAGAATCTGCTCTTTCCATACTTCCAGCCCCACCCCAACTAATTACACAAAAATGCTCTCAAACAAGTAGGAAGGCAACTCAGTGATAAGCAAACCCATCACGTGCTCTTCCTTGGAACACTTTGCTAATACACTGTTCCTAAACGATATCCTCCAGGTGTTGATAATAATACTGTTTAACTTGCATCCTTTGAAGTGTGGGAAAGGACCTCGTAGGGGGGAGCTGAGATCTTCTCCTCCGGTACATTTTTGAAAACACCTGCCATTAGGTGCAATCTGGGGCACTGCAAAGACAAAATATTTGCTCTTCAAACATATTTTTGAAGCCTTAGGGATAAGTCATCCACGGCAGGACTTGTTTAGCAGATTGCAGAGAGGCTTAGCTCCATCAGGCTAGGGAAATCAAGAAAACCATCCTTTCAGTTGGTGGCAGAATTTTAACAAGTGGCTCCCAGGAGTCCTGCCCACAAATGCTCACCAGCACATTGCTGTGATACCTTGGCTTCTCTGACTGTTCATAATGCATTTTATTTTTTCCTTTGTACAAAAACAGATATAAAATTTAAATCCAATACAAAGTGAATACTAGCAATGACAAGTTTACATTACAGTAAAATAGGACGTCAATGCAAATGTGTTATCAAGACATTAGTTCTTTAAAACTTTACCTCAGTGTTACATGCATTATATAAAATAAACTGCTAGAGCTTTTCATCTAGTTCCACAAAAGATACCCAGTCATCAAGCCATTCAAGGGCAAAAATAGTGTTGAAGGGACATCTACAAACCCAAAGACATTTTCCACAGAAAAATCAATGCTAACAGAAATGGTTTGTTTAGTCATGCTCTTGTTAAAACCCTCCCACAAAAACTATGCATAAAATTCTTAGGACAGAAAAAGCTCAGTAAGTTTGTTAGCATAGGCAACCATTCAGTAGTTCAAAGAATCTTTTAGACATTTTGAAAAGGTATCATAGTTTTCAATTTGTATTTTCCCACAAAACCAGAACTACATTGACTCTTTTTTCAAAATCTAGTCACAGCAGGCTAAAAACTAGTTCTTGAGTGAAGTGAAAGTAGTGTACGAAAATATTTAACGGAACTAGCAAGGATGTATCAAATGAGTCTCTACTTTGCTTCTTAAGGAAAACCTTTTCCGTACTCAAGGTTTGTTTATTTGTCCCATAAACAAGACTGCACCTAAGGGAGTAAATAAAGACCAATATTACTACATATATCCAATTTGTAAGTATTGTAGAGCATTCACTGAAAAATACATTTACAGAATGCATTCAAATAAAATCTAGGTAAGAAGGCTGTTTCACACTCCATGAGCTTTCTTTGTTTTGGTTAGGGGAACTGTAGATTAACAAACTATTTGTTTTTAGGTGAGTTTGGAGTGTATACGAATATAGATTCTCCCAAGACCCTCCCATACACTTTAAGGTCAGAAGGGACCATCATGATCATCTAGTCTGACCTCCTGTGGAATAGGATTTCCAGTTCTTCTGGTTTATTTTAAACAAAGTTAAAAGCATAATACAGAAGCATCTTTTGTATTTGTTTTAGCAGCACCTACTGGACAGCTTCAAGCTTTCCCACCTAGAAATTACAGTTTGCATGTAGTCATTATACTGTATGAACTCAACTTGCACGCAAAATAATACAAACTTTGCTTACCTGTAGGATTGTGACGGATGAAAAATACAAATGGTCTGTCTACTATAAACCAAGGAGGGGAAGACCTGGCTATTAAAATTGCAGCTTCCAAAGAAAGTGAAAGAAGAGAAAAATGGGATGGAAAATTAAACAAGCCAAACACTATCACACTACAAACAGTGCAAATATGAAGCATCAAACAGGTTTATGATTTGCATTCGATATTTGTTTGCTCCTTTAGATGTTCCATTTCACTATCATGCATCAGTTTATTAATTGTTTTATAATCACCAGTGGCAGCATGGGTCAGCCACAGGAGGCCATTTTATCCAATGCTATCTATTGCAAATGAGCCTTCTTATATTGCTCACCAGAACCACACAATCCATTCAAAAAAGAGAAGAACATCAAAATTCAAGATTGTTCCCCTACAGGAAAACCCAGCTGCCATCTTAGAGCAGTGTGGCATAAATGCCTGCCTCTGGAACAGCACAAGGAGGCATATTAGGAGCCAAGGATTTGGCCACTAAATTTTAAACTTGATGCTGTTCTATAGGTAGCTAGTGGAGTGAAGAGACGGTTTACAATTTGTGGAAGGCTATGTTTAACTAATTCTGTATTGACATAAAATTCACTTAAAAACAAAAAACCACCTCTCAATGGTAAAATTCACTTGATTTTTTACTGTCCTTTCTGAGTACGTGCTTCTGCTGAAGTGATCTCAATTTAAGCGTTCACAAAAGGTTTCCCACTTCAGAGAAAATCTAATTAATTTGTTTTAGTATAGTTACTTTTAATTAAGGATTAAATTAAACCAGAGAGAGAACTACTTACTTGTTGCTGCAGAAGCTTTGGTTCCATCTTCACTAACTTCAATTTTTGCTTTTTGCAAAATATGAGATACATGAAGGCTTTCCGTTCCTGTGTGACCAAAGCAAGAACAGCACTTGTATTAACATGCAGTTATACATTTTCTTTACTTTACATACAGTTTTCCAAAGTAGTAAGTTTCTTGTATCTGGTAGACCAACTGTATAGCAGAGCATGAGAAGGCTGCTACAATTCTAGCACAGACTAGGGTTGCCAACTTTCTATTCACACAAAACCAAACACTCTTGCCCTGCCCCGCTGCATGCTGTCTCAGAGGCCCTGCCCCCCTCTCACTCCATCTCCCCCCTTCCTTCTGTCGCACACCCTCGCTCATTTTCACCGGGCTGGGACAGAGGATTGGGGTGCAGGGGATGATGGCTCCAGCTGAGGGTGCAGGCTCTGGTGTGGGGCCAGAGATGAGGGATATAGGATCCAGGAGGCTGCTCTGGGCTGGGACCCAGCGGTTTGGAGGGCGTGAGGGAGATCAGGGCTCGAGCACAGCGGCGGGGGGGCTCTGGGCTGGGACTGAGGGGTTCAGAGGATGGGAGGGGGATCAGGGCTGGGGCAGGCGCGGGGGAGGAGGGTCGAGGTGCAGGCTCCCAGCGGCACTTACCTCAATCAGCTCCTGGAAGCAGCGGCATGTGCCCTCTCCGGCTCCTACGCAGAGGTGCGGCCAGGCGGCTCTGTGTGCTGCCCCATCCGCAGACACTGCCCCCCGCATCTCCCATTGGCCATGGTTCCTGGCCAATGGGAACTGCAGAGCCAGTGCTTGGGGCGCAGACAGCATGCTGAGCCCCTTGGCTGCCCCTATGAAATAGGAGCTGGAGTAGGGACATGCTGCTGCTTCCGGGAGCTGTGTGGACCCATGGCAGGCAGGGAGCCTGCCTTAGCCCCGCTGATCGGACTTTTAACAGCCTGGTCAGCAGTGCTGACCGGAGCAGCCAGGGTCCCTTTTCGACTGGGTGGTCTGGTCGAAAATTGGACACCTGGCAATCCTAGTAAAGATTGAAATCATGGTGTAGGCAAGAGGATTTTGTCCTGTTGTTAAGATGCAGTTGCTGGATCTGATCACTACAGAAGCAGCCAATCTGATGACACCAAGCAGAGAAAGCATACAATATGCTTCATGTAAAGGAATGGATTAGTGGGACTTCTGCGTGACTGTTTCTTATATAACCGTAGTATATCAGTTGTTAAATTGAGAAGTATTAACACAGGCACAATGTTGCTATTAGTTAACACATACATTAGCCAAAGCACAGAAAGAGTGCTAATATGAAATTTAACACACTAAACAAGTCTGCTATGGCATTTGTGTATACATGCCATTGCAGTATTAGCACATGCTTGTGTATATAATTAAAACAAACACATGGTGATGGACAATGTCCAAAATCAGAATCTTTTGCCCTGGCTTTATTTAGTGATGCAGAAATCAGTGGCACAATTCACTCACTGATTAAGTGCATTATGTTTATGATGACAGTAATAAAATAAATGGGATAGAAAATGTCTAGGTGACTGGAGGACATAGTTTACCCTAAAGATGCAGCAACACAAATCATTTTTAAAATCTTTGAAATCATGTTACAATCTTAGATTCTGAGCTTATTTTGTGGTTTTAAAGGTAAAACTGAAAATTTGTAATCAGAGTAATTTTTTCTTAAATACAGAAATTATAGCAACAGGTAATACAATTTAAATTCATCCTGAGTACCTTAAAAACTGTTTAAATAGAACACTTTGCTTCCAATAAAATAAAGGACCAAGGGCTCACAATTAATTGCAGTAAACTCACGTGATTAACTCAAAACAAATTAACTCAATTAAAAAATTAATCGTGATTAATCAGTTTTACTTGCACTGCTAACCAATACCAATATAAATTATAAATATTTTCTACATTTTCAAATATATTGACTTCAGTTACAACAGAATACAAAGTGTACAGTGCTCACTTTATATTATTTTTATTACAAATATTTGCACTGTAAAAAGGATAAACAAAAGAAATAGTATGTTTCAGTTCACCTCATACAAGTACAAGAGTGCAATCTCTTGATCATAAAAGTGCAACTTACAAATGTAGAATTTTTTTTTTTAAAATAACCGCACTCAAAAACAAAACAATGTAAAACTTTAGAGCCTACAAGTCCATTCAGTTCTACTTCTTGTTCAGCCAATTGCTAAGACAAAAAGCTTGTTTACATTTACGGGAGATACTGCTGCCTGCTGCTGATTTACAATGTCACCTGAAAGTGAGACCAGGCATTTGTATGGCACTCTTGTAGCCAGCATTACAAGGTATTTATGTGCCAGATATGCTATACAGTCATATACCTCTTCATGCATCGACTTGTACATTGCACTTTTATTACCGTGCAAATATTTGTAATAAAAATAATGTAAAATGAGCATTCTACACTTTGTATTCTGCGTTGTAATAAAAATCAACATATTTGAAAATGTAGAAAAACATCCAAAATATTTATAATAAATTTAAATTGGTATTGTTAATGTTTAACAGTGTGATTAAAACTGCAATTAATTGCAATTAATTTTTTTAACCGTTTGATAGCCCTAAAAGGAACTTAATCTCTTATTTCAAGTGGAGAAGTGTATAAGAGATATAAATGAGTTGTGTTAACAAGCAAGGTCTTTTTGTTTTGGATGGTTTTTTTTTCCCCCCCCGAGTAACTAATCAGAAATCTGATGGCGACATAAAATTCATAACCACAAGACATCCAGTTCTCTTTTAGAAGTCAGTGCTCCATTGTCAGAAAGAGAAAAAAGTTTATGGATCAATTAGGCAGTTCAATGACTGTTCCATTTTTACTCAACATTACCATCAATTTGGCAGACATCCTTCCTTTCTCTCAAGTCTGTTGATGCAAAGTTTATAAAACAAATTGTAAAAGAAAAAAAGGGCCTCAATTACATCTTCCATTATGGTCTCATCTAACATGATTTTTTTGTAAGCCAAAAGGAAAAATATTGAAGAAAATGTACGACTCTGACTGTGAAAATGCCTCAACATTTTATTTACTTCTCGCAAGACACACCATATGGTTAACTTTGTTATTAATTTAGAAGTTTGCCTTTTGGTGGAAATGTTTCAAAGCAGCAGGTTGTTTTAATAATTGCAATTGTAAAACAGCAGTTCTAGAAAACGTGAACAAAAACCGGAAGAAGAAGAATTTAAACAAGACAACCTACTTGTTATTTTTGCAAAGTTTGCCTTTGACTGCTCAAACATATCTGTAATGCCAAGTACTTTCAGAGGCTCCTTTAAATCTGTTTCTGCTACTGCTGTGAACCTGATTGCAGCATGCAAAATAGAAGAGACATCAGAATTATGACTAAATGTTGCTTTAAGTGCTGAGAAGGACTATAGAAGAATTCCTTATTTTGGGGGTTGGGGGGGAGAAGAGACTGGAAGATATTAGTACTCACTTGGGTAAAATAACTTGCACTCTCTTTTGTATCATGGTTGTCATCCAGCTCTGTATTGTTTTTGTGCTGATGTGAGGAATGATGGCAGAGAGAGGGGTAGTGCTTTCTGTAGGCAGAGCAATCAACATACTGATGCTTTCGCCATGGTAAGGCAATTCAATTATGTTATACCACAAGTCATTTGGGGTACTTGTTGTGCCTAAGGAGAGGGAGAGAGAGAAGTCATAATTCTCAAACAGTTAAAAGCCTTCAACCTCGGATATTCAAAAGCAGTAGTGAGTAAAAATGTTAAACCTATTGGCAAAGCTTTAATATTATTGTAACTGTAAAGTCTCAATGTCACAGTTGGGTTACCATCTTCCAGTAGAGTTCACTTACATAACAAGCATGGAGTCTATATAAATGTTACATTTGATAATGCAATGCAGATAGAGCCAAAAAATCTACTCTATGGTGTCTCAGATTAGTTTCTACAAGTTACATGAATATTACTTGGTGGATTGTTGGAGTTCCTTTGAAAATATAAATAGCCATGCCGCAGCCTGCTTCAGAGTCTCATCAGCATCTACTGAAACGGTAGTGGGTGGGAGACATGATGGAAATAAAAGACCATCCAAAAGAGAGCATGAGATTCCTTTTGTAAAGCAGGTTCTCTTTTCCTCTAAGGACTATGGTACACTGGGGATCAGAAAGAGTCTTTAACAGTCTCTGCCAACTGCCACACCATCTGCATTTGAACCCCTTTGAATCTTGTGCTGCTTCTGAACTGTGAGTAAAAGAGCCTACTGCTACAGTTCACCAAGGAGACTCCCCTGGAAACAGTAAGGTAGGCAAGTAAAGGACACAGATAACAATAAGAACAGAGGGTAGCAAAAAAAAAAAAAAAAAAAAAAAAGACAAGCTTAGGAACTTAGATATTGCCCAGGATAGGACTGCCAGCAGTTTGTAAGCACATGATGCACAACAGATTGTAGCAGGCCACTGACTATCTGTAATGTGCAGGACCATATTCAGTGGGTAAACATACATGGGGTCTCATCCAAAGGCCACTGAAGTCAATAGGAGTCTTTCCATTATTATTAAAAGATGCAAAATCCTGTTAGTGTTTTAAAAGGCAGTTTTCAGTATGGGATCGTTCAAAAGATTATTGGATTTTTTTGTCCCATGTGATGCTACTTTAGCAGCAGTTTATTGTGGCTAGACATAAATCCAATGGTGCATCCTAATAAAACTTTCCAGCATAAACACCTACATACAAATTATGCTAGCATTCAAACTGCTGCTGGTAATCCACCAGGGACCATAACTACTCTAGTTAAAGACCATAATTACATCAGTAGCATACTATTATGAGCATAGTAGCATACTATTTCCATACCACTTGGAAACAAACAAAAAACCCAGACTATCGTCTTCCTTGTTCTGTTACGGGACATTAGGACATGAAACTGAAAGTACTATGCAATAACACTAACAGGGCTAATGAAAAGCACAACAGGCTTGTTTACCAGTTGGAAAAGAAAGTAGAAAAAAAAAGTCTAGCTACTTGAATGGATCTTGATCAGCAAAGAATATATATGGAGACAGAGTTACAAGAAAATAAGTGGTCAAAAAGGCTAAGGGAACTGAAAACCATTTTATATGTTCCAGGATACAATTTATCTGGGAAATGGACTAAAGTTCTCCTTATTTTATAGTTAACAGAAAAAAGGAAGAAGTTAACAAATTAAGTTAATCACAAACTTGTTTCACAATAACATCTCTTCTCACAAAAAGAAAGCAATAAAAAGACATCCTGAAATTTATTCAAGAGTAAAGAGATTTCCACAAGTAGCTCCTATTGCTGGTAAAGCATTACACACCATAATAGGCCTCCAGCCAGCTCAGCTCATGCTAAAATTCTTAAAAGACCCCTTTAACTATCAAGACACTAACTGGTACTTTAACAAAACATCACAGGTGTTAGTCATGGAGGATTACAGCTAGCAGTTTATCTATAGATGTCCCATCTCAGAGGACTGAATTGCAACTTGAAGATCCATTAGCAATCTGAGAGTCTTTCCTATGTCTAATTACTAGCATTTTATTTAAATTAAATTAAATAATTAAAGCTAATTATTTTCTTTACTTTCCTGGAGACACGTTGGAGGCTGATAGACTCTAATAGGTTGGTTTCCTAATCAAAGAGATTCCTTTTTGTGACAGGGAATCCCTTATCAACTAGAATTCTTACCATCATCAGCTGGGTGGACAGCATGCTGCCTACATATTTAGCTGAAAAGCACTTACTTGTAAGACCACGAAGGAAACTCTTCCCTCAGTGTTATGCTCTATGCATTTAGATTCTGTTGTAACATTGTCTTGAGTGGACAGTCCCTTTATAGGGTTGCCAACTTTGTAATATTTAAAAACTAGACACACCAGTAGGAGTGCCAGAACCTCCTCCGCCCCACCTCTTCCCTCCAAAGCTCCACCCCATTCACTCCTCTTCCCACATCTCCTCATTGTTTGCTGCTTTTCCCCTCTTACCTCCTGCTCCCCTCTCCCTAGATTGGGAGGGACTCGCAAAGCCAGGCTGGGAATTGCAGCCATCCGATGCAGGTAGGAGGCAGCCCCAGCTGAATAGGGGTTGGCAAAGGTAATGACCCAGTGCTTCTGCTGCCACCTGTAACTGGACTTTGGGTATCCAGACTGTACTGCTGACTGGACACCCAATCAAGTCCGTTTTTCAACTGGATTTTCCAGTCAAAAACCAGGCAGCTGGCTACCCTAGTTGAATAGGGTCCCTCTTCCTGCTCCACCCTTTTTTCAGTTAATATGGCTTTTTAGACAAGTGCCAAAAGAACAAGTTTCATCAGAGCAGACTTAAAGGAGTCTCTCAGATGAGAAGAGCTCGTCTATGTGCACAGATCACAATGTGCTAGAGACTGATATTTGGGACAGAGTCACTACACAGCAGCAACATCTCACTACACTTCCCACTCTGGATCAAAATCCCCATCTGCATGCCAACCCAAATTGATGAGGGATTTCTGTACCAGAAAATTAACCTTGTTAGCAGAACTCTGCAACCTTAAGACTGCTTGCATGAAATCAGCTCATTACAGAGATGGTAGAAGGGAGCAGTTACCTTACCTCTTTTTCTAGCTCACCTCCTTTTCCAGCTCAACTAAAGAAAATGTTTTCTGTCTCATTATCTCCTTTACGTTAAGCTTGTAGTTCTCAAACTAGTGGTCCGCAGAGAGCCTGGTGATTACATGTTGACAGCTTCCCTCATTCACAATGGCTAAATTACATTTAAAAAGAGCAACACACACTTTACTTTCCCATACTATGTTTCCAAACAGTTGCTGTAGTTGCCATAGGATGCTGTGATCTTCAGAGCTGAAAATGGGCATGAAGGGTATCTACAAGATGTTTTTGCTCCTCAGATGCTTCTCACACTACTAAGAAATCTGAGAACCTCTGCATTCAACTGTATTAAGACACCTAACCTGAAACATGTGTTTCAATTCTGAAACAGGAAGCTTAATGCTTTCCATCTAAAGGCCTTGAAAATAATGGCCTTGATTCTAATCACAGTTACAACAATGTAATAAAAGAGTTACTCCCTATTTACATCAGATTCAGGCCCTATGAATTTTAGGGTAATACAAGAATTGTAAGCAAGACCTGACCGTGACGTGTGGTCATTTGCTGAAGTATAGATCCTAAATATTTCAATACATGATTTTCATTCACAGCTCTCAAGTTTTATCTGTCTTAAGCATTTAATTTTTGCTTTAATGTGTAAAGATTTTCAGGACATGGCCAAGGTACAAAATAGTTTCATATTTTTTAAACCAGAGAGTGATCTATTTTTAAGCTCCTATGTTGGCTAAACGAGCACATTTTTATGATCACTTATAAGCGAAAAAATAGAGGCAATACATTTATGTTTGCCCTCTTGGCAAGCTGATGGTACATTCCTTTACCAGTAACATTATTTTTTCAGATATATTTCTACATTTATTCATTGTAACTGTGTTTAGTGCATACAAAAGCAAGTTACAAATAGCATGTCTCTCATCTTAGACCACAGGCAGAAAACATGCACACACACTTCTAAAAATGCTGCCAATGCACTGTGAGCCTGACCAGCAAAACCCATTTCAGTACTCAGGTTTCAGAGTAACAGCCGTGTTAGTCTGTATTCGCAAAAAGAAAAGGAGTACTTGTGGCACCTTAGAGACTAACCAATTTATTTGAGCATGAGCTTTCGTGAGCTACAGCTCCGATGATGCATCCGATGAAGTGAGCTGTAGCTCACGAAAGCTCATGCTCAAATAAATTGGTTAGTCTCTAAGGTGCCACAAGTACTCCTTTTCTCATTTCAGTACTGGAACTCTTGAGTAGAGGCTGCCAGTCATGTGGGCTTCTGTTCTGGTTTTGTGACAGACATAGAAATTAGGCTGAATCCAGTGAACTCCTTTTCACTTGCAACCCAATTTAGAATTTAAATGCTGACCTCCAGAGGTAAACAACTAAAATACTAACCCTGTGCTACTCAGTCCCTTGGTTTAATGGCTATTGTCTGAAAAGCTGTTTCCAGCTGTCCACTACTTCAGAATCTAAAGTGAATTTAAGCATGCTTTGTTTACACTTATTATGGCCTGCTATTAAAGAACTCTGTATTTTAATTTTTATTTGCAGATTTTTAAAGCATATTCCTTCCCACAATATATGGGTAAAATACAATATAAAAACAAAGTAATTCTAAGGTTTTCTACTTTAGATAGGTTTTTGATTAAGGACAGGATACATTTTATTTCTTATCTATTTGGCCAAAGGTTTTGAACAGGAGCATCTAAAACAATGCACCTAAATAAAAGTCACCCGATTTCCAACGGTGCAGACCATTCACAGTTCTCAAGGTTTAATCCAGGAGATTAAACAGGAGATACGAGTTTGAAAAGTTTTCCCACTTAACCAACAGTAGCTTTCAACACAAATATCTACTCAAACAGGAATGCTATGTATCCCCCACACAAACACATACATTAACCTTCTTTGCCTACATTTTGAAAGGAGTACAGTGCAAAAAGTTTTGTGTTTCATTTACAAGAAACTAGCTCCTGAGCTTACCACAGCGGAACAGAGACAACTGGGCCAGCATAGGTACTTGGTAAGTCTTCCCATCAGCTCCATTAAATGTGCGTTTCTTTGTATTTTCAGGTTGAAAACGAGATTTCCATAAGCCTTTGAAATACACCGCATTTACCAGCACCAACCTGGTCAAAGCACCATCAATAATGTCTGGAGATAAGAGATTATCAATCATACCTGAAAATAAAATAAAAAAGGAAGGGGGGAAATTGAGCATTTTCTGTCACAATGTAAGCCAGTTGGTCATGAGGAAACAGAAGTGCCAATGTACTTTGTAATTCACTAGGTAACATTCATTCTGAATTGGAGCAAAGATGGCTGCTAACTCCAGCCTGAAGAATTATAGCTCCGCTCATTTCAGGGCCTGCTGACATCAGTGGAGTCATTTTACTGAGTATAGTGGCAGCTGTATTAGGATCTTAGTTTTCACTAGCAAGGGAACACTCTAGTACCCATCTAAGAGTTGTGCTCAGGTAGGGCGTTATTTAGCAACATTTGTTGTGTGCTTAGTTTAGTAAACAATTAAGGCTGAATCAGCCACAGCCTGGAAATGAAAAGTTAAAAGGAAAAATCTCCAACACTTGTTGCCACCCATCTATTGCCTTTACCACAATCAATGACACACTGCAAGCATCCCCATGATGTCACTCATCTCCCAACAGATACCAAGATGCAACACAAGCTAATTATGCTGTAATGTAAAACCCGAACTCTGGCCTCAGCAATATGTAGATAATTTTGAATAATGGGAGTGGTAGGTTTTGCAGTTTCTCTTTGTTTATGAAAATAACATCACTGGAATTAGCTTCATAGAAGTGACTCTTAAAGGACAATAGATACCATGCATCTCCAAGTAGTTAGGCAAGGTGCACCCAAGTTAAAAAAAAAAAAAATACTAGGGATAAGTTGAGATGCTGTAGTGTCTTCCCACCACTTTTAAAAAACTTTTTACCTCTCTCTTAACTTTAGTGTGTCTATAAAATAAGTGTTTAACATATTTACACAAAAAATTCAATACCTACCCCTTGTTTCATTTTTCACCCACTGGTTTATGGAATTGCATGCTGCATTTTTGTCCTCGAAATCCACCGTCTTGACACTGCACTGAAACACCTCTTTGTTTCTTGTAACAAAAGGCACTTCCATTTTAAAGCCACTCTTTACAAACACTGCATTAGCAACTGTCACAATGTCTTTATTCTTCTTTGAGACTATGGCCTTGTTTATCTTCTTTAATACTTTACCAACTCCTAATTAGAAATAACAGCAAGTTTTATTTAGAAAGGAAAATCAAAGAGAAGCTTTAAAGGAGTTAACTTGTACCAGTAATTACGGACATCCACACACACACTAACGTGATGGGGTAAAGAAAGAATACCAATGCCATTGACAGACATTCTTAAACACTCATCTGAGCAACAGGATCTCTGACTTATCTGAAGGACACTACTTCACAGCGAAGAATTTGGCTCTTTGTCTAATCCTTGTACTGTACATCAGAGTCCTGGTGTGGTATATTAATCAATAACTTTCTGGCATGGACAATACAGTTAAAATGTTTATTCCTGAATAGGTACAAACAAACAAAAACAATCTAGTTAAACTGTCATCAATTACACTAGAGAGCCACAACATAAATTAGGCTGCAACATCCTGACCCTATGCTGACATGTTTACAGCACTGCAACTTAACACAATACTACAATGTTATTTTGTGGATGAGAGTCCTCATCTTCCCAGCAGCTACAACTGAATAAGGATATTCATTCTGGCCACTCAGAGTAGAAGGACCAGGGGAACTACCCTTATTCCTGTGCCTAAGAGGCAGAAGTCATGGGGGGGGGGCGGGCAGGGACTAAGACCATAAACTGAAAAACTAAGGTAGTCATTTTTGATCCCTCCATTCCATTCAGTAAGGAATAGGGTGGATATAAAAAAGTTTTCTGGAAACTGTGTGCTAACCAAAAAAGAGAGAGAGACCGACCTTTGGAAAGTTTCCGGAACAAACTAAAATTAAATCTGAAGACTAGGTTACACTAGTAAGGAAATTCAGTATTAGACTCCAACATCTAATCGGAAGCAGAGTATTTATCCAAAGGTATCAACTATTAATAGGTTGCAATATGCTCCATAAAAGTCTCTATGAAAGAGTGGTCTTCCAAGGAAGGTGTTATGACCCCCGTAAGTGTAGACATGCCCTTAGAGCAGCACAGGAAAACTATTACATTGGTCACACCTCAGTTCGGTCATTAATGCTTCTAAACAAGCCACACAAAAAAGGAGCTGAGAAGGGAAAAAAAGAAAGCAAAAGATTCAACAACCACCATTTCAGCTCCATGTAGGATAAGTCCTCAATAGTTGGCCCTGCTGTGGCTCCTTTAGTAAGACAGATCACATGATCTCCGTGTATTCACTATCTTCAATATTATGGACATATTCTTTTGGTGAGCATACCATAACAGATGTTTTCAAGTTAGTCTGTACCCCACTAGTCATCCACTGAAATTTGCTGGTGGTTTAGGGAGAGCTGGCTGCGCACATGGTACTGGCTCTCCTCCTTGCTTCTAGATACTAAATTGCATTAAAAGATAGCTAAAAATGCTTTAACTATGTCCCTAGAGTTACCTTTCCAAGTAAGCAACTTTTGTAGCTGTCACAGGGTTATTAGGCAATCATGAACAAGAGAAGAGGAGGTCCATGCAAACATAAAAAAGGTGGTGGTCCATGAGACTCTTTATATTAAGATATGGGTCACACTACAGAAAAGTTTGTCTCATGTGTCTAGGATTGTTAGACTAAGTCAACCAAAACCAAATAAATTCATTAATTTTGAAGCATTGAAACTCTTGCAAATAGCTATGTTTAGAAAACTCAAATGCTTTTAAATTCAAGATTACCCCATAAAAGGATTTGAATCTTCAACATTTGGATATTTTATTAAGCAACACTAAATCATTTAGCTGTACCCAACACAGAAAACTGCACAGCAAAGCAATTAAGGAGGGGACAGTGTGTTACAGGAAAACATCAACTTTGCTCATTCTTTATAGGTCTGAAAATGTACTCACCTTTTGGAAGGTTTCACATTTCATAAACACAGCTCCTTTAAGATTCTGTAAGTGCCAGCATTCTGTGCTGCTGCTAAGCCTCACTGGCATGCTAAGAAGCAGCAAGTACTCTCACCCTACTCTCTAGAGGAAAGGAACTGGTAGAGGAATAACAAGGATTTATGCCAATGTCAGGAACAGAGACTGAAAGAAAGGGATGTTTGAATAGAAAGGCGGCCCGGGAAAGGCTAGAGAGTCTGGGATCTTCACAGAAGAAACAGAAGCAAAGCCAAAAAAGCATCAAAAGATCCAAAAGAGAGCCCGCCAACTAAATGGGCTCAGAGGCCTATAAGAAACTAAATATAAAAATAATTTTATTGCCCAATAATTTCTGAAATCTTAAATTAAAGGCTGTTGTAGTACAACAGGGATAGAGGCATTGCAATCTACCCATACTATGCTGGCATTGGACTTCAACTTTGTGCTGCAGAGATTATCTGTAAAGCTACAAGGACTGTTTAGTCTCATTCATTTCTTGGCCCTTTGGCTGAAACTGCCAACAAGGTCTGTATCCTGGGACAGTCCCAAAACATGTGAGCCAGTGTGGCTCTACGAGACCCAAATCTCCAGCAGAAATATATTTTGGCAAGGCCACACACTGTAACCTACACAGGAACCAGTATGAACAGCAACAACAAAAATGATCACCTACCTTTCGTAACTGTTGTTCTTCGAGATGTGTTGCTCATGTCCATTCCATTCTAGGTGTGTCCGCGCCTACAGTTGTCAGACTTTTGCCTTAGCAGTATCCGTAGGGTTGGCTGTGGCGCCCCCTTGAGTGCTGTGCTCATGTGTCAGTATATTAGACACTGCCGACCCTACACCCTCTCAGTTCCTTCTTGCTAGTAACTCCGACAGAGGGGTAGGAGGGCAGGTAATGGAATGGAGATGAGCAACACATTTCAAAGAACAATAGTTATAAAAGGCAGGTAACCGTTTTTTTTCTGCGAGTGCTTGCTCATGTTGATTCCATTTTAGGTCACTCAAAAGCAGTATCTATGGAGGTGGGCTCAGAGTTCACAGTTTCACAGCTTGCAGTACTGCCCTACCGAAGCCAGCATCATCCCAGGCCTGCTGGGTAAGTGTGTAGTGGGATGTAAACGTATGGATGGATGACCAAGTGGTCGCCCTGCAGATGTCCTGGATAGGCACCTGGGCCAGAAAAGCAGCCTAAGAGGCCTGTGCCCTGGTCAAGTGGGTGGTGAAAATCGCCAGGGGCAGCACCTTCGCTTGATCATAGCAGAAGCAGGCAGTGATCCAAGAAGAAATTCTTCGGGCGGATACACGGTATACTTTCATACTGTCAGCCACTGCAATGAACAACTGTGTAGACTTATGGAATGGCTTGGTCCTGTTGATGTAGAAGGCTAGAGCCCTCCTAAAGTCCAAGGCATGCAATCTAAGCTCCGTTTCTGACTTATGCGGCCTTGGAAAGAAGACTGGTAAGTAAAGGTCCTGGCTTGAATGAAACAGAGATCACCTTGTGCAGGAAAGCCAGGTGGGGTCTCAACTGGATATTGTCCTTGTAGAAGACCATATAGGGTGGTTCGGAGGTGAGCACCTGAATCTCCGAGACACGGTGGGCTGAAGTCACTGTGGCCAGGAATGCAATCTTCCAAGACAGAAGAAGGAGAGGACAGAAAGCCAAAGGCTCGAAAGGAGAACCCGTGATAGCACTAGGTTCAAGTCCTACAGGGGAACAGGGTCCTCGACATGTGGGTAGAGGTGCTCAAGGCCCTTGAGGAATCTGGCCATCTGGGAGATCCTCTAAGATCAACCAGTTGATCACGATCAACCGGTTGGTGACCACTGATGTACAGATTAGGTAGAACAAAGGTCTATGAAGAACCGCTCGTGCTCTTGCGAATGGCGAGACGAGGCACTCCAACCTCATGGGAGGTAAGAAGGAACTAAGAGGGCGTTGGGTCAGTGGCGCCTAATATACCGATGTATGGGTGCAGCACTCAAGGGGGTGCCACAGCTGACCCTACGGATACTGCTAAGGCAAAAGTCTTCAACAACTGTGCACGAGGGCACGCACGCACCTAGAATGGAATCAGCATGAGCAAGCACTCGAAGAAGAAATAATTTTCTGCTGGATCAGTCTTAATTGTAGATCAATAGTAGAGCTTTTAAATGGTTTGCAAGGCACTTCCTCACAGGCCAGGGGTCAACAACACACACCAATCTTTGTTCCAGTCATGGTACAGGCAATCTAAATTCAGGAGGATCTTTTGGGTCAGGAAGACATAACAGGCTACAGATGTTCAGGTGAACCTAAAGAGCTCTCTACACATCACCAATTCTGGAGTCTCTGGTGCTCCCAAGCACATCTGGATCAAATGTGTCCTTCAAGAGATGCTTAAGCTGCACGTAATGCCATGTAGCTGGACCAAGTAGATTGTATTGTTGTTGGAGGAGTACTTGGAATGGCAGAAACTAATTTTCTGAGCTCAAGAGACTCAAATTATCCCCATATATCTTTCCATATCCTCCACATAAATAGTTTATAGGTCACCCCAAAGCATGGCACCAACATCAGTGAGAAGGGATGGAATTTGAATTTTCTATCTAAACTGGGTCCATGTTTATCTGGTAGCCTATATTGTAGGAGACATTTTAGGAGGTATGGCCTTCTCTTCGTGCTGATCATTGTTTAGTAAAACTGGCTTGTGATGCAAAGAATGTAGCAGAATTTGAAGAACCCCCCATTAAAATATATTGTCCTTCCAGCCTTAAAAGTTTATGAATCACTTTATAAAAAACCTGCATAACAACAGATAAAAACTGACCATTTACGCTGTATCTCATCACAGTTGTCAGCTGCTTCTTTGTCTTGCCATCAGCACCCAGCTGAAGTATTCCCAGTACAGATGCAATCCCATGTGGAGAAACCACAATATTCTCCTGAGGTCTAGCTTTGACTATCTGATTGAAAACTTGGATTCCAATGTCAGAGCCAAGTTCCTCAAGAGATAAAGGATTGAACTGGGACCACACAGATGTTAAAGTCACAGCGGTGAAAAGGAGAAGGAAGTGCCAGTTCATGATTTCTAAACAAAAATAACCTAAAGGAGACAAAAAAATAACAAAAACAAACAAAAAAAAAGTTAAAGACCACTTGCATGAGCATAAAAATTCTCTGCTACACTTACATGCACTAAATGCAGTGTAGTTGTAGCTGTCTCTCTAACATTAGACAAAGTCAGGCATATGTAGTGGATGTTTTGTGAAAATTTTACATAGCTTTGCCAATAAGCCTCAAACCTCAAGTTCAGTACCCCTACTATTCCAAGTCCAGAGCCTTCCAGAAGCAGAAAGAATGACAATTGTGCTGAGTCATATGCTTATTTTATGCTGCAGGTAAAACTCCACTAAAACAGACCAAGTCCAAGTTCAGTTACCTGTGTCTTAATAGACTCTGATCCCGGTTTTAAGACATCAAACTATCACAACACTCATACAATTGGATTTAGAGTGCACTACTTCTGATTAAGGCAAGTACACCATAACATCTTCACAAAGATAGCTGATGCACTTGTACACACAATAGCCAACTGTCCATCAAAAGCAGAGATGCATGTATGCACACAAGAGAAGGAGGACAAGTGATTTGAAAACAGACCTGACACCTGCAGTTAACTCTGAAATACAGTAGTCCAATTTACTTTACATTTTTATTGGTTAACTTTAGGCATAATTGGCATTTTTCACAGAGAAGAAAGATTACTAATATTTGCTAACTTCTCAAAAGCTGGTATTGGGTTTCTAGTTTTTCCAAATATGATTTTCTACTAAGAGTCACCCAGTTAGCTTATAGTAAAGCATAACTGCATTTGAATTGTTCTGTATTATAAATACTACCTAGCTTTTATATAACAGTTTTCATTAGCAGATCTCAAAGTGCTTTACGAAAGGATGTCAGTATCATCAATCCCATTTTACAGATGGAGAAACTGAGGCACAAAGAGGGCAAGTGCTCCAAGGTCACCAAGCAGGCCAATGGCAAGCCAGGAATAAAAACCAGGTTTGAGTTCCAACCAGAGCTCTATCCATAAGACAACATAGCTCTCCTATGAAGCTTTATTTGTAGGAGCACAGAGGTTATAAAATAGATGTGTCATTGAATACAACTTGATAGTGATAACTTGGTCCAGCATAATTTATGGAGTAACTGATCATCTTTTTTCCTCTTGCATATTTGAAATGCATCATCCTACTTGCATATTTGAAGAGCTCAGATTTTTCGGACGTTAATAATGCACTAGTACATCACCCTTTACTGTCTTTTGAGGTCTTAGTTGTTCGAACTATAAAACCTTCTTTTCCCTCACCGTAGGAGACTTGTTTATTATTTGCACTAATATGGACTAGTGTGTATTCCAAAAACTACTTAGAAGGCTCCAAAGCAGTAGCCCTTGAACATGCAAAAGTCACTAGTTACCTGGTTTACTGAAGACCAGTTACAAAAATCATTATCTAATAAGTCTTTATAATATATGTATATAAAAGGTTATACACACTCAATAAAACTCAGATAATTTGTATAGTACATGCAAAAGCTCTATGAATGGTTTCATTCCTTCTCCCTTTGAAGATCCTGACCTCTGTTGCATTTGCAGTTTCCAGAGAGCACTAATTGTACAAGTCATTCATATACACAGTGACTTTCAGTGCAAATCTGGCAATGTCCAAAATCAGCACTGTACTGAAATTTGAATAGTCATTTACATTAGAGCAAACGGATTACAAAGGAGATGTAAAACTCTACCAGGTCAGAATGGGAACAGTTTGCACCCATCTTCCATGAGTGTAAATGACTGCACAAGGTGCAAAGCAACAATGATCGATCAGTGTACTTGAACTCTGCTAAAACCTTGGAAACGGAAGAACCAGAAATGCTGTATTTGTCAAGGCTATAGCATAGTTCAAGGGATATAATTCAATCATGGTTTCCTCCTGTACCGCAGATGGAACCAAGGCACAATTTAAATGCACCCAAGAATAGCCATGACCCAACCTAGTCCCCCAGCACAATTGTATTTGTAGTGTATCCAGAGAGATGTATCCAGAGAGAAATTCATGGGTCTTGGTTTACTAAGTTATCTAGAAAAGGAATTCAGATTCAGTATTTCACGTATATATGCATGTTACAGTCCTTAGTTTGGAGGGGAGATAGCTTTTTATTTTAGGATTTGAAGAACCGTTTGCCTATGTTCATTTTAAACGTCTTGCCTATCAACCTAAAGTGGTGGCCCTTTAAACTTTAAACTTTTTTTGAAAATTTTTAGAACCATTCTTAAAAAGGATTGATGTAAAAGCAACTATTAGTTTGCAAAACAGTGAGTTGGAGCTCTCTGAGCATAGTGCAGACTAAACTGGATTTGAACAGTAGCAGTTGATAAAGTTTTTAAGGGGAACTACAGAGGTAACTGAGATCCCATCCACATCACAATACAACCACCATGTTAGTTACAACACAGTTGATAGCAAGAATCTAGTACAGTTTCCTTGACCTGTACAGGTAAGATTTTTTTCCCCTTGTCCTCCTCCCCCAAGAACCATGACATAGGCTAGAGCTGGACCAATAATAGGAAAAATTATTCAGTCAATTAGATGAACTAGAAGCTGAATTTCAATCCATCATGTTGACTATTAGTTTTGTTTATGAACATTCTTACTAGTAGGGTTTATTTGTACTAATATATTTGTAAACAAACTTAAGTGTCAAATTTTGTTTTGGGTAGATGAGGAAATAATAGACTTCCTCCTTTTCAAAGTTTGTCCAGACCAAGAGGGAGGAGGAGTGGTGGTGAAGGTGTTGTTTCTTTGATGTAAGTCACTATGTCCTGCCATTTGTAGGCAAGCCAGGTTATGACAATGAAACTATGCTGGTAATGTCCATGTTAAGCTTGCCTCCTGGCCTACATGCATCTTTTTGACTGACAAACCCTGACAAAAAACAGGAACTCAGTAAATGCACTCGGTAGATAGGTGAAACAGCGATGTAAATGGAACAAGATCAAGTGTCTGAACAATACATTGTCACTGAACAGTATTGCCAAAACCCTAAACCAAAGCTTTTGCGTAACACGTTTAAACAATATTAACAGGACACTGGATTTTACACTTTGCAGGACTAGGCAAAAACTCCAATCAGAGGCAATTAAATAAACAGATAAGGATATTGCTGCAATCTGCATGGCTTGGGACCATGCATGTACATGCCAATATGCAATTACTCTTAAATCGGATCCCAGAACTAATTCTACAACAGGTAATTTTATTTATTTAACAATTATGTGCCAGGCAAGGCCTGACTCAAGGAGCTTGGTAAAGAAAGATTTTAAAATATTCTAAAAATTCCCTAATCCTGTCAGCCTAGTTCCTCCCAGCTCCACAAACTGTCCTAATCCTCTCTCTGAGAGAAGCAAGAGATCAGGATGGGTATAATGAAATCCCAGTTTTCTGCATTCATCCAATCAGGGAACAGAAACAATACCATGTGACAAAAATCACCAGTCTCAGTAGATATGGCACAAGTCCAGTTCACAATCAATCCATATGCTGAAATATGTTCATATCGACTCTTCAGACAATTAGAAATGCATAAATACGAAAAAAATTAGAATTCGCTTGTGAACAGAAAAATGGATTCACTCATCAGATAAATTGTTATAAATAGCTCACACAGCTTTAAGAGGACACCAATATTTTTCTTCCATACTGTTTAAGCATGAATATAGCACTGTAGCAGCTTGCAGCAAATCTAGAAGAGAGAGCTTAATATTGATTGTCCATGTTCTCAGAGTCAAGTCAGGTTTGTTTTTTGCTTTTATGATTCAGTGAACAATTTACAGTCTCTCTTATGTCAACTTCCCCAGAAGTAACACCATCCCTGCCTAACCTCCCTTGTTAAGACAGACAGAGAAACAAGCACTGAAATGGTAAAGGGCTGTGCTTAGCAGGTGCCTGCTGACTAAGTAAAAGTTTGTCCCCTGCCCCCTCCACCCACCAGCACCCCTGGGGGAGACTCAGTGCCCCCTGCCCCATTCCCCCATCAGCATCCCCGGGGAAAACTGGACCTCCCGCAGATTCCCCTGCCCCATCCCCCCACCAGTGCCCCTGGGGGAAACCCAGTGCCCTCTGCCCCATCCCCTCATCAGCACCCTTGGGGGAGACTCAGTGCCCCCTGCCTCATCCCCCCACCACTGCCCCTGGGGGAGACCGGATCTCCTCCAGTTCCTCCTGCCCCATCCACTCACCAGCACCCCTGGTCTAGGGAGGGATGTGGGTCTGGTCCAGTTCGGGGGGTTCAGACTAGGGAGGGATGCAGGTCAGGTCCAGTTCGGTCTGGGGAGGGATGCAGGTCAGGTCTGATTTGGAGGGTTGGCCTTGTCTTTTGGGGGCACAGCTGGTCCTGATCCTAGTCTCTGTGCCTCTCTACCTGGGGGAAGGACTAGCAAGAACAGTATGAATAAGGACACTGTAAATAAAATGTATTAAAGTTTTTCGTATTTTTTATTTTTAAATGTTTTAAACAGTTTTTAAATTTGCCCCAATTTAATACAAAAGTTTAATTCAAGCCCTGGTAGTTCATATGAGAAATGTGAAGGATGAGATAGTGTGATCGTTCCCTTTCAGTGGGAGCAGCACATGGCTAGCGTTTTGTCCAGCTTTGGCTTTTGTTAGTGGTTTGTACCCACACACACACTCTCTCACACACAGTCTGCTCCCCAAACACACACACCAGGACTCCCTAGATCCAGGTCACTTTCCCCACCTCTGCTGTGCGGCATCAGGAGCTGCTGCTCTTGTGCCCTCTCCTTACGTAGCCCAGGCGGGGAAAGTGACCTGGATACAGGGAACCCTGATGTTGCTCCTCGCTCCCCTGCTACTCCACATACCCCTAGGGGTGTGCGAGGCAGAGGAGCAGCAGTCTCGGGGGGGAGCGAGCAGCAATGCCAGCTACATTGTGCATCCAGGTCAGTTTCTCCACGTGGGTGCAGGAAGGGGATGCAAGAGTTAGAAGTGAAGGGGGTGCAGGGATTGGGGCGTGGGGGAGGGGGGAGAAGACCTTTGGGGCAAAGGGAGGAAGAGGAGCCTGGGGAAGCCATGGGGGCCAAGGGCACCAAAATGCAAGTTCGCCAAGTGTGCCATTTTCCCCTAAGACTGGCCCTGTGTTAGACTTAAAAGCATGTTGCAATCTTAACTATATCGCATTCATCATTTAGCCCCTGCTGTACCCAGCCTGCTCCAGAACAACTTTAAACAGCGTCATAACAGTAGACTGACACACAAACTAATTTTACTAATGAGCTTGTTTTAATTCATGGCAGAAACGACTTCCACATATTATGAATGAATTTGGCATGGATTTCAGCATTTTCAACTCTGCAATGTTATGGAACAAAAAGTAGAACTGACCATCCTAGGAGACAAAAAAACAGAGTGTAAATAGGATCAAGATGTAATTTTCCACAAAATATGAGATGACAACAATGTAGTCAATAATCCACCTCACACAGAAAGATCACTGCACACTCACTTATGAGGCAAAACACCCAGGACATATAATAGATTGAAAGAGAAACTAAAATTATCTTAACTGATTTGTATTGAGGGTCGTTAATTATTTCAATATCTATAGACATTAGGGCTTTTGAAAGGTGCTGGTTGGTCTCAAGGGCCAACATTCTTGTTGATCCACAGAGCTGACACATTATAGGAAGTACAACCCCCCAAAATGCAGACTTCCTCAAATCACTCTGCCAGTCTTAATTAACTCTCATCTAGACAAGGAACCCCATTTAGAGTGAAACTGTCCATGCAGATTCAATACTTTACCTCTATGCTACAACTCTCAACCGAGACAATTAAAATGCCATAAGCTAGTGATTTTGAGGGGTGTATCTGCCCCTGGGAATCCTACAGAGAACATCTTTATGTTAATGCCTTACTGAATACCATTATTTAGAATGATCGATAGCATGTTGATTTACTTAATTAGTCCAGACAAATTCACACTACCACCCACATTTAACTCTAGTTGGAAGTTAAGGTACTATACATTTAAAGATTAACTGTAAGAGCAACAATGTGGTATGTATGCTCTTCGGCTGATTAAAAAGATACAGGACATACTCCTTTGAGTTCTCACATCCCAATTCAATACCACACTTGTTTTGTGCGCACATGGCACTTGTTCGTTCTCTCTCACACTAAATGTCAATGTTAATTTCTATACGGATATTTCCCTTCCCCCACTACACACTTGGACACAAGAGCTCAATGGAATTGCAATGTTTTGGAGCCATCAATCTATCTCAGTCTCCTGAGAATATGTCAAATTCACTCATCCTCATACAGTGGACAGCACAAATTCAGAGCTCCCTCCAGTCCCCAAATATTTCTTAACTTAGTTCTCTTTAGTTTAGTCAGAGTTTCCCTATTCAGACAGTGTTAAAATGGCCAAGAATCAAGAAGAGCGTAACACAGGGTAGCCAACAAGCAGATCGCGAGCAAAATACGCACCACCAGACACTTTTGAATGGACCCCGAAATCTTTTTATTTACTTATCATTGTTTCTGGACCTTGGACCAAATTTTTTGGTCAAGATATAGTCTTGACAAAAAATAATTGATTACTCCTGTAAGAGCAAGACCAAAAATAGGCTCTTCTGACAGCAGGACATTCTAGGCCTGTTGAGTCTCTGATGCCAACCCTTTGAAGAGTCACACGATGAGTCTGAGGCCGTAAAGTACCCCCACCACAGCAGCAAGGAACAAGTCTGACAGCCAAGTATCTTTGGACCAGGTAGGCAATAGTAATGCACAAGCAAATCAGTGCCCCCTTATTTCTTCCTTTTTATTAGTCAGTGCCTTTATTGCAGCTACAGATTATCTGGACATAGCTAAACAGTGGACGGCAAACATAATAAATCAGTTGTGTTAGGATGAAATAAACCCACAGTTAAAATCTGCCATTTAAAGCTAAATACGTCCTTCTGAAAGAACCAAAAAGTGCAACTATGAAAGGGGTCAGATCATTGGAGAATGACTTTTCCATCCTAATGTATTCTTGCCATGATATACTAATTTATAACACAAGGGAAAACAGTTCCAACTCTCGATTTAAATCCGCATGAACTACTGACAGGATGACTGAACCCTTCCAAGAAGGGCTACAGAGTTAAAGCCTATAGGAGTTTTTCTTGAATAAAGATTACACAGACTCAAAAATGAATTCTTTAGGGAATCTGAAGCACAATGCTGCTTATTTCTTATCAGAGTGTCAACCATTCTGCTACCTTACAATTTAAATTCTCATGACAGTTGCACTACAAACTTTTGCCAGGATACCAGATATTTTATTTCAAGTTAATATTTTTACAAGGCTCTAATGCCTGAAGCTAAAGACAGACGTTTTACTTTTGCTGCTAACCCTCTGTCCAGTCCTGCAGGAAAAATGCTCAACAAAACTTGTAAATATTGGTTGAGACAGGCTGTGCTGCACAGAACAACTGTTCCTTCAAAGCAGTAAGACCAGAATCTAGCTACATGATGAAGCAAGGCAGAGCAGGATGAATCCATCAGGAATATGCTGCCACGACTGCTAGTAGCAGTTATATCCTATTGGCAAGCTCTTCTTCATGCTAGTTAAAGGCTGTTCACAACTCTTCAATTGCCTAAAATTCTTGGGCTCTTATCTCCTTGCCCGCTAAAGTTGCCAGGCTCATGCACCATTAGTCTCCTTCTCTTAGTCCTCTATTTCTGTTCCATCTCTAGGCATGCCATTTACCACCATGGCTCATCAGCTCTATGCATTCAAAATTCCTGTCTTTCACAATGCTCACCAAATGTGGACAAATCCAACCAAACCCTCAAAAGATATAAGACAACATTTATCCTTCTTTGGGGCTTTCCAGTGTCCCCTCAGTGTTATTTCCTCCCTTTTGTCTTTTAGATATTCAGTACTCTGGGACAGGCAATGACAAAACAAGGTCTCATATGCCACCCAAAGACATTATTGTTGCCTCACAAATTGTAATTTGTTAAGCAACAATCACCAGCTTTTCAGATTTGAAAAAAACTGCTGAGTCAGGTGCAGTATATCTGTCTTGCTGCATCTCTTAAAGTATGCTGTTTACTACTCAGTAGCTAGAAAATTTAGTATGTGTAGAATGTTGCTAAGAAAAGCTGATTGCTAGCTTTAAAAAATAGTTATGGCACTTACTACATTAATCTTAACAGGGATAATATCTTGCTGGCTGCATAAACTGGTCTAGTACATGCAGATCAATATATTTGATTTGAACAATTTGGAAAGTTAGAAGATTTCTGCTTCAGACTTCTTATTGTGCAGCAAACCACATGACATACCGTATATACTTGTTCATAAGCGGAATATTTTTGGTAAAAAAATGATGCAGCAAAGAGCGAAGGTCAGCTTATAAATGAGCCTACCCCAAAATCTGATGATTTTAAACTCTATGAAATCATTGAACTGAATATCTAATACATTGTCGTTTTGTTTACCTGGAGCATCAGCAGGCACTTCCTGCAGCTCCCATTGGCTGGGAATGGCAAACCGCGGACACACGGAACTGAGGGGCTCCATGTCTGTAGACGCTCCAGATAAACAAAACGCCCTGACCCGCCAGCGGCTTACCCTGATGGACCGGGAGCCAAAGTTTGCCAACCCCTGAAACATAAGGTCGGCTTATGAAAGGGTCATACAGTTTTTACTATTTGTACCTATCCATCGGGGGGGGGGGGGAGGGTCAGCTTATAAACGAACGGGCTAATGAATGAGTATATATGGTACTATACAGTAACTAAGAATAGTACTGTGTTACTGTATGCTAGCAGGCAGTCATGGACCAGGATCCCACAGTGCTAGGCATTGTGCAAACAAAGAAAAAGAAGATGGCCCCTGCCCCAAGGAGCTTACAACCTAACTAGAAGACAAGTGACAACAGATGGATACTGACAGAAAGGGCAATATGAGGATAACAATGTTACCTGCTGCATGGGGGAGTTGTGAGGATAAATACAGTAAGAGATTGTGAGACTCTCATTACTATAGTAATAGCAGCCATACAAGTACCCAGGAGGGATAAAATGGTGTGTTCATTTAAAAAATAAAAGAATAAAGTGGAACAAATCTTCTGAGAGGATGGTTTAGCCAGTTTGGGATTACACTGCAGTCTTGAGTAAAAATCTCAGTTATACGTGAAAGGAAGAGGATACAATTTCAATACTCAATAGGATTTGGAGGTTTATTCAACACACCTGTCTTCCTCCTCCCCCCCCCCCCCAAAAAAAAAAGAAAAAAGCAAGAGACTATTTAAAACACTGGGTGGGGGCTGGAAAATTAGGTCAGTTGGAGAAAGCACTATTTCATTGAACATCAAATATGATGGATAAGTAAATTTGTGGCAAATCTGCACCTGTTATAAATTGTCATACCTCAATTAATTTAAATGGAGCCATGAAAATTTATACCAGCTGAGGCTCTGCCCGTTATATATGGAAACATGTAATTGTCCAATTTTTGCCCCAACAGATTTGAAAATGTAAGTTACATTTAAATGCACAGAGAAATTAAATTGTGTGTTTCCTAATGAACCACACCGTACCAAACATGTTAGGTGTTTATTTCCATGATTCTACACCTTAGGGTTCTGAAATACCTTCTGTTCTTGTGTTTATAGAAACTTGGATTCTAGTGTCATTTCTGTCACTGGCTTCCCATTGTGATGTCACTTAAGCTCTATACTAATTTCCTAATTTATAAAATAGAAAAGCTTTCCTACCCCAAGAAGACATAAAGCTAAATTAATCGTAGAATGAACTAAGATCCTCGTCTGGAAGATACTGCAAGTACAAAATACTATTGCAGTAAAAGAAGCCCAAACTCCGTACCAGCCAAAAGGTATGGCAGATATAAAGGAGAATTCTGCAAGAGACAGACAGCCATCATTTCTCTGGCTGAAAGCAGGGCAGGTTACACAAGATTTAGTATGATCTGTGACTTGATATCTTGTTCTTTTAAAACATTTAAGATTGTGTTTGAAACAGTGCTACTTTTCATAGTTGCATAAAGTTATTACTAGTGTTGCGTTACTGCATATTTTAGAATGACCTTGCAAGTTGTATTCCATCACTAAATAACTTTTAAGACAACAGTGACTTGACACAACTCTTGCATATTCTGTTAATGATAAGCAAAAGAATGCTGGTTAGTCAGGATCTCATGCACAAGCAGACCTGACAGTAGCTTTGTACAAACTCATCTGTCTCTGAGACCTATGATAAACAGGACAAATGATTTGTAGCTATAGTATGGCATGCCCTTTCAAATCTTGATCAAGAGAAGCAGCTGTACATACAGGTATGTCAAGAAGGGTGTTCTGACCATTTTCTTTCAGCTTCACTTGTAACAGCAGATCTGCCAAAGTGAAAGTTGACCTGCACCTACACAACTTTATGATCATACCACTCAACATACAAAACTCTCACTGGTGGATTTTTAGAGCCCTTATCTGAAAGTTGAGAACATAATTCATCTTTGTTTGGGATGTAACCCAGGATTCAAATATTTATCTTCAGAGATGAAAGGCTAGCAGATTAGTGTTCTGTAAAACTTTCTGTAATATTGAATTGACAGACAATTCAAGTGTCAAACTCTGCTCTCAGTAACACCAGAGTAAATGCAGACTAACTTCATTGCTAGCAGGACTTTTATACTCAGAGAAGCCTCAAACACTGGACTCTAGTGGGATGATGGCATCAACTGAACTATATTGCCATCTTCACTAATGTAATCAACTCCACCAGCACAATGGTATGGGACTTACAACTGTCTCAAACGCTGCTGGTATGATGTGCACAGGGATTAACTAACTAGCTTCTAGAGAGCTCAGTGTTTTAAGATGACATGCCAAGGAAAACAAACAAACAAAATTGTGCTTGTGCTCTTTTTGTTTCTTTATGATGCACAAAGACAGTCTGAAATATTCCCTTAAACCTCCATTAGATATATGAAGGACCAGAAAGTCAAATCTAGTCCTTTCTGGTTTTGCTGAAACTACTCAGATGTGCAGTGTTGCTTATGAGCCCTTATTTGAATAAATACACTCCTAGACCCATGGATTTTAAGGTCAAAAGGGACCATTATGATCATCTAGTCTGACCTCCTTCATATTGCAGGCCACAGAACCTCACCCACTCCTGAAATAGACCAACCTCTGACTGAGTTACTGAACTCCTCAAATCATGGTTTAAAACTTCAAGTTACAGAGAATTCACCATTTACACTAGTTTAAATGTGCACATACCCCATGCTACAGAGGAAGACCAACCCCCACCAGGATCTTAGCCAATCTGACCTGGGGGGAAAACTCCATCCTGACCCCCAAAATAGTGATCAGTTAGATCCTGAGCACGTGGGCAAGACCCACCAGGCAAATACCTGGAAAAGAATTCTCTGTAGTAACTCAGAGCCCTCCCCATCTAGCATCCAGTCTCCAGCAATTCGGAATTGCTGAAAAGATTAGGGAAAGACACCTCTTTTTACAAATGTTTTCAAGATATTTGTGTTAAAAATTTTAAAAAGCACCACACAAGGCACTTGTAAACAGCCCCATTTTAATTAATCTGGCTATCTTGTATGTTATCACTGATGACTTAATCCTACCAGTTTTCCATAGCCTCTAAGAAAGGCTGAATTTTGAGTGCAAACCAAAACCTCACATCTTGCAAGACTTCATGCATCATAATAAACCAGAGGCACAAGTCTTCTCTCACCTCCCCTCACTTCTCTGCAGATCCCCTTTAATTAGACCCAAAAAAGGTGTTACTTGGTTCAAAATCCAGCCAGAACTGAAAACCCCCATTTCAACTCTCGTTTCACCTAACAAAGACTCAAAGTAAACTGGTATGTCAGGCTAGCCTACCACAGAAGCGACCACATTAATGCTCACCAGGAAATACTTGTGATTTGATGAAAAATTATTCATCTGAAATCTAACTATGTTTTGACTCTTACCAGGTTAAAGCCATGGTAGTGACCAGGCACAGGCCAAGGATCAAAAAAATCTGGCAACCACACCATTCCCTTGAAAGCCAACGGAGCCCTACTATATACACATGACGGAACAAACTACTGAAGCACCATAACCTCATTCAGTCAGGAAGTCTGACACAGTGATCACAAAAATCATAAATTGTGTTATTTTCCATCTTTTCCGGCTAATCTCCAAGACATTTTTTGGAGGGAGGGGGGGAAATCATGTTAGTGTCACAGCCAATGATGAAGATTTTGGGGATAATCTTATTTAACCTCTCTTTACCACATTCCACACCCACATTGGGGTGGGGATGGGGGAAGAGGTTCTGTTAGTGAAGGAGAAATGCACATCTATCCAGTCCATTGCCTCTGATGGGATTCCAAGAAGATGCTGATGCTGAGAGCAAGTGGGGCCAGGTTGGGGTTTCAGTCTCAATGATATATGAGGCTTGGTCTACACTAGAAAATTAGGACAACATAAGGCAACCTAATTATGTCAGTATCTAGACTACAGACTTGCTCTCACCAATGTATGTGCCTTACAACACCAACACAGTAACTCCACCTCCACAAGAGGCATAGGGTTTATGTTGGTGGAGTTAGGGTGACACGGTGTTGTTTGTAAATACTGCATTCCTTACATCGACTATTGGCTAGAGCTGTGAAATTGACAAGAAAGCCAGGTCCACAGGTGGGCTGCTGCTGGGTTTCTGCTCCAAGCCGAGCTGCTACCCCAGGCTTCCGGCTGGGGCTAACACCCAAGCACCACGCTGGGAGCCCTGCTGATCACCAGGGTCCTGGCTCCCCACCAGGGGCACAGCTGCCAACCAGACTCTGGGCACAGATCTCCCTACCTGATGTGAGGAGCACCAGGCAGCAGCTGGGCTCCTAACAGGGAGCTGTGAGTCCCGGCTCTCAGCCCCCCACACTGCTCCCATCAGTCGGTGGAAGCGCTCCTGGTGAGGACGTACACCACTGTCAGAAGGGTAGTGTGGACATCAGCCACCGCTGTAAGTCAACCTAAACTAGGTTTACTTACGATTGTTGTGTAGACTTGCCCTTACACTATATTAAAAACAAAACAAACCAAACAAGACAAATCCAGGGGTGAGGATTCCTCCAGTCACTTGTCCTTCCAACAGTGGAATGATTAGGATGAAAATATGCTGGCTGCTAGATGTAAGAACAAAGAAATGCTGGTATCTCTCTTTCCTAAGACTGCTGGTTGACTTAATAATATTGTGGAGATCCTTGCAGTTAAATAAACTAGGATTTTTTTTTTAAGCTTAATCCAACTGGAGCTTGTAACATTTAGACCAGTCACAAGTTATAATACAAGCATAAATGGCTTCTAGTAACTACATACTGCTCCATGCCAACATGTTAAATCATCCTGTGACTAGTTTTTAGAGAATGTGCATTCAGAAACAAGTGTTGTCGTAGCCCTGTTGGTTCCCGGATATTAGTGTGATAAGGTGGATGAGGTAATACCTTTTATTGGACCCTCGTGTGTCTCTCGCCAATGGAAGCTGGTCCAATGAAAGATATTATCTCATCCACCTTGTCTCATGTAGAAACAAGTTATTTTTAACCTGAATTATGAACAGTCAAAAAAAAAAGCAGCAAATTTTAAGAAGTGGAACAAACTTTGGAAACTACCTTTTCTGGTTACATGCAAACTTTCCTTAATAAGGCTCCCTCTGGACAGACTACACAGTGATTGTCACACAGAAAAGAGGGTCTTGGGGGATGAGGGCAGATATCTTGTTTGTTTGTTTTTTAAACACAGATTATTCAATAGATTATCAGGTTTATAAATGAAGGTGGTCGTACAAGGTTAACTTTGGAGTCATGATTTGATTATCTTGACTGCAATGCCTCTCCTTTTGGAGAGTTTATTTTCACTCCATTGTACCACAATGTTCAGTCCTGACTAATCTGCTTTTTAAGCAATAAAAAAAGAAGACATCCAATAATGGGGCTGTCTCCACCAACCCTGTTACTGAAATTCTATATAATGTTGCATAAAAATTTATTAACTCAGTTACAATTACACTCACCCATTCTTCTCGTGACAAAAACTGAGTGGTACCTTACTTGCTCATGAAAATAAAAAGTAAAATAACTTGCCGCAAGCAAGCTGGTTTTGGTGGTTAGTTTATTATTGTAAGCAGGAAGAATATTAAATGTACCAAAAAGGGTCCATTCTTGGGAAACCACTGCTATAATTACTAGGTAGAAGACACACGATTAAGAATGCATTGAATTTTTTCTTAAGACCCTTTCTCTCCTCCATTCCTCAATACAGGTACTACTGGAGATTCCTCCTTACCTATCCCTGAGGGATTATAGCAGGCCATTCTTTATTACAGGGATGTAAAAGGTTTTGCAAAAAGGTGGGCCTTGCACCATGCGCCTGGACAGGCTTACAACCATTACAGTGGAATTCTTTAGGAAAGTGCCCTCTGCTAAAAATGCTCTGCCCTCTCTTCCCCATCAGATGGAGTATTTCAGTGGTTCTCAAACTGTGGGTTGGGACCCCAAAGTGGGTTACAACACCGTTTTAATGGTGTCACCAGGGCTGGCGTTAGATTTACTGGGGCCCAGAACCAAAGTCCAAGCCCCTTGCCCTGGGCAGCAGGGCTCAGGCTTCAGCTCCAGCCCAGTGCGGCAGAGCTCAGGTTTCAGCTCCAGCCCAGGGCTCAGGTTACAGGCCCCTCACCCATGGCTGAAGCCACTGGGCTTCAGTTTTGGCCTCCCCGCCTGAGGCAGCGGGGTTTGGGTGAGGTTTGGAAAAGCAACAAGACCCATCAGACCCCCCAAAACTGTATACTTCCCTCAGGGGACAAGGCTGACGTTCCCTCCAGTTCCTCAAAGCAGGAGTTCAGATTTGAGGCAGCTATTTTGCTCTGGTTCTAAAACTTTTGAGATACATGAACGAAACTGGTTACAGAAAGGTCAGTAGTCTCCATCCTAGGTGATTTCCTCCCCCCACTGACAGACAGCTGGGCCAGAGCCATGATTGCGGATGCTAAAAAGAGAAGGCAAGCTATTTGTGCTGTGTAGTAGATCCAACAATTATCGTATAAAGGACCAATCAGTATTGTTTACCCAGTTGTGCCAAGGACTGCACAAACACTCAGGAACAAAGGGTGTCTGAAAAGCTAGGCTCCTCCAATATACTGGTGGCACTGCAATATAGGATATCTCAACTGCTCTAAGCAGTCAAAAATTAATGAAAGCAGGAGATGGGTATAAGCCTTGTGAAACTTCACTAAGTCTTTTGGCAAGGAACGCATCACAACATTGTAAACAGTCTATAAGAAATAATCAAAACCAATTTTGAGCTGCAGTTGTGAGAGAAGCACTGTCATGCATGTGATCAGCAGCACCATATGGCCAACTGTATCAAAGGCTTCTGAAAGGACCTGAAGTATAAGCATGAAAGTTTGTCTTGTTCATATCCATAAGAAGGTTCTTAATCCATATCAGATGCATCAATGCGGTGCCTAGAGACCTTCTGCTGTAGGTACTTACAAGCATAACAAAAATAATATTTTTATTTAGGAGTGTTTTCTATGTATACTAAGATTTTTTTATACCTCTGCTTTGTAAAGTAAAAATCTGCTTTGCTATTGTGTGAAAATGTCATCTGAACCATCCATAACTGAAGAACAGGGCAGGACAGGCATGCATTGATAGAGAAAGCTAGCACAGCACTTGTTTGTATTATGACATTACTGCCTTGGTTACAAGGCTACTAACTTCATTCACAATGAAAAGCACATTTCTTTCTTTATACCACACTGCAACTCATGTAGTACAAATTAATCCTTTCAAGAATGATTATGGTTTCCCAATATTTTCCACTGTAAGCCCCTGTTTTCAGTTGCTTATAAACTTTGCCAATTTTAATAGTTGGAGCTGATTTATTTATTATTAATTATTATTATTATTTCAGACGCTTCCAAGAATGAGGCTAAACAAAAAATACATTGTTTTGCCCATGCTATTTAAAAAAAAATTGAGTCCTTTTCTTTTAAATGCTCTGGCACCCCCATGCTTGGTAGCAGGGGCTCTCCTTCCTTCCTCCACTCCCTGAGGGCCAAAAATTTCAACTTCCTACTCCCCTGTAGAAAAAAATAATATGATCAGATAATTAAAGATTGTGTCATAATGCATATGAATGCAGAAGCATATGCATGGGCAATCATACTTCTGGCATTTCCTAATTTTTGAGTGCTTGATTTTGAAATTATGGTGTTCTGTTAGCAATTTTTGTGCGTGTGTAATATGTAATTAGTGGGATAAGCATTACTGTATATAATTTTCACAAAAACTGAAGAAATCAGAATATACAAACTAAGATTAGAAGATTTCCCATGTTTGTCCAGCAAGATATTTTCAACATATCTAAACAATCTACACAGATTGTGCTCAAGAACCCAGGAGATTTACAGCTTTACCTTCTCAACCCACCCCCTCCCAAAAAGCCACATTTCAGTTAGCCTTTCAACAGATCTCAGTGCGTAATCAAGTTAGTAGTAGATTTTTAAAATTTTTGTAACAGTTTCAACCGGTAGAGGGCGTGCTTGAACATGCAAGGGAACCTGAATATATCCAGCTAAGTTTCACACACTGAAAACATTCAGACATATCTTACGGAAATATCAAGAAAGTTATTTCTGTAATAAGATTCTCTCCTCATCTTGTAATGGTAGAACTTTCAATAAACAAATACAAAAAAAGGGTTGACTCTTCCATGCTACATTCCACCTCAAAGCCAAAAGAAAAATGTATTCTACATTTTGCTTTTAACAGATTTTTCAGTTTGTTAGTTCAGAATTGGTTTGTGGTCAACGTCGGCTGTCTAATCTACATGTCATCTTAAAGTAGGTATCCTGGCAATGTCTGCTGTGAAGTTATTTCAAATTAAAGTTTTATGACTGTTTGGGGCGAGGGACATCTAATGCAATGCAAAAAACAGCAACCCTTTAAAGATCACTTACAGAGATGATTAATCTGTTTTATCCTCTTCTTTCCCAGGATATGTGACCTTTGATAGTGAATTCTACTATTACTTACTCAGTTTAGTATACCAAATTAACAGAAAATTCTTTGATGGTTGCCTTTGGTTTTCCCCCAATGAATACTAAAAGGACCTATGTTATACATGTTTGTGATTAAGCAATCAAAACTGTCTAGACAACGCTAAATAAGATTCACAAGAAGAAAAAGCCTCCACTGGGACTCTCTCTTTTTATCCAATTGCTTTATACTATTTTATTAGTGTTAAAAAGACTGGATGGCTCATGGAACTGTTAAGATACTGAGAGTCTTTCACCTCTAGTTCCACAAGTTCAAATCTAACCCAAGCCAGCCCCCATCCACAGGCATCTGAAATGAATGTATATGCTGTTGTAGCCATGTTGTAGCCATGTTGGTCCCAGGATATCAGAGACAGACGGTGGGTGAAGTAATACCTTCACTGGACTGTTCAGAAGTTGGTCCAACCAAACACATTACCTCGTGCACCTTGTCTCTTATTAGGCAAGACATCCAAGTAATCAAAACACAACTGAATCTGGTTCATATTTATAAACTGGCCAAGGATAAAGTAGACTTATCAAATAAATTACTTTTCCACATTCTAGTTGGTGTCTGCATTATGTTTGACTATATTCTACATGGCTCCCCCTCTCCACAAATACACATACCAGTTGCAAAGCATGATATACTTGTTCTACAACAGTTGTTGAACTGCTGACCACGACCAAATCTCAGGACTTTAGATGTATGCTAAAAAACAACAACAACAAAAAAACAAACACTTTTGTAGACTGTTGCGACGTTAACCTAGTTTACTTGTTGTCACTGATAAACAGTAGGAACAGCAATATTTCTGCATATACCCGTACGTGAGATTGACTATTATTTTGAAGCCTTATGCAATTCTCTTTTGTTGTACTGACATGAATTTACCTCATCACCTAGCTAAGGTATGTGGTGTAACATGTAAGCAACCACCCATACCGATTACTATAATCTCCACCGATCTGAGTGAGAAAAAGTCATATTTTTTTGCACTTGAATACCTTAGTAATGGATGCAACAGAAAAAAAACAAAATAGATTTTGATGGGGGCAGCTTTTGTAACATCTTAAAATGGCCAGTTTTGACCTGTCCATTGTGCAGATCTCAACTGTTATTAGCAGATGCTCATTTTACACCCAAGTTTACTGATGTACCAAACACCTGCTTTCCCTATTTCTCACTATCTTTCCATCAGAAATGCTAAATCTTGCAACTTGCAAATTTTATACACACGAGAATTCATTTATTTAATCATCTTTCTCTCCAGTTAGGGCTGTTCCTCATTTTCTGGGTCTTCAAAGTATATTTGGTAGTTCCACAGGTATGCAGCAGTATTTTGATCACCAGTATATGCACCAGATTCTCCCATTCCCCAAATCACACACAGTGTTGCTATATACATCTGCTTACTGCTTGTAAGTAGTCACTTCACTGAAATTCACAGGAAACCTGCATTTTGGAGGGGTCAGAGGAATACTCAGAAAAACATTCTTTTTCTTTGCTATCAACCTACTTTCTCCAGGATTACAAGAGGAATTAATTGCTTGGATTATTTTTGAAGAGCAGCTCAGGAATACAAAGTCTGTTTAAGGGGTAACAGAACAGTATGACAGTAAACATACAGTTACAGGGAGATTACATTTTGGGGCCTCAAACTTGAAAGTGGCCCATTTTAACAAGTTAAGAGTATCATCTCAAATTATTTCCAAAACCACGTCAGAGATGCCATTAGGCTTGCTAACTAACTAAGTTATGTAAAACAGCTCCTTCTGCATTTGCACACTTGCTACTCAAGACATTACTGGCTACTATGAACAAAAGCCAAAGGGCCTGATCCTGAAACATACTGAGCATCCACAACTTCCACCAAAATGAAAGTGTTGAGGATAATCCATGTCTATCAAGATAAGTACAGCCCTGTGCAGATACAAAATTTATATCCACATCCGATCCGCAAACATTGTCCATGGATATCCGCAAATTTGTGAGACTCTAAAGATGCAAAACAAAGGTACTAGTTAACTACAATTTGCTATTCTGATATGCACTCAGGGTCTTTCTTTTGTACTTCATTTTTTAAAAAAGCATCATTTACCCCACTCCAGCCAAGATAAATCCTTGTCTTCTTTCTTCCTGTATTTCTCCCCCACTAGTTCATCACCTGCTTAAGTCAACTTTTTACATAAACATATTGCCACCTTTGGGAAAAGAAAAGTTACTTGAGAAGAGTAACTTTCATGGTTGACCTTTAAACTTGTGCTGCAGTTTCTCCTACTAGTGTTCTATTTCTCACAGTAGAAGATAGCAGTCATTCAATCACTGACTTATAATATTAAAACTAAAGAAACAATATCTGACAAAACATTCATTGGGGAAACAAACAAACACCCCAGCCCATGTCTGAGATTATGATTAAATCTTTAGGTCTGAAAGGGACTTCCTTCACTGCTTGTTCTTTAATTGGCTGAAAGAGTTGCTATTGAGCAAGTCAGACCATAAGAACGGCCATACTGGGTCAGACCAAAGGTCCATCTAGCCCGGTATTCTGTCTTCTGATAGTGGCCAATGCCAGGTGCCCCAGAGGTAATGAACAGAACAGGTAATCAACAAGTGATCCATTCCCTGTCATAAACAGAAGCTAGGGACACCATCCCTGCCCATCCTGACCATCCATCCATCACTGAGTTGGACCAGTAGCCGCTTCTGGTTCAGGGAGTGAGATCTGGCATTAAACCCACATGACAGTGTAAAGCATTAGGCCTTATGATTTAATTTAGGGCATTTGATTCCTGGAAGTTTGGTTCAAAAACTAAACAGACACTATCTACTTTAAAAAAAATAAAGCATTAAGAAGTACCCCAGTCATGCTACAGTTCCCTCATATTACTATTGAGTATGTAACAATTTATGCAAGTGGTGGCACTAAAAATACTGGAAAAGACTTTAGAGATCAGGATAATCTATTCAGTTGAACTACATAATATTTAGAACTTGCATAGTACTTTATATTTTCAAAGTGTAAGTCAAACTTCAATCTTTTGTTAAAAGCCCATTTGTTAATACTTGTTCCTATATAGTTTAGTTAGTTAGTTGGTGTGGGTGGGAGTTGTCAAAAATATTTATATTTGTCAATAAATATTCCATGTTGAGAAGACTTTCCACCTATTCCCCAAAACATTTGCTGAACAAAATTTCTCTGGGAATTTGGACAGCTCTATACAGAAGAGGTGGTCATAAATCTTTAAAAAAATAAACCACACATAAAAAGTCCTGTCTGTTGCATAGACAAAGATCACATGGCATTTTTCATAAGATTAAGGATTTGTCCTTGTGTTATTGACCCAAGATTTCCCCCGTGGGCCAGTTGGTTATTGCCCCCCCCCCCCCATCAGAAAGGTGGCTGCCCAACACTTTAGCTGTATGCATTCAATTTTAAATTCTTTTTAGAGAAAAAAGCTTTTAAATTATTATTGAAGACGCAGATAAATATTTTAGACAAAAATGATTTTTAAAATGATTTTTAAAAGTGTACCAAAGAATAATCACACATTTAGGAACATTCAGTTTTTATCCAGTCTATCATTTGGCACATACAGTACTCCCATAGGTTAACTGAACCGTCATTTTATTAGGGTGTTATCCTAATAGACTAGAACAGTTTCCCATAAATCTCCAGCTCAGATTCTCATCTATTTCCAAGTATAATCAGAAAAAATATGTTTCCCTCCCGCTTGTACCTCAGAGTACACCTCTGCTCTCGTTTTTCTATTTTAACTTTGTAATTCTTCTTTAATGGCAATGATAGTGTTCTGAAGACACAGTACAAGCCACAATACAAAGCTGCATTGTAAGATTTGTACCAAGTGTTTATCCAATAGCTCCCTCTCTTGTCCTTTCCTAAAGAGGTCCTATTCTCTTCATCCTTACATCTGTTTAAGACCGATATAAGCCCATTACCTTTAATGGGGTTACACTGGGAGTCAGTGAGAGCAGAATCTAGTCCATAGTCTTTTACGGGCCTCCTTACTGTCACTATTCCGATATTAGCACCAACACAGATGTTCAGCAGTGTCTACCCAAGGTCCTCTACAAGCAATTTTCCACGGTTTTCAACACTGACAGTAGTCACAGTGGTGTAACGTAGACAAAGCTCCCATGTGGCTGCTGGTGCTTTTACCCCATGACACTCTAAGGCCACAGGGGTGGAACTAGGGGAGCCTGGGATGCAACAGCACCCCTTAGGTTGAAGTGGATTCCATCAATAACAGGATTTAGAGTTTGGTTCAATGGCTCTCAGCACCCCCACTATAAAAACTGTTCCAACACCCCTGTGTCAGGCAACAGAGGTGACAAAAAGCACAGGCAGCTGTAAGCACCTCGTCTACACTAGGCTCCCACTGGCACAACCCTTAATGCGGCTGACCTAACCTTAGCGCCAGTAGGGAAGAGCTGAGTGTAGAGAAGCCCTCCTGCAGGGCAGCTCCAGGAAAGTCTCTGGCCAGGAAAGGGCAGGGTACGGATGGGAGGCAGGACTCAGACGCTCTCTCCAGCGCTAGCCGCCTTGCGCCAGCAGGGGATGGTAACAGGGGGGATAGGAAGTGGGGGTGGGGAGAGAGGTTCCCCCAGCGGAGGCAGGCGATGGGCAGCCGCGGGGGCCGGATCCCTTACTCCCGGGGCCACGGGGATCTGCAGGGGAGAAGAGGACCGCGCACCAGGGCGGCAGGCTCAGGGGACGCAGGACCCTAGGAATCGGGGGGGAGGGGGCGCCGGCGGCCAGGAGGCGGGTAACGACCCCCATCCTCGAAGCGGGCTCAGCGCGACTCCAGGGCACCGAGACAGCGGGCTCTCCGGGCAGGACCGCGCCCGCCCCGGGGCTAGCAGCGGGCACTGTACGGAGCCCACGCACTCACACAGGGGGGTGGGGCTCCGGCTGCCCCAGGGCTGGGCCGGGGCTTCCCGAGCGGGACGCTCACCTACTCTCCTCGCTGCGAGTGCCCGGTGTGCGCAGCCCAGGCTCCGCCGCGGCTCCGGTCCCTTTAAATCCCCTCAGCAACTGAGCAGCGCGGCTACCGCCCTCGCGATTTATCCCCGCCTGAGGGGAGCGGGCGGCGCGAGCAGAGCCCCGCCCCAATCCTGCCCTCTCGACGAGACCCCGCTCCCGCCCCAGCCAAAACGCTTCCGCCTACCCAAGCCCCGCCCCTTCTGAGGGAAACCACGCCCCCAGCCTCCACGGGTCCACACCTGGCCTTCACCTTACCCTCGCCCCTCTGAGCCAGGTTCGTCCTCTCCGAGACAGATCCTGACTCCTGTTCTCATCCCAAGCAGCTCTTTTGAGACCCCCCCCACCCTTCCCATAAACCTATTCCACTCACTCCCCTACTCTCCATTGCCACCCAGAAACAGCCTGCCCCCTTGTGCCTTACCCCAAACTCCCCCCTCTCCCAGTGCCATGTTAAAATAATCCATACCTCTCCCCCCCAGCCCCCGCCTCCCGACCCCCACCATTGCCTTCAACCCTTGTGTGAGGTAGCTGGAGCACAGACCACCACTGCTGGTCTGGGGAGGCTGGGACATCACCCCTCACCTGACCACTGCTCCTGGGCTGCAGTCTGTCCTGGAGGAAGGACTTGGTATCCATACACCCAATGTGAAGGTCCCTGCTCACATCTCCTGCATAGAAACATGATGTGGAATCAGCAGCAAGCCTTCCCCACACCCCCACAAGAGCAGCAGGTTTCAGAATATAAAACCCTATATCCTTGCCCACCCCTTCTCCAAACTCTACCCCTTCCCCCCTGTAGTTCTACAGCAGAGCAAGAAAGAGCAGAGGGATTGAAGCACATGGGCAATATGGAAGCTATGCAATCTAAATCTCAAAATATTCCTGACACTACAGTTGCTAGGAAAAGTTTGAAAATAGACTCTAATAAAATGAAGAAACTTTAGGAAGTAAAATATTCAATAGTGCCTCCACTCTGTTCTCCTTCCCTACCCATGATAGTGCTATACTCCACCCTTACCAGACAAAGGAAGCAACCACCCACCTTTTCCAAACTCCTCCCCATTCCCTCCCTGCCCCACATTCTTCACCTTCTTGCATGTGTGAGAGGTTGCCCACCTTTACCTCAGACTCACCACTCCACCTGCATAGGAGAACCCCAATCCAAAATACTCTCCCCTTTTGCCTGGGTAAGAAACCCTTCCCAGAGACTTCTTCCCCTCATGCCTGTGTGTGCAATCACTCCACTCCTGTCCTAAATTCCCCCATCTCTAGCCTCAGAGAATCCTCCTTGCTTGTCCCTAACTGTTCCCTTCTTGCCTTATTAACTTCCTTACTTTATTTGCAGGTGAGATTATCATTTCCCCTCCCAAACCTGTTAGTCCAGCAGTGAATAAAGCATGCAGAGTTGCTGTAGTCATGTCAGTCCCAGGTCATTAGAGAGACAAAGGAGGTGAGGTAATATTTTTTATTGGACCAACTTCAGTTGGTGAGAGAGACAAGCTTTCGAGTTTGCACAGAGTTCGTAAATAGACTTGAAGAAGAGCTCTGTGTAAGCTCCAATGCTTGTCTCTCTCACCAACAGAAGCTGGTCCAATAAAAGATATTACCTCAGCCACCTTGTCTCACACATACACTTTGTCACGCTAAGACACTCACCCTGGGTGTGTGTGTTCAGTCTCATGTGTTCTATGTCACAGGTGCTACTGTTAGTGACGGGAGCTGGCTAATTTCCTGGTTTGAAGGGGCTTTGGCCCTTCCCTTACATTTTGATGCCATCTATGGCAGTGTGACAAGGAGGAAGTATTATACTGGGAAATGCACATTAATCTTAACATTGGCTGACAGCCCTGAGGATCCTGACAGCCCTGTTAATACCACGTGGGTCATTTGCAAACTAAACAAATAGGCATCCTATGAGCGTAGTGGAGTGTAGCAGTCATTGTTACACACTAGAGCTGTTTGAAAGTTACAATTTTTTTCATTTTACAGGCTCATCAAAGGAGATGCAGCCCAGCAAGAGAGAGGGACAAAGGTGCTTTAAACCATCTTTATGCTCTTGGATTTCTGTATTGCTCTGGGAGCCAATATACAACCCAGCATAAACTAGGACAGCCAGAGGATGCTTTAATTTATGGCAGCCTCCTCAGGGCTGCTTATGGATTGTTCCACAGTCTGGAGCAGCTCAGAATCTCTGTACCAGTCTGCACTGTGGAGAATCTCCTCTCCCATCTCTGAAATGCCCCCAGTTCCAGAACAACTCATCCAGAACAACTCATGAGAGGGGAGCCAGTGGTGAGGCAGTAAGGACTGGGATTTCGGGACAGACAATGTTCCATAATGTTTTGCTTTATTAGCAGTATCAACCAAAATTAGTATTTTTGCAAGTGTTCAATACAAATGCCACCATTGTTCAATACATGGCCCATTTTTGCTTATTTCCACTCAGAAATGCTCTTCCCCCCTCAAAAATGTGCACACTTTAGTGACATTTTCTACAAAAATGGACCCATTTAGAGGAAAATGCAAAAACCCTTGAATTTCAAGTAGTTTGACATTTGTCACGCACACTGATTCTCAAACTCTTTCTTCATGTGGACCAAATGTTAATATGGAGATAATCTCATGGATGCATTCTTCTCCTTCTGAGTGATCATGCAGACCCTTTCACCTTCCTTTCATGATTACAGAACATCCCTGTAAAAAACTATGTGGAAAACTAATATTAGGAATGGATTTTTAGCAACACTTTAATGCAATTTAGCTTCTGGGAATAAGGAGGAGGGGGAGCCAGAACCAAGTGACTGGCCAGCTGTGTGGACCACTAGCAAGTACCCCTTACTCTCTAAAGACAAACCAAAACCCCAGCTTCAAATATCCTCAAACTTTGGCAAAGTTTGGATCTGAACCCAAATTTTTCACTCTAGGTCTGTTTCTAGTTTAAACACAGATGTTAACAAGACCAAGAGTGTTTCAACTAAATTAGCATGAAATGGTTTTCAGTTGTATTTAAAACCCAGTTTGGGTAGCACAGTTCCCAGCTCAGCGTAAGCAAAGCCTTGGACTTATGCTGCCAGAAAGCAGCCTTCTTCCTTCCACTTTCTGGTTGCCATGGTGCACTGTCAGTATAAGATGGTGTAGAAGAGGGCAGCCACCTCTAGCCCAGATAAGTAATCACTATTTTTCTAATACATTAATGGCCTTACATAATTGTACTTGTACCTATTATAAAGTAAATTATTAACACTCGTGCAGGTATGTAAAGAAAACATCATGAATCACTCCTGTTAGTTATTTTGTATTAGCACTGATTGATTTTGTATGTAGGCTAAAATTAATGCACCAAATCCTGAGGTCCTTACTTAGGCAAAAACTCCAGTGACTTCAACAGAAGTTTTCCCTTAGTAAGGATGACAGGATTTTGCCCTGAATTTGTATATAGGTCTGAATTGAATATATGTCTTATTATTATTTGAATTCATTTGTATGAAGGTACTTATGTGCACCAGAATTTAATATAAACATATGTATATAAAAGAAAACTTCATACTCATATCTAATGTTACAAGGCTATACTTAGAACCAGATAGCTTTGTCAGATGAGACCTAGTCATTTTGAAGGGACAGGGTTAAAGTCACATACAGCCACTAATAAGGCTTCAGAAAATGTCAGTAATTTCTATTTCACTTATAGCAAAATATCTCTTGTCATGATGGAAAAAATGTGACATGTTATCAGATTCAAAAGGGAAAAAAATCAACGTAATATGGGAAAATTGATTCAAATACAAGTAAGTCTAAAACTGACAAGATTGTCTGTCAGACTACACCCTGTGTCTATCCACTACCTAATTTTGGAGAATGCCTATTTTTTGGTATCTATGAATGCTGCCATCTGCTGAGGTTAAAAGGTTTAGATTAGTGTTGCTAAACCTTTTCAGATGGCAATTCTTTATTCAAAATCAAAAATGTTTCAACCCCCTTGCATTTGCTGTAAAAGAAAAAAAGTATCAATGATTACAATGAAAAGCCTATATAATTTATTTATATGCATTTTGAGACCTTGGTAGAGAATACTTGAATTTGAAGAGTGTGTGTGCAGGAAGTGGGGGAGTGAGATTTTCTGTCCTTTAGACTGTAATAAAATTTTCAGTACCTCACAACCCCCTAATTGCCTGTAACCCCCCAGAGACATGAACCACTGGTTGAGAAATAACATACTCCAGACTACTGACAAAATATAATATATAGCACACAGCAGCTATTTACAAAACATAAATAAAACCCAACAACAAGTAATCCGATCTAAGACCAAATCCATCATTCATGGGGTATGTTAACTTGAATGGAGTTTCTCTGATTTACACTGGTGTACGAGTCCAAGATTTGACCCCAAACCATTTGGCTGAGTTTTGGATGAGGATAAGATTAAAAAGTTTTCCACTCTGTCCCTTAATCTGTAAGCACAGTGGACTGTTAGCTGCTATGCTTTTGCTCATTGACAGGAATCAGATAACATCACTTATCAGCTAAGTTCTTATTTATCTGAAGAAATCTAACTATTAGTATTAGTGACGTGGGTTATAATAGGCCTGTAAATGAAAACGCCAATGTGGGACACTTGAACGCAGCAATAAGAATTATGTTAACAGAGATAAGAATTTTTGCTTTTTTAGAGTTCATACTCAATACAAAGTTGGAGTGAGCAATATCACCTAGGTTTTTTGAAGGCTAATTGGCTCATCTGTGTTTGGCATAGTCAAGGATCAGCGAGATCCGTTACTAAACAATGGTTTCCTGAAATAGGTTGAAATCCATTAAGGGGTTATTAGCAGAATGTGTGTGTATAATTGTGGTGAGAGTACATTTAAAAGAAGCTTAGTCCCTTTTCAGAAGATTTTTATGGCTCAATCAGATATAGGTGCTGCTTCAAACCTAGAAGTGATAGAGTCCATCTTGTGTGAGAGCCTCAGGATGGAATTAGAATGGGTTGCCTGCTTGTACCTCAGAATCTGCGGCTGAGTAGAGTTTCTCTCTGGAGGCACAATGAAGTCATCAAACATATTATTTTGGGTGACTTCAGTGTCCACTGGAGATAACTGAAAAGTGATTTCTGGCTTCCTAACATGACATTCATGCAGCTATTCCAGCTGGGTTCCAGCTCAACACGTATAGCTGGCCACTCTCTGGATCTTCCACTGTATTTTCCACTGCATGCATCCGAGGAAATGGGTTTTAGCCCACAAAAGCTTATGCTCAAATAAATTTGTTAGTCTCTAAGGTGCCACAAGTACTCCTCGTTCTTTTCTCTGGATCTTGTTTTCCAGTTGGGATTAAAGATGTGAGCAGTGGAATTAGTTCTTTTATCTTTGACTGACCACTGTTTCCTGTGATTTGATGTTGGGCCACATTTCTGTCATGGGGGAGAGGAACCCACTGTGGATTAGATTTAAGGATTATATTTATACTTTGAAGTATACTCCACCCATGTCATCCACTGTGTTCACACCTGGCACATTGTGACCTTCTTAACAGGTGTTGCCAGGCAGGAAAGGCCTGCCTACTTCTTTGGATTACTGGGGAAAAGAGAAGGTAAGGGAGCCAACTCCAGACCTAGAAGAAGGCAACAGAGCAGACTTGGCACTAACGAAAAATAATGGGCTAGCTGGCCTCTGTGAAAGAAAGTCAGTGGACCCAGACTTAAGCACAAAAAAAGCAAATGGTAGTCCTAAGCAGGGCTGTCTTTAGGATTAATGGGGCCCTAATACAGTATTATTAAACTGATGCCCCTATGCCCGACGGCAGCCCGGGCTCACAGAAAGAAATTGGAGCATGTTTTTCACTGCATGCCAGATGGGTGCAGACCGGGCATGCAGAAGGTACCCAATTAAAAACACAAAACTTGGGAATAAAAAATGTCAGTCACAGGTTTCTTGATATGCCCTGAAGTTTGTCAGAGATTTATTGGCAAAAACATTGTAGTAAGGGTGAGTCAGCTGTCTTGCTGAATACAACATTAAATATTATGGAATATATGATGCAACTCTTCTCTGTTTTACATTTTCTTAATCAGTATTTCTAAGCTGATTTTATATTTTAAATGTACTCTTAAGCCTTCATAAAGTAATCATTCCAGATTACTACATATTTAACTCACTGAAACAAAGACATTATTTTAAATTAATCAGTCACAGAGGTTTAGTGTGTTCATAACAATGTTCATTGCTTTTAGAAAAAGCAAACACTAATTTACTTTGTGTGCTCTCCATAACAAGACATGTTTATGAAATTTCACCAACTTTAAAAAATGTTTCCAAAGATTTTAGGCATAACAAAGGATTTTATATCTTACTAGGTACTGATTTCGCTGGACGGTTCTCTTCAAACTAGTTCATCAGATAGTCAGAAGTAAAGAAAGGGAAACTCTTTGTCCAGCTATCTGGAAGGAAAGGGGTGTTGTCCCTTTAAGGGCTCTCTTCAACGGGGAACGGGCAGGGGGGAGAAGGTGGAGGTGGTGAAGGGAGAAAGGGATGGACAGAAAGACTTTGGAAGCAAGTTTTTTTTACTATTGTAATTAAAATGACAAGTTTCAGAGTAGCAGCCGTGTTAGTCTATTCGCAAAAAGAAAAGGAGTACTTGTGGCACCTTAGAGACTAACAAATTTATTTGAGCATAAGCTTTCGTGAAGTGAGCTGTAGCTCACCAGAAGCAGTTATCAGAGCAAGGACATTATTTCTATGTGGGCTGCTCAACCTAACACAATCTGATATTCAGTTTCAAATAATACTTGAACTAATTAACATGGGCAAAAAGAAAACAAACAAACAATCTAAAAGGTGTAACAAGAGAAACCAAAATAGTCTAAGATGTACTGGTCCCAACAGAAAAGCTTTGTGCATAGTCTTTAAAACAACTCCAAAGGGACATAGAGAGAGGATTTCATAGACTGAGTCCCTAACGTGTAAAGATATTTAGGCATTGCGCCCCTGAGTATTGGGTCGGACTTTTGATTGTCGCCAGGCCCCCATCCTCTGCTGCCCCAGAACCTGCTCGCACCCACTTTCTTTTAGTTTTCAGCCAATATTTTGATTCCAAACCCTTCCACCAACACCAGTACAGTGCAACATCACAGTTTTTAATCCCTATGTCTTTCAGTACCTCATTTCCAGGGCCAGAGGTGGAAGAGAGGTCTCCCTGTCTTGAGAGCTCTTTCAGTCGGCACTCAGCTACCCTCCTTAACACTTTCTTCTTAGCTTTTATCAGATTAGCCAGATGAGGGCTAATTAGGTCCTTATCTCTCCTTCTGATTAGCTAATTTCTCAAATCAGTCATCACTGGGGAAACTAATTGAGGCTACAGTGATCAGAGTGCTGACCCACCAGTCAGGCCTCAGCACTCTGTCACACTGTGATTTATCAGCATAAGTCACACTGTGTTGCTCTGGTTCTTCCCCGAGGGCACAATCTGCACTACTGATTTGGCAGGCTTATTCTCCACACCTGATGTCCTACCTTCAAACTGAAAATGGTGCTATGTGGTAGTTATTATTGCAAATGTGCCAAACAATTCAAGGCCTAATGCTGAAAAAGATGCTTTTCATTCTATGTTAGATGACGTATCTAGTATGTCACCCTGAAGATATCATCTGGAGAGATAAGCATGCGAACTGGCCATGAAAGAACTGGATTTGAACTGGTACAGGGATCACACAATTTACTAGAAGAGAGATCAGATCATGGTGCATGTTTATTAGAATGTGCTTCTGCACATGGATTATTTTTATAGCTACCTGGTTTCAGCACAAGAATTGCCGTAAGTATTGATTTTGACCTCTATCGAGTGACAGTGCAACCTTGCATCACTTGCTAGTACAGAAATCCTTGACTAAACTCATCTGGGATATACATGTATTTATTTAGGGGGTGCTAATCTTGCTCCGGAACATGATCATTAACTCTGAATAACAATGATGTTCCATTTAATAAAGTTCCAGAGATGGGTATTTATTGCATCAAAACACTACCATATAGATAACTTTCATGGTGAAGTGATTGCTAATAGTCATGTGGTAGTGATTTCAAACAAATATTGCACATTGGATGAACAGCTTTCTATTGCAGAGGGAGAGTTTGTTTCTGGATTCTATCACAGAGCTGATGGAGAACAACTGAGACTAAGGAGAATGAAAAAACAATGTTTGATTCCAAATGGTACCATCAGATTATGGGAGAGAAAAAAAGAGGCACGATGCAGAATGGATGCACTTGAAAGTCAGAGTCAAGTCAGTGAAGACAGGAGGATATGGGCAATAGAGGAAAAAAAACGTCTTGAACAAGCAGTCAAGAGGGGCTGTCAGGAAGACAGTAATCAACGGTGGAATAGTATGGCTCATTGCATTAAGGAAGCCTATGAAAGACATGACCAGAAATGTACATTTGAGACATGAAATGATAGAGTTCATGATTCTAAGGAATGGTAGGAGGGAGAATAGCAAAATAAAGACAATGGATTTCAAGAAGGCAGACTTCAGCAAACTCAGGGAGCTGGTAGGTAAGATCCCATGGGAAGCAAGTCTAAAGGGAAAAACAATAGAAGACAGTTGGCAGTTTTTCAGAGAGACATTATTAAGGGCACAAGAGCAAACTATCCCAATGCATAGGAAAGACTGGAAGTATGGCAAGAGACCACTCTGGCTTAACCAGGATATCTTCAATGATCTAAAAATAAAAAAGAGTCCTACAAAAAGTGGAAACTAGGTTCAATTACAAAGGATGAATATAAACAAATAACACAAGTATGTAGGGACAAAATTAGAAAGGCCAAGGCACAAAACAATATCAAACTAGCTAGAGACATATAGGGTAACAAGAAAACATTCTACAAATACATTAGAAACAAGAGGAAGACCAAGTACAGAGTAGGACCATTACTCAATGCGGGGGGGAAAATAATATCAGAAAGTGTGGAAATAGCAGAGGTGCACTTAATGACTTCTTTGTTTCAGTTTTCACCAAGAAGGTTGGTGGTGATTGGACATCTAACACAGTGAATGCCAGGGAAAATGAGGTAGGATCAGAAGAGGCTAAAATAGAGAAAGAACAAGAGTTAAAAATTACTTGGACAAATTAGATGTCTTCAAGTCACCAGGGCCTGATTAAATGCATCCTAGAATACTCAAGGAGCTGACTGAGGAGATATTTAAACCATTGGTGATTATCTTTGAAAAGTCATGGAAGACAGAGGAGATTCCAGAAGACTGGAAAAGGGCAAATATAGTGCCAATCTATAAAAAGGGGAATGAGGACAACCCGGGGAATTATAGACTAGTGTGACAAAGCTTCCTCTCCGCCTTGGTGGGTCCCATGCTTCCATTTAGCAGCAGTCTGGGGTATTCCTCTTTTCCCTCAGAATTTTCCGCATGCCTCGGGGTTTACTGTCCACACCCTGTTGGAGCAGAGTTCCTCCTGGCCTCCCTGCCGGGGAGAGGAGCCTCTCAGTCTCTGGCAGCCCTTCCGGGCATGGTGGCAACAGACCAGACACCTGGTTCAGTCTCTTCCCTCAGACCTCCGGGGCCCGGAAGAGCCGTCCACCCTATTGGGTGGGGATTCTCCCACTCTTTACCTCTGTACCTGTGTGGCTTCTCTCCTAATGCTTGTCGGTGTCTGCACTGCTCAGCTCTCCAGTAGCTCACCTTCCTCCCTCAGCTCCTATCCTATCTGGCTGGAGGGGGGGGCTTTTAACAGGTTCTGGCAGGCCCTTGATTGGCCCCAGTTGTCCTAATTAACCTAGAGTAACCCCTGTTTAGCTACCAAGGGAAAAGGGACCTGCTTATCCTGGGACTAATATATCTGCCTTCCAGCACTCTTCTCGGATCTTAGGAGAACAACTGAGACTAAGGAGAATGAAAAAACTATGTTGGATTCCAAATGGTACCAACAGATTATGGGAGAGAAAAAAAAAGAGGTATGATGCAGAGTGGATGCACTTGAAAGTCATAACTCAAGCCTGACCCCAGATGTACAGTATCTTTCCTCTTAATTTGTGTAAATTTGATTTTAAACATTAGCTTTAACAAAATTTTTAAATCTGTTCTTATCAGTTTAATGGACTGAATCACAGAACTACACTCACTTCCTAAAATTTATTTTCTCTATCATGGACCCCAGAACTAGGAAGGAAGACCACTATGCTCCAGGACAGACAGAGGATCGCTCCCTTGCTGGCTCCGCAGAAACCTTCAGCGGGTGCTGCTCCTGCATCTACTGCCTCCCAGAAAACTCAGGAGGAACCAACCTCGAAGACCACTCTCGCCACTTCTAGGAAGATGTGGACAACCAGCAAGGATGAAAAAATTCAGCGCCTTGCTGAAGAACACCCCTGGGAATACTTCTGCAGGGAGATCTTGTGCCACGAGGATGGCTCTTCTAGACCTCACAGCCAGGAGCAACAACATCTCGCCAGCTCTTCAGGAGGAGAAGGACCCGTGGAGAACCTCTCCCACTGCCCAGGACCCAGATGCTACTAATCACCCTACTACTCCTGAGCAGGCTGCTACCAGAGGAGCCCCCGCGATGACCCAGGACCAGGATGCTGATCGTTGCCCTGCTGCCCCTGAGAAGGCTTCTACTGGGGAAGCCCCCATGACGACCCAGGACCAGGATGCCGATCGCTGCCCTGTTACTTCTGAGAAGGCTGCTACCAGAGGAGCCCCGCCAACGACCCAGGACCAGGATGTGGATCGCTGCCCTGCTGCTCCAGAGAGGGATACTCCCGAAAGAACCACTTCCTCAAACCAGGACCCCGATGCTACTTATTGTCCTGCTGGCTGGAGGAAGGCTGTTCCAAGGGGAACATACTCCATGGCCCTGGATCTCGATGCTGCACGTTGTCCTATCAGGCAAAGAGATATCACAGCCAGCAAGTCTAGCCCCCGCCCCAGAACTTCATCTCTTCAAGCTACTCTGCCAGACTGAGAGGAACCACTCAGCGAGCCTGCAGGCACAACAGAAGTCTGCCCCAGAGAGGGTGAGGTAGGGGAAGATGACTACACCTACCTCCCATACCCAATTCTAAGGGCCTCCTCCTCTGCCCTTTCTGCTTTCCCTTCCATGGAGTCCAGACCTTCGGGGCCCTCAGCAAGCACATTCAGAAAGCCCACAACAAGCAGACTGCCTTCTGGTGTAGCCACTGCGGCCTACCCTTTGAGACTCAAAAGAAATGTAAGTATCATCAAACCACATGCAAGGGACCCCTCACGATGGGGATGGCCAATTCTACTGACACCCTGCGGGTGCCTACTCTAACCCCCAACAATGCTCTGGCTTCAGCACCCCAGCCAGTGTCCCCAGAGCCACAACTGCCAGCCGAGGGGAAGCGGGGACCAATTGCCAGCCGACCTACGCCTCGAGGACCGACCGACAGGACAACGCCACTAAAAGAGCTAGCCCTGCCTCCAGAATCTCCACGCTGAACCCTGCCGTGAGGGGGATTACTGCCATCTTGTAAGTCAGCAACCTCACCAGACGCCTCAGCGACCTCATAGAGACCATCCAGCACAACATGGATGCGAGATGGGGCAGCGCTCCCCCACAGGTAACCTCATACTGCCCTGCCGTAGGAGCACCCAGCACCGCTTCCCAGGCCACCCAGCGAGATCCAGCCGACGGAGGAGCCTCCCACAGCCCCCAGATCCCACAGCGGCACCGCACCCCTGGGAGATCCAACATCTCCTCCAGGGTTGTCCAGTGAGACCCCAACCGCGAAAAAGTCCTGTGCCCATCGAGGACCTCACAAGCTGGATACTACCTGCAGAAGAACCAGCACTGTCCCCAGCGCTTCCGGACAGGACCATATCCCCACAAAGTCCAGCACCGGTGCTTCCAGAACCTGCCTCCCTCCTGAAAGAGCCAGCGCTGCCTCAGAGACACTGAGAGCTGCCTCCCCACACTGCACCAAGACCCCCCACCTCAAGATCCACCCAAACGCTGCTCACCACTCCAAGAGACAACAAGGCCACAGTTCGACCCCGCAGCTCCTGAATCTACGAAGACAGCATGGCAGGAGGGACGACGACCGCAAGCGAGGGTCACCATGCCGTGGCAAACCGCCTGGACAGAGGAGCTGCGAAGGCTGACAACTTCGAGACTTTGACACCCTGATGGACAGACTGACCACAGAACTGTCTGTGGAAATCACAGCTGGGAGGAGAGAACCCCAGGAGATCACACGGATCACTCGCAGATTCCCTACACTGAGCCATAACACCACCACCAGAGAAAGCAGGAGAGGGGATACCAGCTGCCACTACAATCCGGTGGCCGCATCCCATATGCAGAAACTATACAGGACTAACTGCCCAAAAGCCCTGAGGGAGATCCTCGATGGGACCTCATCCAACTGCGCCATCCAGTCTGAGAGGCTCTACTGCAACTTCAAGGACATGTTCTATCGCGAGGCCCAAACGAACGTGTGATGTCCAGAGTGCCTTTTCCTGCTACCCCGGATCAACCTCACAGAGGACTTGGAGTGAGATTTTTCCCCACAGGAGGTGCTGGTGAGGTTGACGAGGACCAAAAACACCACCCCTGGAAAAGATGACATCTGCTACCACCTGCTGAAGAAGCGAGACCCCGTCTGCTTGGTGCTCGCCGCCATCTTCAATAAATGCAAGCAGTTTCGCCAGACCCTCTGCTCCTGGAAAAAAATCCAGGACTGTGCTCATCCACAAAAAAGGCGAATGAGACAACCCCAGAAACTGGAGGCCCATCTTTCTCTTCTCCACCATCTACAGGCTGTATGCCAGCTGCCTCACGGCAAGGATCACAGACTGGTCAGTGTGCCGGGGCGCCGTCAGCTCAGCACAGGAGGGCTTCATGTCCTGTAAGGGATGTTATGAGCACGACTTCCTTCTTCAGATGGCCATTCAGGTGGCCAGGAGATCCAGGAGGCAATGTGCCGTAGCATGGCTCGACCTGGCCAATGCCTTTGGGTCCATACCCCACCATCACATCTTTGCCACCTTTGGAGAGTTCGGGATGCCGGAAATCTTCCTCCAGATCCTCCAGGACTTCTACAAGGACTGCATCACCACCATCCGCACCACGGATGGAGAGATGGACGCTCTCCCCATCTGCTGCGGCGTGAAACAGGGCTTCCCCCTCAGCCCCATCATCTTCAACCTGGCCATGAAACAACTCATCCGAACCATCTCCAGCAGCCTGGCCGGCTTCGACCTGCGTGGCAAGAGAATCAACATGCCTATGGGGATGATCTGGTCCTGGTCACCGATAGCTCGGAAAGCCTCCAGAGGATGCTTGACGTCACCAACCAAGCTGCCAAGTGGATGGGCCTCCACTTCAACCCCCAAAAGTGCACCTCCCTCCACGTCGACGGCAGCACCAGGGCTCTGGTCTGGGCATCATGGTTCCTGATCCAGGGCAAGCCCATGGCCTCCCTCTAGGAGGGAGACGTATACTAGCACCTGGGCACACCCACAGGAATCCGCGTCCAACAGACCCCCGAAGACACCATCAAGAGATCCCGTGGGACGTGGCCCAAATTGACTCCTCCCTGCTTTCCCCCTGGCAATCAATGCCTTCAGTACCTTCCTGATCCCCTGCAACTCCTTCATCCTCAGGGGATCGGCCATGGCCAAGGTGCCCCTGAACAAGGCTGACAGCACCATCAAGCAGCTGGTGAGAAAATGGCTCTACCTTCCCCAGAGGACCAGCACCGATATCAATATTTCTCACAGGCAGGGCAGCGCCAACGTGCCTCGGATGGGTGACCTGTGTGACGTGACGATGATCACCCACGCCTTCCGCTTCCTGACATGCCTGGACCTAATGGTGAGGAGCATAGTGGATGGCACCATATGGGACGTGGTCAGGAAACGCATCGCTAGGGCCCCCCTCTGACATCACCCTGGAAGCTGAGTTTGGGAGAGAGGAGGAGACCTGTCCTCTCTCTGGTCCTGCGCCCGCAACGCCTTGCGATGTCTAGAAAAGAGGACTGGCTGCTGCTGGAAGTGGTGTGAGGAGCGCCGGAAACTGGGAGTACATTAGACCACACCATCATCACCCCAAATGCCAGAACGATGCTGGAAAGGACCCTGAAAGACACTGTCCGCTGCCACTACACCGAGAACCGCAAGTGGAAGCCAGACCAGGGCAAGGTGTTCGAGGTGACCAGAAAGTGGGACGCCAGCAACCACTTCCTCCCTGGGGCAGCTTCACCAGGTTCGCTGACTGGCGGTTTGTCCACCAGGCCCAGCTCAACTGTGTTCCCCTCAGTGGAGCCAACCGCCGTGGCAACCGGGACAAGGACGGCAGGAAGAGTGGCTACCCCAATGAGACCCTGCCCCACATCCTGTGCGGTTGTAAGCACCACTCTGGAGCCTGGTGGCACCACCCACAATGCCATCCAGAACCAGTTGGTGAAAGCCATCCCGCCGTCCCTGGGGAAGATCACCATTGACTCCGCCATCCCTGGAACGGGACAGCCAACTGCGACCCAACATCATCAGGACCAACGCGGAAAAGAAGAAGGTCCTCATGGTGGACGTCACGGGGCCATTCAAAAACAGGTCCCCAACCTTGCATGAGGCCCAAGCTCAGAAGGTATTGAAATACAACCTGCTGGCTGACACCCTGAGAGCCCAGGGCTACGAGGTCCAGATACACACCCTGGTCGTGGGAGCCCTGGACGCCTGGGATCCCCACAACGAGCCGGTGCTTAGAGCGTGCGGAGTCGGTTGGCGCTACACCTGGCTCGTGAGACAGCTCATGGTGTCCAACAATCATCAGGTGGTCAAGAGACAGAGCACATCACGGGACACCGTCAGTACCAGGAGGAGTAAACGAGACCGCTGGTCAGGGAAATAACCCACTTCCTTCCCTGATGAACCAAGGACACACTCCACCCATGTACCTATTCGCTACACCAATACTGACTTGGACTCTAAATACATTCTATGGGTGGCATACCCCCAAGATCACTTATTCACTGATGCTTTAAAAACTCCTGCACCCCAATCTGGGTCTACGCTGGTTATATACTATGTATGTATCTCGTGAATCTTGTAACCAATACTTGTAATTTCTCATAATTCAAGCTTGACCCCAGATGTACAGTACCTTCTTTCTTAACTTGTGTAAACTTGATCTTAAACATTAGCTTTAATAGAAGTTTTAAATCTGTTCTTATCAGTTTAATTACTGAGGCAGAAACTGCACCTTCTAGAAGACTTGACTGCCTATCCTGAGGAAGACTACCACTTTGAAGATGGATTCTACTGCCGCTACTTCAAAAGAAAATCTTCATGCTGCTTTGGAGACTCTAGGACAGACTGAGAAGATGATCGCTCCCTTACCGATTCCACGGAAATCTTCAACTGCTGCTCGGACCGCTGCTGCTCCATGGAGTGCCCATTGGGGAACAGCCTCTAAGAAGACTCTCAGCACTTCCAGGACATCGCAGATGAGCAGCATTGATTGGAAAAGCAGCGCCTCCTTGAAGAAAACCTGTGGAGATGCTGCTGCAGGGAAATCTTGCACCTCGAGGACGGCCTTCCAGGACATCACAGCTAGGACAAATATCATCTTGCCTGCTCTTCAGGAGAAGGATGCTAGAAGGAGAACTTCTCCCACCTCCTCAACTGCCCAGGATCCTGATGTTGGTCATTGTCCTGCTGTGTTGGAAGCAACCCCAACTGGCGAGACCTCAGAAACCATCCAGCAGGACCTCAACATCTCACTAGATGCCTACCCAGTCGAACCTAGCAACGAGAACCATCCAGAGAATCCGCTGATATGACTGAAGTCCATCCAACAAAGGGAGAAGAAAAGGAGAATGACTGCATCTATCTCCAGTATCCCCTCCCTACGGACACACTCCTCTTCTCCTTCTGCTATCCGAGGGTTCCAGTACATTGGCAGTCTCAGCACACACCTCAAGAGAATCCATAGCAAGCGGATCACCTTCCGGTGTGCCCTCTGCGATCTGCCTTTCGAGACGCAGATAAAATGTAAGTCTCATTAAGTCACCTGCAAAGGACATCTCAAACTGGAAGAGTCCAACTTTACCTGTCTGTGTTGCCACCACCCCATCTCTGCTCCAAAAGCAGAAACACCACATGCTCCAGCTCTGGCTTCCAACTCCCCAAACACTCTGACTACTGCATCCCAACCAACTCCTCCAGAACCACAGCAAGAAGAGGTGGTCCAACCATCTACTGAGGAAAGGGTGGTCCAAGGGGCAGGGATAGCCCAACTGGATACTACCAATTAAAGAGTAAGTGCTGCCTCGAAAATCCCTAAGCTGTACCTTGCCAAGAGTAGGATTGGCGCTCCCTCGCAGCTTATACAAGGCAACTCCATCTCCAGACAGCTTAGTGCTTCCTTGCAGTATGTCCAGCACAACACCGTAGTCAGAAGGGTAAGCGCCCCCCCATACACAGGTAACTTCACAGGATCCTGTCGTCAGAACAGCTAGCACGATCTCACAGGCCACCCAATGAGACCCAGCCAGTGGAGGAGCTATCTCCACTGCTCGGACCATGTAACAGGACCCCACCTGTAGGCAGACCAGCATGGCCTCCAAGACCACCCAACAGGACCTTGTCCCCAGAAGGGCTCACACTGCATCAAAGACACACCAGACAGAACTCATCCACAGAAGGGCCAGCATTGCTCCAGAAACTCCCAAGCAAGACGGCATCCCTAAAAGGGCCAGTACTGCTACCTCTAAAACTGTCCTTCCTAAAAGGACCAGTGCTGCCCTAAAATCCGTAAGGGAAGACACTGCCCTCACTCTGGAAGATCTGGCCAAATGGAGTTCTCAACACCAGGAGAGAAAAACACAACAGGCTAATTCCACAGCAGTTTTCCAGCCTGAGCCTGCAGAGATTGAGCAGCAGCCCATGGTGAGGGCCGCCACACCATGGCAAGCTGCTTGGATGGAGGAGTTGGCGAGTACAGCCTCCTTCGAGGACTTTGACCTCCTTGTAGACAGACTCACTAAAGATCTGTCTGCAGAAATCATATCTGGTAGGAAGGGAACTCAGGAGAACACACCAACTGTGCACAGAGCTCTGCGTCCTGACAGAACCAAAACAACATGAGGGAACCCAGGAGAAGGAACATCAGTCACAGCTACAACCCAGCAGCAGCAGCTAGGATCCAGAAGCTCTACCGGTCAAACCACCCTAAGGGTATGAGAGAGATCCTTTATGGGCCCTCATCCTACTGTGCAATCCCGTCAGAGAGACTATTCTCGTACTTCAAGGGGGTGTTTGACCATGTAGCTCGGAACAACATGCAGCGTCCAAAGCGCCTTCATTTTTACCCCTGGTTGACTATGCAGAGGACCTGGATCAAGATTTTACATCATGGGAAGTAGAGGCCAGACTTACAAAGACCAAAAACACAGCCCCAGGAAAAGATGGCATTCGATACAACTTCCTGAAGAAATGAGCCCCCAGCTGCCTGGTACTAACTGCCATTTTCAACAAATGCAATCAGTTCCGCTGTACTCCCAGCTCCTGGAAGACGTGTATGATGGTGCTCGTCTACAAGAAAGGCCAGCGAGATGACCTCAACAACTGGAGACCTATCTCTCTCTGTTTCACCATGTACAAACTGTGTGCCAGCTGCCTCGCGGCTAGGATCACAGACTGGTCGGTGAATGGAAGAGTTCCATGAGCTCCATCCAGAAAGACTTCGTGTTGTGTGAAGGCTGTTACAAAGACAACTTTGTCCTTCAGACTGCCATCCACATGGCCAGGAGGGCACAGAGGCAATGTGCCATAGCATGGCTCGACCTGGCTAACGCTTTTAGATTGATGTCCCACCAGCACATTTTTGCCATGCGGCAAGAGTTCAGGATGTCTGAAAACTTTCTCTAACTGGTCCAGGAACTGTATGAAGGCTGCACCACTCCCATCCGCTCCATGGAAGGAGAGACAACCGAAATTCCTATCCAAAGCAGTGTGAAGCATGGCTACCCCCGAGCCTCATTGTTTTCAACTTAGCCATGGAGTTGCTCATTCGAGCGATCTCCAGCAGTCTAGGTGGTTTCAATCTGTACAACAACAGAGTGAAAATTATGGCCTACGCAGATGATCTGGTCCTGAGATGAGACAACCACGAGAGTCTCCAACAAATGCGTGACATCACCAGCCAAGCTGCCAACTGGAAGGGACTCCGCTTCAATGCCAGGAAGTGTGCATCCCCTCACGTTGATGGCAGTAGAAGGGATTCGGTCCAGGCGACGTCTTTTCAGATCCAAGGTGAACCCATGATCTTCCTCGAGGACTGGCAGGCATACCAACATCTCAGCACAGCGATAGGTTTCCTCATCCAGCAGTCACCTGAGTATACCATTGCGGACATCCTACAAGATGTGGCCAGGATCGACTTCACCCTACTGGCACCATGGCAGAAGATCAATGCCTTGAACACCTTCCTGATCCCCTGTATCTCATTTATCCTGAGGGGATCTGCCGTGGCGAAGGTACCTCTGAACAAGGCAGACAGCACCATCCGGCAGCTGGTGAAGAAGTGGATGTTTCTTCCCCAGAGGGCCAGCAATGAACTGGTGTACATCTTGCACAGGCAGGGCGGCTCCAATGTCCCTCAAATGGGTGATCACTCCCGCCTTCTGCCTTCTGACGTGGCTGGATGCCACAGTGAGGAACATTGTGGAGAGTGCTCTGCAGGATGCCATCAAGAAGTGAATCGCCAGGACCCCCTCCAACCAAGATGTTGCCACCTACCTGAGCGGCTCACTGGAAGGTGAATTTGGAAGAGATGGGGGAGACTTTGCTTCGCTCTGGACTCATGCTCGCAACACTATGCGATGACTGGAGAAGCGTATTGGCTGCCAGTGGACATAGTGTGAGGAACGCCAGGAGCTGGGAGTCCTGGTGCCACAAGTGAAGAATACAGATCACACTATCATCACTCCGAGAGCTAGAACCATGCTGGAGAGGACCCTGAAGGACGCCATCCACTGCCAATATGTGGAAAACCTGAAACGGAAGCCAGACCAGGGCAAGGCATTTGAGGTGATATGCAAGTGGGACGCCAGCAACCACTTCCTCCCCAGGGGCAGCTTCACCTGATTTGCCGACTGGAGGTTCATCCACAGGGCCCGTCTCAACTGCGTCCAACTGAATGGAGTCATCCACCACGGCAGTCAGGACAAGTGATGCAGGAAGTGTGGTTATGCTAATGAGATGCTACCCCGCATCCTGTGTAGCTGCAAGCCCCATTTGAGAGTTCGGCAGCTGCGACAGAACGCCATCCAAGATCGCCTGGCCAGAGCCATCCCGCCATCTGTGGGGAAGGTTGACGTAAACTCTGCCATCCCCGGAACCAACAGCCAACTTTGACCGGACATCATCATCACCAACGAGAACCGGAAGAAGATCATGATGGTGGACGTCACAGTGCCATCGAGAACAGGACCCCAGACTTCCACGATGCCCGAGCTCGAAAGGTAGAGAAATATGCCCCTCTGGCTGAAACCTTGAGAGCTAAGGGTTACCAGGTCCAGACACACGGGCTGATCGTTGGAGCCTTGGGTGCACAGGACCCCAGTAACAAGCAAGTGCTAAGAGAAAGCAGAATCGGTCAACGCTACGCTCGGCTGATGCGACAACTCATGGTGTCAGACGTGATCAGGTGGTCGAGGGACATCTACATAGAACACATCACTGGACATTGGCAATACCAGGAGGGATGAGCTGGAGTGCCGATGAGAAGCACAGTCAGGAAAGTAACTGAAATATTTTCCTCATGGATTGTATTTTCTAAATGGACAAGCAACCTAATTCTCAATTACTGAGGGACAATCTCTCATTGATATATTTTTCTTTCCATAACCAAATCTCCTTACAAATTTTCATGAGTGATGTACCCGAGTATTCGGCTTCTAATATCTAAATTGTATTGTTAAATCTATTCACCTAAATTTGGGTAATTGCTGATTATGTACTCTCTGTATCATATGACTTTTAAAAACTAACTTTATATTTATGGATAATCTAAGCACTATACCCAGATGTACAGACACTCTTTTCCCAACCTATGTATTATATATATATATATTTTAACATTAGCTTTAATAAAAATCTTAAATCTGTTCTTATCAGTTTAACAGCACTCTCCTGTAGCCATCTGGCCTGACCCCGTCACGCCAGTCAGCTTAACGTCTGTACCCGGAAAGATAATGGAACAAATAATTAAGCAATAAATTTTCAAATATCTAGAAGATAATAAGGTGATAAGTAACAGTCAGCACAGATTTGTCAAAAACAAAATTCTGTCAAACCAACCTGATAGCTTTCTTTGACAGGATAACAAGCCTTGTGGATAGGGGGAAAGCAGTAGATGTGGTATATCTTGACTTTAGTAAAGCTTTTGATACTGTCTTGCATGACCTTCTCATAAACAAACTAGGGAAATGCAACCTAGATGGAGCTACTAGAAGGTGGGTGCAAAACTGGTTGGAAAACCATTCCCAGAGAGTAGTTATTAGTGGTTTACAGTCATGCTGGAAGGGCATAATGAGTGGGGTCCCGCAGGGATCAGTTCTGGGTCCGGTTCTGTTCAATATCTTCATCAATGATTTAGATAATGGCATAGAGAGTACACTTATAAAGTTTGCAGACGATACCAAGCTGGGAGGGGTTGCAAGTGCTTTGGAGGATAGGATTAAAATTCAAAATGATCTGGACAAAGTGGAGAAATGGTCTGAATAAATGGGATGAAATTCAATAAGGACAAATACAAAGTACTCCATTTAGGAAGGAACCATCAGTTGCATGCATACAAAATGAGAAATGACTGCCTAGGAAGGAGTACCGCGGAAAAGGATCTGAGGATCATAGTGGACCACAAGCTAAATATGAGTCAACAGTGTAATGCTGCTGCAAAAAAACTGAACATCCTTCTGGCATGTATTAGTAGGAATGTTGTAAGCAAGACACGAGAAATAGTTCTTCTGCTCTACTCTGCGCTGATTAGGCCTCAGCTAGAGTATTGTGTCCAGTTCTGGGTGCCACATTTCAGAAAGCAAGTTGATAAACTGGAGAGAGTCCAGAGAAAATTAAACAAAAATGATTAAGTGGCAAAAAGTTCTGTGGCACCTTATAGACTGACAGATGTATTGGAGCATAAGCTTTTGTGGGTTTCAGTGAAATAAGTCCGTTAATCTATAAGGTGCCACAGGACTCTTTGCTGCTTTTACAGATCTAGACTAACATGGCTACCCCTCTGAAAAATGATTAAAGGTCTAGAAAACATGACTTGTGAGGGAAGACTGGAAAAACTGGGTTTGTTTAGTCTGGAAAAGAGAAGACTGAGAGGGGACATGATAACAGTTTTCAAGTATGTGAGAGGTTGTTATGAGGAGGAGGAAGAAAAATTGTTTCTTTAACCTCTGAGAATAGGATAAGAAGCAATGGGCTTAAATTGCAGCAAGGGAGGTTGGGGTGGACATTAGGAAAAACTTCCTAACTGTCAGAGTGGTTAAGCACTGGAATAAATTGCCTAGGAAGGTTGTGGAATCTCCATCATCGAAGATTTTTAAGAACAGGTTAGACCAATGGTTTTCAAACTTTTTATCTGGTGACCCAGTTGAAGAAAATTGTTGATGCCTGTGACCCAATGGAGCTGCGGATGAAGGGTTTGCGGTGTGGGAAAGGCTCAGGGCTGGGCCAGAGGGTTGTGGTGCAGGGGTGAGGGCTGTGGGTTGGGGCCGGGAATGAGGGGTTCAGGGTGTGGTAGGGGGCTCTGGGCTGGGGCAGGGGGTTGGGGTGCAGGAGGGGGTCAGGGCTCTGGGCTGCAGGGTCTGGGGTTGGGCCAGAGATGAGGAGTTTTGGGTACAGGAAGGGGCTCTGGGTTTGGGGGTAGGCTCAGGGCTGGGGAAGGTGACCAGGGTGCAGGGTTATGGCACAGGCTTACCGTGGGTGGCTCCCGGTCAGCAAGGGTGCTAAGGCAGGCTTCCTGCCTGTCTTGGCATCATGGACCATGCTGCACCCTGGAAACGGCCAGCAGCAGGTCCAGCTCATAGGCCCATAGGCATCGCCCCCCCGCCCAGCTCCCATTGGCCGGTTCCCAGACAATGGGAGTGCAGAGCAGGTGCTCGGGCAGCACGCAGAGCCCTGTGGCTCCTCCACCTAGGAGCCGGACCTGCTGCTGGCCGCTTCCAGGGCGCAGCGTGGTGTCTGAATAGGTAGGGACTAGTCTGCTTTAGCTGGGCAGCACCGCCGATGGGACTTTTAACAACCCAGTTAGTGGTGCTGACCAGAGCCACTGCGACCCAGTGCCTTACATTCCGTGACTCAGTATTGGGTCGCAACCCACAGTTTGAAAACCATTGGGTTAGACAACACCTGTCAGGAATGATCTAGATAATGCTCAGTCCTTCCATGAGTACAGGGGACTGGACTAGATGACCTCTCGAGGTCCCTTTCAGTTCTATGATCCATTCTCACAGCTTCCACCAGTTAAGAACAAAAAGGAAAATACTGCCAGGATATTGAAACACAACTTAAGCGTTGGCCTGAGCATTTTTATGAATTAATGGAACAGACCCCCACCAAGATGTAAACTACAATTTAATCCAGAAATAAGTTAAAAATTTATCTTTAGAGGATCCTGAGTATGTGGATGATATAGCCTTACTGACCAACTACAGCTAATGCTGGAAGAGCTGCAAAAAACTGCAGAATCAATCAGGCTTAAGATCAGCCATGATAAAACCAAAGCTATTTATTTCCTATAAAATGGAAATGAATGACCAGCCAGTGCTGCATAAAGATGATAATGACATTGAATGGATGAATAATTTAATTTATCTGGGGAGTCAGTTGACAGCAGGAGATTCTATAACAAAAGAAGTCACATGCTGGATTGGTCTTCCATCAATGGCATTTCACCATCTTCAGAGGTATCTGTTTGGATGGCAGGATGTCTATATGACAACTAAGGTGCAAGTTTTTAATGTGATGGTGATAACTCTGTTATATGGAGCAGAAACATGGTCATTAAAACAGCTGAAGAGAGGAAACTAAACAGTTTTCAGTTTCAAAAGTTTTATGGTATATTCTGAACATCTGTTGGTTTGATTTTGTCACAAATGAGGAGATACTTAGAAGATCCCAGCAAGTTGCAGTCTTGCAGCAGTTGAGAACAAGATGACTGCAATGTTCATGTCCAACATGCAGAAATAACCTTTTTACAGAAGGTTTACAGAGCTGAGCTTGAAGGAAGTAGAAAATAAGGCTGACCACGAATGAGGTTGGAAGGTGCAATTTTAAGGGATTTAAGAAGCCTAAATTCTTCCACATTGACTCTTGCCAAAGGAAAAATACTTAGAAGGGACAATTCAAGATGGAAGTCCATTCTATGCACCACCATGTGAATTTGCTGCTGCTGCTCTGCATTGCACTTAGCTATCTAAGTTCCATTATCAAAAGTCACTTAGGCCCAGATCCTCCAATGGTATTTAGATGTCTAACTGTGGGAGTTAGGTGCCTAAATATCTTTGATGATCTGGACTATAGGAGTCTAAATCCCATTTACAATGAGATTTAGGTTTCTAAATGCCTAAGTTACTTCTGAAAATGGGACTTAGCCATCTAAGTCACTGAGGCCAGATCCTCAAAAGTATTTAGGTGCCTATCATTCATAAAATCAATGGGAGTTACGCAGCTAAATACCTTTGAGGATCTGGGCCCTAGGCCATGCAATGCTGGGTGGAGCAATGCCTAAATAAGCTTTAAAAAGCTGGGTCTTGAGTCCTGACAGCAAGAAGGTCCTGCCCCTGGCTCACTTCAGACAGACCACATGATGGAGAGCATGGGAGCCTGGCCAATCTCAACTGCTTTGTACAGACACAGGGGAAGAGACACAGTGATCTAGTAGACAGAGCACAGGACTAGGAGTCAAGAGCTCCTGAATTATAACCCTAGCTCTGCCACAGAATTCCTGGCTGACCACAAGCAAGCCATCTAGTCTCTTTATGTTTCAGTTTCCCCATGTGTACAACAAAGCTAATTTTTACTTACCTATATCACAGGAGTATTACAAAAAATAATTAGTGTTTAGCACCAGACTAAGTGTTATTATATAGAGTGAAATATTCATTACAGTACATTAGGCCTAGATTATATTAAGGGTTATACATAGACCAGTAAATTCTTGAGTTGAATCGTTTGGCTTACTGGCACCCATTGGAAGCCAAAGAAAGTGAGCATTTATGATTTTCCCACCTCCATGCTAAGGAGCAAATAAGCAGCCACATGCTGCACCTGTTCCACCCTTTGTGATTCCAGTGAGGGAATCTAATTAGAAGTGAATTGCAATAGCTTAGCCTAGAGATGATAAAAAGATAAATAATGCTGAAGAGAAAGGTTCAGACTTTCTGGTGAACCTGGAGATGGCAATATCCATTGGGGAGCTGTGCCTTACCAGGAACAAATGTTACTGTTGAAAGAGTAATTCTGAGCAGTCCAGAGGGTGAAATGAAGAAAAGCTGTCCAACCTAGGTAGCCTAGTGACAACACACTCCATTGTGATTTAGGAGATGAAAATATAGGCACTGAGCTGTCTGAACAGCATGAAGAAGAGACCTAAAGAAGAGCTCTGGGTAGCTCAAAAGCTTGTCTCTTTCACCAACAGAAGTTGGTCCCCTCACCCACCTTGCCTCTCTAATATCATAGGACTAACATGGCTACAACTACACTGCAAGCAACAATGGAGCAGCATGAAAACAGCATGCTCGATTGGTCACTTTGCATCACTCTTAAGGAAACACCTGTGGCACATGCTTCTGAATTACACTTACAGGATAAAATCTGAAAAAAAAATGCAATTTAAAGGTATTTTACATGAATACTAATATGTCTTAACAGAAAGTATCTCTATTTATATGACCCCCATCACCTTAATAGTTGTGTATATCACAAACATTAATGGATATATCTTTACAGCACCCTCGTGAGGCAGAGCAATATTATTCCCATTTTACTGTGAGAAACTGAGCGAGATAGAGGTTAACTGATTTGCCCAAGGTTACACAGGAACTCTGTAGCAGAGCTGGCAACAGACTCCAGATCTCCTGAGTCCCAGAGCAGTGCCTTAACCGCAAGACCATCCTTCTGTCCAAAAGAGACAGAAAAGGAGCAAATAAAGGAAAATAACCAAAGAAAGTAAAGAAAATAGCTGAAGAGAAGCAGAACAAAACTGTTTAACAAAGTTTTTTCACTTAAGTTAGGGCAGCCATCCAGTGTCTTAATTCTTCTCAGTGATCGTTTCACATTTGGGAAAGTATTTTTTTGGCATTTAAAATAAATAAATCTAGTTCTGTGCCACCACTAAAATGACTCACTGCCCTAAAGACACACAAGATGTCTGCAATAAAGGAAAAATGTTACTGAATATTAAATCTGAGCCACGCAAATGAAAACGGTGCTGTTCTGGGAATTCATCTTCCTGAATGTTACAGTGCTCTAACATGAAAAATGAAATACCATGGAAAAAAACCTTTGAATTCAATGAGATTTTTATCTGAGTAAGGAATGAGTAAAACAGTGAGCAAGGACTCTGGATTTGGACCAGATAGTGTAGCAAAATAAAATGCCAGTGAATCATTTGGAACCTGATCCCACTGAAGGGATCAAGGGAAGTCTTTCGAAGGACTTTGGATTAGATCCTTAAGGAGGGAAGTGCACAACATATAAACTAGTTTATTCAAGATGAGCAATTGATAAACATTTCAAACTCTTTTTGCCACTGATTGTTCACTTACTTATACAACACATCGTTTGAGAAACTCAGGCTTGATTCTTTGTTCTGCCAGAGCTGCTCTATTTTTAGTTATATGTAGAGACAAATGGAAAAATAAAAAAGTGGGGCAAGGAATATCTGAAAATGCTCCATTTCAAAATCTGATTTTTGTATCAATTTTTTGCAAAACATACTTTTTGACCAGCGCTAGTTACTACATTCTTATTAGCCATCCTTCCAGGTTCACCTGCATGTTCACATATGACCAACATTTAACATGTTGTACCCCACTGTCTTTTCACATGGTAGTTACCTTACCATCAGAATTAGCTTTACACATAAAGGCATCTTAAATTTGGATGGAGAGAGTTTGCTATATTTTGTACTATTTCGGATAGGAGTGATAGCTGGCACTGAAGGTGGCTATTTAAGCTTTACACCAGCAGATTTACCCCTACATAGGTCAGCCAACCCTGACCTAGCCTTGATCACTTTTCCTAGATAAGAGTTTAATAGATCAATTAACTCAGTACTAGACTAGGATTGCTATCTACTGTCTGTTTCTATTGGTGCTCCATCTTCTCTATGATAGTTATAAATCCATTCACTTCTTCACTTTGCCACAGTGCTACAGATAATGATAGCAGATCTCATGCTTTTTAGTCCTTTCTAGTGTTCATACTAAACAGTTCCTCCCTGCCAAATAATTAGCTGACATTAGTTCTTACAGTAAAATTCCTATTATTCCATCTTCTGTCATTATTGTTTGCTATTTCTTCAAAGGCCTTTTATGGTATATTTTGTGTCAATTACATTTTATTTTCCTTTCTGTATTTTAAGAGATTTTGCTTAACATGCTGTCCTTCATAATTGTTACAGCACACAAGTAGGTCCCTTATCTAACCTGTTTTCTTTCTTTGCTACTCAACAGAACTTTTCACTTAAAAATAACCTTTTACTGTGGAACTAAATGCCAAGCTACATTCTTCTGCATCCACCTCTTCAGTCATGTTCTGTGTGACTTCTCTAGAGCTTAGGAGTATTTGTGTTCTTTTTCTATTGTTATATTTTGCCTTCTACCGTCTCCACATGATGTGACCTGAGTGCTTTATGAAGCTACAATACCATTACAGGTTTCCATTCTCTCCTGCATTCTTTCATTCAGCTTCTTCTAGGCGTGGGATGTGCTTTTCTTCTGTTTCATAAAAAGGTTTTAGCTTGATCTCTCTTGCTTCTAGTTAAGCTTGACATCTCCTTGCACCACTTTGTGCTGCAACAGCTAAAATGATTTGGATAATTTGGTTCTGAGTGTTCTGCCCTTCAAGGGTTAAGCAAGTGATTGCTCTAAGTATAAAAGACCAAATAAGGGTCTTTTTTTTCTTTCTGATTATTAATCATGGCTGGACTGTTTTTGAATCCATTGGATTGAGTACTAAATGGTTTATGATCTAAATCCCATTCTTGAAGGAAATTATTGAATAATATCAAGCTAAACTGGTTTATTGTCTTATTTTCTGAGATAGAACAGCATCTTAACTTGTGAAGATTGATTTGCAGTCTGTGGTAACAGCTAAGGAGGGGATAACTCCACTTTTTTTTAGATTCAGTAACCTCTATACATCACCATAGGGTGATCAGATGTCCTGATTTTATAGGGACAGTCCTGATATTTGGGCCTTTGTCTTATGTATACGAGTTACGAACCAGCCTTCGCAAAGCACAATCATTTATTCTTAGCATTACAAATTATATAAATTCCTGTATGCACGCTAAAAGCTTACCAGAGGTCATCCATCAATCCCAAGAGTCCTGGTATGCCAAAGTCTTTCCAACACTTCCACAAGGGTCAGGTTGTCTGTTGGCTGAATCAAAAGAAGGCCCTGTGTTAGTTTAAACCCCGCCGTTTTATATCCCAAGTCCTTTCTCTCAGTCTCTGGAAAACCCAGTTAGAACCAGTATATCCAAACCCTTCCAGTGGGTGGTACCTCTCTAGAGGTTGTTCAGTCTGTGACTTGCCTTAATCCCCCTTTCCCCCCTTCATTTTAGATCTTGGAGGAGTTGTGGTAACTCTCCCCCATGGGGTAGAACACAGACATAAGCCGTTCATAAATTTAAAACAATGGCCCCCAAAGATACTGCATGGGTTTGCAATACCTGTCACAATGAGCTCTGTGGGGGCAGGGAACATCTGTGTTATATATTTGTACAATGGCTAGCACAATGGGGCTTGAGGATCTACACATTACCACAATATGGTATTGGTCTGTGACACTGTAGAAAGGGCATGACTCTACTTCAGCATTTCTCTAACTGGGGTCCGCAAGGGTACTCCAAGGGGGTCCACGGGAACCCTCTGATCAACTCCTCCCGCTCCCTCCCAGAGCCTCCTGCACACTGAAGAATAGCTGTTCAGTGGCATGCAGGAGGCGCTTGGAGGAAAGGGAAAGAGCGGGGACGGGGTGCGCTCGGGGGAGAGGGCAGAAAGAGACAGGGAAGAGGAGGGGTAGGGGTGGAGCAGGGATGGTGCCTTGGGGGAAGGGGTGGAGTGGGGGCGGGGCCTGAGGCTGAGCAGTACTAGCCACAGAGGATTCCTCTTTTAAATTGATGGCTGTATAACATTTTCCTTCTTTTCAGATTTTATATTGCTTTCACTCCATTTCTAGCTTATTTAGCAGTTACTGAGCAGGCCCAGAAATGCATCTCAAATGGTAGTCAGGGCTGCACAATGCAGCTCCACTTTTCTTCTTGTGAACTCCTAGTTTGAGTGAGAAGCCAAAAGAAAACTAGTGGTATTGCTCAATGTCTGCCTGTCTACAGTAATTAATTACCATTTGTTTAAAAAGAATTATCACTGGCTGCTGAGTATTCATATATATCAGCTACAGTATTTTTCTAAAAGACTTGCAGAAGGAAAGCTGGTAACTGGGCTTTAATACTTTTAAGAGCATCCAGTTATCAACATGCATCAACTCATTCAAAGCACTGTAAATTTCCCTTACCTCTAGGAAATCCATTTTTCAAGTCTCTTCCGGTCAGAGAGACAAGGTGGGTCAGATAATATGATTGGAACAACTTCTTTTGGTGAAAGAGACAAGCTTTCGAGCTACACAGAGCTTTTTTCAGATCTGGGAAAGGTACTCAGTGTGTCACATCTAATTACAAGGTGGAACAGACTTTTTAGCATAAGCACATTCTTTAGCAGTTCTCTGTGCTATGCTTGTTTGAGATTGGTTTATCTTTTGTAAAAGCAGTCTTCTCTGGTAGCTCTTTACAGATTATCCTGGTAAACCGCCAGGTACCCAATTTCTGCATGCTCTCTCATGACAGACGTTGAGTAGCCTAATATTTCACAATTTGTAATCCATTTTTGCTGTATTAAAATCATGCACAGAGTAAGAACATACTATATACTACTTCTTTTCACAAAATATGTCCTAAAAACAGAATCAAAATACAGGCTTTAGTACCAAAACCTACCCGATTGGCTATATTTGCATACCAGAGCTCTGATTCCTCACTATCTTGTAACTTGTGTCATTTGTGCCTGTGCAAAGCTAGTGCAAAGTGGGTGTAAAACAATATGGATCTGATTCTCTTAGTGTAAGTGACAAGTGCATCCTTCAGTTCTGATTTGGTAGCATTTTTATACTCATTTTGCACAGTTTTATATAGCTACACAATGTGCAAGGAGGTAGAGAATGAGATCTGGGGTATCCGTTCATCATGATGTACATCATGACATGTATTGATAAAACAATTGCATAATTGTACTCATCTTTCCAATTCACTATCATAGTTATTCTGAAAAGCTATCACCTGTTCAATCAGTAACATCTTCAGGGTCAGATTTTCAGAGGTGATAGTATGCATGTATGCACATCCAATTGTGGGTGCTAAATCTGTTTGCATAAATACAATAACTGTGTGGCCAAAAAGTGGTATCTGTACATGCATATGATCATCTAGGCATCAAACTATCTGCTGGCTGTATACACAAATGCCCAATTTGCACCTACAAGTTAGGTGCCCACACAAATGCCTACGGAAATCTGGCTCCTAATTTCAATAAGCAATTTTTAAAACAATGAAAACAGTCCAGCAGAACCAAAAATTCATTCCATGTAACTCAAACAAAATCTTGTGCCAAGTCTCATTTAGAACCACATGCAGCAATATGGGTTCTTTTAGGTGCTTCATCCCATAATGGTTAACACATTGCATATTAATTTGGTAATTCACATCTGGTCAGCATACAATATTTTGAACTCTCCTTTTACACAACTCCCTTCCCAAGTGACTCTATGTATTACTGCCAATGTCTCTTCTCAGAAGCTTTTTGGAATTAGTAGCTTATTCCTTTGAGAGACGAGCTAGTCCTAGTTGCTGTCTGAAGGCTGGGGTGTTGAAGCGGGGAAAACAAATAGGGAGATACTCTACTTTCAGTTCTTGCTCACCACACCACAATTACATAGCTGCAACGTGATGCCCAACACTCCCCAATTCACTGTCACTATAACCTCTGGTTTCTTGAGGAGAGAGTTGGGCTTGCCCTGGAGCATTGGCTCATAGTACTCCAGACCATGTAGCTGATGCTACAGCTGTTGTTTGAATGAGCACTAGTGCTCTATAGTACCAGATCACATGTGCACAGCTCATCTAGTGGCAAATGGCACCATGCCGTTTTCCCCTTGTTATTTCCTCATAGCAACTCCCGTTAGAGTCCTGCTGAAACCTCAATATTTTTGTGTCATTAGATACTTCACATTTTTCGTCTCACCTCCGTTTAAATTATTGCCTTTGTGCAAACAGATTTAGCACCCACAACTGGGTGGGCAATGCTTGCAACATGACAGCATTTGCAGTGTCTAACTGACAGCCATTAAGCATGTGTTCTGATATCGACAAGTATGGCATCATGAGGCACCACAACAACATCTCTAATCACACCTTCTCCAAATGCAAATATGCTCTTGATCAGGCATCTGCTTTGCTGTTAACTCCTTTCTGGGCATTGGCATTCAATCTTTCCCTTGGCATATCTGGAGTGTTACAGCTACCTCCCTATTCTTTGTAGAGTACTCAGTGGAGGTTCTCTGAAAACACCTCAAACACCCAGCAATCTGTTTCGTTTCCATAGATGTATTAGTGACAACCCTTATTAGTGCTTCTATTGTACTTCCCCAAACAATGAGGCCTTACTATACTAAGTGCTGTACAAACACCATAAGAAACAATCCCTGCCCTGTAGAGCTTACATTTTAGAGACAATACAGACCAGGGGTGGGAAGAGGGAATTCAGCGTTAAAGCAGAAGATTGGGAAGTGAGGCAGAGTTTGTTTTCGATTAAAGAAATGACTAATTTAGACAAACCGCCACACAAGTAGGTACTGATAGCTTAAAGCCGTTAAAGATGCTACAAGGGCAAGTTAACTAATCCTGCAGACTATTAAAATGGCCAACATGGCCTTTATAATTCACAAGAGGAAGGATGGCCTCGAAGTTAAAGTACTAGCCTAGGATTCAGAGATGCAGGTTCCATTCCAGTATGACCTTGGGCAAGTCACTGTCTTTACCCTTTAGCTCCCCATCTGTACAATGAGAAAAACAGCACTCCCCTATCTCAGAGAGGTGTTCTGAGGAGAAATATATTAAAGATTGTGAGGTGCTCAGATACTGTTGTAATGGGGGAGGGGCATACAAATACCTTAGATATTTGAGAATGTCCCATTTGCTGGGTATCTGTTGATACCTTTGATGCAGATATAACAGGAGTCCCATTTTGAAGCAACTCTTCCTGTAGCATTTGCAGCCACCAGCAAGTTTATTTTTTTTCCCTTGGCACACTTAAGTATTGAAGAAATGAAACGTGTGTGATTAGCTCTCCGTATTTTATTCTTTTCTATGCATTGGCATCATGATAACCAGTTCTCCCAGCTATCTCAGTAGTGCAGTTGGAGCCAAAGATTCCATGTAGATCTTCCTCAATATTTTGCCGTTCCCTAAAACCTCTGCCAATTTGTTGTTCAGTCAGTCATAGCTGTCATATCATTATAATTTAGCATTAAGCCTTCCTCTTGCAAATCTGTGAGCGAGGTCTTTGTATGACTAAATTTTATTTCTATTTAATTTCTGGTTTCTGTTCCAACCCCTCTTTATTATTCTCCTGAACCTAGCATCATGTACTTGTTTGTTAGCTCCCTCCACAAAAATATCACAAAGGTAGTATTATATATGATGCTTTCTAAGCTTTCAACATTGTGGTATAGTTTTGCTTTGATTTTCTCTACCTGAGATAGCCAGGCAAATCCAGGTGGATTGAAAGCTTAATTTAAAATATTTTGACCTTTCTTTTCTCCACTGAGAAATGCAAGTGCAGTGGGCCTAATTAATCTTGAGTGGAACTCCACTGAAGTTGCAGTTGCATTTGGACCAATAGTTCTATCATTCCAAGCGGCCAGTAGACAAATGAAATTACTAATTGCTTATTGCTTTGCTATGTCTGAGGTCCAGATAAAGTCTTGGCTCATCTATTCCAGGCTAATCAAGAGCTTTCCCAATTTGTAGGTTTCTGCCCTTTCATTATCACCACTAGTAATTTTTCCATTTTCAGCTCTTTTTCCATTTAGTCTTGCAATGCCACTAGGTGCATGGATGGCATTATAGTTAATATCATTATAATGGTGGACTTTCCTGTCTGACCCCAGTAGTCTGGAGATGGGCAAGAAGGCCCATGAGGATTAATGACAAGTAAGAGTACTATCAGTGTCAGTGTTCAGTTCTTTCTCACACATAATATTGACTCTCTGCACTAAGTGTAGGTTTTGTTACTGTTGGCAAACCCAGGTAGAATCATGGGTGACTCAGACACTACAACTTGAAAGTCTGAATGTTCTCTTCTATCTATAGATACAATAAAAGCTGCATTTGCCACCCACTTGCACTTACTGTCTTGAATAAATTCTTAGCTCTAATGTCAGAGTACGTAAGGGGCTCTGCTTTCAAGTCTTTATACAATTAGGAATTATGACAATTGCCTGTACTAATTTAATAGCAAGTTCTCTGTATCATTGTCACATATGTAGATCAACATTCTTTGAAGTGTCAAAGCTTAGCTACTCTGAATCCCTGGAGTTTTTTTATTTCCAAAGACAGCCTTTTTTAGATTCCTTTTCTTGGAGCCACTGCACATTTTAGTGAAAAGTATCTCACAAAATTCCAACAGTGGAACACTCTTGTGGAATGATTTTGTCCATATGTGTAACAGCTTTTGAATATACACTTTTCCCACTTATTTCTGTACCAGTTTAATGGTAGATTTAATTTATACATAGATAAAACGTATTTCTCTGAGTTTTGTCCGCTGGTTTGTAAGTCCCTCCTGTTCCTTCGATCACTTGCCTCTCTTGTGTAGTCATCTCGTATGACCTAGGTGCTACTGTACCCCTGGCAACTCTTTTAGTCCACTCCTCTGGTCTCTCTCTAATGGCTGGATCCTCACAGGAGTACCGGTTGCCAGGGCCAATAGATCCTTGGCTGACCTGTCATACTCTACTGCCAGTTTTCTCTGATTGTTGGCCATCTCCTTTCAGTGTCTCCATTCTTCTGGCTGTAACAGGTCTTCCCTCATTCATAACAGATTTTTGGTCCTTGTCCCACCAGTTTCTGTGCTGGACTATTTTGGCACCCCTGTGATGGGATATTCCTGTGTGGCAAAACTGCAACAGAGGGGGGTTTGAATCAGAAGAAACATCCTTGTTTAAAAGTCTCTTAGCTGTTTTCACAGCTGATTCTACCTTACTATTACTCTGTGGGTATGCTGGAGAGAAGGTGCAGTGGTCTAACTCCCATTTGTGTGCAAATTCCTTGAATTCTTCCTAGGCAAATTAGGGTGTATTGTTGGTGAATACATTATCTGGAACATCATATAATGTAAAGTGGGCCCTCAGTTTGCCAATTACTGATTTGCTTCTTGTGTCAGACATGGCATACTTCCCAAAGATTTGAATAGTAGTGCACTGTAATCAAGTACTGCTTTTCCTTGAGGGTAAATAAGTTCGCTCCCACCTTTTTCCATAGTTGGGTGGGCAGCTCACATGGTAACAGAGTCTCTTTCTGCTGATGGCTATCACACAACCTGCAAGTGTTACAGCCTTCTATCAAGGAGTGGAATTGTGTACTCATTCCTGGCCAGTAAACACACACACTCAAATCCATCACAGCTGCCAATGTCCAGTTTGAGGCACGTATTTTTGTATGACAACATCTCTCTCCTCGGAATATGATTCCATCCTCCACATTCACCTCATCATTAATTTGAAAATATGGTTCTGCTCCTACTGATACTTGGCTTTTCACTGGGCCACACTGCTAGTATCGCTGTCTTGTCTGCCTGCAGTTGGATGTCCTTTTCCAAAGCCTCTTGGATTTCCATCAGCTTCACTGTTGAAACTGAATTCATTAACAGGCTGCACTATGTCCTGATCTCCTTCCCTCAACTTGCTCATGTGGCTATATATGCCCTGCTCAGGATGCCAACTAATACCAGTAATCGTTCTGGACAATATCTGAGCTTCCCCTAGTAGTGCCGGAGGTGCATCAACATGCACTGCAATCTCTTTGGAGCACTAAGAAGGGGCTTTGCCATGATTGTCTCCAGGGGCTTGTGGTCTGATTGCACTAGTACAGGGTAGCCATAGGTGTTCTGATAGAATTGCTCCATTCCAAATATCACAGTACTAGTGCTCAATCTCTGACAGGGCTCTGCTGGCATAAGCAACTGGCTGTTCCTGCAAAACCCAGTCTTTTTTCCGATGCATCACACCGGAGCGTCAGTGGCTCTCCTGGCTGGCAGTACTTCAGGACAGGAGCATCCATTATCATTTGTTTCAGCATGTCAAATGCTTGCTGTTGGGGACCTACCCAGTTCCACTTAGCATCCTATCTTGTGAGCTCACATATGGGTTCCGCCGCTGCAGCCAGATGTGGACAGGACTTGGACAGAAAGTATCATGCCTATGAAGTGCTGAATCCTCTTCACCATACACTGGAACTGGCATATCTCGGACTGCCTTCATCTTGCTGAGATCGGCTTTCAGTCCGTCTGCTGTGAGCAGACGTCCAATGTATGTCATCTCATGATGAGTCACATTTTTTATGGCTTGAGTTTTATGTTCTTGTCCCTTCATCACTGTAGAAAAGCTTGCTGTTTTCTGTAATTGTCTAATTCAGCTTCTGTATCCCTGCTCTCTTAACCTACAATGAGGATATCATCTGCCATTATTTTCACCCCAGGCAGTTCTTCCAGCACTTGGGTGAGTCTTCTCTGAAATGCCTCTCATCCTGAGCTTACGCCTATCAGCACGTGTAGCTATCTGTAGCTACCAAATAGTGTTGTAAAGGCTGTCAGCGTACTGGACTCTTTATCCAGACTTATGTGCCACAAGCCATTCCTCAGATCACAGATCATAAAGATTTTGGCTTTGGAAAGGTCTGGCAAGAGGTCATCAATTATGGGCAGTGGATAGCGGCATCTTTTCAATGCCCAGTTCAGTTGGTCTGGAGTTAGGCAGATGCATAATTTGCCTGATTGTTTCCTTACTACTACCTTGCTGCTTACCCAGGTTGTACTGGTCTTACAGGTGCTATGATATTTCTGCTCTGCAGACTTTCAAGCTCCTTGTGTACTGGATTACGCAGTGCCCCAGGGATTTTCCTTCATGGTAATCACAAGCACAGGTTCCACTGTGAGGTCTGCTTCCAGCTGCAGCTTTCCTTTGAGGCACTTGTCACCTTTGAAAACAGGCGTATGCTTTAAAAAATGTCTCCATTGTCCATGGGGCTCACCCTCTTTCTTCTTGCACTACAGTGACAAAATTCTGAGTCCGCATCCTGATCAGATCCATGGCTTATATTGCAGTATTCCCCAAGAGGAGTCTGCAGGATTTACCATCCACCACTACAAACTTCAGCTCGTACTGTGTTATTTTGGGGGGTTAGTCACGATGAGGTCACATTATCCTACAGGCTGCATTATGCTTTTATAGTTATTACATTACTCTTTGTAATGGTTGTGTTCGAGCCCAATTCATCCCCAGGAATCAGACTGCAGGAGGCCCCGCTATTCAGCTGAAATCTCACAGGGCACTTCCCTATTAACATTGTTCCACGCCTGGAGGTTGGTATTGTCCCATGTTCAGGCTCTCCTGAAAGGTTGAGACAGATATGCTCTCAAGCTCCAGGAGAGAGTGATCACTGCTATCAGATAAGCTGTCTCTTGCACACATTGTTAAAATGATTCAACTTGCCACATTCCTTGCAATGCTGTCCTAATGTGAGGCACTTCTCCTTTACCTGTTCACACTGTCTCCCACAGTAATTGCATCTCCCTATGGGTAGGGAACATGCTTTTCTTTGCTCTCATTGCATGTATTTCAGCGGTTGTGGTGCTTCCTAGGGCTTTCATCTGTTTCGTCTGCACGCCCCATGTCTACGCATCTTCTCCACTGTGAAATCGCTTTCCAAGAGCAGTTGCTCCTGCAGGTGGTGGTGCCACGGACTACTCTGTTCTGAATCAGGATGTCTGTCAAGTCCCCAGAATTGCAGGTAGCAGGCAGTATGGGTAAGGCAGTAACTTAGAGGTCTATACTCCTCTACTCCCCTTCTGATTGGTCTGTAGTGAAAAACCTGCGTCTCTCCTCCACAGTTTCTTTCTGCTCTGGGATTCTATCAGTCTCCTAGGACTGAGACTTGAGGCAGAGGTGACCTTCAGAGTGATGCAGACCTCTCAGCCTTGTTCCCCAAGAAGGTAAAGTAACAATTTTACTTTCCTGCTCTTGTCATCTTCCTGCATGGCCAGGCCTATGTACAACTCTAATTCTTCCTTCCACCAGTGTGGTGGTTCAATACAAGACAGGACACGGCTTTAGGCAAGCAAGCAGGCTGGTCTGCTGATGGGATTGCCCCTGTCAGCTTTTCCACCTCTCTTTTATTTCTCTCCTCCCTGCGCATTACATACTCCGACCGCAAAAGGCATCAACAAAGGAAATAATATGACTTTGATTAATATTCTTATTTACCAGCCTCTATCTACTATAATCTTTGTTCTCAGACCTTGAGCCCAGGCCAAGGAAGCTTCCCACGGTTGATGTCCTTTAATTGACTTCCCAATGGTCCATGTTCCCAAGGTCCATGTCCTTGGACAGAGCAATGTGTGCATCGCTCCTACACAACAGTCAGGGTGTGCCCTGACTGTTCCTAGGTGCATGAACGCTACATGAACCCTTCATCCCCCCTTTTTTTGTTATTTGTGCTCGGCCATCTCATGGTAGCCATCAATTTGCTTTTGCAAGCTATTTAACTCCCAGACAGACAAGGACATAACTCGGGTAGCCTGCCAGGGCGGGTCTCTACAAAGCCTTAGCAAAGAGGGAATACATTGTATACAGCAGCAGCAAAATATAAGCCCAACAATTACAAACACAGCATAACCGAAAAATTGTCGCAGCCATCCTAGAGAGGGCAGCCAACCTGTAAGCCAATTCCAAAAGCCCTCAAATCCCAAATCTTGGCGTATGTGTGCCGTAAGATTGGCCAATTCGGCCAGTCTAGTTTCTATGGAGCGACTATTATCAGTTAAATTAAAACAACACGTATGCCGAAACATGCAACAGCCTAGATGGTGTTTCAAGAGTAGAAAATCAATGGCTGCTCTGTTATCTAAAATTGCATCCCTTAATTTGTGTTGCTCTGTGTTAAGTAGGGCAATCGCCTGGGATGTTGTATTAATTGCCTTTGCCGCAAAACACGCCAGGGTATTCAAAGTTCTGGCTGTATAAGTGGCAAGCCCGGGGACTCCAATGATAGAGGCCGCTAAGGCGGTATACTCAGCGCGGCTGAAAAGATCGACATCTGCAACACAGTCTTCTGAAAGGGGTACACCTCTTTTACTGCGCTTTTGGCCGGCAAAAGGTAGAATGAGTGTCATTCTACTGAGGCAGCAAAGGGTGCCATTGCTTAAATTTGCGGGAATATAACTAAAGGTGCGTGAGCTGCAGGTAAAAAACCACCCTGATGGTAGGATGATATGGCCATAATTGTACGAAACATTCACGGCGTGGGAACAATTTAAAAAGGGTTGAGAAATTTGCCGACAGCCCAAGGGCACCTTTGTACTAGTGCAGTTAACCACACGTGCACAGGTGACATTGTTGGCCCCGGCCGGATACAGTGTGTGGAGGGATATGGCCGTGTGAGGCAAAGTATAGTTGGCCAGGCCCCAATTAGCCATACCAGAGTATTGGGAAGAGAGATTCGCGTAAGCAGCGAGCATCGTCTCATTCCCTATTTCTTCAGGGTGATGACATACTGGGATAAGGCATGTACCCAACAATTCTCCAGCTGCTACAGAATTAGATAAACAAAAGGGGGTAACATTTGCTATTGAAGCCAATCTTTCCCATAGGTTATATGTCATTCGGGCTCGTAACGGAGAAAGCGCTCCCGAGCCAACCCCTACAGGAAATAGCAGGCACAAAAGGCATACAATCAATACAGAATTAGCAGTAATTTGGGCAAGAATTGCCACAAACAAAGTCTCAGGAGTCTCTGGCTGTTGGTTTGCTGCCAGTCGTCATTGAGCCGCGGCGACCAATGCTTTTACTGCTCCCCATGTCACGGGCTGGCTTGGGACGCTACGCCTCTTCCGTTTCTGTCCCGTCGTTGTCAACCCGGGAGGCACCGCTCTCTCCTCCAGGGTCAGCTGAAACTCCAGTATGGGGTTCGATAGTCCCTGGAGCCATGCCATGCTGCTTCAGTGCCAGTCGCACACACCGGGCCGGAACCCACAACGGTCCTGCAGGGAGAGACACAGCAGCATGTCCCCGACCCCAAGTGATTAGAGGTACTGGGCCCAGCCATTGCGGATCGGGCAGCTGACGGTAATAGACAAGCGGTCTTTCCAGTACCTCGGATTTATGAAAATGCCGATCCGTGGGGGTCTGCTGATCTGCGTTCAGTGTTAAATTATTTAAAGTGAACAAAAGGATATGCAATTGTTGCTGAATGTCTCCTAAGGTTCGGAGACGCAGCTCCCCTTGTTTTAATTGTTTGTCAAGTAAGGTTTTTAGCGTGCGATTTGCACGTTCAACAATGGCTTGGCCCGTGGAATTATAAGGGATCCCGTGTGTGAGACGGACAAACCATTGGGCACAAAAGGTGGAAAGGGCTGTGGAGCAATAGGCTGGGGCATTATCCATTTTTATTTGGCTCGGGCGACCCATAACAGCAAAACAGGCTAGCAGATGGTGAATAACTTTAGGAGTGGCTCCCCACGCTGTGGGGTTGCCCAGAGGAATCCCGAATAGGTATCAATGGAAACATGTAAAAACGAATAGGGGCAGAATTGTGGCACGTGAGTGACATCCATTTGCCACAGCTGATTCGCTGCGGTACCTCTGGGGTTAACGGCATAAGAAAAGGTAGGGGCAGCAGCGGCACAGTGGGGGCAGGAACGAACAATAGAACGTGCATGATCAGCAGGAATGTGAAACTGGCGGGCTAAAACAGAGGCAGACTGATGAAAAAAGGCATGGCTTTCAATGGGGTCAGAAAAAAGAGAATTTACCTCACTACGTAACGCGCAGTCGGCGCGCGCATTGCCTTCAGTGAGTAGCCCAGGCAGAGGGGTATGACTGCGAATATGAGCAACAAAGTACGGGAAATTACGAGTGGTGATGAGATACTGTAAAGACAAAAACAGGCGAAGGAGGTCTGCATCGACCTGAGGGGTAATGAGGGCTAGGGGTAAATGATCAATTACTTGATAAACATAATGGGTGTCCACAATCAAATTAAAGGGACAATCAACAAAAAGTTGAAAGGCCAAAACAACAGCAGACAATTCTGAGTGCTGCGCAGAACGCTGAGGCAGCGTAAAGCGAGAATGCCAACGAGGGGGGTCACCTAATTGATAGGTGACAACACCGCGACGTGGAGAGCCATCAGTAAAAAGAGTGACGGCTGAAACAATGGGTTGAGAGCGACTAAGACGATGGACAACCAGGGGCACCTGTTGGGTAATTACCAATCGGGGATCTTTAGGGGGATTATAAGAGATCTCTCCCATATAATCACAAAGAGCAACCTGCCAGGCCAAGGAGGTGTGGCACAAAGAGTCAAATTCAGTACGGGACAAGGGGAGCACAATGGCAACTAAATCAGTGCCAGTAAGTTGCATTGCACGGTGGCGGGCTTTACGAACAAGATCAGATAGGGCATCTAAATACGGATAAATATTTCGAGGAGGGGTGGATGAAAGGTATAGCCACTCTATAATAGAGACGGCTGTGTCTGTACGGGGTACAAACAGAGCCGCAGTTGGCGTATGAGGGGTGGCAAGAAGAACCAACCGTAAGGGACGGACCTCTGGGAGTCTGTCCACAAACTGCTGACTCAATGCTGCACTGATTTGTCGAATGCAGGCAGTATGCTTTTCAGTGATGGCAATAACCGCACCCGGTGCCCAGGCTCCACGCAGGAGCTCGAACAACGGCTGCAGCATTGAAGTGGGGAGACGAAAGTAGGGCCGAATCCAATTTAAATGACCCAAAACTTGTTGTAATTTAACAAGGGTTAGGGGTTGAGGTAGAATTAGTTCCGGACGAACCGGAGCAGCATAGGTTTGTAAAACCTTATGTCCGAGGTAGTGGTAGGGATAAGAGCGTTGGATTTTTTCTGGTGCCACTAATAGGCCATTTTGGCCGAGAATCTCGGACAGAGATTCAAGTTGTTCTGCCGTAACCTGGGGACCACTAAGCAAAATGTCATCCATATAATGGTACACCTTTAGTGTGGGGTACCGGGCACGAAAAGGGGCGAGGGCCCGATCCACACAGAGCTGACACAAGGTCGGACTATTTTGCATTCCCTGGGGCAAGACCTTTCACTGATACCTATGAGAGGGTTGCTCATTATTATATTGTGGCACTGTAAACGCGAATTTGTCGCAATCTTGTGGGCAAAGGGGGATGGTGAAAAAACAATCCTTTAAATCTAACACACAGAGCTGATCGGTTTAAGGAATTAAATTTGGGTTCAGTAAGCCAAACTGTAAGGGGCCCATGGGTTGTATGCATTTATTTATTTCCCTTAAATCATGTAACAGCCGCCATGCACCAGATTTTTTCTTAATAACGAACACCGGGGTGTTCCAGGGACTAGTGGAGCGTTCCAAGCACTGTGCATGCAAATGTTGTTGCACAAGCGAATGAAGCGCTTTCAACTTTTCTAGAGGGAGAGGCCACTGGTCAATCCATATGGGCTCTAAGGATTGCCACACCAATGGTAATGCGGAGGGCAAGGTGGGTGCGGGAGGGTTTTGGGCCATTATATATTAATATCGAGGGTGGTATCCAGCTTTGTAAGTAAGTCACGGCCCCAAATATTGAGGTGGACAGGGAGCACAAAAGGACGGATTGTAGCAAGGGCACGGCCTCCCGGTTTAGAGACCGTGACCCAAGACAAACTTTGGCGCCCGGGTTTACTACCCCCAATCCCCCACAACTCTTTAGAAGGAACTGTTGGCCAACTGACCGGCCACTCCAGATCACGAATCACCGTAACGTCAGCTCCAGTGTCCACCAGCCCTGTAAAGGGAACATCATTTAAGAGAAGTGTTAACTGAGGTTTCGAGGGGCAGACTGACATTGTTAGAGCAACAAGTGGAGAGGACATGTTGTGAGATGGCGACTGAGCCAGCGTCGATCCAAAGCCGCCTCTGTCCCGGTCTCGATCCTCCGCAGCTGGCACCTGATAGGGGACTAAAATCAATTGCGCAATTGACCGTCCACTCGGGATCGACTGTGGAAGATGGGTCCATACCTGAACCTTAATAACGCCTGTGTAGTCGGCATCAATGATCCCTGGGATGACAAAAAAAACCTGTTTCCCAGCGTGTGAGCGAGGGAGAACCAGACCCATAAATCCGGCAGGGAGAGGTCCCGTCACCTGGGTAGGTATGGCGCAAACCTCCCCCGGCAACCGAAAGTCAGCGTCCTCCTGCATAATCAAATCAAGCCCTGCACTTCCGGCAGTCGCCGCCTTCATGGAGTCTATGGGTTTTAAAGCAGAGGAACAGTTGTCTGAATGGGAAACACCCCCGTTTGGCTCTGGGTTCAGGGGGGACCCGTCGTGCGGTTTCCCGACCCGCTACGACACTGATTAGCCCAGCGATAGCTCTTCTGACACTTGGGGCACTTCTTTGAGGGGCGAGCGGGCGCCGCCGAGGAGCGGCACTCCCGCTGAAAGTGACCCTCCTTACCACAGCGGTAACAACGCTTCCCCTTCTTCCCGCTTTTCCGCAGGGCGGCAGCCAGAACTCCAGCCTTATGGGCTTGGGTTCCGATGTTTTGGCACGCCCGCAGCATGTCCAACAGCTCTAGAATTCCAGAGGCTTGTGCCGCCTGGAGAGCACGGCGGCAATCCTCGTTCGCATTTTCAACCGCCATTTTTAACAGGATCTCCTGAGCTGCTGAGGGCTATCCGCCTGTCGCAGGATAGCCTCCTGCAATCTGTTGGTAAAATCCATAAAGGACTCTGACGCACCCTGACGGATAGTGGCAAAGCTTTTGGTAGGCTTGCTTGAATCCGGGACCTTCCGGAAAGCATGCTGGGCGCAGGTGGAAATAATGGGGAAGACGGCCGGAGGGAGTTGAGACTGCAGCTGGCCAGTAGCAAACTGGCCCTCCCCTGCCAAGTGCTCATAAATGATACCGTGCTCTCTATGTACCTGAGCTTGGCGTTCTGCCATCTGCCGATACTCACTAATCCAAATAACATACTGACTGGGTGATAACATCATGCGCAGCAGCGTTTTCCAATCCTCAGGGATTAGGGAGTACCCAGTACCTATCCCCTCAATGAGACCACGCACAAAGGTGCTAGTCAGGCCAAACTCACGAATTGCTTTCTTTACCTCTCTAACCACCGAGTATGGCAAGGTGGTCCAGGTGCCCACGGGGTTGCCCTGGTCATCATTCTGCCAGGTCACCGGGCAAACTGAGACCAGATCAGCCAGCTCCTCCGCTGTAAGATCTGAGCAAGTCTTCGCTGCATGGACCATTCGTTGCACCAGCGAAAGCCCCTGAGCAGACGCGGATGACCCTCCAGGGGGCCCCACAGGGGGAGGGTGATCACACACTGGCTCCGGTGGGGAAGGCCAGGGAGGCGGTGGTAATAGAGGCCCTGGGAGCGAAGCAGGGGGAGGGATGGTTGCAGGAGCGGACGGGCGTGGCGAGATCACCAGCCTCGCGAGGGAGGGTCTGTCCGAGGCGACACGCTGTATCGCGTCGCGGCAGAGGTGCCAGGCATGTAAAGCCTGCATGGGCGCCCGAGGCTCCTCGTGCAATGTCTAGCCCAACCGCTCCCAGTCCGCTAAGTTAAGGGTTCCAGCTTCAGGGTACCACGGGCACTGGGCACTCACCTCCTGTAGCAGGAGAGTGAGCTCTCTAGTGGGACAGTCATGCTGAGCCTTACGCAACAAATACTGTAGCTCACAGCGGTGTTGCACTTGCAAAGCAGAGAGGGAACTTCCCATACTTACCACAATGAAAAATACTCACCGGGATCCGCGAAGCGGATGAGTGACGCGTCTGAAACCCTTGCCGGGCGAGGTGAGTGCTGAGGGCCCCACGTTTGGGCGCCAGTTGTGGCGGTTCAATACAAGACAGGACACGGCTTTAGGCAAGCAAGCAGGCTGGTCTGCTGATGGGATTGCCCCTGTCAGCTTTTCCACCTCTCTTTTATTTCTCTCCTCCCTGCGCATTACATACTCCGACCGCAAAAGGCATCAACAAAGGAAATAATATGACTTTGATTAATATTCTTATTTACCAGCCTCTATCTACTATAATCTTTGTTCTCAGGCCTTGAGCCCAGGCCAAGGAAGCTTCCCACAGTTGATGTCCTTTAATTGACTTCCCAATGGTCCATGTTCCCAAGGTCCATGTCCTTGGACAGAGCAATGTGTGCATCGCTCCTACACAACAGTCAGGGTGTGCTCTGACTGTTCCTAGGTGCATGAACGCTACATGAACCCTTCACACCAGGCTCCATCCAAGCTCCAAGAGGCATCAGACTGAGTTCCATGGCTTACGCTGCCAGCTGCTGCACTTCAGAGAGCTCACAGCTTAGATGCTGCCACCATGTTTCACTCACAAATAGTGAAGCTGAATGTAGATTAAGTTGACCAAATGCTACTGTATTTTTTTAAACTCTGTGCATTGCTCTGGCCATGTGGCTCCATTGCTTCCAGCCTAATTCCCTTTGTTCCCTTGTGTCTCCTCAATCACAGTCCCTGCACGGAACTTGGGTCCTCTGACTCCAGTTCCACAGATACTGATACAGCCCTGTCTCCCCTTTTATACCAGAATGCCTGGGCTGAGGGAGCTCTGGGTAGAGCTGTTGAGCAGCTAATAGTAAGAGACGCCTCTCCCTTTGCTCTCCCAATGTCAGTAGAAGAAGTATGCTTTCTAAAGGCATAATGCCTCCGGGCACCTGTACCTCAGGGGTGCACCTTTTCCTCCACCACAGCACAGCTCAGCCTGAAGCGTTAAGAAGAGCTATGAAACATGGAAATTTTTGTCAATAGGAATTTTGCCAGAGAACAGCAGGAAAGGATGCTAGAGGTCAATCCATGTCTCTTTAATTATGTTTATAGAAAGTGTTGGTTGCCCTTACGCAATTACACATTAGCTAGACTTTTACTTGAGCTGTGTTCTTGTATGCAGTGGCTACTGTTAAAATGTTAGTCTTTGCCAACAGTAATCAGTGCAGAATCTCAGATTTCACTTTTTTCCTATTCTAATAGTGATATCTGTTTTAACTGTTATCATTAGATTCTACTGGTATGTTTATAGTACTCTTGCATGGGGGGGGAACTATATGTTGGCAAAATGTTTTAATGGACACAACTGCAACTGCAGTACAGAAAGTTCCTTGACTTTAGCAAAGCTTTTGACACAGTCTCCCACAGTATTCTTGCCAGCAAGTTAACGAAATATGGCCTGGATGAATGGATTATAAGGTGGATAGAAAGCTGGCTAGATTGTCGGGCTCAATGGGTAGTGATCAATGGCTCCATGTCTAGTTGGCAGCCGGTATCAAGTGGAGTGCCCCAAGGGTCGGTCCTTGGGCCGGTTTTGTTCAATATCTTCATAAATGATCTGGAGGATGTTGTGGATTGCACCCTCAGCAAGTTTGCAGATGACACTAAACTGGGAGGAGAGGTAGAAACCCTGGAAGGTAGGGATAGGATACAGAGGGAGCTAGACAAATTAGAGGATTGGGCCAAAAGAAATCTGATGAGGTTCAACAAGGACAAGTGCAGAGTCCTGCACTTAGGATGGAAGAATCCCATGCACCGCTACAGACTAGGGACCAAATGGCTAAGCAGCAGTTCTGCGGAAAAGGACCTAGGGGTTACAGAGGACGAGAAGATGGATATGAGTCAACAGCATGCCGTTGTTGCCAAGAAGGCCAATGGCATTTTGGGATGTATAAGTAGGGGCATTGCCAGCAGATCGAGGGATGTGATCGTTCCCCTCTATTCGACATTGGTGAGGCCTCATCTGGAGTACTCTGTCCAGTTTTGGGCCTCACACTACAAGAAGGATGTGGAAAAACTGGAAAGAGTCCAGCGGAAGGCAACAAAAATGATTAGGAGACTGGAACACGACTTATGAGGAGAGGCTGAGGGAACTGGGATTGTTTAGTCTGCGGAAGAGAAGAATGAGGGGGGATTTCATAGCTGCTTTCAACTACCTGAAAGGGGGTTCCAAAGAGGATGGATCTAGACTGTTCTCAGTGGTAGCAGATGACAGAACAAGGAGTAATGGTCTCAAGTTGCAGTGGGGGAGGTTCAGGTTGGATATTAGGAAAATCTTTTTCCCTAGGAGGGTGGTGAAACACTGGAATGTGTTACCTAGGGAGGTGGTGGAATCTCCTTCCTTAGAAGTTTTTAAGGTCAGGCTTGACAAAGCCCTGGCTGGGATGATTTAATTGGGGATCGGTCCTGCTTTGAGCAGGGGGTTGGACTAGATGACCTCCTGAGGTCCCTTCCAACCCTGATATTCTATGATTCTAAACAACTATGGATTTCAGTGCCATCAATGGGGAACCATGGACTAGCACCACCACGATAGCAATTGTATTATAATGAGAAGTTTCTAACAAATAAAACACACAGTCATTGTCAAAAACCCAAATCTTCTCAATCACTTAGCAAAGCAAAGCAATGAGTTAAAACCATGAAGGATTTTGCAGCAAAACATGGAAAGACTAGTAAAACGGAAACTAGCTTGAATTTAAACTGAAGCTCTCCATTCTCTGCCAAGCTCATCTGATTCCTTAATCAACTGGAGCCTTGTTTCACAGTCAATCATCAGAGACTTTAGAAAGTAGTTCAAACAAATCTGTAACGGGAAAGTCACAAAGGATGTCTTTGCTGTGGCTGACTCTACCTAGAATATGTGATTTTTGGGGACAGGGGTTTCTCTCAGTGGTGTTTCTATAGCACTGGAGTACAATACACAATAGTGCTATAGGATACTTTCATTACTGAGCTCCTAGTAATTTAAATACGTTATTTAATTAAGGCAAGTACTGTAGGAGACCCAGCAGTGAGCTTTCACAACAGCATTTGACTCCCTTTCTCATCCTTGTTGAGGTCAGGAATTAGTTTAAACAGGCAGGGTATCTAAGCTTCTCAGTCTATTAGAAGTCAAATGACATCCCACCCCACCACCCCCTTGATTTTCCACTGCAGCCTTGATGTTTGTTTAGGTTTTTAGCCTCTAAGAATATTCTTTATTCCAATTTTAGCTACTTAACAGGGCTTTTGACTATCCTGATTGTTCTGCTTTTATTAGTAACTGTAAATACAGAAAGAAAAATGCATGTACCAGAGAGCTGGTTGTTCTGCAAAACTTTGACGTTCCCTCTCTAATAGCATTCTTTGATGTCACTATTTTAAAAAAGGCTCTTTAAAAACGTTAAACATATTCTTGCTTTAAGGTTTATCTTTCACTGCTTGATATACCATTATCATTAATGTAAAAAATCTTTTCATTGTTCGCTACTGTAAACACCATCAGCAGCTGTGATTTAGGGGCACTTGACGGTGACCTGCCTGACTGTGGGGCAGTCTCGTTTTTCAGCCTTAAGTACTTGTGAAGGAAGGAAACAGCACTGTGGGCAGAGATGTACTACAATGGAAACAAAACAAAAAAGGCAAAAAGAGGTCAGATCAAAACCAAGAAAAGGATATGCAAGTAAGAATCTGCTAACAGTAACGCTAAAGAGAGGAGCAAAAAGATTAGAAAGAAAATATGTGGCTGTTATGTGATCTGTGGTCACAGCCTCAGGTACTTTCCATGACAGTAGTAAATAAAGCTGCATTTCTAGAACTGTGCTGCATTTGAAAGAAATAGATAACAGTGTTAATAGTAGAAGGAGCAATACTACATAGCTGCAGTCAGAGTAAATGCATGAGAATTAGTCCATGCAGCATTCCACCTATAATAACCATATGGAATTCTATGTATCCTGTATGCAAACTCTTCAGGGCCTGGAATTCTGTCTGGAGCAGCTCAGCTATTGTACAGCATTCTATACACTTACTCTGCTATGTAAATAATGAAGAAGGACAAGATTCTGACCTATCCTGAACAGCCTTCCTGTGTCACCAGCCTGTGCATAAAGGAAAGAAAAGCAGCTTTAGATGTGTGGGTGGGGAACACGAGGTAAGGTCAGGGAATAGGCAGAACCTTAGCACCAGCCACTACAGTTGAGCCAGTGTGGAAAGGAAAGTAATCTACTGATGTCATGGATTAGATTATACTGTCTCACAAAAGCAAGGGAGAGCCAGGGAACAGGTTGTGACTCTTTCTGGGGAGGAGCTACATGCTGCCCCTTACTTAGGGCTCCAGGTAAAGCTACAATCTAGCCACAAGTGAGCACTGGGTAGCCAGGAGGGGTCTGGAAAAGCCTCATTTCACAGAAAAATAAGTGTTCACTCTGTAACGCATAGCAAATACTGTATGTCTGAACATAAAAACACCACCACTCTTTTAGAATGCAAACCATACGAGCAGTATAGAGAGATGGAAGCTGGAAGGAGATCCCAAATCTTTTCCCTGATACTTGCTCCAGCTGCTTTTATCCACCCCGATTTCCTTTTCAGGACATTCTACACCAGCAACTGAACCTAGGGGACACAATCTCTTCTCCCCACTACTAACTACCAAATATTCTCAGCTCCATAAAAACAGCACACTAACCCATTCCATTTCCCCCACCCAGCTTGCCGCTCCAGGCCAATGGGGGCTGCAGGAAGGGCGGCCAGTACGTCCCTTGGCCTGCACCGCTTCCTGCAGCCTCCATTGGCCTGAAGCGGTGAACTGCGGCCAGTGGGAGCCGCGATCAGCCGAACCTGCGGATGCGGCAGGTAAACAAACCGATCCGACCCGCCAGAAGCTTTCCCTGAGCAAGTGGTGGACCGGCTTTGATAACCACTGCCCTAAGGGACGTTATACAAAGTGGGTATCACTGGAACATAGCATGATCTAGCCACATCCTCTCCTCTCTGAGTATACCCTTTACATTTGAGACATAAAAAATGTTGATAAATGCAAAGTAATGCATACTGGGAAACATAATCCCAACTATACATACAAAATTATGGGGTCTAAATTAGAAGTTACCATTCAAGAAAGAGATCTTGGAGTCCTTGAGGATAGTTCTCTGAAAACATCCACTCAATGTGCAGCGACAGTCAAAAAAGCTAACAGAATGTTAGGCACCACAAGGAAAGAGATAGAGAATATGAAAGTAAATATCATAATGCCACTATATAAATCCATTATATGCCCACACCTTGAATATTGCATACAGTGCTGATCACCTCATCTCAAAAAAGATGTATTAGAAATTGAAAAGGTACAGAGAAGGGCAGCAAAAATGATTAAGGGTTTGGAACAACTTCCATATGAGGAGAGATTAAAAACCTGGGACTATTCAGTTTAGAAAAGAGAACAGTAAGAGCAGAGATGACAGCGGTCTATAATATCATGCCTGGTGTGGAAAAAGTGAATAAGGAAGTGCTGTTTATCGCTTCACATAACACAAGGGGTGACCCAATGAAATTAATAGGCAGTAGGTTTAAAACAAACTAAAGGAAGTACTTCTTCACAACACACAGTCAACCTGTGGAACTCTTTGCCAGGAGATGTTGTGAATGCCAAAACCATAACTGGGTTCAAAAAAGAATTAAATAAGTTCATGGATGATAGGTCTATCAATGGCTTTTAGCAGAGATGGTCAGGGATACAACACCATGCTATGGGTGTCCCTAAGCAGCTGACTGCCAGGTGCTGGGACTGGATGACAGAGGATGGATCACTTGATGATTGCCCTGTTCTGTTCATTCCTTTTGAAGCACCTGGCATTGGCCACTGTCAGAAGACAGGATACTGGGCTAGACAGACCATTGGTCTGACCCAGTATGGCCGTTCTTATGTTCTTACGGATGGTAGAGTGCACCATCGAGCCAACAACTTTGGATCTATGCCAGCTGGGTATTCTGGAATTTACACATATATCAGAAGTGAGAGACCTGTCTCATACTGCATTTATGAATACAGTATAGGTACACAAAGGGCTGTTTATGGGTTTATCCATTTCACATGCAATTTTAATTATGTTTCAACATGGCTGTGAACAATCAAATTTGGTGACATGCTGCTGACTGTGGCTTAGTGAGCAGCCTCTTACCAGGGCAATTTGTGTTTAGCATCCCATCAGCTAAATGTGTTTAATCCCTGTTTAATCACGGCCAGTTTAATCACAACTCGCTGCCATAATGCAGAGCAAGATTTGCTCTGCTCCACATTGACTGCTACACTGTGGTCAGTATCATGTCATCAAACTCAAACATGTTCAAATATGATACTACTTTGTAAAGTGACACAAGCCCTTTGATTAAATTAAAGTAAAAATACCACAGGATATTGAAAAGGTAGTGGCTGGTTAAACAGTGATGTATGTCCACTGCTTAATAGCATCATATGATCAAATAAAGCAGAATAGAATAGATTGAAATTAAGGCACATAGCTTAATGGTTTAAAAAAAATACTTATTCTACATCACCATCTGCTAATTTCTGAAACAGGCACACTATACCAAGCTGTACACTGTGATACTGATTTAGGAAAACACTTAAGCATATGCTTAATTTTAAGCAGATTCTGAAGATTAAACCCATTCATCAAAGTGCTTTGCTGAATCAGAGCCTACATGAGAGTTTTTGAAAAGTAGCCACAGAGTTAGCCTCTCTCTGCATTTGTATGATGAGAGGTTCTCCCCCACCGCCCCGAACAACAGAACTCAAATGAAAACTAAAACTTGTATAACTGAAGACATTTTTGTATAGAAAGCCTTCCTAATGTAATTTCTTCCCTAGATCTTAGTTGAAAAATGCAATTCTAAAGTTTTAGGTTTTTATTGTTTAATTTTAAAAAAGCATTTCCAAAAAATAAAAGGCTTGCAAGTTAATACTAGCAAAAGAAAGCAGAAAATTTTGGATAAAGAAGCAGAAAGCTTGAAAGATTTCTTGGAGTCTTGGAAAATAAGTTAGTGAAATCCAATAAATACAAAACTAAACGGCTTTGTATATTTTGCTCAGGTAATATAGGCTTGTGTATAATAGTGCCACAGCATGAAGGGAAGTAATAATACATTTTATATTGCTTCCATTTGTGTAAATTAGAAGAGCTATAAAATACATAATTGAATAAACTACAGATGAAATGAATAAGTGACAAAATTTCCATGTAACATTGTCTTTTTTTGGCTTACTGACCAAAAAGAGCTTAAGGAATTATTTTGTTTTTTTTAGGATGACATATTTTTATAAGCTCAGCAGTCAATACTAAATTATCAGCATCACAACTTTTATTTAATGTGTGAACTGTAGACTTTGAACAAGTTTCATGCTTCAGTTTTATGCATGTTGTTATGGGATAGTTTAATTTTTTTCCACATCATGGGACTCCTTAATAGAAACAAATGCATTAGAGCATAAAAGTGGATGAAACTGGCATAGTTTTAGAATCAACATGGATATATAAAGAAAGTTATAAAGGAATAATTATGACAGGGACATATGAAAGCTGGATATTTCTCCAGCAACTAGAATAATTACCTTACATTTTGGAGGTAACACTATATAATGAATGTGGACAAAATTCACCCTGTGGAAAGCATTTGCCAAGGGTCTGAGTCTGCTACATACTCATTTATTATGTGAGGAGTCCTATTGACTTTTCTGGGACTAATTGTAGAATAAGGGAATACTCAATATGAATAAAGGTGGCAACATTGGGCCCTGAGTGATCCAGCATTGCACGTTATTCACAACTGAAGCCTAATATAACCTAGCCCTAGACTTAGGACAGAACCAGGTATTTTCATTGTGTATCCACATTCAGATCCAATAAGAATATTCAGCGTAGCATTTATAATTCTTCCTACTTTGTAAAAATGATAATAGCAGCAGATGGACTGATGCATGCCATATGGATGATAATCTGTGGTAGCTTCAGTTAATACTGAATAGAAAGTAGCTTGAACTGTGTCTGTCCCTACACGAGAGTCAATATTGATAGTACTCTGAAAGCGAAATAAAAATTACATAGGTATATATCGAAGAGCAACATTTTATATGCCAAGTTTGATAGCCATTAGAATGCTTGTTAGGCAGGCAAATTTAGGAAAGAGAAAAGAAGATAATTCAAAAGAAAGCAAGAAAATAACCACCATCAATTTAACTCTGTCACAAATAATACTAGAGACAATTCTTCATAATAGGTTGCTAATTAAAGGAAGCAATGAATTAGCAAACTGTAAAATATCTGTATACAGACCAAACATTTACTTGCTGAAACACGGACGCAGATTCTGGCCAAAAGCACAAGTGGCCTCCAAACGGGTGCAAACCTCCATTGCTAAAGTAGTAGCAATATGGGCCTGGATCCTGGGCTGCAGAAACCCTGTGCACAGATTATTGCAGACAGGAACATTAGTAATCTGCATGCTGGTGTGGGCTCAGGTGCCATCACCGCCTCAAAAGGGTGCACATACAAAAACAGACATCAAATGCGTCCTGATCCCGTAGATTATGCCCTTGGATCCCACCATCAAGGGCCTGTGGAGTGGCCTCTTACTGGGCTTTGGCAAGAGAAGACCCACGCTTTCAGATTCTTTGTTAGGTGCTGTCAAGGCTGAATCCCCACTTTGGCACTTCGAGTGCAGAAGGTGGGGGCCCGCAAGGATTTTAAATATTAATAGTTGTCACTCCAGGCTTATATTACACTGCCAAGGCTACAGCTTTTCTCTGACCTTGGCTTGGTAAATGCTGCCACTACCCAAATGCAAAAAAAAAACCCCCTTGAACCCAGGAAGGAGCACTTGGGAATTCCTCCCTGTGCGGCACCCTCAAGCCCTTTCACCCCCCCTCTGGGGAAAAGCTGAGAAAGAAAACAAAGGAAATTAGCTTTTGCTACCAGCTAATTAAACAACATATGCACAAACCTCTTAGGACACCAAAAATCCAATTCTGTTCTTAAAAAAGGTAAATGTTATTAAAAACAAAAAGGAAGAAAATACGTCTGGAACTTAGGCTTTTGCTAGATTTTAAAGGAGCAATTCTAAAAAGTAAGCACCCAAAATAGCTTTCTTGGGGGTTCAGCTTAAAGGGTACAAGCAAACAAAAACATCTGAGGTTAGCACAGAGGAGATCCACAAGCAAAAATAAAGAAATAAACCTGATCGCGTCTATCTACACATTCCCTGTCCCAGTGATTCCTTCTAGGTATGCAAGATAATTTTTCATACCTGGTTCAAACCTTACACAGCATTCCTGCTTATAGCATTGCTGCTCCAAGAGAGAACAGACAACAAAGGGAAGGGGTTTTTTTTTCCAATTTTAAAAAGTTCTAGCCCTCCCATTGGCTCCTCTGGTCAGGTGTCCACTCTTTTTCTTTTACCTGTAGGGTTAACCCTTTACAGGTAAAGCAAGTAGAGAACAGCTACTAATAGGAATTTTATAGCTAACTGGCTGGCTGGGTGTCCATAAAAGGGAGCTATTCCCCCTGCCCCTTTATTTATCACAGGTACCTCTATAGCTGGCCAGAATTTAGCCCATAAAAATGAAAGGAAACATGTAGCAGGCAGAGAGTTTTGTTTTATGCCTCAGGCTCTAACTGCACTCCAAAAATACAAGCTCAATTCACTAATTCATTGATTCAAACAAGGACGAGTTGCCTGTTTACATGGTAGGGGGTGGGTCAGGCATTTCACATGATTGCTATATTCCTCAAAGAAGTCTAAGTTTTCAAACTGATTATGCAATCAGTAATTAATGAAGAGTCTTATATGATGAAAAACTATTTCCACAGGAGTCAGAAGATCTCCCTGGTAGCCTGGTCTGATTTTTATCAGTTCTAGTTATTTTGGAAGGATAGGAAGAAGAATAGATGTCTCTGTAATCAGTAAAATTATTATTAATTATTCCTAACCAATTTGATATCACCAGCATTAATTTTACTAGGCATTAGATCAATGCACTTGGTAGCCCAGTTAGCAATTTAAAGCACCTATTAGAGGTACAGCAATGCTTAGCTTGCTAGTGTGGCCTCCTACAGATTAGATTTATGCTGTTCTCATTCCGCATGCAGATTTTTTATTTACTTATTTAAATATATATAATGAGCATATGTGAACTCCAAGAAAATTTAAAAAAAACAACCAAAAAACCAAAAATCAGTGCACCTACCTACAGAACTTAGTCAAGGCCACAACCACAACCACAGAACTTAAATTGAGAGAAGAAAAAGATCTTACTTCTTTCTGACACAAATAATGTTATCCAAACCCAGCCACCCAACCTTTAATCTCCGCTAGTCATCCCAGCCATCACTCATCAGAATGGGTCTTCCAGCATCCTGAAGATTATCACTGAAGGACAACATTGAGAGTTTGGGCATACGTCAAGGGTAGAACATGACCCAAAATGATGAGTAACTGAAGACACTGGGCCAGATTCACCTACTGTGGTGTAACTCTTTTGTCTCCAATGGAGTTATTCTAATGTAACTAAGATCAGAATCTGGCTACACCTCTTATTTCCTGAAGTCCAGGGATTCATCTTCAGTAAGTACATATAAACAGAACATGGAATTGTTTCTTACAAGCAAGTTTGCAGATCATTTAGTAGAATGAAGTACTTTTTTGTATGCCATAATGAACTGAATTATGTACAGTCCTCAAGGGAGGAAAGCAAATTTTTAGACACTGGGCAAAGTTTGAATCATAGAACTGGAAGGGACCTCGAGAGCTCATCTAGACCAGTCCCCTGCACTCATGGCAGGACTAATTATCTAGACCAGTGGTCACCAACTGGTTGATCGTGATCGACTGGTAGATACTAGAGGATCTCCCAGTCAATCATGATCTCTGGCAGCACAGTGGGGCTGCCACTAAGACAGGCTCCCTGCCTGCCCTGGCCCCATGCCGCTCCCAGAAGTGGCCAGTGTAGCCCGCGGGCAGGGAGGCAGGGGTCTCCCTCCATGCGCTGCTCCTGCCTGCGAGCACTGCCCTCGCAGCTGCCATTGGCTGGGAATGGGGAGCTGTGGCCAATGGGAGTTGCAGGGGCGGTGCTTGCAGAGAGGGGCCACGTGCAGAGACACATGCCACCCGCCCACTCCCCCCAGGAGCTGCAGGGGCATGTTGGCCTCTTCCAGGAGCAGCGTGGGACAGGGGTAGGCAGAGAGCCTGCCTCAGTGGCAGTCATGCTATGCTGCCAACCAGGAGCTGATGCAAGTAAGTGCTGCCCGGCAGGAGGCCGCACCTCAACCCCAAACCCCCTCCCAAACCAGCACCCCGAGCCCCCTCCTGCACCCCAAACCTCCTCCTGCACCCCAAACCCCAGCCCTGAGCCCCCTCCCAGAGCCAGCACCCCATACCCCTTCCTGCACCCCAAGTCCCACCCTGACCCCCTCCCAGAGCCAGCACCCCAACACTCTGCCCCAGCCCAGAGCCCCCTTCTGCACCCAAACTCCCTCCCAGAGCCCACACCGTCTCCTGCACTCCAACCCCCTACCCCAGGCTCAGCCCAGAGCCCTCTCCCACCCTGCAAACCCCTCGGCCCAAGCCCAGAGCCCACACCCACTCCCGAATTCCAACTGCCTACCCCAGCCCGGTGAAAGTGAGTGAGGGTGGGGGAGAGCGAGTGGGGTGGGGCCTCAGAGAAGGGGCGGGGTAGATCCTGGGTTACCCTTAAATTCAAAAAGTGATCTTGGGAGTGCCAGGGTTCCCTTCCCACTCTGAACTCTAGGGTACAGATGTGGGGACTCGCATGAAAGACCCCCTAAGCTTACTTCTACCAGTTTAGATTAAAACTTCCCCAAGGCACAAATTCTTTGCCCTTGGAGGTACGCTGCCACCACCAAGTGATTTAACAAAGAATCAGGGAAAGGGCCACTTGGAGTTCCTATTCCCCCAAAATATCCCCCCAAGCCCTTATACCCCCTTTCCTGGGGAAGCTTGAGAATAATATCCTAACCAATTGGTTACAAAGTGATCACAGACCCAAACCCCTGGGTCTTAGGACAAAAGAGAAATTGGTCAGGTTCTTAAAAGAAGGATTTTATTTTTTTTTAAAAAAAGGTAAAAATTACCTCTGTAAAAATCAGGATGGAAAATAATTTTATAGGGTAACAAAAGATTCAAAAACACAGCAGAACTTCCTTTAGACTTAGTTTCAAAGTTACAAAAAACAGGAATAAATCTCCCTCCAGCAAAGGAAAAATTCACAAGCAAAACAAAAAATAATCTAACACGCCTTGCCTGGCTTTTACTTACAATTTTTGTAATATGAGAGACTTTTAGGATGGTTTATAGAAGGAGTTTTCTGACCTGATGCTTCTCTGCTTTCCAAGAGAACACACACAACAAAGCCTCCCCACCCACAAGATTTGAAAGTATCTTCTTTCCCCATTGGTCCTTTTGGTCAGGTGCCAACCAGGTTATTTGAGCTTCTTAACCCCTTACAAGTAAGGAGGAATTCTAGGCTACCCTTAGCTGTATAGTTATGACAGGGAGTAAAAAGGTTGGAGACCACTGATTTAGACCATTCCTGACAGGTATTTGTCTAATCTGCTCTTAAAAATCTCCTCTGATGGAGATTCCACAAACTCCCTAGGCAATTTATTCCAGTGCTTAACCACCCTGACAGTTAGGAAGTTTTTCCTAAACCTCCTTGCTGCAATTTAAGCAGATTGCTTCTTGTCCTATCCTTAGAGGTTAAGAAAAACAATTTTTCTTTCTCCTCCTTATAAACAACCTTTTACGTATTTGAAAACTGTTATCAAGTCCCTTCTTGGTCTTCTCTTTTCCAGACTAAACAAACCCAATTTTTTCAATCTTCCCCCATAGGTCATGTTTTCTAGACCTTTCATCATTTTTGTTGCTCTTCTCTGGACTCTTTCCAATTTGTCCACATCCTTCCTGAAATGTTGTGCCCGGAACTGGACACACTACTCCAGTTGAGATCTAATCGGCACAGAGTAGAGCAGAAGAATTATTTCTCGTGTCTTGCTTACAACACTCCTGCTAATGTTGTTTACTGAAAAGATCCTGTCGTTAGTTCTGTGATCTGGAACCAGCCCAAAGAAATTCACTTACTTTTCCTGTGTTTTTCATGGTTTGCCTTCTTACTTCAGCTACTTACCAAGTATATGTAAGCAAGGGATTTCTCCCCCACATCCTAGCTTCTTCTAATTAATCCTGCAGTGAAATCAATATGAATTTGAAACGTCATATCATTTCCATTGAAATAGGCTGCTCTATCATAAACATAAATCTATGAGAAAGCCTGGGTAGCCCAAGGAAATGGGAATGGGACATTGAGTCACAACATCTAGGCAATCGGTTTTCAGTAGCAAATGATGAGCCAATCCTTTGAATCTCATTATTTAGAGTCCTTAAGCGCTCTTTCAAAGGAATCTTGGCCCTGTGGGCTAGATTATGTTTTCCTGATAAGACTTTCAGAGACTTTCAAGGATGCCTAGATATCATAGGAGCTCAGACTGTCTTCTTTCAAGTCCACAACTTCACCTAAGTGGCCCATGCTCCACTCCTCAAGGATCAACTGAAATTTCTTCATTGAGCACCGGGTAATCTGGGGGTGTTTCTCTTTTAAAGACAGCTGTGTTTGGTAGAAGAGGATGGGATGCCTCTACTACTGACTCACGGCCAGGGCCGTTTCCCATTCATCACAGTGCTCAAAAGAGCATATCCCACATGATCCCTCCATCACCATGGAGACCACACAGAAGAAGAGAAAACTGCTAGCAGATGATAATCTTCCCTTCCCCTAAAGGTAATTCCAGCAGCCAGGGATTGCCAGGGCATAGGGGTAACCCAGCCATCCTGTGCTTCTGCCACAGCTACAACACCTAAGCCATTGGCCAGCATGGAAGGAGTGAGTCTAGGAATCCCTAGGGTAGCCCAATGCTACCAGAGGATTCCCTTAAGCAGGAGGGATCTTTTATTGGTCACAGCTATTGGGTTTATATGGGCATTTGGCACTGACAGATCAGTATAAAGGTTCCACAGTACAGCTGAGATTTTGGCCCAAAGGCTGCATAACACCCATGTAATGTAAATACCAATTTTACAGATGAGGAAACTGGGAAAAAATCAGAATGGCTTCATGACTTTCTCACTGTCCAACTGAAAGCTCTGGCTGTGTTAGGACTAAAACTCAGGTGTTCTTATTCCAATCTTCTGCTCTAGCAACTAGGGAGGAGCAGAGTGTGACGGAGACTAAAAAGAGGCATCAGAGAGAAGAAAATCAGAGAAAAGTAACACCAAAAGGGGGAAAGAAAAGATTAACACTTAAAAAAACCCAGCAAGATTGGGAGGGGTGACACTCTCCACTTGGAGGGAGACAACAAAGTCTTTCAGGGGAAAAAAAAGGGTCTCAGAAAAAGATTTTTTTAAAGTGTCTCTTCCCCTCTCCAGGGGTCTTCTCCTCACTCAGTGGGTCAGATGAATCCCTGGTGTAACTTCACAGAAGTCAGTTTGGCTCATCACATTCTCTAGTCTCAAACTTGTACCACAGCTACCTCAGAGCATAGGTATTTATCAATGTAACATATATCATCAGTTACATTGCTGCAGGATGTACAGGTCAAGCATTGATAGATAAATGCATCAGCAGTTTCTGTTTAGTCTTCCATTTAGTCTTTTGCAATGTTGTTCATTTGTTATTTATTTTGAAAGTTTATTTTGAATAGTATTTAACTCCGCATTTTCTGGGTGCCTGATTTCAGACCCAGGGGTCTGATATGCAGAAGTGCTCAGCACACACAGTAACAACTGAAGTGAATGGGAGTTGTCCTTTGAACATATAAAGTCCTGTATAATGCTAACTTCTCTGAAAAATCAGATCCTATGTATCTCAAATTGGGCACTCAAAATTAGTGCATACTTTAAACCCTAATCTCTCTGTGCCTCAGCTCCCATCTTTAAAATGGGGATAACAATATCACCGAGAACCTGATTCTCCACTGCCTTGCACCTTGTGTAGTCTTTTACTTTTGTGCAAAGGGGGTGTAAAACACTAAAAAATCAGAATTCTGCTCTCACTGTATGCTGTGCAATACACAAAGGTTTGATTTTATGTCAAACCAGGAGACATATTTAAGTAACTGGGGTGACCTTATGGGTGAGAGAACATACAAGAGCCCCATGTTTCTATGCACAGTGGGGCTGATTCATTAATAGAGGAAAAAAGATAGGTTGCATAGTAATACAATGTGTATATATTTTTGGTGCTGGAGAATTATTTTACTCTGGTTTTGCACACCCCGATGGGATTTGTATGATTGGGCTTGGGACTTCACACTTTTTTGCATCCATGCCCCATTTACTCTTAGTCTGCTCCTGCCAGTTTGAATCCAGCCCATTTGGTAGTGACTGGATGGAATTACCATCTGACAGCTGTTCAGTGGCCTATGTGAGTGAGCTTTTGGCCTCACTCCAATTCACAGTGGACCAACCTCCACAACACAAAAATGCCACTATAAGTGGTATGCTTACTGGCAGACCTAGAGGATAGAGCTAGTAAATATTCAATAGGCATGAAGGCTGAACTAAATATAAGTGGGGGAATAGTCCCGCTATTGTGGGGAACTTTCCTGGCTTTTGCACTACCCAAGTGAAGTGGGCTAGCGAAAGGATCTGAATCCTCGCTCCCACTTCCTTTACCCAGTGGCCTTCCTGCCCTTGAGGATTCCTTCCACTCTCCTGTCTGGCAGAGTCCTTGTAACCCCAACAAGGCTGGGCCCAGGATTCCTGGGGGGCTCAATCCCCAACCCTGCTGTGGTCACCTTGGACAGGGGCTAGGGTGTCCCCACTCCGGGGTACTCTCTCTGTATTGGGCACTTCTCTGACCCACTGCCCATTACATACAAGTTAAAGCAAATACAAGTTATTTAATCAACAATTAATTTTAAAAAGAATAAGGGGAAATGGGAAAGGTTAAAGGAAACACATCAACCTGCTCTGTGGCAGGGAACATCACAAACAGTGTCTCTGGAATGTCAGGGCACTTCACAGTCTGTTCCTTGTAGGTCCCAGGCCACCTTCTCAGGCACTGGCTTTGCTGCAGGGATGCTGTGGGTTGGACACTTGCTCTGGTGGTGGCCACACGCTCTCAGGCTCTAAGTGGTAGGACCCTTCTTCCCAGTGTCGCCCCCGCCCTGTCGGGGTTACGATCCAAGCCTGGCCTGCAGAGCCTCTTGGCTGAGGCGTCTCCCTGTGCTGGGCCCGCTGCCCAGGGCCCCCCTCGCTCTCCCCAGCTGCTCACCGCACCCAGCTCTGGACTGCTCCCGCCCCAGCTGCACCACTCTGTCTCAGCACTGCTGCTGCTGCTGCTCTTTCTCCAGCTCCCTGGGCTGCTTCTTTGGCCCCTCTGGCTCTGGTTGCTACAGCTCTGCTCCCAGGACAGGTCTGCTCTGCAGGCTGCTTCTGTGACTCTGCTCCCAGCAATGACCTGCTTCGTGGGCTGCTTTTCTAGCCCCTCTGGCTTTGGTCGCTGAAGCTTTCTTCCCAGGGCAAGTCTGCTGTCTCTGGGCTGTGGGGCTGCAGCTCTGCTCCCAGGACAGGGTCTGCTCTCTCCCTCCGGATCTGGCACAGCTCTGCTCCTCAGCTCAGCTCAGGCCCCTGCTTTCTCCTTAGCTCAGCCCCACTCTGTCTGACCCAGGCAATTCCAGCTCACACGGAGGACGGGACCTCCCTGGCCTCCTGACTCCCTGATTAGCCTGTCATTCAGGCTGACCTGGAGCATTGTCCTCTCCCCATTGTTCCTGGGGGCTGTCAGTCTCAGGGTCCTGATTCCCCATCGACCCTTCCCCCTTTTTAGTACGGGGAGCTAGCAAGTAAAACACCCCCACTGAGTGTTAGTAAGGGGGCAACAGTCCCCTTACATAAACTCACCCTCCACATTATAAGAGATACATTTTCAGGACGGTGGGAATACTTGCATGACTACAGCCTATGTGCAGAACACTTGTAACACCAACTGGGGTCAGTTTATTATTATATTGTCTAGAGCCCCCAACTAAAAATCAGGGCTTCGCTGTGTTGGTCACTCTACATGCACATAGTAAAAGATAGTACCTGCCCCAAGGAGCTTACAGTCAGCAAAGGGTAGGAGAAAGGAACATTACTCCCATTTTCCAGATGGGAAAGTGAGGCATGCAGCTGTTTAGGGCAGGGTTTTCAAAAGTGCTCAGCATTGCGTAAATTTGCTCCCACATAAGCTAAGGGGCGCAGAGTTAGGCCAATGCTGAACATTTCTAGACCGGAGTGGAGTAGTAGGAGTTTGACCACCTTCCACTTAAAGCACATGAACAGGAGACACATGCTTGCCACAGATGCTGTGAGCTATTCATTTTTCTACCCAAAATGGTACCTACAGTACAGAAGTTCTGATCTTACATGCAGAGGCATCTGCCCATTGTGAATCCTCTCTTCCCACATCTCCTTAATTATTTTTAGCAATGCTACTGTATTTCACTTAGCCCTCTTCTAAAAGGCAGACAAGAACTTACACAACCTATCCACTGCCAAAGGCCACTCCCCCAAAGGTGTATATTATCCTCTAATCAAGATGGGTTTAGTGAATGAGCTGAAGCAGAATGTTATCAGAGCATAGTAATGCCTCATTTGAAACAATGAGGGTTTTATGGAGTTAGCAAAAGCAGATGTATCACCGGGAGCTGGTGAGTGGCAGAGCAGAGACAGAGCTCAGGAGTCTGTATAAGTCTCAAATACAAAGCAAATTGGATGCAAAAAAATAGATGCAGGTGTGATTTTTCACATCACAACCTTTCACCGAGCACCTATTTATTTCAGCACTTTAGGCACAAACTCTTAACTGCCATTCATTTGCACTTAAAGGAAAACTGAAAAAAATTACTTTTTTTACTTCTTACATTAATAAAATTAATTATTTCACTGCCCAGAAGCTCCAGCCAGGATTTTCTAGGTGCGTGCTATGATAAAAAATGAATTTGCAAAGCCATATTTAGAAATATCTGTCACTTTTTTTATATCTGCATAGTGCAGAATTAGGCCTGGATTGGGAAGTGAATGCAGTTCCCTTCAAATGCATGAAAAGTATGAGATGAAACCTTCATTTTTTTAAAAAACAGAGAACTTTACAACTTTGACATACTTCTGCTTTGCAGCATATTGCAATGGCAACGGTTTCACTTTGCCAAGTACCAAGATGGCAATTGCCTTTCCGATTATTAGTTTTTCACCAAAAGCCAAAAATGTATATCTTAAATTTTAGCAACATGCCCTTCTTTCTAATCAGTTATTTTAGACTATTGTGTAAAACAATGGAGATTTTCTTTAGGGTCTGATTCTCCCGGCTTTTCTCCCCCTTACTCATGCTGTCAAGGTTCCTCCCCCACTCTGAACTCTAGGGTACAGATGTGGGGACCTGCATGAAAAACCTCCTAAGCTTATCTTTACCAGCTTAGGTCAAAACTTCCCCAAGGTACAAAGTATTCCACCCGTGGTCCTTGGAATGGCCGCTACCACCACCAAACTAATACTGGTTACTGGGGAAGAGCTGTTTGGACGCGTCTTTCCCCCCAAAATACTTCCCAAAACCCTGCACCCCACTTCCTGGACAAGGTTTGGTAAAAAGCCTCACCAATTTGCCTAGGTGACTACAGACCCAGACCCTTGGATCTTAAGAACAATGAACAATCCTCCCAACACTTGCACACCCCCCTTTCCTGGGAAATGTTGGATAAAAAGCCTCACCAATTTGCATAGGTGACCACAGACCCAAACCCTTGGATCTGAGAACAATGAAAAAACATTCAGTTTTTTACAAGAAGACTTTTAATAGAAAATAGAAGTAAATAGAAATGAAGAAATCCCCCCTGTAAAATCAGGATGGTAGATATCTTACAGGGTAATTAGATTCAAAAACATAGAGAACCCCTCTAGGCAAAACCTTAAGTTACAAAAAGATACACAGACAGAAATAGTTATTCTATTCAGCACAATTCTTTTCTCAGCCATTTAAAGAAATCATAATCTAACACATACCTAGCTAGATTACTTACTAAAAGTTCTAAGACTCCATTCCTGTTCTGTCCCTGGCAAAAGCAGCATACAGACAGACACAGACCCTTTGTTTCTCTCCCTCCTCCCAGCTTTTGAAAGTATCTTGTCTCCTCATTGGTCATTTTGGTCAGGTGCCAGCGAGGTTACCTTTAGCTTCTTAACCCTTTACAGGTGAGAGGAGCTTTCCCCTGGCCAGGAGGAATTTCAAAGGTGTTTACCCTTCCCCTTATATTTATGACACGCCCCCCAAATCTCAGCTAGGGTGAAACACTGGCTGGGATTTCTTCCTGGAGCTCTAGGAAAAACAGAGTTAATAAGACACATGCATCTCTAAATATACTACCAAGTACATAAAGACTAACAATATTTTCCACATCTTAAGGACGATTTTAACCAGTTGATTCTGGGAAACTTTCACGGGAGAGTGCATCAGCCACTTTGTTAGAAGCTCCTGAGATGTGTTGGATGTCGAAATCAAAATCTTGGAGAGCTAAACTCCACCGAAGAAGTTTTTTGTTAGTTTCTTTGACGGTGTGAAGCCACTTCAGTGCAGCATGGTCGGTTTGCAGGTGGAAACGCCGTCCCCAAACATATGGGCGTAGCTTTTCCAGAGCGTAGACAATGGCATAACATTCTTTTTCAGTGACTGACCAGTTGCTTTCCCTCTCAGACAGTTTTTTGCTGAGAAACACTACAGGGTGGAATTCTTGATCAGGTCCTTTCTGCATTAAAACTGCTCCCACACCACGCTCGGATGCATCTGTGGTTACTAGGAACGGTTTGTCAAAGTCTGGGGCCCTTAGTACAGGGTCAGACATGAGTGTCGCTTTAAGCTTGTTAAAGGCCTTCTGACACTTTCCGGTCCACTGAACAGCATTTGGCTGTTTCTTTTTGGTTAGGTCTGTCAGTGGGGCAGCGATTTGGCTGTAGTGCGGTACAAATCGTCTGTAATAACCGGCCAAGCCTAAGAAGGATTGAACCTGTTTCTTTGACTTTGGGACAGGCCACTTTTGGATAGCATCCACTTTGGCCTGTAGGGGGCTGATAGTTCCTTGACCCACCTGGTGTCCAAGGTAAGTCACTCTGTTTAGGCCTATTTGACACTTCTTAGCCTTAACAGTTAGTCCTGCCTCCCTTATGCGCTCAAGGACTTTTTGTAGATGTTCCAGGTGGTCTGCCCAGGAATCCGAAAATATGGCCACATCGTCAAGGTAGGCGACTGCATATTCTCCTAATCCCGCTAGGAGACCATCTACAAGTCTTTGGAAAGTGGCGGGTGCATTTCGCAGCCCGAAAGGGAGTACATTAAATTCATACAGCCCGAGATGTGTGATGAAGGCTGACCTTTCCTTGGCAGATTCATCTAGCGGTACCTGCCAGTACCCCTTTGTTAAGTCCAAGGTAGAGATGAACTGGGCCCGTCCCAGTTTCTCTAACAGTTCATCTGTGCGTGGCATTGGATAGTTGTCTGGGCGAGTTACAGCATTTAGCTTACGGTAGTCCACGCAAAAACGTATTTCCCCATCTGGTTTGGGAACTAGAACCACTGGAGATGCCCATGCACTTTCAGAGGGGCGGATTACACCCATCTGTAACATATCCTGGATCTCCCGTTCTATAGCAGTTTTAGCTTGAGGAGACACCCGGTAAGGTTGGACCCTAATTGGGTGAGCATTACCTGTGTCAATGGAGTGGTATGCCCGTTCAGTCAGTCCTGGGGTGGCTGAGAACGTTGGCGCGTAGCTAGTGCACAGCTCCTGGATCTGCTGTCGCTGCATACGCCCAAGGGTCATGGAGAGGTTCACCTCTTCCACACCACCAGCACATTTCCCTTCGTAGTAGACACCTTCAGGCCACTCAGCATCATCTTCTCCCTGGGCTGTAAACTGACAAACCTTTAATTCTCTGGAATAAAAGGGCTTTAGAGAATTAATATGGTACACCTTAGGCTTTCGGTTGGAGGTGGGGAATGCTATGAGATAATTAACAGCTCCCAGGCGCTCCTGGACCGTGAATGGCCCTTCCCACGATGCTTCCATTTTATGGGCCTGGAGCGCCCTTAAGACCATGACCTGGTCTCCTACTTTGAAGGAACGCTCTCTGGCATGTTTATCATACCAGGCTTTTTGCTCTTTTTGAGCATCCTGTAAGTTTTCTTTAGCAAGGGCTAAAGAGGTTCGGAGGGTGTTTTGTAGGTTGGTTACAAAGTCCAGAATGTTAGTTCCTGGAGAAGGTGTAAATCCCTCCCATTGCTGCTTCACCAACTGCAATGGCCCCTTAACCTCACGGCCATATACAAGTTCAAATGGGGAAAACCCTAAACTGGGATGTGGTACAGCTCTGTAGGCAAAGAGCAACTGCTGCAACACTAGGTCCCAATCATTGGAGTGCTCATTTACGAATTTACGTATCATGGCCCCCAAAGTTCCATTAAACTTCTCCACCATGCCATTTGTTTGATGGTGGTAAGGAGTGGCAACCAAGTGATTTACCCCATGAGCTTCCCAAAGGTTTTTCATAGTTCCTGCCAGGAAATTAGTCCCTGCATCTGTGAGGATGTCGGAGGGCCAACCTACCCGGGCAAAAATGTCTGCTAGTGCCTGGCACACACTTTTAGCCCTGGTGTTGCTTAGAGCTACTGCTTCCGGCCATCGGGTGGCAAAATCCATGAAAGTCAGTATGTACTGCTTTCCTCTGGGTGTCTTTTTCGGAAAAGGACCCAGAATATCCACAGCTACTCGTTGAAATGGAACTTCAATGATGGGGAGTGGTTGTAGAGGGGCTTTGACCTGGTCTTGGGGTTTTCCCACTCTTTGGCACACCTCACAAGACTGGACATAGGTAGAAACATCCTTGCCCATTCCCTCCCAGTGGAATGACCCCCCCAAACGGTCTTTGGTCCTGTTCACCCCAGCATGGCCACTAGGGTGATCGTGGGCTAAGCTCAAGAGCTTGGCCCGGTATTTAGTTGGAACTACCAACTGTCTCTGAGGATGCCAGTCTTCCTGGTGTCCACCAGAAAGAGTTTCCTTGTATAAAAGTCCTCTTTCTACAACAAACCTGGATCGATTAGAAGAGCTGAGAGGCGGTGGGTTGCTCCGTGCCGCTGTCCAAGCTCTCTGGAGGCTTTCATCTGCTTCCTGTTCGGTCTGGAACTGTTCCCTTGATGCTGGAGACATCAGTCCCTCATTGGATTGTGGACCTAGGCTTGGTCCCTCTGGAAGCAATATAGGGGATGGAGCTGTTTCTGTTGACTGTGAACCGCTCTCCGCTGGTGCACTATGTTGGGATTCAGGCTCCGGCTGAGCCTCTTGTGTAGGGTTATCGGCTGCTGCCAGTTCAGGTTCAGTGGGGCCCTCTGGTGTTGAGGTTGCAAGTACTGGATTCAGTGCTGACACAGGGTCTGGTGTTGGTTGTTCGGCTGGTTCCGGTTCTGGGACTGGTTCCGTCTGGGTCTCTGGGACTGGATCCACTACTGCTGTTGCAGACATTGGCCTGGGGTCCGGGTCCATCACCTCTGACTGGGTCCTGATAGAAGTTTCCGGAACAGAGCTAGGCCTCACGGCTTGTTTAGCCTGGCTGCGGGTGACCATTCCCACCCTCTTGGCCTGCTTCACATGATTGGCCAAGTCTTCCCCCAACAGCATGGGGATGGGATAATCATCATAGACTGCAAAAGTCCACATTCCTGACCAGCCCTTGTACTGGACAGGCAACTTGGCTGTAGGCAAATTGAAAGAGTTGGACTTGAAGGGTTGAATTGTCACTTGGATCTCTGGGTTGATTAAATTGGGGTCCACTAAGGAAGCATGGATAGCTGACACTTGTGCTCCGGTGTCCCTCCACGCGGTGACCTTCTTCCCGCCCACACTCACAGTTTCCCTCCGCTCCAAGGGTATCTGGGAGGTATCTGGGCCTGTGGACCTCTGGTGTGATTCCGGTGCAATGAACTGTAATCTGTTGGGGTTCTTGGGGCAGTTGGCCTTTACATGCCCCAGCTCGTTACATTTAAAACATCGTCCAGCTGACGGGTCACTGGGGCGAGGAGGGTTGCTGGAGAACGGGGTGGCAGGACGATAAGGGGTCTGGAGGGTTCTTTGGGAGGTAGGTGGGGCCTTGGGCTGCCCCCGGTAATAGGGTGTGGTCTGGGGTGGTCCCTTCTGGTCTCCGCTCCAACTGCGACCAGTTTTCTTCTTCTCTGCCACCTCCACCCATCTGGCTCCAATCTCTCCTGCCTCGATTACAGTTTTGGGTTTCCCATCTAGGATGTATCTTTCTATTTCCTCAGGAACACCCTCTAAGAACTGCTCCATTTGCATTAGGAAGGGCAAATTTACTGGAGATTCAACACTTGCTCCTGATATCCAGGCATCCCAATGTTTCACAATGTGGTAGGCATGTCGGGTAAATGACATGTCTGGTTTCCACCTTAGGGCTCTGAACCTCCAACGAGACTGCTCGGGTGTTATCCCCATTCTGACTCTCGCCTTGGATTTAAACAGTTCATACTTGTTCATGTGTTCTTTAGGCATTTCAGCTGCCACCTCAGCTAAGGGTCCACTGAGTTGCGGCCTCAGCTCTACCATGTACTGGTCAGTAGAGAGGTTGTATCCAAGGCAGGCCCTTTCGAAGTTTTCTAGGAAGGCCTCAGTATCATCGCCTGCCTTGTAGGTGGGGAACTTTCTGGGATGGGAAGTGGTACTTGGAGAAGGATTACTAGGGTTTGTTGGGATATTCTGCTGAGCCTTTATCTTCTCCATCTCCTCCACATACTTCCTCTCTTTTTCCTTCTCCTCCAGTTCTTTGTCCCTCGCTTCCATAGCTCTCCTGTGAGCAGCCGCTTGGTGTTGTTCTGCCTCCCTTTCTTGTTCCTTCTTCAGCCGCATGAGTTCTATCTGTCTTTCATGTTCCCTTTGTCTTTCCTCAGCCTGAAATTTGGCTAATTCCAGCTGTAGTCGAGCTGAGGATTTGGTCATTCTAACCTCTCTGTTTTTAACTAACTTTACACCCGAGGTTTAGAAATAAACAAACAAAACTTGGCTGTAAAATTTTGCTGTGCTGGAATAGAATACCTATTCTCTGATAGTGATTGTCAGCCTACAGAAAAAGACAATTCCCTTGTCTCTGTTCTGGGCCCAACTTAAAGCAAAAAACCTCCAAACTACTTGGAAACCTGCTTACCCAGCCCAAAGAAAAAGCAAATGGGTAGAACACACACCCCCTATTTACTTTTAGGAAGAAAAGAAAAAAAAAAACCTCTGGGTTGGAAGACTGTGAATTTCCCTGCAGGAGTTAAGTACCCTGCCTCCAGGCAAAGAAAACCTGCAATTCACAAGATAATCCCCTTTTGTCTCTGCTTGGCCACAAAGCAGGGAAAACCCAAGATGCTTTCAGTTTCAAAGCTGCTTCAAAGCCACAGGAAAAAAAAATTCCTTTTTAAAATCTGTATTTCTAGTTCAAAAAATCTCAACTGGATCTCAAAATGATTTCAGGTTAATCCCACCACTATGCCACCATGTCAAGGTTCCTCCCCCACTCTGAACTCTAGGGTACAGATGTGGGGACCTGCATGAAAAACCTCCTAAGCTTATCTTTACCAGCTTAGGTCAAAACTTCCCCAAGGTACAAAGTATTCCACCCGTGGTCCTTGGAATGGCCGCTACCACCACCAAACTAATACTGGTTACTGGGGAAGAGCTGTTTGGACGCGTCTTTCCCCCCAAAATACTTCCCAAAACCCTGCACCCCACTTCCTGGACAAGGTTTGGTAAAAAGCCTCACCAATTTGCCTAGGTGACTACAGACCCAGACCCTTGGATCTTAAGAACAATGAACAATCCTCCCAACACTTGCACCCCCCCCTTTCCTGGGAAATGTTGGATAAAAAGCCTCACCAATTTGCATAGGTGACCACAGACCCAAACCCTTGGATCTGAGAACAATGAAAAAACATTCAGTTTTTTACAAGAAGACTTTTAATAGAAAATAGAAGTAAATAGAAATGAAGAAATCCCCCCTGTAAAATCAGGATGGTAGATATCTTACAGGGTAATTAGATTCAAAAACATAGAGAACCCCTCTAGGCAAAACCTTAAGTTACAAAAAGATACACAGACAGAAATAGTTATTCTATTCAGCACAATTCTTTTCTCAGCCATTTAAAGAAATCATAATCTAACACATACCTAGCTAGATTACTTACTAAAAGTTCTAAGACTCCATTCCTGTTCTGTCCCTGGCAAAAGCAGCATACAGACAGACACAGACCCTTTGTTTCTCTCCCTCCTCCCAGCTTTTGAAAGTATCTTGTCTCCTCATTGGTCATTTTGGTCAGGTGCCAGCGAGGTTACCTTTAGCTTCTTAACCCTTTACAGGTGAGAGGAGCTTTCCCCTGGCCAGGAGGAATTTCAAAGGTGTTTACCCTTCCCCTTATATTTATGACACATGCTAATGGGACAAATCTCAGAATAAATAGTTACACAGGTGAAGGTGGAGGAATCTAATTAAGTGTAATTAATAATATTTTAACAGACTAAATGTTCAATGCTGTAACATAGAAATGGAAAAGGGTTTGGAGCTCAGCCGTCTGAGAAACCAGTCTGCCTCAGCCTGCATGGTGCCTCTACATCTGAGACAATCTATGGCACCAAGTTAACAGCCCTTATTTATAGAGTGGAGGGGGCTGGCAGCAAACAATTCTCGGGGAAGGGATTTTAGCTTTGGAACTTGCTTCTCCCTGTAACTAGCCATGCAGGAGAGTGTGAGCACTGACCTCTGTTATTTAATGGATATTAAACGTTTGTCATTTCATGATCATTTTCTGAAATCTAGGCAGCGTTTGGCCCAGTGATGTCTATAATATTCGTTCCAGCAGTTTTGAATATTTGAATAGCACAAACAAGTAGGGAATAAAATCAGAAAAACTAAGGCACAAAATGAGTTGCACCTAGCAAAGGACATAAAAGGCAGCAAGAAGAAGTGTTTTAAATACATTAGGAGCAAGAGAAAGAAGAAGGAAAGTGTAGGTCGGGGTGAAAGTGAGCCGGTACGGGCCGGTAAGAACCCGTACTAGCCCGTACACAGCCCACATTAAAGTGCTGCCACGACAGCACTTTAATGTCCCTGCCCCTTTTGCCTCCCCCGTCGGCGGCCCTTAAGGACAGCCCTTTACTGTGGCAGTGCTTTAACGTTGCTGCGCCCCCACATTGGCTGCCCTACCAGCAGGCAAAAGGACCTTGCGGCGCTTTAACATCCCTGCCCCTTTTGTACCCCTTCGGCCGCTGATGGGTGGGGATGAGGGGCAAAGGGAGCAGCTGCCCTGGGGCCAGCGATTTAAAAGGGCCCAGGGCTCCAGACACTGCTGCCACTACTGCAGCAGTGGCATCCGGAGCACCGGGCCCTTTTAAATCACCACTGGAGCCCCAGGCAGCACGGGCCAGGTGGCCTGGAAGGGCTGACTGAGGGATGCTGACCCCCAGCTCTGCCCCTTCCACCCGAAGCCCTGCCTCTTCTGGGGGCCGGAGGCAGCCCCGACCCCGTACTGGTAAGCATGTGGAGTTACTTTCACCCATGGTGTAGGTCCACTCCTTAACAAGGAAGGAGAGCTAATAATGGATGACATCATGAAGGCAGAGGTATTTGATGCCTATTTTGCTTCAGTCTTCACTAAAAAGGTTAATGGTGACCAGGTACTCAACACAATATTAACAACAAGAGGGAAAGAATGCAATATTAACTGAGTATCTGATCATCATTAACCAAATCTTGATTTTAGTAAGGCTTTTGACAAAGTCCCACATGACATACTCATAAGCAAACTAGAGAAATATGGTTTAGATGAAATTACTATAAGGTGGGTGCACAACTAATTGAAAGACCATACTCAAAGAGTAATTATCAAGGGTTCTCTTTCAATTTGAGAGGGTGTACCTACTGGGGTCTCTCAGGGGTCAGTCCTGGGTCCACTACAGTTCAATATTTTCATTAACAACTTGGATAATGGAATGGCCAATATGCTTATAAACCTTGCAGATGACACCAAGTAGGGAGGGGTTGCAAGCACTTTGAAGGCCAGTGTTAGAATTCAAAATGACCTTGACAAATTGTAGCATTCGTTTAAAATCAACAAGATGAAATTCAATAAAGAGAAGTGCAAAGTATTACTTTTAGGAAAGAGAAATCAAATGTACAAACTACAAAATGGAGAATAACTAGCTAGGTGGTAGTACTGATGAAAAGGATCAGGGGGTTACAGTGGTTTACTAACTGAATATGAGTCAAGAATGTGACGCAGTTCCAAAAAAAGGCTAATATCATTCTGGGGTGAACTAATAGGCATGTTGTACGTAAAACATGGGAGGTAACTGTCCTACTCTATTTGACACTGGGGAGGCCTCACCTGAAGTATTGTGTCTAATTCTGGGTGCCATACTTCAGAAAAGATGTGGACAAATTGGAGAGTCCAGAACAGAACAAAAAATAATAATAAAAGGTTTAGAAAACCTGACCTATGTGGAAAGATTTAAAAAACTGGGCATGTTTAGTCTTGAGAAAAGAAGGCTAAGGCGGGGATCTGATAACTGTTTTCAAATATGTTAAGGGCTGTTATAAAGAGAATAGTCACCAATTTGTTCTCCGTGTCCATTGAAGTAGGACAAGAAGTAATGGGTTTAATCTGCAGCAAGGGAGATTGAGGTTAGATATGAGGAAAACCTTTCCAACTATAAGGGTATTTAAACTCTGGAACAGGCTTCCAAGGCAGGTTGTGGAATCCCCATCATTGGAGACTTTTAAAAACAGGTTAGATGAACACCTGGCAGGGATGGTTTAGGCTTACTTTATGCTCCCTCACTGCAGAGCACTAGACTTCCTGACCTCTCAATGTCCCTTCCAGCCCTACATTTCTATGATTCTGGGAACACCAGTAGAGAATTTAGCCCTTGGATTATATAGCATACCAGATAAGTAATGAGAAAAAACACAACAAACTACCAACTGGCTGCATTTGCAGATGTCGTAGAGCTGATACTGGATCTTTTATGTTCCTCTAAATTAGATTCACAGAAATCAGTGGTGCCAATAATGCAGGCCTACTTGTACCATAGCTTTGTATCTGGGCACATAATGTGTGTTCCACTTCTTGTCACTTTTAATATGGGTAATGATTTCACATATACATATACATCAACAACGCTTTTAGTCACTGTCTGCCACTTTTTTCTATCAACTCAAATGTATGGAAACACTGATAGTTTGAATATAATGATGTTTACTAAGTTGTAGATTTTCATAAATTGAAAGCACCAATCTCTAACAATGACCACAGAAACCAAGCAGAGCTTGAATGAATGTAATCTTTCTCACCCTGATTAACACATCCTTGTCTAATGGCAGCAAGTGTTTCCATTACAGCTGTGAGAAAATCATTTTGTTGATTATGTGACACAGCTTTAAACTAAAAGCCAAAGCCAACGAAAAGGCAAAAATAGCAATAACTAACTATGTTCTTTCAAAGTGTATCTGGTTTCATTTGGTTCTCTTTACTCATGCTTGGAGGAAATACATTCTCTAGGTTCTTTTAGAAGTAAACCCATTTAAATCTCTGATATTCTTTCTTCATGTTAATTTCTCATCCCAATTTAATATCATTCCTTGGGGTTTTGTAGTTAAAGAGAAACTGCCAAGCAGTTTATGCCAAAGAAAGATAGGATAAGAGTGTAGAAAATGGGTTTTATGTAATAAATAAACTTTCATTATTACAGTTACTGTCAGCATAACTCAGTGGGGAAAAGATGACTCAGGGCAATTTTACTACCAGTGTTATCTCTGTCCTTAGTTTATTGCCCTATTTGCAAGTGCAAATCTTTGAGTTTCACATATAATTGTGGTATATCCATGTGAAAAGCATTTCATCAAATTGAGCAGCTAAATTACTTGAAAATCTGGTCTTTGTCTACAGTCATTAGGATTCAGAGTTAACAATAAACTGTGAAACTGGAGGGGGAGGTAGGATATCTGAGGGATGATGGGACATGTGCCCCTCACTTAGGCTGGAGTATGAATGCATTCCCACTCTTGGTACTCCCTACCTATTGTAATGAGGTGACACCACTCCACTGCATGGACAATAAGGAGAAGTTTGTACTAATGATGTCAATGCTGAACTAGTTCTGTGGCTAAAAAGGACTTAACTTCTCTGTCTTTTTAATGCATATGCCAGTGCTATCTATAGGGGCAAATTCTCTGCTGATATGAATGGGCACAGTTCACTGAGTTTTGACCATTTACACAGGCAGAAAATTTGACCCAGAGACACTACTTTTTTCCCCATGCCTATGAACCAAAAAAGTGTGGGGATACAGAGGTAAAAATCATTGGCTGCTTTGTAGCAGTTATGACCTCAGCTTACTTCAAAGCCAAACCCATGGCATATGGACCCTATCATCTGGGAGAATTCTAGTGCCCAGATATAAAACTTGTTTCCACTGTTTGTTTTTAGTGTATTGTAATAAGATCTATTTCCTGGACCTGTCTCTTAAAGTTTGTCTCAAAAGCAACATTTGTAAACATTATAAGCTATTTTACTGTAGCATAGGATTGAATCTAAATCACCTACTATCTGCATAACTAAATATATTATGTAGGACTACATCAGAAAAATTTTCCCAGTGTATTTAAATTCCTGTAAGAAAAATACCTGAAAAAAAGAATTAATCTGAGAAAGAAAATAAAATAATAATAAAAATGTACATACTTAGACGTTTCCATAGAAACGAATGAATTTGGCCTCTTAGCAATAAATGTATGAATGTGCCTATTAATCAGTTTAAAAGGATGGGGTAGAAAGAATGGCACCAAGCCATTCACTATTTATTGTTACAGCAATTTTAGATATGCTTGATATGTAATAGGTCTCAGTGGGATAGTATGTTATTGAGCCTGCTTAACCTACCTTTGTTTAGAAACAGAATATCTTAACGAGCGATTTTTTAAGTTGTGGATCCTAAGTGAGGTACTGAATGTGCTGGCTAGAACTAGGCTCATTATCAGAAGGCCTTATCTGCACTAGCCAAAGTCACAGCCTGCTAGGCAACACACTGTACAAAAAGAGGGGTGAATGCTGCTTGCCCACCCCCTGCCCCATCCTGTAACAAACCTGGTTTTCATTGTGGGACGGGAAGTGTAATGCCGCCTGGAAGAGGCAATGAGTGGGAGGGGCAAAAAGGGTCACAGGGTACCTCCCTAGATGCCTGGAGAGGGCACATTCATCAGCAGGGAACTGCAGTGGCGAAAGGAGCAGAACGTGGGGCCACCCAGCATCCCCAGGCCGGCTTCTCCTCCGGCGCGGCTGCACTGCCTCCAGCCCTTCCACGCAGCTGCGTCTCCTGGGGTCTGTATAGAGCCCCACCGGAGGGCAGGGGTGGGGGCGGTACAGCCAAGCCGGAGGAGCTGCCAGCATGGGGCCGCTGCTCCCAGCAACTCCAACGCGGCTGTACCGGTACCACCCCAGCCCTGTCCTCCAGCAGGGCTGCACAGACTCCAGGAGACACAGCTGCATGGAAGGGCTGGAGGCAGGGTTGGTGGCAGGACAGCCACGCCAGAGGAGCTGCTGGCGAGGGGCCGCCCAATGGCTCCACATTCTGCTCCTTTCACCACTGCGGTTCTGGAGAGCCCTATGGCTCAGAAGTCTGTATCCAGTGTAGCGGGAAGACAAAGCCCTCCACCTGTCGCCGGTAACGTGGGATGGGCAGGGGACAGGGAGAGCACAGGGGCCACAGGCTGGGGTGGGGCAGGGAGGATTCATGTGTGGAGGTCACGTGGTGGGTCACATGCCCCCTTTAGCTGGTGCCCCCCTTTGTGTCCCTCCCATGAGTCACCTATCCCTGCCATAAAGACTCTGGGGTCTGGTTGGCAGCAAAGTCTCCACCTTTCCTGGGATGCACTATTGACTTGGCCATTAATAAAACAAAGACAACAGGGCCTCTTTACTTAGGACCCCAGGTCAGTTTCTTTCGCAGTTAAAATGTTACAGTAGAAAACGACAAATAATCAATCCTACAGAAAGGTCCAGCTAGCCACTGAGAGTCCTTCTTGTAGGCTCTATGGTTTGCTTGTGATGCCTCTTCCCAGGGGAGGCGAACAGATTAGATATAAAAAGGAGGAGTACTTGTGGCACCTTAGAGACTAACAGATTAGATATAGACCACTAAGTTAACAGACAAGATAACAAGGGCTACCTGCCAGCCCAGGAAGCCTAACTTCTTATCCCCTGCAGGGCCTGAATGCATGCCTGCTGTAGGAACAGGAGTAACCGATTTTATTTCCAGGGCAGAATGCTTTCTGCCGGTTGGATTTTCCTCCCTGAAATCTAAGGGCCAGCAGATCCCATCACACGGAGACTGGTGGATGGTGGCTGTGGAACACTGCCTGTAGTAGAATGACAGGGGGGACATACCCACTGCAGAAATGGTAGGATACATGAAATGGAAATGGAGTATTTTCTTGAAACCAACATGTTGATTGTTTTGAGCAGGGGGTTGGACTAGATGACCTCCTGAGGTCCCTTCCAACCCTGATATTCTATGATTCTACAGTAATGACTAGCATACAGACCAGTTCTCCAGCCTGAGATAAATCCTGAGAATCCCTCCAATGCATTAACAGTGAAAGTTCAAGCTTCTAACAACCCCTACCTCACTTCAAACAGATTCTGCCTCCCAGAGTCACTCTCTGGCAAGAGACCACCGCTCCTTCCTCAATGCTGTCTTCCCTGATACTCTCTGAGGCACAGGGGAACCTGTATTTAAAAGGAACCCCAATTCCACCCATTAACTAACAAGCTTTACTCACAAGGAGAGGTAACCAGGCTTCCCTTCCCCCACACTTATACCGTGGTGGCTCAGCCAACTACACAATATCCAGAGGTCCTGATCACGCATCGGATGCCTAAATTTGGGCATCCAACTTTGAAAGTGTTGAGCCACCATTTTTTTTATTGTTGTTATAAATAAACTAATGTAAAAAAACCCCAAAGGTATGAAAAAATATTTGCATTATATTGTCTATTTAGATAACAGGATTCTCAGGGCTGGGACTCTGTCTTTATCTCTCAGTACAGCCTGGAACACACCATCAGTGTATGAATGAATAATGTTACACTTATTAATGGCGAGCTTTGGAACAGTACATCAAAGGACAGTTAGGAGACCAATTAATAGGAGCTGGAGGCTTAACTCCCATTTACTGATATGAGTTCTCAAACTTCTAAAGCATTGTGGGCTGACAGCAAAAACTGCAAAAGGAAACACTAAAAATGCACCATCACTCCTTGGTCCTATTAGTGCACTAGCGGCAAAGCTCTATATCTAGGCATTTATACTATGCTCATCACCATAGTACCCGAGTGTCTGTTGAAAGGGATGAACAGCCACTTGCAGTGGCTCAAAAACAACTAAGTTATTTGAACACAATCTCTGCTGCCAGAGATATTCCATTCAAGAATTTTCACCTCTAAGCCTTTTATTATTCTCACTATCTTGTTTAATGCACATGGTGCAATGGGTTCACGGAGCAACCGTGTAAAGTGTGTGTGGACTGAGGTGGCATCTTGGATCAATGGCGTCATTCTTGAATGAGGCACTGGACAAAGAAATTACAGTCTCTGCATTAAGGCAATACTGGGACTGTCTTCTGAAAGGGACATCTTTTACAAGCACGCTAAGAAGTAATTCTGGAAAAAACATAAGGAGACTAATTCCAGGTTCCACCCTTTTACAGTTTGTCAAGGAAAGTAAATTCCCTGTTAACCAGAAACTTTTACCATGTTGGCTATAGTCAACAGTTGCAAGATTTCCTTTTCATAAACCCAGGAGAGAACACTTTCCTTTGCCCAGTTGTGTTTATAAGACTACCTCACGATGTTAATTCGCAGATCAGAAGTAACAGTCACCTACTGATGCCTGCCACAAACCAAAAGGTCAGTTTTGATGGTGCAAGTCTACACACACACATTCAGAATGTACATCAGAGCTAACAGAGGCAAGTTTCCGTTGCATACCTTGACACTAGCATTATTATTTCTAAGACAAGAATTCTTGCTTTCAGTCTTCTTAACAGGGCACTTCTTTGTTCAAAACACAAGACCTCATTAGACAAACTTCCAAGAGTCTTTAGATCAGCTAAGCATTTGCATATGAAAAACTGAGGGAAATTCAGAACCCACATTTTACTGCTGAAAGCTTTACCCATTTTATAAGTACAGTCTACAAAAAATGTATACAATTGATGATATGAGAAATTACTCATGAAATGAGACCAAAACGACCTTATATTGTAAAGGTAATACATGTATACATTTTCTTTTGTCCTAGATGCAGAACAAAGCTTTTCTTGGTGGTCAGGCTTGCTCTCATGTTACTCTAGAAGGCATCAGATTTATTCCACTGGCATAAAAGAGAAGATTGTCAAACTATTCCTCCTATCCTCCAGCAAATACGTGGTTGGGATAAAACTTTTCTGTTTGAATATAATACATCAACACCACAGTGGCCCAACTGGATTTTGCATCCCTTCTGCAGAACTAATGTTTGAGGATTTTGGGTTGTTTTTGTTTTCAAACGAGCAAGCTTTTTTTCCTGCTTAAATAACCTTTTCTGCATAAAGCCGTAGAAATTAGAGCATGATGTTAACATGAATGTGGCCCTGAATATAACCCTGTTTAGTATCGATCAATTGCATCAGGAAAGTTAGATTTTCACTTTTGTAGGTTCAGTTGTATGGTATTTAAATCAACCGAGAACACACACTGCCAATTTATAAGTTTATCTACTTAACTACTTTAATAGTGTTGTATATTAGCTCATGTGCCAAAGCACTTGGTACTGTTCTTTCACTTCTTAGCATGAGGCTGGTGTGCAATTGCAGAATTTATATGAAATATTTTGTGCTGCAATGGGGAATCATGAATCCTTTCAGCTGCTAATTTCTCTCAGGATGGTTGGATGTCACGTGAACAGCACACTAGCTTTCATTTCTTACTTATAAATGTGAGGTTGGTTATCAGTAAGATAACAACAATTCACAATTTAATAAGAGATAAAGCCCCTGCGTTTTCCAGGATAGTTATAAGATGATGTGCCGTGATCATTCCTATTTGCCTCACTTGCACTTTGGAGTCCTCCTGTGAGCTACAAAAATTCCTCATCATGGTGGTGTTAGAATTACCAGTGCTAACTGTGCCTGGTGACAAACATTCATGATGTGCTTTCTGAATCCAATCAGATTTCATGGTCACCATACAGCCCTTGTGCTATCCTAGTTAGTTGTTGGCTCAAGCCATAGTGCTGGCCCCACTCTTGGTCTAGTGATTGGAAGTGAGATAACTATTACCTCCTTGGATTTGAAACTGGGACACACACTTTCGGTTAAGGCAAAGGGACTGTTTTGATGTTTTGTCCTGGGAAATTAATACAGTGTTTCCAGAGGCATCTGGGGGAGAATTCTGTTCCCAGGACAGACCACTCAATTAGTAGAATTTTATAACAGTTTATTGTCCATTGCTATTGATGATATGGCCCATAAGTGCCCTTTTCCCTGGCTTTTGCCACAAAAGTTATCTTGGTTTATAAATGATTTGTGACAAATGAAGAGAGAAGGAAGATTTTTTGAATACTTCTGCTACAGCAGTTCTTTGCCACAACCACAGCATCCATGAAAACTCAATCCCCAGTTTTAATATGAGTTGTGGATAAGTTAGACATACTTTGCTTTCTTCAATTTGTGACGGATTCAAGCACTTCCTTTCTACGGAAATTGTTGGTTATTTTTCAGAGACAATCACTCAGATTCCAGATTGAATTTTCTGCTTCTGTGGAAACAGTATGCTGTACTGAGGAGACAACCGCTGGATCATCTCTACTTGAATTTCAAGCACCGATGCTCCTCTCTGAAGTTGGAGGAACTTCATTCCAGAACCTGTGCTTTGAACCCATGTCTTCTTGGCTGGTGAAGGCCAATGGGAGAGCACTGGGCTGAGTGCTAATGGAGACTGAGGTTGCCTCCTTGAAGGAGGGCAGGTGCCAGCTTCTCTTAAACAAACATCTTACAGCCTGTGCTCAAGAAACCAAGAGTGTTGGTATTAATCTGTCTGGCCCAATGTCATCCTGTGTCAAATCTTCTCTTTGTGGTCAAGATGATTGAAAAGATTGTGGCAAGACACAATTTTCACAGCCCAGGGAAAACAAACAATTGCCTTAAGTAATGAATTTGGAATTTTAATATTTGTTTTATTCAACTTAAAGTGAGTAAATAATTCTAGAATTAATTTTACATCAAGCATGTTTATGGGTTATAGCCTTTCAGGGGACCAATTAACACAATTAACTCTTTACAAAGGTTGAATGAATTTGTGTTGAAGAAAAAGGCCAGAGAAAGCTATGAATAGTTTGAAGTGGAAATGAAAAAGAATGGAACTGTTGCCAATTTCTGAGCAGTATGAAATGCTCACTTGAATTTGTGAAAAAAAGCATACAATAGTTGTTTGGCTAAGTTAGATGAGCATTTGCTAATAGTAAATTTACAAATTAAGTATGAGTTAATGAGAATTAATATTCATTCTGTCTTAGCTTTTTCTAAGACACTTATCCCAGATTAGTGCATCTTAAAAGAAGTTTCCAAACTATTACATTTAGGGCTTTTATTGCATTTTTTCAGAGCAGTTTGCATCAGTTACAAATAATCTTAATTATCTTAATTTACAAGTAAAATAACAATTCCCTGGGCTTTAAAAGAACCTAGGAAGCTGTTTCTTGTGAGCATTTGTTTTAGACTGTATTAAGGAGTTTTTCCTTCACACCATGCAAGGGTGGAGAGAAACAGCACAGAATTGGAGAAGTAACTGTTACAACAAGCAAGGAGATATTGCAAAATGCACGGCAGGCATTTTGACAAACTGAATTTGGGGTTAATGAATTCAAGGACAAAGTAAAATATGAGCATTGGAGATACAAAGTGAGTGAAGCTTTGGCATCATGCTGTCCCCCACTGCACGGGAGTGTGTTTTACACACCTTGCAAAAGGAGAGTTTGAATTAAGAATTTTGCTCCCACTCAGGCTTCACAAAGCAGGGTGTGAGGGGGATGTATACCATAGTACTCATGTATGACAGAGACTGCAATAGCTCATATATAGCTAACTGAATTCTCTTAGCCTGAGCACTCCAAGAAACTTACTGTGCTTGAAGTCTTAAAAATCACGCTGTAAGAACACTGATCTTGCAATAAACCAGGTGTATTTTAAATCTAATGAATATTTTAAAAGGCAGTTTCCCAAAATCAGAGAATAGTTATATTTAGCTATGGTTGGGTGAAGAAGACAGCATTTAGTGGTATTAAGCAATTTTGCCCTCATTTTTGTGGATTTAACTAGACCCAGGAATTTCAAGGGGAAAGGAAAGAACCACCCCCAGATTTTCCACTTTTAAAAATGAAGACACAGCCTCACAAAAATGTAAAGGCAAATAAACTGATTAAACAGAAAATACCTTATTACTGAGCTCCAGCTCACACTCCCTGTGTCTACTCCCATTTTGACAACTGTAGATTTTTTTAAAAAAGCCTAGAAGCCTTTTGTAATAGATGTCTGTAGATGGTGATACTTTAAGAGTTGACAAAAAGAAAGCTTTGTGTGGTGAAGATATTAAAAACTGGGTAAACGTAGACACTGCCTGCTGAGAGAGAAAATGGCTTAGCTTTAATTGTCCAATAAGGATTTAGGACCTGATCCAAAGCATAGTGAGGTCAGTGGGAGTTTTCCTATTGATTTCTATGGGCTTTGGATCAGGCCCATAGCTTATACAGAGCCACATCCTTGGGCCTATACTCCCAGCAGATGACTGACCAAACCTCAAGTACCCCCTTTACAATTTGGGATAATGGTCACTCTTTCCTCAAACACCTGAAAGAGGTACATCGTGATCCTGCTGAAAGAGTGTAGCAGCCCCTACGGTTTGTCAGCATTAAGGGACAGGCATAAGTATCTCTGATTCTTCACAGAAAGTGAGTAGGTACGGAATCAATTACAATTTATACCTTCAGAAAAATAAATGATAGGTAAGCAGTTCTTTTCTCCAAAGTGATTCACAGAAGCTACTGTCAAAGAGTAACCTTTAGCCAGAGGCTTTAACTTGGGGGAGAGGGGGCAAAGTATGTGTTGGTGGGAGAACCACAACATGTAGGTTTCAAGCAGCCAAATGGGATGATGATACCATCTTTCTAACTGCAATCTTCAAGCAAAAGTATCTCATTTAAAATATATGTTTAAAGAGGCATTTCATAATCCTTAAGGAGGCAGAGAACTGGACATTCTCAATGCAAAACATGAACAACAAAGAGCAAACCTGATCTTTATGCTGGACAAATATATTAAAATAGTGAAGAGGAACATCCTGTGGTCTAACACAATGTGTCACGCTGCAACAATGGAACTGAAGTCTGCCAAGTCGCATTCAGTTATGTTCACGAAATGCCCATCCAGTGATTTGGGCACTGTAGAAAAAATTAAACGATACAGTGGACAGCTAGAGCAAGTGACTAGAGGTCAGACAATAAAGAGGCATGGTTCACATAGAGGCTTGAACATTAATTTACTATCAGAAGAGACTATAGGTGAGATATCCAAAGGCACAAATGGAGATTTTTGAAGTTAATGTACCTTTGAAAAATCTCACATTTGGTCTCTTCTCATTGCAATGTATGGATAGTCTAGTGTATATTCTTGTTCAGGTAGGTTTCAGAGTAACAGCTGTGTTAGTTTGTATTCGCAAAAAGAAAAAGAGTACTTGTGGCACCTTAGAGACTAACCAATTTATTTGAGCATGAGCTTTCGTGAGCTACAGCTCACTTCATCGGATGCATACTGTGGAAACTGCAGAAGACCAATTCTGCAGTTTCCACAGTATGCAGTATGCATCCGATGAAGTGAGCTGTAGCTCACAAAAGCTCATGCTCAAATAAATTGGTTAGTCTCTAAGGTGCCACAAGTACTCCTTTTCTTCTTGTTCAGGTAGTTGCTAGACTTTGATATCCAAGCCATTCTATAAAGTGGTAAGATCTCTCCAGAATGGATATGAAGGAGGGGGCGGATCTTGACTTGGTCCATAACCTTCAATGATCACCCAAAAGCAGGTGAGAGAGGATCAAGCCCCTAGGGCCTGAAGTGCCTTCACTCCATTGGCTGAAGACACTGGCACCAGAAAAAAGAAAACCTGTAGAAAAAGGAGCCCATGTGCATTCTAGTATTCTAATGATTCAATAAGGGCTTCCTTAGCAAAACCATGTCCCTGAAACAATATTTCAACCCAATAATTTCCTCGTGACTCCAAAGACCAGGGCTTAGCTGAAAACTAACTCTCTTTCATTTGTATGCAATGTTTTTGTAGCCAGGTTGGTCACAGGATATTGGAGAGACAAGGTGGGTGAAGTAATATCTTTATTGGACCCAACTTCTGTTGGTGAGAGAGAGACAAGCTTTCGAGTTTACATAGAGCTCTTCTTCAAGAAGAATGTCCAATAAAGGATATTACCTCACCCACCTTGTCTCTACTCTATCTTCCATTTAAATAAATAGAAAGTCATTGAACTCCAAGAAAAAGAAACCTGGAAGCCAGCTGAGAATAATGTAGGAAATAGCAAGGTAGACTGTGCTGACAGAAAAAGTATCTACAAGGATTTGCAAAACTACATTGGAGAAGCAGAGGCAAACTTTCTACCAGTCAGCAGTGTAAAAAAAGTGTAGTTTCTTTTTTAAAGTATATTTTAAAAAAATCAAATATTTATTAGCAGTTTGATAAATGATTTGCAAAAAAAGTAACATACTAAATTCCAGTAACTTGTAGAGGGTGTTTTGAATTTCTCAATACTCAGATTAAGAAGGGAATATAAAATTACCACATATAAACTTTTCTTTCTTTCATGTCTCAAACACTCAGCCCTGCTGTATATAGCTGGCTTTGGCTCCAATGAAATGCCCAGTGTGTAATGTTAAAGAGACCACAGAACACTGCTTCAGACAGCTATGTGAACCACAGAGAGAAAGGTCAAGTAAATTGTTGGTGTGTATTTTTTCCCCAAAATGGTTATTCATATAAGCTTTTAACTCCAAAGTGCAATAGTAGATAGTGTCCAAGGTCTGTTTTGGATTAATGCCAATTCATGAAGAAAAAATGGCTGTTTCTTGTGATGAGGTACTAAAACATTGTGCATTACTGGGAGTATGGTCATCGATGGCACAGTGGTGTCGGGGGTTCTCTAGGTGTCCTCGGCCGGCAGTATCACCTAATGGCAATACTCTGGGCTGTAATGCCTGCTGGAGAGAGTTCAAAGGGGCCTAGTGGCACTATCAGAGGTAGAGTCACCTAGATGCAAGAATGGGGAAGGTAGGGGAACCTGGGCTCACCCTACTCCACCAGATTCTGATCCAGGGCTCTTCGAAACATGGTACCCTGACATAGGGATCAGGTCCCAATACCCACAAGCACATTCACTGCGTCGCTTCATATCCTTGTCCTTTTCACTCTGGGGTCGTCTCCAGGGTTAGACGTGGGGTGTCTCTTGTGTCCTTTCTGCTTTGTCTCCGGCAGCTCCTTTGCTGGCAACAGCTCCCATGGCCAGCTGGCTTCCTGTGATGCAGTTAGGAGGCTCAACCCCGTCGGCTTGGAGTCCCAGCAGCTTCCTGGAAGGAGGCTGTTACACACAACCATTCTTCTCCTCAGTCAGCCCAGACTGAACTGAGCTGAGCTGCTCCCTTTTGAATGATCCCTCTGTTGGGAGCATGCCCAGCAGGGGTGACGGGGTGTGGCCTCTTGGGCCAAGAACTGTTCCTTAACCCCTGCTTCGCCAGTGTGAGGTTGATGTGCCCCATCACACATGGCTATATCCCATTCTAGGGAAAGTTTTACAGCATAAACAGCCAGCATTATGGTGGGCCCCTGAAAACAGTTTAATATGAAGGGACAGAAAAAACCAGGAGTAAGATTAGAGCCATTTCCTTAGAAATGTTCCATAGTATCATATAATACAATTAGGTTCCAACTGCTATAGAAATTGCTCTGTGACTTAGAATGTTCAGCTTCCAGGTTGCATCTACATATTTCAAATTAAGTTTCCCAGTACATATTGAACATTTGATCATTTTCAGTGAAAAATAAATCTTCAGTGCTCGCTATTTTAAGGACACTAACATTCAGATTGTTTTTCTGCCCTACTTACTGAATTGATTTAGAGGGCAAGAGAAACTGGTTTAGGCAACTTAGTATTTTTGTGTTTTGGCAATGAAACAAATGACTTGGTGAAATAGGAACATTTAACGACTTTCCCTCCTTTCCCTTACAGTTCTTTATAAATCATGCTTCTGTCAGCATTTTCCTTTTATTTATTTGTTTGGATGTAAAATTTTGAATAAGCTAGGATTTTATGCAGGAAGTGACCTCTTATGGACTGGACAACTGATTCTTTACCATGCCTTTGCAGAGTCATATTTCTTAATACAATTATACCTACTTAATTGGTAATAAGGGCACGTGGCATTCACCAGTTTGGAAATAAACTTACGCATTGTTAAATATTTTGTCTGATCATCACTTCACTGGACAAAACTATTTTCTGTCCCTGTTGACAATATTATACAGATTAATTAACTGGAATAAATTGCTCAATTTATTACAAACTAGGGCAAAGTGTCAACTTGCAAGAAAGAAAAATGTTTCCTAAATTTTATTTGCATTTATATATTTCTTATTATCCTGAACTAATTTGGCTTTGACATATGAATTCTGCTGAATACAGATCAAGTTATTTAACACATAATTTAAACAATTCAAGTACAGAGAAAATTGTGATAGTGTCCATCCACTGCAAGCTCCTGCTCTTTCTCTGAAGAGATTGGATTGAACTACTATGAACTGTTGCTACTTAACCCAGGCAAATGGAGTTCCATGATGAAAAGGAAACTTACAATAAGCAGCAATCTGTTTATATGCCCAGATACTTATTTCAAAGGAAAACTGAAGAGTCTCTTGACATGAAGCCATTCAGGTGTCTCTGTGGGAAAAGTGACCTGTATTGACTACCTAAGTCTTTTGCTATTGCTGACTAAAAAGAACAAATAGAGTAGGCCAGATGCTCAGCTGGAGTATATTGTTATAGCTTCACTTAAGTCAATGGCGCAACACCAGTTTACCGCAATGGGGGATCTGGCCGAGTTGTATTTACAAATGCTTAGCAAGGATTTACAAATAGAGGGACCCAGTTCTGCAACTGAACATGCTGGCACACAGCTCCAGCCAGGCAGAGCCCCACTCACTTCAATATGGGCTGTCCATGCTCTGTCAGTTGAAGGACTGAGGCCTAAATGGACACACTGTTGCATTTCATTAAAACTACGTGGGCTATTTTTAAGTTAAACCTTTGCAGAACAGTACTGTTTTATTGTATACCAGGGGCCTATCATTTTGTGACATTTCATCGTGTAGGGTGATCATAGCTTTATAGGCGTTACACCACAGGAGTGATTTTGAAAGAACTTTTGAACGTACATGCACAAACCTCTCTCCCATACTAACTGGAAAAATCTTTATAAATGTAGTGCTGCCCACAAAATTCAAATTGCAAAGCAGTATCCCTGTGGGAAGCTTTTAAACTGCAAGCACATTTTATTCCTCTCTGCATACTAACAAGATAACTCCATACAATTCATATTTTAGCACAGCTCTGGGAGACACCATCAGCAAGCATGTTACATATAAGTATTTGTTTTAAAAGAAACTTAGATTGTATACATTCATAATCACCACTGACGTTAATATGATTGTAAGTGTTTTTTTCCCCTTTCATTTTCTTTTAATAAAAAGAGTCAAAGAATGGTGTGAACTATGGCAGATATTAAAGTCATTGCTGTCATGCACACTCATTCTAATGTGCAACGCAAATCTTATGTATCGAGGTCACCAGCTGCCAAATTGCTCCAGACAATGGGTGAAATCTGTTAACTTTGCCTGAATATGAGAGCTCTTGCTCCTATCACTGCAATGCTACAGGAGGCCTCTCTCCAGATACTAACTATATTATTGAGGTGCTCTCAAAACCCATGGAGGGTGGGAGAGCAGCCCGATACCATGGCAGAGTTTTTTCCCAAACTCCTTTTTTGCTTTGCGATTCACCTTTAAATCAAGCAAAAAAAATCTAATATTTTCCATTATGATTGTCAAACTGTACAGGAATTTGCACTGGACACAGAAATATAAACAGTGCCATATATACACAATACACGTTGTTTTGATTTTATGCCAGAATATATAAAAAGGCTATCTGCTTACATATTTGAAAGTTTTTAAAGCAAGACCATCATACTTAAAGTTATATGGAAAACAAGTTGCCTACAAGTTTAATCCCATCCCTATATAACCTGAAGTGTAATAAAATAACTAAAGTTTAGGTTTTTTCCCTTGACAGGGTTGGAGGGAAATGGAGAAAGTGTGTGTGTCTGGTAACATACGACTGATATGGAAAGGATTTCTGAGCTTATAGTTGTGAGAAGTCCCCATCCCCGCACCAAACAAGGGTGTTTTCTTACAGGCACTCCTGCAAACACTTATGCACATGCTTAAATTTACAGACACGAAGATTTTTTAGAAATCTAAAATATACATAAGATCCCAAAAGAGGAAAAAAGTTAAAACCATTTTAAAAAAATAAAAGGTACGATACTCAGGCATGCTGATAACAGACTGAACTTTATTTCTTGGCCTCCTGATGTGAGTCAGAGTTACAAAAGATTCTAACCCGTGTCACGTGGCATGGGGATTAATCTTTGTAACTGTGACCTTTGCCAGGTGACCAAGGCATCTCATTCCACAGCTTTCTGTTATTTAGCATGCCAAGATTCAATAATTTTATGGTCCTTGAGGTGTCATTCTGGCAAAGACACCTGGAAGTCTGCAGTTCAGATTCTTCAAGAATGTAATTTTGTTCTCTTTGCCCTAGCTAGTTACATTTTTAAACATCCCAAAATTTTCTCCTGCTTGTGGGATGTTACAGGCAAAGTTCAACCAAACGTTTAGAGATTGATCATGAAGAGTGGGCAGAATTTAGTCATGTCACCGTCAAACAGCATGAGCGTAGGCATTTATCCAAAGAGGAGAGAGGAGAAACTTACTGGAGGACAGCTGGGAAAAGAGGATGAAATAGAATGAAACAAACAAGAAACCACTCAAAGTTTTAAAAGCATGATTATACTTTGCAAAGGGACTTCAGCGTGCCAGCGTGGGCTTTCATCTTTGCCTCTCATTGATTCCAGACCATTTTTGCTCATTTCTCAAAGAGAAAAACTCATCCTGGGATCAAACATTGAGTACCACTTGTTTTTTCTGGCTTACAAATCACCACCACTTGGGAACTTTCTGTGACAGAAACTTAGGGCTTGTCTACAAGGAGCAGCAATGAGCACTATGGGCGTATGATTTCTGAAGCCAACTCAAAAGTTGTACATGAATTGGTTTATATAAATCCTGCTAGTGTGCATTAAAAGTTCCTTAGTATGCTTTAATACTGCACCAGGAAATTTTTAGTGCACGCTAGCAGGGTCTACACAGACCAATTAATGTGCAACACATTGCAGGGTGTGATTTCTAAAACCCCGCTCATGTGTATTGCTGCTCTGGGAAGACAAGCCCTTAGATAACAATTATGTTGCCGATACATGAGTCAGATAGTATTCAGCTCATCCCTTAGTAGCTGCTCTGGTGCTGCAGAACTAACATTAGTAATAAGCAATAAGGGTCTGATTTAGGGACACACTTAAGTATGAGTTTAACTTTAAACATGCACTTAAATCACATTGTTTTCAATGGCTTTTAAGCATGTGCATAAGTGCTTTCGTGAATCAGGACTTGTAACTATATTTGTCAGTAACGTAAGCAAATGAGGCTGAATGTACACAGGAAGCAGATCTGTGGGCACATAAAGAAGGCACATTTTTACATAGTAATTTTCTTGACTACAAATGCAATAGTGACTTAAAGTGATCTCTCCGTCATCCCTTAAAATATTTATGAGCATTTAATAAATGTGAGCATTCTATGACCCAAATACCAAGGCATTACTGACAGCTATTTTTAGACAAACATGGAAATCTTGAAAATGGGGGAAATGTCTGGCAGACACAATGAAGCACGAATGTGACACTGGGATATAGGAGCAGAATTTTCAAAATAGGTAGGAGCCGAGAGAGTTGTCTTCAGCTATCCGCAGTTTGAAAGCTGTCAGCTCAGAGTCTTGATGACTAAGAACTGATGTGTAAAACCAATTTTTAAAAGTATGTCACCATCACAGCTACCCCAATATTTTTATCTTAAACCATTTTCTTTGCTTATCCTTAGAGAGCTGGTATTTGAATGTTTAGTGTAGATCAGACTTCAATGAATTTTTTTTTTTTTTTTTTTTGGAGAAGCCGATATTTACTGACATTTCAGCACTTCCATACTCAAAGCAGTTAAAAAAATTGTTAAATTGCTGTTACTAAAATTGTATCTCCCTGGAGACCTTTATTTTCTATTATTTAGAAAAGCAGAGAAAAAGAACAAGAATTGCATGTTTGTGAGTCTGACTTTTTAATGACTGAAGTTTTAGGAATTTAGTGGGCTTCTAACTTTGAAACCATGGTGATGACTTTTACAAATACCATATTAACATAAGCTGCAGATTTTGATTTTCTGAAAAGTACCCGGCACTTAATGTCTTTGAACAAGGGATTTGTCAATGTTAGCTATATTAATCCTCATTTAAAAGGTTCCATTAACAAACACTGGAACAAACTCACTCCTTTGGAAGGATCTAATCTAGAAAGGAGCATGCTGTTCTATCTGTGGTTCAACCTGCAGTTAGCACATAAAACTATTTGAGGATTTGGCTATTTTAGCTATAAGCACACATTCCTCACATACTATTCCAAGTTACATGAAACAGCCATTGCTGTGTAGCAATCTGGGTGTACATGTAAACAACTGGGAAGCTTCATTTAACTAAAACATATATTTTCTATCTTTGAATGTGTAGGAAGATCTTATGTATGATGGTTACATTTGTACACGTCCACAGCTCTTAACGCATTTTTGCAAGTGTAATTTATTAATTTTCCTGTTGACTTATTTCCTGTCAAGGTTGGTATGAAAGAATATTTTTCAAAGGACTAAACATACTCAGCATACCACTTGCTAAACGTTTATTTGCCCCCAAAAGTAAGTATTAGAAAGGGAAACGTCAATGTGTCTCCAGCAAAATTAGACTTAATTCAAATTCCAGACAGTCAGACTAGAGTGCTGCTGACAATGGGTCAGATTCTATCCATTTTGCTCACATCAGGTAGTATTTCAGTATGCAAGTAGTTCTATGGGAGGCAGATTTGGGCCTCACAAGTTTCCATTAGCATAACACGAGATAGGCAGCAGAGGTAGCAACACCTATAGTTAAGGTTGCCCAACACTTTCCATTTTAAGACCCTATTTTCAATTGCTTATAACTTTGCAGAACTTAAACCATTCAGGCTGATATTTTCCATTCCAGGTCTCCACCTCTGGCTGAATCTTTCTGGAAAGTTTCAGCGAAAATGGTTCAGTTATTTCCAAGAACAAGAGAGAGGAAAATATATTGTTTTGCCCATGTTAAAAAATTCGGACAACAGTTTCACTGAGATGCTCTAACACCCCTAAGCTTTAGAACAAGGGCTAAAAATGTGGCAAGGGCATTGACCTGGAATAAGGGATAATTTGTTGTTCCTGTGAAAATTTGCTCAAATTTGGCCAACTGATATGGCTCTGAAATATGTCAGTTCACACAAGTAGAGACGTGAAAGAATTTGGCAGCTAAATTCTCTGAAGATTCCATCTGCACTGAGGATGTTAAATCCCTCACAGCTCCTACCTGCCAACCAGAATGTGCATGCATCATCCCCACAGAGAGACTGGGCATGCTCCAGCCCAGGGCTGCAAGGCCTGAGCAGGACGTTTCCTGAAATTGCTCCTTTGGCACCAGGCACCCAAATTGAGAGAAGGGAGATTCTCCTGTACTGTCCTTTTTCCAGCTGCTGGCTCCCAGGCAGCATGGAAGAAAGGAGGCAGCCTGATTTGAATGCAGAGGATTGGTGGATGGGAAAGAGATGCAGGGGGTGTTCTGGGACAGGCAGAATATGTAATAGGAGGTGAAGGGGGTTAGGGCAAGGAGCTGGGAGGAGGAGAGAAGGATAGCAACCAGCAATGGGAAATCATAAGCAGGGGCAGAATCAATGGGAGGGAGGGAGGGAAGAAGAGGAGTAGGGGAGGAGTGGGGGAGAATATCTATGGACAGAGGGATGTACAGGAGCAGTGGACAGGAGGTGGGAACAGAAAGGGACAGGGAGAAGTTGGGGAGGAAGGGCTGAAGAGCCTGCAATCGCTAAAGCACACTCCTCTACTGAACCTGGAGTTGAACCCACTCTTCCTGACTATCAACATTCACTTACTGTATAGAAAATATCTGTAAAAACCCACTGACAAAGTGTGTGTCTCTATCCCCCTCCAGGGCCAGGTACACACAGAAGATAACAGCCTTCTACTATGATCAGTTACTCCATTAGCGTAACATACTAATAAATAATAAAAATTGGGGGAGGGGGTGGCTTTGGAGGATGGGGGGAATGTAATATGTATATCAAATTAAGTAATTTCCAAACTGCCAAGATTGAGGTTATAATAAAAGCAACATTGCAGAAAAATTGTATTTCAGAATTACCTTCAGGATAAGCAGCTGGCAGAGTGTCACTGATATCCCTTGATTCTTGATAGATGAAAATTCTGTTAGACTGTGCTAGAAATATTCCTGCTATATTTTCACTGGCCTTCTGTACTGCACGGGCAAGTGAAGTGCCTATGAACCATCTATGCCTGAACAGAAAAGCAAAGAGAAAATGCTGGCTCTTACATTTCCAGTTTAGAACCATATTGTATTTTATGTGCAGTGAAGTCCATTTCTGTTTCATTCATTTATCAGTAAATTCTTGCTAATAGCAGGGTGCTGATGAGAGAAACAAATTTGGAATCTTATGACCGAATGGCTGCAACTTTATTAAACCTTTAACTTCAGGCAATCTTAAGCCCTACAGGCACCTGCCCTGGCAGTAGTGGTGGGGGAAAGGCAACAGCCACTCTGAGCTCCCATTGATGTCCCCCTCCATCTCATGCTCACATCCCAAGCATCCTGTTAACCTATGGAGTGATCAAGGCCTGCAGCCCCACCCAAACTACAGCATAGGGCAACTGTCAAGCCTCCTACAAAACGTGCAGTAAATTTTTGCAGAGACAGGAGTACAGAGCACGGGAAGGCCGGCTTCTGCCCAGTGCAATCCACTGGCCAATCCCAGCATGTGTTAGAAGCACTGGGATGGATTAAAATCAAACCTCTGAGTAAAGGAAGGATGCCATTAGCAAGTGGTCACAGCGATGCCATCTGGGGTTGTGGCCAGCCCTCCTGTCCCCCTGCCCTTAATTCCAAGACCTGGCTATGATGGCTGGTACCCCTATATAATATGAATTAGTTATGTTGGAAACCACTTTGTAATCATCTCTTTTAAATGGAATTTGTTACCAGATGTGCCCGTTACTTTGGGGTATGCTCATTTATTAGGGTTACTCTTCGGGGGTGGGGGGGGTTCTGTAATTCTATTAATGTACTGTTTATGTCACTTGTGTGTTCATATGGAGCTCTTCTCCTTCCTTCTGCAAGTCCCCTCCCACTGAAGCTCTCCTACAGGACCTCGGTTCCCCAGGACTGGGTTCCTCCAGCCCCAGAACTAGATGAACACACACACAAACAGAGCAAGTCTGAGCGGACCGGGTCAATCAGCACTCTCCAGCTGGTCCCCTTATCTGTCCCTGTACTCAATGGGTTGGGTTAAGCAGCACTTTCAAGCTGTCACCCTCATGTGCCCCTGGGCTCAATAGGCTAGGCCAAAGCAGCACTTTCAGCTGCCCACCCCTTATGTGCCACAGGTTTAACACGTCCCTATCCCACTTTCACGTTACACTTGTACTGATAGTAACCCACTAGATGAGCAAACCCCATAGTATTTTGGGGCACTATAGGGATCTTTAGCTTAGGTAAAAGAAGCATTGAGGCAGAGTAAATGGGGGAAGCTAAACAACAAAAGAGTAAAGTGCAGAGAGAGAGAGAGAGAAGCAACCAGCTTAACCATAAAAGTTATTTATTGAATAATAGTGGTAACTACACAAGGAGAGCCTAAACCAACATAACATACATTATTAAAGGTTAATACCTGAGGTAGCAAGGAAAACAGAGAGAGAGAAAGAGGAGGATCTCACCCACTCCAGGAGGCTTGAACTGGTCAGGGTTCCCAGGTGATGGTGGTAGCTCAGGGTCTTGAGGGCAGGAGACAGGCAGAGCCCCCAGCACGATCAGTCAAGAGACGATGGAGTCCCAGTGGAACTGATGCATAGTTTGGATCCAAGCATCAGAACACTGACTGGAGGGTGACTAGGGATTTTTGTAGAGAAAATACAATGGTTCAAGGGAGAACACTAGATTTGTTTATAGGTTAACTGATGACTCAAGGGTTTTCTTTAGGCTAGACAATAGGAGCTGATCACTCTTGGCTCTGGGTGGTGTTTTCTTCCAGGGAGCTCACAATGCAACTAGGCTGCTTCAGTATTTTGGATATCAATCAAGGATTTATTACTAGAATTGGTCTGATAATTGCTGAGCTGGGTGTGTGCAGGCATAGGTTCATTAACATCTGGAGCAGAGATTCCCATGAATTCCCAGGATGCAGTGCGTCCCTGCTTTTCTGATCCCAGAGTTCAGTGCAGTTCTCTGTTCTCCATTTTGTATGAAAATTGAGATGTCTCCCTGTCCCATCTTTCATGCAGATAAGGCTAGGGGAGTTGTCTCTGTTTTCTGTTCTGTATGCTAATGGAGATGTCTTAATCTTGTCACCCTTGTCCGGAGGGGTTTAGGTGTGTCTCCCAACGCCCTTCACTGCTCTCTGCAAGCTTTTTCTCTAATCGGTTTTGATTCAAGCAGAGACTGGTGGTGGGGAGGTGTCTTTCATGAGTCAGACAGGCTAGATACTGTGCCCTGGTTCCCCAAAAACACAGAGCTGACTCATATCTCTATGGTTGAAATGAGTAAGACATGTGTGAGACTTTAAGAAAACCTTTCATCCATTTCTGTGTCATTGTTGAAGTTCTTATTACTATTATTAGCCCTGTTTATTCTGGTAGTGCCCAAGGGCCAATCAAGAATGGGGCTCCAGTGCGCTAGGTGCTGTACAAACACAGAGTGGTAGCTGGTTCCTGTCCCAAGTTGCTTACCATCTCAACCAACAAGACAGATACAAGGTGGGAGAAGGGGCAGAACACATCAGCAGAGTGAACAATGTGATGGTGGCAAACTGCATGTTAGTGCCACTTTTTTATGTTTGGAGGGGGTGATTTACTTAGGAGGGGGTTGGCTAAATGAAAAGAAAAGGGAAGGGAAGGCAGGGTAAGGGGACAGGGCTAGGCAGAAGTAAGGAAGGAGGGGCAGGTGTGGTGTGAAGCTGAGGTGAAGAGACTGTGAGGGAGGTGGATAGTTGGATCAAACAGCCAATTAGCATAGGCAGAGACTGTCAGAGAACATTTTACAGTAATGACTGGGGTGGCCAAAGGTCGACGAAGTCCCTGCTCAGCTGCTTCTATCAAATGGAGTCCCTGACTGGCTCTTCTCTGCAGTTCTTCCCCAGGGCTACAAGGCGGGGGAGGCAGCAGTGGATCCCAGTGCCCCAGCTCACTGGGAGGAAGAGAAGTGATTCAGATTGGGCCCCATTTTACATAAAACACACCTGCTTTGCTGATTCTGTCCCTAGAGGCTGGAGCCTGTAGCTGGCTCCTCTCCTCAGTTTTCCGGCAAGGCCACATGGTGGAGGGGAGGAGAGGCACCATCTGAGCCACAACACCCCTCCCCACCAAAGATGCCCACCCTAAGTGTGAATTTGGAAACTACATTCTGAACAGCAACACACACAATTTTGGAGGACAGGGTGGGAAGATAAGGAAACAGATGAGTCAGCATAGAAGAACCTAAACTCTTTGACCCCCAATTCTGGAGATTATGGTGGAAAACTCAGCATATGGAGACACCGGTCCTGCTATCAATCATTATTTTGTAGCTTGCAGGCCACATGCTGTCAGGCTTCATTTCTGGACCCAGTCCCTCAGGCCCTGAGAGCGGCCCTCTTGCTAGTTAGTTAGATTCACTGGGCTGGAACACACCAACAAAAATGATTCATGAAAATGAAAGTATTTATTGCGTGCCCCCTTGTTCTTGTATTAGGAGAACAGGTAAATGGTGCCTACCATAAATCACAAGTCTCTCTTGTTAGCCTTATGACCAGGTATAAACTACACATCTGTTTATTTGGGGGCTACAGACATGCCATTGTGATTTAAAAATGTACAATATTCAGGATAAAATGGATTTTTTTTTTTTTTACTATGAAGATGTATATAAAGGACTTTTCTAGAGGAAGGATAATAGCTATTGTCTTGAATGTCTTGAAAGGCTAACACATGAACTGTAATTTTATAGCCATGCGTCAGTACTGCACTGTTTTGTCATGCAATTTCGTTGTCAATTTTTCTCTGGCTTACAGAAGTTTTATGCCATTATAACCCCATTGGCTTCAGTAGGGTAACCAATTTAAGTGAGATCCCCCTGGGTTTAGTAAAGATCATTTGAGCAACCTCACGTGATGATGGGTTTAACTATTTGAATGGTTTAAAATCACTATCATGCTTTGGGAAAACATTGATCACAATATGAGGGGCTATTAATTTTCCACTTCTCGGAAAGATCTCACTATAATTATTTACATATTTATTTATATATTTACTATATACTATACAAAGCTAAAACAAACCAATGCAATCAGAAGCCAGGCAGATATTCCACACCACCTCATTCTTTTGAAAGAATATTTTGAGAGCCCCAGCAATATGAAAACACAACACATACAATTTAGGATCAGACACATTTAACCCTGAATTTCTTTGCCTTTGGAGGACAAAGCCAAACCAGTGATGTATCTTTTAATAGGTTTCCTGTTGTGATCTGTTTTCTGGGGCATTGCTCTTAAGCCTTCACTCCTGTGAAGTTTTAGAAAGACAGTTTAATGGACTTACTCCTTACTAGAAAGGATTTAAAAACCGAACAGGCACATGCACAGAGTTGAGAGTTGAAATACATTAAGATAAAGTTCATGTCAAACATAAGCAGTGATGACATTACTGCAAGGAGAAAACAGAGACTATACTTGTTTGATTCAGTGCGCTGGTAGAAACCATATTCTGTACAAGTCTGATTTATTCAAATCACTGCCTGTAACAGGAAGCGTGGGCCAAATTTTCAGCTGAAGTGTAATGACTTCAATGGAGCTGCACCAATTTACACCAGTTGAGGATCTGGCTCCTTTTTCTTGCTAGTTATGTGTGCGGAGAAGAGGGTGAGAATGAAATCAGATACATTTACACACAGGTGCCAATTTCCCCTCTTTTCCGTGGGTGCTTGACCCCCCCTTAACCCCCACTCTCACTGCACCCCTTCCATGAGGCCCTCCCTCATTCCAACCCCTTCCCCAAATCCCCGCCCCAGTCCCACCTCTTCCCCTGAGCGCGCAACGTTCCGCTTCCCCATACTCCCTCCCGTTTGGCTGCGGCTGGGCGGGAAGTTCTGGGAGGTAGGCGGAGGAGTGGGGAGGAAGAGGTGGGACAGGAGGTGAGGGGAGCGTGGCTGCCAGTGGGTGCAGAGCACCCACTAATTTTTCCCCATGGGTGCTCCAGCCCCCGGGCACCCATGGAGTCGGCGTCTATGCATTTACAACGCTTCACAGACCAGATCACTGGAAATGCTTCTGCAACAGAAAATGCAGGAGGACTGTGCATTGCATAGAATAGACACCACAAAGAACAAGGAAGTTATCATTTTCATTGTACTTGCCTGCCACTGGTCAGCATTTTAAAAAGATCAAATGGATATGTGTATGTCATCTATAGTAAACTCTAAAATTTATTCCAGAGGCTTCTGCTATAGTTTGAGATATACAATTAGAATGATCAAAATCAGCTAGATTCAGAAACTGGCAAACATGACATTCAGCCTGGATAAGTCATTCTATTTGTTTTCCCCATTACTACAATTTCTAACCGGTGGGTATGCACTAAATATGCCTACGCCATGCCTCTGCTAGCCATGATACCACAGCTACATGACTATTTATACTCACACTAGCCCTGAGAGCTGGTGAGAGTATATCTACCCAAGCAAGGGAATCATACCCATAGGCTACATCCATGCTGCAAGCTAAGAGAATTATGCCAATTCTTATCTTCATATTAACATGTGTTTGTAAAAGTCAGAGGAACCAGTACTGCAAGAAAGTTTCCTTCTCATCTGTGTCCAAGTGAAGTGCAATGAAAGTTTCAAACTATTAACGGACACCAGGTATTTCCATACAGAACTGGAAATGCCAGTTTCTCCAAGGAAGACAAGACAAGACTAAAAATAGATTCAGGGGCACTCCGTTATCTCCATTTATGCTGGCCCATCCCAGAATGGGTTAGTCATTTCCTGCATATCTTTCTGTTATCTTATGACCAGGTATTTCATGTCAAAAGTGTTCAGCATCAGAAGAAATATTGCTGAGTATCTGTCGCATGGTGATCCAAGGCGAAACTTCACAGCACTTGGATAGTGAAGTTAGTGCCTCTTACTTCCTGTCACATATCAGTTATCACAACACAAATCACAAAGTTTACTGTGTACGTTCGTGTTGGATCAAGTTGCCTTAAGGACCTACACAGAAGATGCAGTTTAATTAGAATACCGCCTACCTTTTATATTGTGCTTTTCATTCGTAGATCTCAACGTGTTATGTTAGAGTTAAGCATCATTATTCCCAATTTATATATGGGGAAACTGAGGCACCTTTGCCACAGTCTCCCAGCAGGACAGTGGGAGCACTGGCTAGAACCCAGGTCTCTTGAATCTGAGTCCTATCCACTAAGCCACACTGCCTTAAAGCCTTACAGCAGGCTGGCTATGAGATCAACCGTCAACATTCTCTAAAAACCTCTCTGTTTTTGTAGTTAGCATCTACATCCATAGAAAATTAGAGAGAACAAAAGCCAGGACCAAAGAGATATTTTCCTTCTCCATTCTCCAGGGTAGACAAGCATGGCTGTGTGCAGGATTTTTTTTTTTTTAAACATCAATTTGGGGGAAAAGTGCAAAATACAATTAATTGATTATAGTGAAGCCCCATTACTGCCTTGTGGAAAGCTGTTCTCTTGTCATAGCTAGTTTTTTTCTACTAGCTTAGTTAGACAAGTAAATTGGTTGGGTCCATTCAAAACCTATACCAGCTGTAAAGACAAGGAGTGTGTGTTACAGCCTCTTTCATTAGTGGGACCACTGCAATTAATCTCCTAGCCCCACAGGTGCCAACTCTGTGGGTACTCGAGGGCTTAACCACCCACCAAAAAAAAAAAGGGGTGCTCCGCACCCGCAGGGCCGGATTAATCTTTTATGGGCTTCGGTGCCCAGACCATGGCCCTACCCCCCGCTCTGCCCATGCTCCGCCTCAAGGCCCTGCTCCTGCTTGGCTTCTTCCTCCGAGGCCCCACTTGCCACTCTCATCAGGGGGAGCAGGGGAAGAGGGTGGAAAGGAGAGGATGGCAAAAAAAGTTAGTGCCTGAACTGCAAACATGGAGATGGGTCTTGAGGAGGACTAGAAACAGGGAGAAAATGCCCTGCTAAAGGAGAAGCCCCAGGCAGACAATGCACAGTTGAGCTCAGAAGGTTCTAAAGTGCAGGAAGTGCTGATGAGACAGTGAAGAATGGTGTAACAGAGTACATAGCAGGGACCTGTCAGTTCAGCAATGTAAAAAAATAGGCATGTCCATATCTGGTGCAGACCTAAGGAGATGCAATGAAATATGTAGGAGGAAAAAAGTCTCCCCACCACAGAGGAGAGAAACCCTGATCCTCTGGTTGGTCTTGTGCTGGCCACAGAGGAGATCATATCAGCCTTTGGACTGCTTTAAACTCCACAACTGGTGACAATCACCAAAAGGTCATCTCCCAGCTGTGGATCACAGTGTACTCTGGCATAGAGGCTCTATAGCTGCTGAGGACTCCTCGATGGCAGAATGCAGCCAAAGCTTGCCCAAGTTTAAACCAGGGGACCCAATCCTAAGAAAACGAGATGGAGAAAAATAGTGGATAACACCAGCTGTTGTCACTAGACATAGACAGTTACACTCCTATTTGATCAAGATAGATCAGGGTGCTCACTACAGAAGAAACGGGTAGGTTCCAAACCCAGCTGGATTCTCATGTGACCATAGAAGCAATACTAAGCACACCATGACCTTATTAAGGTAATAATCCTGCTGAGAAAAGTCGTAAACCTATGGAACAGGGATTTGAGATAATCCAAGAAAAATCAACAGAAGAAAAACCTCCTGCCCTCCAGGCCAGAAGACAACCAAATTTGGATGAGCGGTGGGGTTGGCAACTCATCCAGTTCTATAATTTATTGTTGAATGTTGATTCTTGTTTGTTTAACAAACTAAAAGGAGGAAAAGATGTGGAGATAGCATACTCTTAAAAAGTGTAACGGGAGGGAGGGGAAACGTGCAAGATTCTAGAAGAAAGCTCAACAGTGAAGCAGAAAGAGGGGGAGAAACAGAGAGAGGCTTTAGTGAATGGATTATAGTGTTTTCTTACAGGACCTACTGACATTACTCTAAGTCTAGCTGCACTAGCAAGAATCTAAATTATTTAATGTTCTTAATAAATGTATCTAGTTTGCAACAAAGTTAGAAGAGCAGAAATGCCACCATTCTCTGTATATGGGTTATCAATTCTCCCCACTCCCCCTAAATCTATATCTTAACAATTGCACAGCAATTGCTAATGGAACATTTGTGTCAGTTAATACACAAGCTATTTTGAAAGTTGTCTTCATGACAAAATAATATTTTTGTTGGAATGAAAAGTGTGTTGGAAACATTATGATGTATCTGCTCCTGCAGATTTTTTTGATACTTTGGTATTTTCTTGACAAAACAGACCACGAGGTTCTAATTAGGAAGCAGCGTGATGTCCATTCAGCTAAGCAGTAAAATCAGTACTCTCAGCCTTGGCAAACTTTCCAGCCCGCAGCAGTCCTTAATATGTACAGCGAAATGCCGGTCATCACATTAATTGTGGCCCGTGGTTCAGCTTTCCAGTTACACTCCACCCTACTTCAGTTTCCAGATCCAGGAAAAGAGATAAAAATGTATTGCTAAAAAATAAGTTTTGGCTTTAGAGCTAACATAGGGAGTCAGCTTTTGAAAACAATAGTTTTGAGAAATATGAAAGTATTCAGCCTACCACTTATGGACTATTGTCCACCTACAGAAATTAATGTAAATGAACCTTTCAGAATGCACTTACTGTCTGTCTGTAATCTGGAGGAGAGAGAGACCAGGGAATTAGCATTTACTGCTCTTTTGCTTTGTTGGAGGTACCAATTTCTAACACTTCTGAGCAGATTTGAAGTTTTGCCTTTATTCAAGTGGGGAAGGGGGAGGGAAACCCCCCAGGCTTTGGTAATTCAGTTTGTGCTATTGCACAGCAACTCATTCAGGGTCGTAGCTAAAGCTGTAATCATCAGAAATGTACCAAAATTGTACAGAAGGAAAGTGAAAGAGATGGAGGGGGACAAGAAGTGGAAAGTCATTGGGAAAGCAGCCTGGCTCTTCAGCCAGCACCAGGAGCAGCTAGCTGGCTTTGCAACACTCATGCCTACCATTGTGCCTGCTCCTGTGTTACCTTGTCCTGCTGCTTGTGCCTTGCCTCTGTCCTGCCCTTGCCTTGAATCTTTCCTTGCCTGATACCCTGCTCACTCCAGTTCCTGACCTCTGGTTTGCCCTTTGACTCTGGCTCCTGATTACAGATTCCAGCTTGACCCTCAGCTCTGGTATCTGGTTCCTGCCTTCCGGTTTGACCCTTAGATTTGGCATCAGACTGATGCCTGCTCCCACAACTGGGCTAGACCACCCTCATCCTGGTCAGCTGACAAAGGGAACCAAGAGAACTGGGTTATGTTTCTGACTGTGTCATTGTGGTGTTTAGTTGCTGCTTGTAATTATTAGAACTGGGAGCACTGGCTGTTGGGAGTCTGAAAGGACAGGAAACAGGAAAGGGGGGGGGGTTGAGGAAGTGGAGTGAGAGCTACCAAGGGTGCAGCAGCAGCTTGGCAAAGAGGTTTCCACTTTAAAAATAAAGTCCTGTTGAAGTTTGTTAGTGCCTTGCCTAGTTGCTACAACATTTTGGCGATGAGGATGGATCTTCTGCCTCTGAAACCACCTGCACCCTTTCTGCAAAGCCCATGTGAGCCTCCAATTTGCTTTTACAGCCTGGATCCATATGTTTGAGACTTATCTGCTTGCAATCACTGCTACAGAGATTTCTGAAGTAAGAAAGCATGCTCTGCTAATCCACTGCCTTGGAGCAGAAGGGCAGAGTATATTTTACACTTTTCCCCTTGTAGATGATAAATATGAGACTGCACTCACTGAATTAAAGAACTTTTTTGTGCAAAAAAGGGAATGTAGTAGTTAATTGCTACAGATTTCGCCAGCATGAGCAGAAAACAGGGGAGACTATAATGCAGTATATTGCTTCCCTGAGGAGTCTGATTGTAACTTGTGACTTTGGGAATATGGCAGATGAGATGATTAGAGACCAGCTCATTGAGAAAACAACCATGCTTCGTGTAAGAGAATGCTTACTTCTAGAACCACAACTTACACTAGAAAAAGCAATAACCATTGCTACTCAGATTGAGTCAGCTACAGCTGAAACCAAAATAATGAGCATGGATACAGGAGGCACAGTCCAGGCTGTGACTGCTTTGCAGAAAAGTTTACTATCACTGCAGACAAACAATTACAAGAGGAAAACTAATGGAAAACCACCAAATTAGCAAATTCAAAATACAGTAAAAGCATGTTTTCGCTGTGGATCCCCACAACACCTTGAAAGCGACACAGGATGTCCGGCAAAAGTAGCTCAGTGCAATCATTGCAAAAAGATTGGGCATTTTGCTAAAGTATGGCGCAGCAGCCAGTTCAATCAACAGGTGCATGCAGTTACAATACCAGATGTTACTGTGCTGAGCATGGACAAAATCACTATTGCACATATTCCAGAACAAATAAAGTGCACTGTAAACATTTCTGCTATACCCTAGGCAAATCACACTCTATTCAGCTAATCTTGGAGACTGGCTCAGCAGTATCTATACTACCTGATTCCATCTATTTGCATTACTTTAAAGACATGCCTCTTACTGAACCCAAACTTCACTTGGTGTGCTATTTGAAAAACCATATTCCAATACATGGCTGCCTGCCAGTAATAGTTACTTTTGGTGATTGCTGTGTAACTGCAAAGTTCTACATTGTCCACAAAGGCACTCCTATCCTTGGCAGAGATTTATTGGCTGCTTTAAATCTCAGGGTAGTTAATGGACTAATTGATCTTCCTCAGCAGAGCACTCTTGCGGTACAAAGACCAGTTTCAGCTGGGACCCAACACCAGGTTGAGGAGAAACTCGGCTCTGCTTATGGGTTTCTGCATAAAGTCAAAATGCGGAATAATGTGATGCCTGTACGACAGAAGTTACGGCGCTTACCATTTTCAGTCAGAGAAGCTGTTTCAGAGGAACTTAGAAAACTTGTTTGAAAGGACATTATTGAAGAGATCGACTCCTTGGAATGGGTTTCACCTATAGTAGTGACGCAGAAGAAGGGTGGAGAAATTTGTCTTTGTGTGGACTTAAGGGAGCCAAATAAAGCTATTGTGATTGACGGCCATCCTCTTCCTCACATAGAAGAAGTATTTGCAGAATTCCATGGAGCAAAGATGTTTTCTACTCTTGATTTTCAGACTGCATACTACCAGGTTATGTTGCACGAAGATAGCAGAGACCTCACAGCAGTTATTAAACATGAGGGACTATTTCATTTTAAACATGTTCCATATAGTCTCGCATCTGCGCAAGTGCCTTCCAAAAAATGAGGTAATTGATTCTGAAAAATCAACATGGAGTTCAGTGCTATCTGGATGATATTATCGTGTTTGAAAATACTTCTGAGGAGCATGACAATAACCTGCAGTCTGTACTAAACTGCATCAGCAAAGCAGGCCTCAAGCTCAATAGGTCCAAATGCAAATTTAGACAAACTGAACTCTCCTTTCTGGGCATACAATTTCACAGACTAGACTAAAACCTGATCCAGATCATATCCTGGCAATTTCAAATGCTCCTCCTCCAACAGATTTGCAAACCTTACATTCCTTCTTGGGTCTTACTTCCTAGTATGAAAAATTCATTCCCAGTTATGCTTCTGTCATTGAACCGTTACGAGAATTACTATGGAGAAGTTCAACCTTAGTGTGGACAACAGATACACAAGCTAGTTTCAAAACGGTGAAAGACTTGATTGTACATAGTCCAGTACTTGCACTATTCAGTCCTGCATTGCCCACAATTGTAACTACTGATGCTTCTGATTATGGACTTGTGGCTGTCCTCGCACAACTTCATGAGGACCACACAGAGAGGACTATTGGATTTGCTTCAAGGACACTAAGTAATGCTGAGAGGAAATATTCTAGTTGAAAAAGAAGCACTTGCTTGTGTCTGGGCTGCTGAAAAATGGAGAACTTACCTGTGGGGCCGCATGTTCAAGTTGCGCACAGGCCACACCCAGTCTGCATTGGATGACTTCACCGTAGTATCAACAACAAGACATTGCACTGGAACTGGAGCTTGTGAGATGGCCTGTCAGACCCAGACAACCACCTGTCTGGACTAGAGACTATGTTATGTAGTATCTACAGTGTTTTCAGTGTAATATTTCTGCCAACAGTATAGTGTCTTGTTTCATATTTGTTCCTGTGGTTAGAACAACAATGTTTATTTTAATTGGGAGAGTTTCTTAAGAGAGAAGGGAATGTGGTGTTTAGATGCTCCTTGTAATTATTAGAAATGGGAGCACTGGCTGTTGGGAGTCTGAAAGGACAGGAAGCAGGAAGGAGGGGCGGGGAAGTTGAGAAGGAGGAGTGAGAGCTACCGAGGGTGCAGCAGCAGCTTGGTAAAGAGGTTTTCACTTTAAAAATAAAGTCCTGTTGGATTTTGTTAGTACCTTGCCAGGTTGCTACAGTTATAGAGTTTCTTTGTGATCATGGACAATTCTCAGTTTCTTCTTCCATCTGTGAAATGAGGACAGTGCAGCCCTACCTCATATGGATGTTGAAAATGAAAAGTGCATGGGGGGAACCCTCTTATCTGAAAGAGTATGGCAGGAAATTTACTGTTAAAGACTGTGAGTGAAATCCTAGCCCCAGAGAAGTCAGTGGAAAAACTTCCTCATTGACTTCAGTGAAGCCAGAATTTAATCACTAGACTTACAGAAAATTATTGATTCATACCAGGTGAACACATACATATATCTCTCTAGATCTACGTCTCTTCATGCACTTCACCTAGTCAAGATCATCCTGGGAAGTGTCATTAGGCTATCAGCAAGAGTTTAAATATTGGGAGTGGCACAGAAACTGAGTTGCTGGATTACCATTGGCTGACCTTAATTGTCATATGATCCTCTGCAACCACAAAACATTTCAGCAACTAAACTCAATTTCAGTGGCAAGCCTCCCATTGATTTCAACAGAGCCAGGATTTCTCCCCGGAGAACTAAGTTAGGAAAATCTATTGCATTATAACTGCTTATCAGCATTAATAGAAGTCACAGAGTTTAAGGCCAGAAGGGAGCATCCGATCATCTAGTCTGACCTCCAGTGTATCACAGGCCACCACCATCACCCAGGCCCTGCACACTACACCCAATCACCAAAATTAGATCCAAGTATTACTGTGCATAGTAGATGAGACTTATTTGCAATGGGGAGAGGACAGGAGAGACTGAGGTGTACTAATGTGGATAGGGAATTGGTTAAAGGGGAGACTACAACGGGTCCTACTGAAAGGTGAACTGTCAAGTTGGAGGGAGGTTACCAGTGGAGTTCCTCAGGGATCGGTTTTGGGACCAATCTTATTTAATCTTTTTATTACTGACCTGGGCACAAAAAGTGGGAGTGTGTTACTAAAGTTTGCAGATGATACAAAGCTGGGAGGTATTGCTAATTTAGAGAAGGACAGGGATACCCTACAGGAGGATCTGGATGACCTTGTAAACTGGAGTAATAGGAATAGGATGAAATTTAATAGTGAGAAGTGTAAGGTCATGCATTTAGGGATTAATAACAAGAATTTTAGTTATAAGCTAGGGACGCATCAACTAGAAGTAACAGAGGAGGAAAAGGACCTTGGAGTATTGGTTGATCATAGGATGACTATGAGCTGCCAATGTGATATGGCTGTGAAAAAAGCTAATGTCGTCTTGGGATGCATCAGGAGAGGTATTTCCAGTAGGGATAAGGAGGTTTTAGTACCGTTATATAAGGCACTGGTGAGACCTCACCTGGAGTACTGTGTGCAGTTCTGGTCTCCCATGTTTAAGAAGGATGAATTCAAACTGGAACAGGTACAGAGAAGGGCTACTAGGATGATCCGAGGAATGGAAAACTTGTCTTATGAAAGGAGACTCAGGGAGCTTGGCTTGTTTAGCCTAACTAAAAGAAGGCTGAGGGGAGATATGATTGCCCTCTATAAATATATCAGAGGGATAAATACCAGAGAGGGAGAGGAATTATTTAAACTCAGTGCCAATGTGGACACAAGAACAAATGGATATAAACTGGCCACTAGGAAATTTAGATTAGAAATTAGACGAAGGTTTCTAACCATCAGAGGAGTGAAGTTTTGGAATAGCCTTCCGAGGGAAGTAGTGGGGGCAAAAGATCTATCTTGCTTTAAGATTAAACTCGATAAGTTTATGGAGGAGATGGTATGATGGGATAACATGGTTTTGGTAATTAAATATTCACGGTAAATAGGCCCAATGGCCTGTGATGGGTTTTAGATGGGGTAAGATCCAAGTTACCTGGGAAAGAATTTTCTGGGAAAGAATTTTCTGTAGTATCTGGCTGATGAATCTTGCCCATATGCTCAGGGTTTAGCTGATCGCCATATTTGGGGTCGGGAAGGAATTTTCCTCCAGGGCAGATTGGAAGAGGCCCTGGAGGTTTTTCGCCTTCCTCTGTAGCATGGGGCACGGGTCACTTGCTGGAGGATTCTCTGCTCCTTGAGGTCTTTAAACTACAATTTGAGGACTTCAATAGCACAGATATAGGTGTGAGGTTTTTTTGTAGGAGTGGTGGGTGAAATTCTGTGGCCTGCGTTGTGCAGGAGGTCAGACTAGATGATCATAATGGTCCCTTCTGACCTAAATATCTATGAATCTATGAATCTATGAATGTCAATGGCCCCTGCAATGGCAGGGAATTGATGAAGGGAGATATATGCAGATAATCCTGGCAAGCGACCCACAGCCACTTGCTGCAGAGGAAGGCAAACCCTCCCCCCACACCAAGGTCCCTGCCAATCTGACCTGGGGGGAAATTATTTCCCAATCCCACATATGGTGATCAGTTGGAGGGTGAACAATTTATGAATTTATCCTGTATAAGCTTTATACAAGGTAAAACAGATTTATTTGGGGTTTGGACCCCACTGGGAGCTGGGCATCTGAGTGCTGGAGATAGGAGCACTTTCTTAAGCTGTTTTCAGTTTAGCCTGCAGCTTTTGGGGGATGTAGTTCAGACCTGGGTCTGTGTTTGTAGCAGGCAAGCGTGTCTGGCTCAAATCAGGCAGGGCACTGAAGTCCCAAGCTGCCAGGGAAAATAGGCTCAGAGGTAGTCTCAGCACATCAGTTGGCAGTCCCAAGGGGGTTTCTGCATAGGCCCCAACTCCATGGGTGCTCCGGGGCTGGAGCACCCACGGGGAAAAATTGGTGAGTGCTCTACACCCACCGGCAGCCAAGCTCCCCACCCCATCCCCCTGCCCCAGCTCACCTCCATCCCTGCTCTGCCTCCTCCCCTGAGTGCACCATGTCCCCGCATCTCCTCCCAGCGCTCATGTTTCATGGCGTAACAAGCTGTGGGGCGGGGAGGGGGGAAGAGCGGGAACGCGGTGCGCTCAGGGGAGGAGGCAGGGCTGGGGCGGGGATTTGGGGAGGGAGTCCAACGGGGCAGGGAGGGGACAGAGTTGGGATAGGGACTTTGGGGAACGGGTTGGAATGGGGGTGGGGCAGGGGTGTCATTGGGGCAGGGCTGTCGTTGGGGCAGGGCCCTGGGGTCGATTACACACCAGTGCCAGGAGAAGTTGGCACCTCTGGGTTTCTGTGATCCAACCCGTTACAACGTTCATAACTTTGTATTATTAAATTTCATCCCCATTTCTGTCATAGAATATCAGGGTTGGAAGGGACCTCAGGAGGTCATCTAGTCCAACCCCCTGCTCAAAGCAGGACCAATCCCCAATTAAATCATCCCAGCCAAGGCTTTGTCAAGCCTGACCTTTGTCACTCCAGTCTTTCAGGTCGTCGACATCTTCCGGTATCACATTCCGCTCCTTTTCTGCATTGACAATGCCCTCAACTTTGTCAACAACAGATTTCATTTGATATTGTGCCATAATCATTAATAAAAATATTGAATAAGAGTTGCTCTAAAACTGATCCTTGAGGAACTCCATTAGTAACCTCCCTCCAGTCCAATAATTCACCTTTCAGCACAACCCTTTAAGCAGTTCCATATCCACCGTACAATGCTTGTACTGATCCCAACCTTCCCTAATTGAATTAATAATTTTCCATGTGGTATTTGTGTCAAATGCTTTACTGAAGTCAAGTAGATTAGATCCACTGCACTTCCCGTATCTAAACAAAATCAGTTATTTTCTCTAAGAAGAAAATCAGGTTAGTCAGGCATGTTAGTAAACTTATGTTGCATTACATCCCCTTTACTAGTTAGCTCTATGGATTTAATTATTCTTTCCTTCACAGTTTGTTCTAAAACCTTGAATACTATTGAAGCCAGACTAACAGGTCTTGAGTTGCCTGAATCACTTTTTTCTCATTTCTTAAATATAGGTATAACAACATCAGCTATTGTCCAGTCACATGGTACTACCCCCCGAAGAGATAGTTTTTTTAAAAAAATCCTTGCTACCAGACTAGCAATCTCATGTGCCAGTTTTTCAGTATTGTATGATAGAAACTATCAGGTCCCTCTGATTTGAGTACACTAAGCTCTTAAAAGTTTTTCTTCTACCTCAGATGAGTGTATGAAAATGGAAATGACCACATCATCAGCCACCCTGCCTTCATGCTGATATTCCACATTATCATCCTTATTGAAAACTGAGGGAAAATATTCATTTAATTTTTAGGCCATGTCTATATTACCTTTAATCTCCTTTCCATTCACACTGTAACGACACAACCTCATCCTTCCTTTTATATATATATCAAAAAACCTCTTATTATTTTAATTTCCTTGGCAAAAGCAAATTTGGCTTGACTTTTAGAAATTCTAACTTTAATCCTACATTTTCTAACCTCCAAGATATAGCTTTCTTCGCTGATCAATCTCTTTTCCCATTCTCTGTTGGGTCTCTGCTTACTCCTAATTACCTTTCTGAGATGGTTATTTATCAAGCTGATCTGGAGCATTTCTCTACAGATTTTTTCCCTCTTGCTTGGGATGCAAATTTCTGACAGTTTTTGTGTAGTTGATTTGAAGAAATTCCAAGTTTCCTTCCACATTTAAGTCCTTGACCTCTTCAACCTACTGGACTTCTTTAATGAAATCCCTTAATTTCCCAAAGTCTTCCCCTTTGAAATAAAAAACTACAACTGATTACTTGGTTTTAATTATCCTTCTATTTAATTTAAACTGAATCAACTCATGATCACATGAGCCAAGGTTATTTATACCCAATCTTCTGTGATGTCCTCACTACTTATCAAAACCAAGTTTAAAATTGCATCACTCTCATTGGCTCAGTGACAATTTGATGAAGAGAAGTGTCATCTATCATGTCTAGGAATAACTAGGCCTACCAGTAATTGGTGGCATTTGTCCTCCAATTTATACCAGGGAAGTTAAAGTCTCCCTTTATGACACAATTCCCAATAATATTTCTCTTTCTCTAATAATATTAAAGAGATCTGTATCCAATCCAAGATTGACCCTGGGGGGGTCTTTAGCAGACCCCTAACACTATCCTAATAGAGCCTGGTACAATCCTTCCCCTAAGCGATTTTGACCCAGACAGATTCTGTTTTGTCCATACCATCACTTCTTATTTCTTGTACATTAACTACCCCATCACCTTTACCTATATTCCGATCTGTCCTAAACCACAAATACCCTTCAATATTTGTATCCCAGTCATGACGGCTATTCCACCAGGTTTCTGTAATCCCTATAATATCCAGTTTGGCCTCCTGCATCAGTAGTTCCAGTTCCTCCATTTTATTGCCCAGAATCCAGTATTCATGCTTTTCAGACATTTCCCACATGTCCCCCCTCAGTTTTCTAGCCAGATTAATCGTAATCCTTTCACTAACAGTCTGTAACACCAACCTGACCACTACTCCATTCAATATTTGTACTTTCTTTCTCCTTATTGTCCATGCTCTTCCTTTTCTCTGTCTTATTAACACAAAGGCTGAGAATGGGATGAGAATTGTAAGGCAGGCTTTACAGAGAAAAATAACCTAATTTAACAGTTTCAGTTGTATTCAAAGGCTTCAGAGCCAGCACCAGGGTTTCATCAACAAAATCTGAATTGCTAAAATTCTCATTTCTACAGGGACTTTTTTTCATGTTGTGGTTAGATGGTGCTGTAACAATAAACAGACATCTTCGCCATAAGGGATTTTGGATACTGTCAAAGCAAGCAACATTTTAAACCTATAACAACCCTTAACTAATTGCAAAAGTCAGGCCAGACAGTACAGAAAGACATGAAGCTGATATTTTGACAGATTGGGACTACGCCTTGAGTAAGGGTGACACAACATGAGCCTTTGCAAAGAGACACAGATTCCAAGTGACATAAGCTAAAGCTGTACATCCCTCTGAAAAGCCTGGAAACTGCATCTGAAAAACCTAACAAACTCCTTCACTGTATGCATGATATGCAGTTTATGAACTAAAACCAACACATTAAAGGGGAGATATTTCTTATCCTTCCTCTCTCTTGAAGTTGTCGTTAAAACACAAGGGGAATGTGAAACTGCAGCCTTTTCCTGTTTCTGATCCAATATTACGGATTGAAAACATACATGTCAGTTTTCAGAGGAGCAAGCAGCACTAACGCTAAAACCTGTTTAGAATTCAGATTTAACTGAGTCTAGCTAAGGTTTTCAGTCACGTAACTGGAAATTATTTAAAAACAAAACAAAACAAATGATTTTATTTTCCAAAAGAGAAAAATTTATTCTTGTGCTTATCAACCAAGAGATGTTAATAGAGCAGTTAAACATGTGAAAGTTGATCAGCACGGAACTTACAGACCTAATGACTAGTAGACTCATTAATGCAACAGGAATATTTAGAGAAATACAGAAAACAAGTGACAGCTACTGTTCCTATGAGATATTCTAGAGACTGAAGGCCTGGAACTAGAGGGTGCAAACTGTGCATTGCCCTAGCATGTAATCCTTGGAACAGGATTCACCGTTACTGTCCCCGCATGTTCCAACATGGTAGCACAACTACTACAACACAGGGCCAGGGTTCTATAATTGTGCCTTTCCTGGGTAAAACCAGTCAAAAAGTAGCTTGGGAGCCCTGGAAAAAAGCCTGAATCTAGCTTCTGGTGCTATGAATCCAGGAATGAGACAAGGCCCAGATATGTATAGGCTTTAGAAAACTACCCTGTCAAGTTTGAAGTTCCATAGCATTCCCATTCCCTTTGATGGGAGGTGGTGCGGAGAAAGGCCTCAGTTTAACTCTGTCGGGGGAACACCAACTGGATGAGTCCAAGCCACGTTTGATCTCACTCCAAGCTTTCCCAGAGGTCGGGGTGTTTGAATAAGGGTTTTTAAATCCTGGCCCAGATCCCTAAAGAGAGTCAAAACCAGTTTATTGTAAACATAGCTAATATAGAGAGTTACTGTTTATGTGGCAGAAGGGTTTCATTTTAAATCCTACATTGATTCAAAAAGGAGAAGAAAAGAAAAATTAAGAGCCCCATCCCCCGATCAATAAAACAAAAGTACTCCCTGGAGCTGCACAAAACAAATGATCTGGAATTCATAATGGTACCATCTGCCTCCTTCTAAGACATGATCAATCACTCTGAAATTTTAAACACCAACAGTCTCCTTTATCCAATAACTGTGTCCAAATCAACTTGTTTTAAACAGCTGAACAAAGGACATGGTGGCTTTTTATGGTACACAGGGCAGCTCCATTAAGAACTTTGGGGTATAAAAGCTCCATCAGTGTGAACCTCCATTGAAATCAAGTCTGACGATAAAGCACTAACTTTCCCTATTTTTGCAACTATTGCGGCAATGCAGATACTTAATTTTCGAAGAAAACCACTGGAAGGTTTAGGTCCTAAATTGTTACCAGGTTTTATGTGGTCATGCAGTGGGGTGCGTTTTGGAGGAAAATAAGGACTATTTCCTCCCCTTAACGAAGTCTGTGCATAGGCTGCCCAGTATCACAGCCCCTGCGCAGGGACTGGTACTGAATTGCTCCATCTGAACATGTTCTCATAATAACACCCCCTCCATCCAGAAACAACTTGACAAACAGTGGTGGGGAGCAGGGGATCTCTCCCTCTCTGAACCAGCCAAAAGGGATAGTCAGTTGTGCAGGGGGGCAGCAGTAAGAGGGGAGAAACAGGGGGATGACCTTGGTGGTGGGGGAGGAAGGGTTGCCTTCATCTGCAGCATGAAGTGCAGGTCACTTGCAAGGATCATCTGGCTATATCTCACTACATACATTCCCTGCCTCTGCAAGGCCCTCAGACATTGATTCTCTTCGGCGTCCCTCTTATTCTCTGCAAACAACAGTCTCTTGAGGGCTGGGACATACAGAAGGGGAGACAAAATGATTTGGTGGTCCCTTCTGGCTTGAGCTCTGTGATTCAATCATGTTACTCCCCACAGCACAATTAATGAGGAACTGGTTCTCCCTCAGGGGCACTATGGCTCTGCACTGCCCCTTACAACAGGCTGTTCCTAAAAAGCACAATTGAGCCCTTAATTAGGAATAAAACTTCGAAGGATCACCCAGACTTTGCCAACAGGTTAAATGCAGTCCCCAGAAGCACTGCCAGTATCGAACAGCAAGCCATATTACTAATCCATCTAAAATTCAGATTTATAAAGGCCATGTCTACATTAGCGAGCTGACGGCAGCATAGCTGTACCAAAGCAGCCGCACGGCTGTAAGATCACTTGTGTAGCTGCTCGATGCTGACAGCAGGGAGCGCTCCCGTCGACATAATTAAACCACCCCCAACGAGTGGTGGTAGCTATGCTGACGAGAGAGCGTCTTCCACCATCAAAGCACTGTCCACACCGGCGCTTCTGTCGGTGTAACTTACGTCGCTCAGAGGGATGTCGCTAAGGGGCATACGTTACACCAACAAAAGTGCTAGTGTAGATATTCCCAAGGTCTTGGTGCAGCCATCCATGTTTCTGCATTACCCTGTTCTGTCAAATCTTGCAAAAAAGATACAAAATATTTACTTTTATTTCTGTTCTCAGAAGATGAGTAAGCAGTCCAAAAAAAGGGCTTGAATGTAAGATTTCTTATAACAATTTGGTACCAGACATGCCCTCATCATTGGCTTGGAACTAGTCCATACTGAACAAGTAGTAGTTTGTTCAGGCTGGCAGTAAACTGTTTATTTTCTTAGAAAAAATGTTGAATCATTGACAAGTTCATGATTCATTTCCCCTCCTAATTCTCTCTGATGGACAGCTATTTATTCACCTGCTATATCTTTTCTTGGCTTACCTCAGGGGCCTCACTAATTTTATTTGTGCTGGTCTTCATCTACATAACAAAAGAAAAACAAACAAAAATGACCCAGTCATAGTCATGGGGGCAAGGGAGCAAAACAGGACAGAGAATCTGCCCTGGGGTACCTACTCTGCTTTTCATGGAACCAAAGGGAACAGAATGGTCTTGTTAGCGTTAACTCAAATAGTGATTTTCAGTGAGTGCATCACCTTTCTTAACACTTGCTTCTTAACATGTACTGCACATGCAATATGAACAACAAAATGCTTTGAAATATCTAGTCTTCTTTTACTCTGTGCTGCCTTTTAATGCTATATGTGTCACATTCCACTGCAGTTCCATCACCAGGTGGCTGAATGGAGGTACAAAGATTAGTGATTAAAAGCTGAAGCAAATCATCAAGTGAAAAGTTTTTTAGTTATAACATGTGGGAAAGAATTTGAATGACCTACATTAATTTTCTATCCATTTTCATGCAAAGTCACTGATGCCGAATACAGAGCTCCCCTGTGCTCTCTATTAAAATTTCTTTCAGGAAGGTGAGGAAAAAGGATTTTCAAGATGTAAAATAAGTTGTAGGAGCCAAGCTTTTTCCTGTGCCATTTTAATTCTGATGATCTGTCCTCTTATCTCGATTCCACCTACACATTACCATGAATGTGTGATTTAATGCATATTGCAAAGCCCACCAATGTACAATTCTCACAGCATGGTGAAATCTGGTTGAGACTGCATTTCCAGTATTTTTCTGAACAACTTTTGTGCTTTTGAAAATGTCTAAAGACTTCCATTGACTTCAGTGGGCTTTGGAATTGGCCCGAACACAGGAAGCATTGGAAGTTGTGAAACAGAGGTTAATAGGATTTCACTGAACATCTGGTCATTGTCAGTGTCAACAGAAGTATACTGAGATGAACATTAATGATGTTGGCCCTGTATAATTGTTATTTTTTTTATAAAACAGGGAATTTTAAGTTCACTGTACACAAGTCTATTTACTGGCTTCATTTATTGTTTCCATCAGTTTTCTTTCCCAATGGCCTACAAAGAGAAGAGCCACAAATAATATATAACAGATATTTTCCAAAAAATTTACTGCCAACACGATGAGGTTCCAGACATAACCAAAGTGTGTGAAATTCTGTTATCTTTAATATAGAAGCATTATAGTTATATACTATGAAACAGCCAAAGATTTTTGAAGGCCCAGGGCAAAATCTGAAACTTAGGCCCTCTACCTTTCCAAAAAATGTACCCCGGAGATGAAAGTGTAAGAAAAGGAGAGGGGTTGGGGTCAGAGAGAACCAAGGCTGTGGGGTCGCTGCCATCCCCGCTCCCATCTGTCCCTAAGTTCCAGGCTCTCAGCCTGCTGGGTCAACTCAGGACCGGTGCGATGATGCCAGTGGCAGTGATGGTGGGATCAGGGCCGGGTCAGGGTTCGTGAGTCACTCCCCATATCAAACCTGAGTGGTATTGGAACCCCATGCACCATCTCAACTCCTCACACTCTAATTTGGCTTTGCTGCCCCTCCATCATTTTGGGAGCCTGGAGCAAAGTACCCCTTTTGTCTTTCCCATTCCCAACAGCCCTGCTTACTACCATGCAATTAAGATGATTTGGGGGAAGCCTGTTACAAACATACTATGGAATATCATGTTGGAATTGGACCCCTTATCTTGGTTGTAATTGTCATACACACAGGACTTAAGTTTGTACGAAAAATTTAGTCCAGCATTTTCAAATCTGACTTCATTGGGCTGTAGAGTTGGTCAGCACCTCTGAAATCCAGCCATTCTTAATACCTATGACTTGTTTTAGGCATGTAGTTTTGAAAACTTTAGCCTCACATTTCTACAAGCCAAAACCTTGTGAATAATGTCAGTAATTCTATGACTAATGGAAGGGAAAGTCAAATAAATGAACCACAAACCTGACATAACACTTTCTCACAGAGATCATTGGCAAGTTAACAGTATTCTTCTTCTTTTGGCGCTTTCTGCAATTTTACTCTTTGGGGCAGGGACTTTCTTTGTGTTCTGTATTTGTACAGTGCCTTGCACAATGGAAACCTGGTGCTCCTAGCATGACAGAAATACAAATAATGAACAACAACAGTTTATAAGTCACCATCTAGGATATATGGTTCTAAATCTTGAAATCATCTTTGGGGAGGGTTGGGAAAAGGGGTTATTTCAAATGAAAAGTGGTATTGGTATCAGGCCTGAAGGGTTTATGCAGACAAGTCCGTCCTTCTGTTTTTAAAAGCTTGCCATTTTAAAAGTCTCACCCTGTGACTTAGGTAACCAGACACCACAATATTGAATAATTAACGGCATAGTAAAAATGAATGGTTAAACCCTGATCCTGCAAAGACATATTCATTGTGTTAACTGTAAGTATGTGAACAGTCCCAGTATAGATAATAGAACTACACACATGCTTAAAATCAAGCATGCACATAAGTGCTTGCCTGAATGGGAAAAACATGTGCTTTCCTGAACCAGGGCCATAGTCAACAACCCATAGTCTGAAATATGTTCTCATAAACAAGTTAATAAGAAATGAAAATCTAATCTCAGATGATTAATGAATACAAAAAGGGATAAATTCATCAAGTTATTCACCATGACTCACGGTCCCAGCTCTAGTCTTTACTCCCTCTCATCTGTGTGTTCACTCAGACAAAGCCACTTAGCAAGTAAAACAGAAAGAGAGAGGCTTGAGGATAATGATGTGCGTGTATTCCAGATAGCATTTTTGTTTTGGTGGGAGATCGGACGAGTCATTTCAGGGTTTTACAAAGGGACATGCCCATTTCTCTTTGTTATAAATACACACACACACACACACACACCCCTTTGCTCACTTCAGTAAAAACCCTGCATTAAAACTCACCATTGGGTCCGTGTAGGTCTGATTCAGTAGGTCTGATTCAGTGAGGTTGTACAATATAAGATGACCTTGCCCAGCCAAGCCAGGCTTTTCTCAATGATATTTTTAAAATAAATGTATTAGATCAGATAGAGCAAGTAGTGGGCAGTTTACCATTCCTTACGATTAGAAGATAGTATTTCAGTATTAATTTCTGCTATAATTATTATTATTATTATATGCGTTGCAGTAGCACCTAGAGGCCAGGTCCCCATTGTGCTAGGCACTGTACAAATATAACAAAGACAGCCCTGACCTGAAAAGCTTACAATCTGCTGTCAATTTCCATTTCTTCAAATCTGTTCATAGATCAAAGTTACATCTCAAAGTGTTTGGATGGGAAGTTGTTATGGAACTGCTTCATTTGGCTCTAAAACATTACTGTCTACATCATTCCACTCTCTGGCACTTGCCCAATCCTTTGAATAATCCCACAAGATTTCTTGTTCTTGGAGAACACCAACCATGAGCTGCCTGTATGTACTATCCCCAAAGTAATATTAGGAACATAAATGGTGAATATATTTATCAAGAATAGGATGGTTTGTAGGCTAGCCCATGCTGAATGGTTAGAGTGTCCTAATACCACATTGCTACATATCATTATAACTGTGCATTGCAGCTGTTGCAAGAAGCTGGCAGCTCTGAGCAACCCCTTTTTGCTACAGTGGGCAATGCTACCCCTCTCCTGTAAATGCTGACTAATGAAACAGGATATTTATTTACCTTACACAAACATTTCACCTTCCACATGACTCACAGCAGGGCTTGAAAGGAGCAATCACATCACGGGTTTAAAATTGTGGTCACATGCTTTCAATTAGAGACTCCATGGATGGCATCGTTCCAGCTACATTACTTGAGAACAAACACCATGGGAAGCAGCACTGCAGCAAAGACCAAAGGGGAGGTTTTTTAAAGACATTAGGCCAACTACAACTCTGGCGTTACTGAATTTGTTCCATCAAGACAAAGTTATTTCAAACTAGGAAGGAACACGGAAGACAATTAAAGAGATACAGAAACTATTTTAACTATATTAGGCTTAACATTATACAAGTAAGAAGGTTGAGAAAACCACACAGTTCCTTGCCATAAGCTGAATTATGAGTAGTATTACACCTAGATCCCACACCAAGCTCTGTGCTTAGAGACAATTCTTCCTCTAAAGAGCTTATATTCTAAACCAGGGGTAGGGCAAAATTTTTGGCTCGAGGGCCACATCTGGGTCTGGAAGGCCATGAATGCTCACAAAATTGGGGGTTGGGGTGCAGGGGGGGCTGAGCATGAGGAGTTGGGGATGCAGGAGCATGCTCCAGGCTGGGACTGAAGGGTTCAGAGGGCAGGAGGGGGATCAGGGCTTGGGGTATGGGAGGGAGTCAGGGGTGCAGGCTCTGGGGGGTGCTTACCTCAAGCAGCTCCCAGAAGCATCAGCACGTCACCCCTCCAGCTCCTACATGGAGGTGCGACCAGGCAGCTCTGTGCGCTGTCCCGTCCGCAGGTGCCACCCCTGCAGCTCCCATTGGCTGTGGTTCCTGGCCAATGGGAGCTGCAGGGGTGGTGATTGGGGCAGGGGCAGCATGCGGAGTCCCCTGGCTTCCCCTATGTGTCCCAGAGGGGGGACATTCTGCTGCTTCCAAGAACCACGCGGAGTGGGGCAAGCCCCCGACCCCGCTCCCTCATGGGAGCTTGAGGGCCAGATTAATACCTCTGGAGGGCCAGATGTGGCCCCCGGGCCGTAGTTTGCCCAACCCTGTTCTAAACAGAGGATCCAGATATAGGATGAGAGAAAGTGATACGGCATACAAGCAGAATCTTGAAAAACAAGGGTGCCTCAGTTCCCAGTGTAGCAAACAAACACAAAACTGATATGGAGAAGTTAAAAGTCCTTAAATAGGTTACAGCTAACTAATACGTTACAGTGATTTACAGTCTTCAGGTATCACTGAAGGGGACTTAATTCAAATAATCACATGCACAACTAACAAGCTACTACAGCAAGTAGTATGCTGGAAGTACCCCTGTGTTTGTATTATGGTGGCACAAACTATGCCTCTTTAAAATTGAATCAGGTATTGACATGATAAAAATATAAAATTCAGACCCGAGCACCTTCCTATGTTTTCTGTATGAAGTTGGGAACCAGCTGTCATGTTCCTAGATAAAACAGCTGCTGCTTCTGCCAAAGGTATCAGGTATACTCTGGTATTCTGCTGAACTCAGGATGTGGTGGAATGACAGCAACACAAGAAGTGCAATGGAGAACCAGCAACAAAGAGGTTAATAGCTGTAAAAAAAATTGTAATGTCTAATCTTGATTCCCCAGTGCATAATATTGCACAAAGCAAATGAAACTCGCCAACATGATGCCTTTGCAAAATCAGCAAAACAGCGCACGGCTGCAGCAGGGGCACATGGGTTTTGGAAGCCATTACGATATTTCTTAAGCTTTTGGAAGCACACACTGTGTGCTGGATCTGCTTCTTGCATTATTTTCCAGTCACAAAGAAGAAGCTGGTGATCATCATAACTCCTTGCTTACAGAATGATGTGAACGGTTTGTTCTGCATGCAGGCTTCCTCTGTGTTGGGTATGAATGTAGAATCAGGTAATCAGCAGGTCTGTCAGTCTGGAACTTGTGTCATCTTGTATATCTTGATACTACTGTAACCCGTCTGCCCGTCAGAGTTGGCAGCAACAAGGGCCGGGTTCCGTATCAAATAACACAATGCAAAACCGGCTCGAGCCCCCACCCAGTGACCTGGGACAATTACATACCACCCCCTTGGGCATCTCTAAGCGGCAATACTTCCCCTCTCACAAGCACAGAGTCTGAGTGTAGCAAAAGCCTTTTAATAAAGGAGGGAAACAATGCAGCATTATGTTGGGGAAACACCACAAACAGGATTCATAACACCAACCATGAGCAAAAGACCCACCCCCAAGTAAGTTTGGCAGTGTCCTTTTCCCCTCAGGGCCTTAAGTCCAGCAACCCAATAGTCACCGCCTACCACACACACAGTTTCTGTCCTTTGTCAGTGCAGCCCCCCAGAGTTCAGAAGTTCATCTGCAGAGTTTACCTCCCAGCCTGGGTGGAAGTGGAGGGAGGTATGGGGTACATCTTACATGCTCCGCTGCTCGGGTTGACGACCGAGTGCCACACCTCTCCATGGGGTTCTGCTGCAGTCTTCACCGCCAACTGCACCTCTCCGCCAGCCATCCTGCTGTCTGCTCCTCTCTGCCAGCCACCCGGCTATCTGTTCTGCTCTCCGCTCTAGCCGTCCTGCTGTCCGCTCACCAACTTGTCTTCAGCCCTCCCCCCCCCCACTTAACACAGCTCTCAGTGATCTCAGCTCTTAGTAACTTCAGCGCTCAATGATTTTTAGCTGGTAGTAGGGGAGCCTCAGTGCTGGTGCACCACTAGCCCAAAGTAGGTCTAATGCTAGACTTAGGTATCAGTGATTTCAGGTCTGCAGCATGTAACAAGACTCCTAATGGAGCCAAAATTAGCTCTGTTATTACACAGTGGAGAGGTCAAAGTAGTGTTTAGGGCCCTCAGAAGGGACCCACACTACCAGGTATACATACCTGTCCCCAACCTCTCTCAATTCACTGGGTTTTGGAACCCATGTCCCTTGCCTAGCAAGTGCTACTTAGTTGAGAGTGAGTCCCTCCATCATAAAATACCAAGTACAGTTCTACTGTCCTTGATTCACATAACCAGGATAACAACGCTTTATTACTCCTGCCCCAATAACAAAGAGACTGGGGCTCCCACAGCAGCCAAAGTGACCATTTGGGCAAGCAGTCCATCATGCTAGGCAGGGTGGGTGTGCCCAGGCAAACAAGATCAGCCCCTGAAGTCCTTTTCTACAGCTCACCACCAGATGTCAGGGTAGAGCGCATTCTGACCCTGCTTACACTACTAATGTGATCTCATTTGGGAGAAGAGATAAGATGAAGATACTTTAAAATACACCCAACTAACATTTGAGTTACTGAAATATGCATGTAACAGACTGTGGGTTAGAGAAATTCTTGAATGAAGTTAATTCACAGCTGTGATGTAGAATAATGTGCGAGGACTTGGTTTTCAAGCATGACCAATCTTGCTACCGAAGTACAACCATTATCCAGAGAAGCCTTTATCAGTCTGTGATAACAAGCACCTGCAAAGACAGGAGTGCAGCAGGGAACATCTCCCCCAGTTATGTGTAGAGACATGAGGAATGAGTATGTGAGCTGTTCATGGATTGCTTTCAACCAGCCACTTCCATCCTTCTGAAGTATACTATTGATTTTGACAGGGAGTCCGGTGGCACCTTAAAGATTAACAGATTTATTTGGGCATGAGCTTTCATGGGTAAAAAACCCCACTTCTTCAGATGCATGGATTGTGTCAGTTGCAATTTCTCCAAAGGATGCTTTTGAAGAATTCTCATATGACTTCATTTCTACTTTGTATGGAAGAAGGATGAATTAAACCAACCATTGTTCTTATCCCAGCAAGGCATTATTAGCCCTCATCTCCTTCTTTACATTGCTATTAACATGACATCTGCGGCCCATCCTCTCCCCTCATTATTCTGACATGCCATCCTAGCTTGCTTTCTATTCAGGCCTACTTTGTTATCATCTCTTATTTCTACAGCACCTCAAACATGCTAGGAACTTTACATTACAAAATTAAAGAGAGTGCCATTGCCACACAGTGCTTACAACCAAAATGTAGAGGTGACTTACAAAGGGAAGACTAAAACAGGAGGGAGTGAGAAGGGGGCCTTGAGTGAAGATATATGCTGAAGATATATAATGGCCTGAGAATTCAGTATGTGCCTAGGTAGCAGTGTGAGATCTTTTTAAAAAACATTAAATGTGTGCTTTATAATTTTGGAAATCCATTTAGATGTAAAATTATGTCAGCGCAGGAAGTAATGTTGAATCAGATCATATGCTTCATGACAATATCTACTAGACCTGCGAAAAGAAAGAGATCCATTGATCAAGGCTGTCCTCTGTGGTATCAATTATTACACTTTACTAACTAAACTAGTAAGCATATGGAAGAAAGATGGTATTATACTTAAGGAACAAGATTAAGAGACAGAAGATCAGGTTTTTATTACAGGTCTTCACAGATTCTCTGTGAGATGTGGGACATGCTGTATAATCTCTCTGTACCTTAGTTTCCCTCTCCGTAGAATGGGATTAATACTTTCCCACTTCATGGGGATGTTGTCAGGTTTAATTCATTAATGTCTGCTCTGATGCTATTGTGTGCCACTGAAATGTCTATAAAGTATGAGGTTACAAAGAACACATCTAAACCATTTCAGATTGACTGAATTTCTTAATGCAGATGAATTGATTTTCAGCCAACTTCCAAAAAACAAACCCACCATACATCATTAAGTTAAGAATAAGCATGAGAAATTTCACCTCACGGGTAATTTTCTCAAAAAGTTGGACGCCTCTGAAGACATGGGCTTGAAACAAAAGCCATAACCAGACAATTGCTACTGTGACACTATAAGCAAGTTCATATCGTTTGTATGATGTCCCAGGAGCAGCTGTGATCTGGTATATGCTATGCAATACTGCAAGACCAGATGATCCATCTTTGAGCTACAAACCTAGACACAATCTGGGTTTTAAGGCATTAAATTACTCTTGCACATCTCACACTTCCCCCCACTCCAACTAGGTAACGAAGGTTAAAACTATTGTCCCTTTGGGTTAAGCCAGGGCGTCCCATTGCCTAACAGCAAGATGAGGCAACTTTCCAACTCCACATTAGATGAATGAATTAGCCTTTTAAAGGAAAGGCTGAATCTAATGTAATACCATTAACTTGTGTGTGTATGTATACTGCATATATCTAAATACACAGACATGCCTATACATACGCATTAGTGTGCATAGATATGTGTAATAAGTAAACAGAATATAATAATTTTAAAGCACTCCTTCACTGTGCAATAAATCTAAAAGCTGGAGGGTAATCAACCCCCATCTTTAAATAAAAGTTCTGAACTTTGAAGTGTCCCTAGCATCTGTAGGCCAGAAGCTGGGAATAGGTGACAGGGATGGATCACTTGACGATTCCCTGTTCTGTTCATTCCCTCTGAAGCACCTGGCATTGGCCACTGTCGGAAGACATAATACCGGGCTAGCTGGACCATTGGTCTCACCCAGTATGGCCGTTCTTATGAACCGGCATAAAGTAGGAAAGAAAAAATGGTACAACCCGGAAAACAACAAAGAAGCAACAGCTCTTGGTCTGATGGACGACTGACAGGAACAGTTATCAGATATGTGGGCCCTTCACCGAGAATACCCTGCTGTGAAGAGATTAACTAGCACTGAAAGTGACCCAGTGGATACTGTTCATGAGAATCAGGGAGATCTTAGATAACAGGATTCCAGAGCAATTAGGACTTTATAGAACATAATCAACACCTCAACCCAGAAATAAACAGGCAGCCTGTGCAGCGCATGAGTTATATGCTTGTAAAAGCTTCTCTCATCCCAAGAATTTTGCTGCTCCATTCTGGACTAGCTGAAGCTGCAATGTCCTTTTCTAGGGTGACCTCAAGTAGACCTTATTGGTGTAATCCAGTGTTGTAGTTATGAAGATATGGGTCAATGAGGTGGGGCTGCAGTCATTAGTGGAGCAGTCACAGCATCATAATCTCCTATTAAATGAACCCCCCGCCCAGTATGCCATAGTTGCTATCTGAGAATCCAGATGCAGTGACTGATTCAATAAAACTGCAATACTTTAAATTATATTGCTCAACAGAAGAAGCCATCATGACCCCTCCCACACAATTTATTCACCTAAACACAGTCCCATACCAGGTCTGTTAGCATCTTTTCTATCTTAGCTGAATTGTGTTTCAGCCAGATTGCCTTTTCAAATCCTCTTCCCCTGGGTCTTGTCCCTGCCCCCTCCATCAGCATCTGGGGCTGATGAAAATGAAATGTAGATCCAAAATGCATTTTGGTGACAGAGCACATAAATGTGGCACACAGCAAATAAAAATGTCTCACAAAAAAATGACACCGTTGCAATGACGAGAAGGACCCTCAAGAGTGTGCTAAGTGAGGAATTGTTCTCATTCACATTTTCTCTGAGAAAAAGCAATGAACCCACTGAAGGACCATTCCCTACTGCAAGTCTCAATGTAGGAGTCACCAAACCCTCATCAATAATATTGCTGATACCAGTCAAAAATGAACATGGGACTATTTACATGTGTCCATTTCTTGAAGGAGATCCACCACTGCAGATAAAAAATTGTCTCCACATTATACCCAGAGGGATCGGATATCTTCTTCATATTAAATAAGATTTGCTCCTACAATGTACAATTCTGGAAGCGACATGTAAGGGGAAGAGCTAAGATTGTCATCTACCCTATAGTGTCCAGAAATCCATTGGCCTCCCTCTAACATAAATGCAGGAGGGGTAGCTTGCATTTCACTGCATTGTTTTAGTACATGTGCTCTCATTAAGAGATTCCAGTTGAACTGCATTATAATTAACACTCTTTTTTAGTTTTAGAAAAGACTGCTTAATCACAACTCAAAACCGCAACTCAAATATGGTAGTCTATGTAACCCACACCAACTGAGCATGGGGCTCTGTACCCCTCTAGTGTTGGCTGAGTCACATAAAGACAGGCCACCACTTGTAACATGATACCTATGGACTGGGTCATTGGCAGCCTGGGACTTCTGGACCTGGGATACTGAAACCAGGACTTCTGGATCTGAAACCATGAGCATCTACGGCCTATGCCAAAAGACACTGTTCCTCAAGGCTGTAGGAGGTTCATCAACGTTTATACTCAGCCCAGCCACCCTAGTGGAGAGTGTCACCTGGTGTGGGTTACACCAGCACTGTTTACTGGAGTCCTCCCACATGCTTTCCAATGGGAAATATGATACAGCCACCTTGGAGCCAAAGCATGGCACTGTGTTTGGCTTTGACACAAGCTACAGCTGCTCCTCTTATCACCACGGTGAGAAATGGGAAATTCAATCCAATCTCAGTGTTCTACGTCTCAGAGCAACTTTTAATGAGGGACCACTCCTCCCAAAGCTACTCTGTACTAGCAGTTACCTTAAGATTACTTTTTGTAAGTGGTTAGTCTGCAAAGGGGACTACTTGCTTTGACTTTAAAAATTGGCCATTTAAGAATGCAAACGTAAATGTTGCACATATGTATCTACTTTCATGTTGTCACTGTTCATTCAGTACTACACAATGTACTACTAATACACAATAATAAAAATACACAGCATACTATTCATAAGAATGTATTATGGGTATGAAACTGCTGTTGTGTTTGTATGTGAAGTAAATTAAACAGATAAATATTAAATATACACTACAGCAGCTCTAAAATAGCCACATTATGTGCAATGATTGCACATTACAAATTAAATCTGAACTAACAGTTTTTGTAATTGTGCACATAGCTCATCAGCCATTATTAGAACCAAAGTAAAGACTCAAACAAAGCATCCAGAGGGCAAGTCCAATCCCATGTTATTATAATACATTGCCTCAGCAAGTGTGTCAGTATCACCTCTAGAGGCTGTCCCCATCAGAGAATATCAGGGTTGGAAGGGACCTCAGGAGGTCATCTAGTCCAACCCCCTGCTCAAAGCAGGACCAATCCCCAATTTTTGCCCCAGATCCCTAAATGGCCTCCTCAAGGATTGAACTCACAACCCTGGGTTTAGCAGGCCAAAGCTCAAACCACAGAGCTATCCTTCCATAGCCTGCTACTCATTAAATAAAGGACATTCTCCTGTAGCTTAGCTGATAGAGGCCTGTGTTTCCAGTGCTGAAGTTATAAGACTCTATCCACCCCCAGTGATGTAACTGTGGTTTTCACATCATGTTAAATAAGCATTTTCATCCTCCATCCACTTTCCTATATCAATAGCTTGGGAACAGTTTCTCCTCTCAATCCGATAGGCACAAATTTCATTGATTTGCTGGAATATTTCCAGATTTATCCCTGTGTAACAGCAGAATTTGGCCCACCACAAAAACCAAAACAATTAGTCAAATCTCAAAGTTACACTGAAGCAATAAGGGACTGAATTAAACCAGCAAATACAATCATGTTAAGGGTTATAGTTGGATCCCTACAATACCCAGGTACTGCAGAGTTCTAGCAGGCAAGCTTCCACACCGAGATGTGACTGGGTGGGTCAGGGATAGAGTTTCAGGCTTAACTCAAAGACTTTCCTTGCTTTTATGGTTTCAGTTAGACTCTTAAATGTTACCTCGTTAACCACAAAATAGTAAGTGCATGACTCAGTTGGGTGGAATGTAAATTCTTGCAATTTAAAGTGGGTTTTGGACAAGTTATCATAAATCAAATAATTGAAAGAAAAAATTTCTAACAGTCAGTCAGCTGGTACAATACTTTACAACTGCAATATGTTAAAAAAATCAGACTTTTTCTAAACGTGTGGGACTTTCATTGCAACATTGCTTTCTGTGTAATTCACAGCCCACAAAAGTTATGCTTGTGTAGACCGCCCTTTAAAAAAACATTCAGAATTACAAGGCCTTCCAGTGACACTCGCTGTCTGGAAATTTTCAACACTTATCAGAATGAGCTGATGTCATTACAGTGACTAAGGAGCTCCCACCCCTAAATAGGATTCCAAGGACCTGCTAATTTTTCACAGCTACCATATGCTGCCTGTTGGTTACAGTTCACTCTTGCTTCACTTTGTTTATGTTGTACTCCCCCAGCCGGATTCTACAGAGACAGGCTTTGTTAGGATCATGCACAGACGGAAAGGGAGAGTCTTTACTGGCACAATCACAGTAAGTAGTTCATAGGCATATTTGGGCGACACTGACTCCACTTCTGCTAGATTCTCACAGCACCGTGTTTCCCAGTCCTCCCGGAAACTCTAACAGTCCATCTCTCATAATAAAGGGTAGACAATACCTCATAGCACTCCTAGCAATTCTGCCTTGTTTTAGGTTCAGCTGGGCTTCCAGCCCACAATAATCTTGCAGTATTTCTCAAAGTGCTGCAAATTGACATCAGAAAAGTTGGAATCATGATGCTGGGTGTCAAGGCCAAGATGACCAACAATCAGGGCCGGCTCTACAGCTTTTGCCACCCCAAGCAGTGAAAAAAACTGCCGCCATGGACGGCAAAAGAGAGAAGCTGCCGCTGAATTGCCGCCGCGGCGGAAAAGCAGCCGCCCCTTTCAAACTGCTGCCCCAAGCCCCTGCTTGGAACGCTGGTGCCTGGAGCCGGCCCTGCCAACAATAAAGGGGGTGGGGGGGGCCCTAAAGATCCGATCCTTAAGTCCACAGTTCGGCAGATAAATAAAGAGACTGTTTATCAACAGTGCTGAGCACAAGCAATCTCTCCTCCCACAAAACATGGTACCAAATACAAAAGATGCAATAAAGAGAACAGCATCTGGTACAGATGTGACTGTACTAGTGATTCTGACACATTGCACAGCCAATTTAATCTCTTTGAACTAGAGTTATTGAAAGATATTTCCTGTTTAATAAAACGTACACATCATATATCACATGCAAGGACAGTGCAAGACAGTGCCAACCCACCATGTGAAACAGGGCATGACAGAAAAAACCCGAGGTGCTGGGTAATGTAGAAGCAATTGCAACACAATAAAACAGGAAGAAACTGAACATTAGGGATTTACTTATAGGTTCAAAACAACGACGTGCCCATGTGGAACAGTGTTTATTATCAGATCAGTGATTATTATCAGTGTTTATTATCAGATTCAGACCAAAAAAAGGTCTTCTCTGAGAAAGTGATTTGGAAAGTCAGGAAAACTACATAAGGCAAAGTTTCTATATAAACACTAGGGCTCCCATAACAAGGCATGTAGTAAGATAGTTTTTAGACCTTTTAGGCTTTTACCACATAGTCGCAAGACTGATTGATTCAGCTTTGGCAGCTAGTTACTTAATGATTATGAATAATTATAAACTATTTATTTAGAGTGAACTTTCCAAAAGCTACACCAGAAAAGGCAGGAGTTAAAATAAAAGGATTTAAAATAAATCAATGAGGACAGCTGGGGAAAGAAGAGAAATAGGGCATGGGAAGAAGACTAAACATGGAATTTTCACAAGCATTCAGCACTGGACTAAACCTATTAAAGTCTATAGTAAAAAACCTATTGGCTTGACTGGGAGCAGAGTTGGGCGAATGCTAAGCCTTCTGGAAAATCTCCATCCTTGTAGTCCATTATGATCATTAGAGCGCCCTGACAGTGTGCTTGGCAATGTACAAAACAGCTGAAGAAAGATCCCTATCCCAAGGAGCTCATGGGTAGCATTTTCAAAAGCACTTAAGTGACTTTGGAGCCAAAGTCCAATTTTCAAAGTGACTTTAGGCCAGATTTTAAAAGTATTTAGACCTAAAGATTCAGATAGTAGGATTTTTAAAAGCATCTAAGCAGATTAGGTGCCTAACTCCCACTGAAATCCTAGGCTCCTAAGTCACTGGCACATTTGAAAAAATTACCTTACATCCTTAACAGCCAGTTTGATGATAGAATTACATACATTCTACATGCAGGTCTTGATTCGATGCCTATTGAAGTCAATGAAAAGGCTCCTGCTGACTTTACTGGGCACTAAAACAGACCCTGAGAATGGTACATTTTGTAATGCTCACTGACTGCTCTAGAATTCATGTCTCCCCGCCCGAGGGCTCGCCCAATTACTGTGATTGATTTCTCTTGCAGTAGTGACCAAAGGCCTTGGTTTCAGAACAGGGTTCCCGTTGTATTAGGTGCAATTCAAACACATGGTCACTGCCTTCAAGCATTTCCAATCTAAAATGGCAATACAACACATGGGGTGAGAAAAGGAATACAACAAAACTATCTCTAGTTTTTATGTTCAGTACCAGGCTGTAAAACAGAACTCGCAATCTGAGGAGTGGCCAAGAAGATTAGTTTATTTCATTTGGACAGAATTGTTAAAACGACCATTACATTATAAGTAGTGCTGGGGAAAGAACGTTTTAGGAGTTTTCCTGAATATAATCCCTTTTGTTTGCTTTTGAACAAATACCACCAGTTTGACTCAGCATCAGGGGGTGATTTAAACCAATCCTCGAACAGCAATAAATATGCAGATTTGTTTTCAGGTCAAAAATGTGGCAGTTCTAAAGCTAAGTAGAGCTCTAAAGCTCACTTTAAAGTAGCCAGAAAATAAACAAATGTTGCAATTTCACTTCCTGTAACAAAGAAACCCAAACAAACTAAACTGGAATTTTCAAAGCAGTCTGACTGAGTTAGATGTCCAGCTTCATTGGGTTTTGGGTGCCTGCCTCCTGTCGGATCCTTTGACAATCCTAGCCTTTGTGTATTGGTGAAGAGTATGTCAGGCTAAGAAACATCAATGCCTAGAGAGCCTAGAAACTTTTGCTAAACAAGGCTAACCTTTTTCAGATGAAGAAGGATGTCTAGTATTGTACCACTCATGCCTCTCCCAATCTGACATGATGGCCAAAAATGAGACAGGAGATACCTTGTGTTACTTTCATACCATTTTTAATGTTGGTACTTTTTTCTGAATTTGAGTTTTCAACTGCAGTAAGCAAGATGAATAAACCTATTTGTTCACATCTACATGATAGATCAACCCACAAGACTAGACAAATGCTTAATTATAAGTTTCAGTGTGTTCAGCCAAAGAATCGCTGTGTACTGCCAGAGACGGGAAATGAAGTTGTGTGCGGCAAGAGTGGAATTGAAAAAGTATAAATGATAAGGTTGAGCTATAGATATTGATGCCAAGAATGAAGTATGAGTGCTAGGTCCTACGAATGGATCTATTGATTTCATCCAGTCTGCAGTGCATACATTGACTTTTATGGATCTTGCTTTAAATTAGATTTTAAGCCCTTTGGGCCAGACCATGTCAACCTATGTGTTCATATACTAGCTAGCATAGATGGCCCTGATCCTGATGTGGACCTTTGGGCACTTCCTAAACACAAAGAAATAATAAAAGTAGCTGCTTTGCTTTCCTGGCTCTGACTACTGCTGACATTAAAAATGCCCAGGAAATCTTCAATAGAATTAAAAAGAAAAATAAAGGGCCTTAAATATGTAGCATGCAGATGGATTGCTACAGCAGCACAAAGCCCCACCGAAGTTAAAGCAGCTTCACTGTGCATGCAGTGATCTCCTGCATGCCATCATGTACAGGTTCGGAGCCCGAGTCAGTTGCTCCATTAACAACCAGCAGAATTGTGGATATTAGATATATGCAAACAGCATAGCTCTTTCAGCTTTGTGATTTCTAACAGCAAATGAGGTGACCATATCTGAGAAAGGAAGGAGGAAGCACAGTTGATACATTTTTTTTCATGGGTGTGCCACCAGTACAGATTGTTACCTTCGCTAACAGCCAGTCAAATCTCAGTGGCTGTGGATGTTCATCAGCGCTAATTGCAGTACATTGGCCAGGAAAAGATCCCTTTGGTGGCTATTAAAAGGCTTCATTGTACACACACACACACACACACACCTCTTTGTCTGTACACTAACATTTAGTGCTTGTCAAGCTAGGTCTCCTTTTATATGGTGTGACAGGGTCAGGCCAGATGGCTACAGGAGAGTGATAGAAGGTAGATACATTAGCCCCAGATTAAGCAAGTCCCTTTCCCCTGAGTAAGATAATGGGCTGTTCCAGATCAATCAGGAAGTTGCTGGAACCAATTATGGCAGACAGGCTAATTAGGACACCGGGAGCCAATTAAGAAGCTGCTAGAATCAATTAGGACAGGCAGGCTAATCAGGGCACCTGGTTTAAAAAGGACCTCACTTCAGTTAGTGAGGTGTGTGCGCGGAGCTTGGAGCAAGAGGCGCGCAAGAAGCTGAGAGTGAGAAGACGTACTGCTGGAGGACTGAGGACAACAAGTGTCATCAGGAGGAAGGTCCTGCTGTGAGGACAAAGAAGGTGTTGGGAGGAGGCCATGGGGAAGTAGCCAGGGAGTTGTAGCTGTCACGCAGCTGTTACAGGAAACACTGTAGATAGCTGCGATCCACAGGGCCCTGGGCTGGAACCTTTAGTAGAGGGTTGGCCCGGGTTCCCCCTATTCCCGCAACTCCCTATTTGATACAAGAGGAGTTGACCTGGACTGTGGGTCCCACCAGAGGCGGAGGTCCCTGGCCTGTACCCTGATCCACTAGGTGGGTCCACAGAGACTGCGGGGATTGTTCTCCCCCCTTTCCCCATGCTGGCCAGTGACGAGGTTAGCTGAGTGAATGGCAGGTTTGAGCCACTAGCAAAAGTGGCCAAACTGAGGGCTGCTGTGAATCTCTGAGGCAAGCAAATCTGTCAATAAACAGAGGACCCACCCAAGGCAGAGGAGGAACTTTGTCACAATGGTTAATATGTTTAAAAGTGCAATAACTATTATTACGCATGGAGTGACGGGGCAGAGAGCAGGACACAGAATAGGGGAATGGTGATGTTGGAACAGGAAGTTAAGATGCAAGTAAGATAACCTGATAAGATTTGTCTTCATTTGGTTTTATGTGCTGTAAAGATGACATCATCTTATGTCAAGCCCCCATGCTCTTACAAACAGGCTGCTCTTGGGGTTGTTCAGTGAAGTGCCAGTCTATTGCATAGGATTGATCCATAGCTCTGGCAAGGTGACTAAATGCTATTTTACGTTGTGCAATTACATCAGGGAATGGGTTGAATCAGAGCTGCGTGGAGCCTCAACCAGAGAACTTTGTCCTTTTCAATCCAGATTAGGCTTTTGGTGCAGCGTAAGCACTAGGAAAAAACAAGAGTGCAGCCAGCCTGAGAAAAGAGGCACCAACTGGAGACAGAGGAGGGAACTGAGCCCTCCAGCGGTTCTGAGCTTGGTCCCAGTACAAGGTCCAAGCCAGGGCAACTTGTGCCTCTCCAAGCCTGGGCTGCTAGAGAACACTTAGGCCTCTGAAGCAGATTAGAGCAGCCCCAAGGGCTGCCCTAACCCACTCACTCTCTGAACATCCACAGGACACTGTTATGCACTCTGTGTTGGTGGGGGGGGGGCAGGATATAGAGTTAGTTATGTCAGTTCAGCATCTGCCAGGGATATTCCCTCACACGGATGATGGCTCCTGGCTGTTTACAGCTACTTTATGCCAGTTCTTCTGGAAGGATGTGAGGGATCCTTTAGACTTCCTCATTGCCAGATGCTAACTCCCAGCTCTACACTCACCCATATGCTCAATACATTCCCTTTGTGCAATGACAGCTGGATGCAGCTTCCTCTGAATATTAGCGTGTGCTTTGGCCATGTCAGAGTGCAGAAAGGAGAAGAGGCATAAGATGCTCCCCACCCCCAGAACAGAGTGCTCAGTAGCAGCCTGGGGAACTAATTTCTCATTCCTTTTACACCTCAACGGTCACTACACATAATTCACCATTGTTCATTAAAGTGATGTCACTGCTAATGTGGCTGAAGAGATCCATTGTGACACAGATGGTGTAGAAAGAAGTAATTTGATTGTCTGGAAAGGACTCCAGCAGCCAAGTGGTGAAGTAGCAAAGCATCGCTCACATGGGCAGCGTGCTCCCATGTAATGACAAGGGCTGTGTGTGTCTCATACATCTGATGGGGTAGGTAACCCTCTTGTCATTTTGGAGATGGAACACAAGGACATAGCCCCCTCTGCTGGTTAAATGAAGACTACCTACATGCCAGACTCTTAAGCAACCAAGAATCCAAACTGGGCTAGGAGAGAATGCATGAAAGACAAAAATGGGACAGGGGGGCAGCAGGGGACATTTTCCCCCTCCATTTCAACATGCTCAATCACAGCTGTAGAACAGAGTGAGGTTAGTATTAGACCAGAAGTATTTTCCTTCTACCCCGCAGCTGTCAGGATATTTTTAAACCTTGCACAGTGATCATATGCCAGAGTGATAGATTCTTTATAAATACTTATAGCTAGAAAAGCCCTCTTCCTTCCTGTCAAACCTACTCTGGGCAAAGCATTTACTGATGTTAGGATGTGATTAAAAACTTAGGCTGCCACAATTTTTGATACTCCTTTGAGATGAGGAAGCTGCTGCTATCATGTCTGCTAGAGCAAATTTATATACCTAATTATCTCCCAGCATAACCAGACTGCCAGCTCCTGAATTAGGGTGATGAGGGAAAAGAAAGCCTTTGGGACTTTTAAAGAACATTAACACAAGCTTGTGGAAATGAGGCCTGTACCATAAGTAGCACTAGAGCTGGAATTCTGAACTGGAATGTTAATGCAAGTGCTCCAGAGAAGATGGAAAGCTGTCAAATCCATTTTCAAATTGTGAGAATTAAAAATCAGGATGGCATTGCAGCGAATGCAAGCAAGAATTAAGGAAAGAATTTCATGTTCTGGAGATGCCTGCTAGAAGACTAGGTAGAGAATATTTTACAGAAATTCAGGGGAAGCAGCAGAGTCTACTGGTTAAGCCACAGGATCAGGAATAGGAGATCTGGATTTGGACCACCCAAGCACCCACTTGCTTTTTGACCTCACCCAAGTCCTTTAGCCTTCAGTTTCCCCATTTAAAATGTTGTGCAATGGAATTTTAAGACTGGATGAAGCTGATCAACCAAATCTGCCTCATGGAACCTTCTATGTGGCTAAATGGGCCACCTCCTTCCTTGGGGAAATTGGGCTTTATAGTCTACAGATTTCAGAGTAGCAGCCGTGTTAGTCTGTATTCGCAAAAAGAAAAGGAGCACTTGTAGCACCATAGAGACTAACCGTGTTTGTAAGGGAGGAGGAGGGGAAAGACGAGATCTAAGGGGAGATATTGGAATCCCCTAGTTAAAAGTCACTGGTGATTTGGGGGACCCAGCTTGAGATATTTAGAGGTGATGAGCACTTTCTGAAAATCAGGCCCCTTTCAAGTATCTCAAAAGTTGGACACTCAATAACTGAAATACAATATCAGTAGTCACTTCTGAAAAGATAGGCTGCATACAGGTACTGAATACCTCTTGGGAGGGAAGGGTGAGTCGGCATGCTACCACTTCCTAGAATACAAAATTAGCTGTATTGTAAAGTGTCTGACTGCACCGATATAAAATTCATTTCTTGTTAATTTATATTTTTAAGTTGAGCAAATTATTGATTAAAAAGAGGATTTGAATAAATAGAACCAGATGGACTGTGTTTAGCCAACAATACCCTATATAATCACAACATATGGCAAATTAATAAATCAGTGACCAACAGAGAGTTTTGTGACTGATATGAACCCTTGAAAATATATAGTATTTATGGTGCTTAGCTGAACAAAAATGAATCCCTGCATCTACCTGGTTTCCTATTGAAGGCAGGGTGACAGCACTTGCTTAAATTTAGATATGCCATTGTATTGCCTAACCAGGAGTCTCAAAGATCTCATCACTGAGGCATCCCATCTACCAAAGTTCTTAAGCACATGCCTATCTGTAAGTGTGAGTAGTCCCTCTGAAGTCACTGAGACTATTCACATGCTTCAAGGTAGGCATGTGCTTAAGTACCTTGCTGGATCAGGGTCTTAATGAGTGAAATAGAGAGGCTAAGTTTTCACCCAGAAACTCTGGCTATGTCTACACTACAGCTGTAATTTCCAGCTCAGGTAGACACATGTGTTCTAGTTTTGATTGAGCACTGCACTAAAAATAGCTGTGTAGTGGTGGGGCAGGCAGCAGCTCAGGCTAGCTGCCAGAATACGGTCCCATCTTAGGTACATGCTCAGGTGGCTAGTCCATCCCACCACCAGCACCATGGCCACACTGCAATTAGCACACTAGCTCGATCAAAGCTGTGTGTGTATATCTCCTGCAGCTGGAAATGACACCTCCCAGCTGCAGTGTAGACATACCTCTGAGAGAAAGGACGGTCCCCTGACATCCCTAACATAGGAGCTAGACGGGCCATTGGAGGACAAGAGAAAACAAGTAAGATTAAATGAATAGCCCTGTTTATTGAAATCTCCATTTTCCTACAGCGATAATGAAACAAATACTGAAAAGCCAAATATACACTTCGGAGTTCACGGTTGCACAATAGGGTTGCTTCCCCCTAGTGGTCAATGGCTTACACTACATACTGAGTAGCATGCCAGAGTCTCGTAATTTGACTCAACACGGGAAACCTCACTCAGCCCGGACACGGAAAGGATTGACAGATTGATAGCTCTTTCTCGATTCTGTGGGTGGTGGTGCATGGCCGTTCTTAGTTGGTGGATCGATTTGACTACATACTGAGTTATAAACTATTCTGTATGTGCTGTTGAGTATTGCTTCAGAACATTTTAGTGCCATCCAGATTTTATATGAATGGCATTCTGTAAAAGTTACTCAGGATGCACCAGAAAACTGTACCAGCGATCTGAGCTTCCATGCACCATAACACAGCTGTGCTATATTTGCAGGATTCTCCCATGCTCAGGAGGAAAACTGGGCCCCCAGATTTATAAAACAGCATTAGTGAAATCTCTGTAAAAACAGGCAAAATAGTCAAGAAAATCAGTAATGAGTGTTTTTTTAAAATTATATCATCAGTATTTAGTGAGATCCCTGGGCTTGAAGCACTATTCTGTACCCTTTTAAAAAGCAATGACTTCACATTGGTCTTCATGTCAACACACAGCACATACATATTTTAGTTCTCAGTATTGCCAACCTCAAGGGATTAAAAATCATAAATCAGATGTCCCAAAAATCATGAGATTGGGCCAAAAAATCACAATCTTTTTAAAAAATATATTGTGCTTTTGGGGTCTGTTATGCTGTCTTGAGGGGCTCACAACCATGAGTGCCAACCTCCAGGCAAACTGTCAAGAAGCAGAGCAAAAACCCCAAACTGGTTGTATGTATTAGAATTATATTTCACTAGCCTTCTAACAAGTGTGAACTCCTAAAGCACTGTAACAGTCTCACCATGGAGTCACATACAGTCCCCTTGGGCATTCCAGTCTATTTGCCACCCAGGCAAGCTGGACTTAGTGACAGATGGTTCCTTATGCCAAAACTCAACAATATTCAGGTTACTCTCAGTCCCAAAGGGCCAGTCACTTACCCCAGGTCATATGTATTCAGATCTCAAACCAAAGACAATATTTGTAGCCAATCCTGCAATAAACTAACTAAACGTTTATTGACTAGAAAAAAGAAATGAGCTCTATTTACAAGGGTAAAGTAGATAAACATACACAAATGAGATACAGTCTTAAGTTCAAAAGGTAATAACAGCTTCTATGATAAGCAGAACTGTGTCTCCTTTAGGGCTAACCCAAGCCAAGCAGCTTGGGGAGCTCTTGCTTATGTTTAGGAATCTTTGCCCCTCAGAGTTCAGACAGAATAGAGACCCTAATTCCTCCTGGACAGGGATTTTTATCCCCACCTCACTAGCATCCAAACTGATGATACAAGCACTTCCATGTTACCTTGTCATGGATGGGAGAGGGCAGAAATTGACAAAATCTTTGTTCCACAATGGTCCATTTGGATTCAATAGTCCTTCCAGATGGGAAGGAGATGACCCTTTTGGTAGGAACCCAGAATTTTGCATATGGTGAAGGTTTTTTTTCCTGTTTGGTGATTTACATAGCTTCAGTTATGGAGCAAACACTTGAGTATTACATTATAGCGTGGGACACAGATATTATAAGTAGCATCTTGCAAGCATTCCATAAAGTCTAAACACTAAACACATTCTTCTAACATGAATATCTATTGTAACTGTACTAACGCACAGGTAAGCCAGCCTGGTTTCCAGCTATGCATTAGTCAGTGTTCATGAGCGGACACCTTGGCCTGCCAGCGTCACAGGGTCTGTCAGTGATTTCTGAACTCCCCATGCTCATCCCCAGCATATGTTTGACAGTCAGTGTTGCCCACTCTCCCACATTTATTGGGAAAGGGGATTCTGGCCCTTGCTACAGGGGCTCTCATCTCCCACATCTGCCCATCCCCTGCCAAGCAATTAATCCTGTTCTCCACTCCCCATCCCCCACTCCTCAGTTCTGTTCCCCTTGTCTCAGTTCAGGCCCCCAGTCTCATCTCTGCTCCTCCTGGGGTTCTTCACCTCCCTCTCCCAGACCGAGGGTGGGAGGCACACAGCAGGGTCCCCCTCTCCTACCTTACCAGGCTGGGGGTGGCAGCTCCGGGAGCTCATCATTCCACTCTGCCCCTTCTCAGGCCAGGTGTGGAGCAGGGGGTCCAAACTCTTTGAGGCCCCTCAGCTCATGCTGTTGGTCCTGCTGCCAGTGCTTTCTCCCCAGAGGGAGGGGAGTGAAGGGAAGGAAAAGCCTAGGATGAGTTCCACAGCACAAACTGTCTGCTATGTTTTCCCCTGACTGCCAGTCCATGGAGGTTTGCCTGGCCTGCTGAGAGAGACTCTCTGCTCAGACAGCAAGCCCCAGTTTAACTCCTGAGAAGAGCTGAAGTGAGCTGCTTGCTGCAGCCTGAGGAGCCTGCTCCTGTTCCTCACATGCCTCCATTTCTGAAGTGCCTCATTGCTCCACACCTTCATTGTGGCTGGGTTAGTGGGAACCACAGAGGATGCCCTTCGGGTCATTATCTAGTCAGGGCCTGATTCTGGACACATTGAAGTTAATTGCAATAATGGCACTGACTTCAGTAGGGGCAGGATCAAGCTGTTTGAGCCAAAGTCTTCTGAAATCAGTATGCAGCATCCCACTGACTTCAGTGGCATTTGGATCAGGACCGTATGGCCAAAGAACCCTTGGTGGAAGGACAACCCAGGTGGGGGCTGGGATCTTGCTGTTACACCATAGGATTGGAGCTGTGCAAAAAACTTGACTTTTCCGGTTCACTGGCTGCACAAAACAAAGCAAAAAAACCTCTTTGGGGTTCACCCGAAACAAACAATGTTTCATTTTTCTTGGTGAAACAAAAATGAAAAAAAAGTTTGGGGTTTAACAATGTTTTGTTTAGATTTGGGGTATTTTTAACTACAATTTCATTAGAAGCAAACAGGAGGAGGTGGGGGTGGCAGGACCTCCTTCCCTCTGCCCCCATATGCTCTGTAGCCAGTGGTTAGTGCAGTCACCTAGCATGTAGGAGACCCAGGTTCAAGTCTGAAAAAGTTCACCCAGCTCTATACTGTGCTGGGCTGCGTGTTCAGGAGATGCACCCAGCCTGCTGTGACCAGTGGGATTAAATTCCTGAGGTTGTATAAGACTGTTTCCTTGCTACTGACTGCACCTTCCAGCCATATGTCTGCCAACAATGCCCTGAAAGAGATCAGAGCTCAAGTAAATGTTAATTGTGTAAACATGTCCCAGTGAGACCAACAGAGTCACAGTCTCGGGCCCTCTGGGAGAATGGCTGGCTGGGAGATGGGGAGCGCTGATGGGTGGATTGATTAGGTTTATTTGCTTCATGAATGATTGCTTTGTCTGTGTCAGACCCTCATCCAGGCCCACCCTCTGGATGGACACCAGTTTGTTGTAAAGGGATCCAACTGCTGAATCCCATGAGCTGCTAAGCTCCTTGGGTCTGAGTAGGGACTGATGACTGGTTCTCGCTCTGGATCACTCAGGCACCCTACTGTCTGACACCCTACTGGCAGTCCAGCCACCTACACCATGGAGCCAGAGCCTTGACTCTCCCAAGCCCCAATCCATTTCCTGCAGTATCCAGCTGGCTGGGTGAGCTCTTCGGTTCTCTAGTTACACACCAACATAGTTAAAGAAATGCACACATCTTACACACACACACACACACTGAACTGTTAGAGAGCACAGAACAGTTACAGATCTATGGAAAACAACAAATTCCTGAACACCATTCCCTCCCTCAGAGTCCTTCCCACTCTTGAGAAATTTTGTGTTCTGGTCATTGTCCTTGGGGGTGGGGAGAGGGGGGATGGAAGAGCCTCTTTTGTCCCTCTCACCTCTTCTCCTGCTGAGTCTGGTTCTGGCAAGGGGCTGGCCCTCTTTGCTTGACAACATGTCATTTTAAAAAGTTTGTCACCTTTTTCTGCTTCTCTTCTTGTACTGGGATAGTCCATTCTCCAACACGCACCTTCTCCCCATGGGCTGCTGGGCAGAGAGGACTGCTAACAGCTAATGGTTCTGTTGGTATCTCCCACTGTCCCACCAAGTCAGAGATATCCAATGTTGATGACTCCTAGAAAGCCCTGTTTCAGTTCCCCAGACAGTCTGGGTTTTTGCCACAGAATGGAAATTCTAATCCACACTGAAGGTTATAATCATAAATAGTGACACAGATACACTTCCAAAACTGTCACAGTCCCTTTCACCAGTAAACTCTTTCCTAGTGTCCTGTCCTAGGGCTTTTGCTGTTTGACTCCTGACTAGTTTACTGACTCCTTAGAGCACTGGGTAAATTATCTCGTACTCTGAAGTTGTTACTGGGTGTAGGATGACATGCATTAGGTAGCAGCCTCAACAACCTGGGAGGCACTATGCTTTCACACCACTCCTCGATCACCTCAGATCCTGTTGCCAGGCATTGACCTGACATGAGCAAGTCAATAACAGCCCACCTGAAGAATCCAGGCCCCTAAAATACATTAGGTATTGGGGTGTAGTGGGAGAGGTGTTTATATTTAATAATTTTATTAAGATGATGTTGAAGTAAAAAGAAACCGGTACAGAGTTTAAGCATAGAAGTTTCTGGTTATCAGGGAATAAGGTACAGATTATCAAGGGGTGCGAAATTTGGTTTAGAAATGGCTGGCATAAGGAATACATAATCTGCAATCTCCCCGATTGGGAGTAAAAGTTTAAGGGGTCAAAGTACAGACATTGAGATATGGCGATATGTTGTCCATATAATGGACATGTTCAGGTGTGGAGTATAATGAGTGGATACAGTGATAAGGATGGATTTACCCTCATTTGGTGGGATTTAATGTTCAGTGAGTTTATGGTTCCAGTTCACGTGGTCCAATGGAAAAAGTCTCTCAGTCCCTTTCCCATAGCGGATGCACGATGTCGTACCGACTCACACCTCCTGGTACTGTCGGTGACCGGTGACGTGTTCGATGTAGATGTCCCTGGACCATCGGATGGTGTCTGAGACCATGAGGCGCCACATGAGCCGTGCGTAGCATCGACTGATCCCACGGGTCCGCAGCACACGCTCGTTGCAGGGGTCCCAAGCGCCACGGCTTCAACGATCAGGGCATCCACCTGCACCTCGTAGCCCTTGGCTCTCAGGGTGTTGGCCGGGGGGCGTATTCTTCCAGCTTACGAGCTCAGGCTTCATGGAAGGCCGGGGTCCTGTTCTCAAAGGAGACCGTGACATCAACGAGGATGATCTCTTTCTGGGCCTTGTAGGTGACGACCACGTCAGGTCGCAACTGGCTGTCAGTACCGGGGATGGCACCATTCATGGCGACCTCCCCCAGGCGCGGTGCGATGGCTTTCACCAGGCAGTTCTGGATAGCGTTGTTGCGCAGCTGCCAGGCTCTGGAATGGGGCTTTCAGCTGCACAGGACGTGGGGCAGGGTCTTGTTGGAGTAGCCGCACTTCCTGCAACACTTGTCTTGGTTCCTGTGGTGGACAGCTCCGTTGAGCAGGACGCAGTTGAGCCAGGCACGGTGGATGAACCGCCAGTCAGCAAAACACGCAAAGCCGCCCCCAGCGAGGAAGTGGTTGGCGTCCCACTTGCTGGTCAGTTTGAAGGCTTTACCCTGGTCCGGTTTATGCTTCAGGGTTTCCATGTACAGCGAGTGGATGGCTGCCTTCAGGGTCCTCTCCAGCATGCCCCTGGTGCTCGGGGTGACAATGGTGTTGTCCTCAGACCTGATCTGCAGCACCAGGACTCCCAGCTCCTAGCGCTCCTCGCACCACTCCCAGCGGCAGCTGATGCGCTTCCCCAGGCGACGCGTGGCATTGCGAGCACAGGACCACAGTGAAGTGATGTCGCACGTGTCCCGTCCAAATTCGCCATCCAGGGAACCGCTCGGGAAGCTGGCGGTGTCTTGGTTGGAGGGGGCTCTGCTGATCCACTTCTTTGTTGCGTCATGGAGGGCGTTTGCTGCGATATTCCTTACCATGGCGTCGGGACACGTCAGCAGGTGGAAGGCATGGGTGATCACCGCGATGTCACACAGGTCACCCATGCGGGGGACATTGGCACCACTATGCCTGTGGGCGACATAGACCAGCTCGTTGCTGGCTCTCTGGGGAAGGAACAGCCACTTCTTCACCCGCTGCTGGACGATCTTGTCTGCCTTGTTGAGGGGTACCTTCGCCACGGCGGATCCCCTTAGGACGAACGAGATGCGGGGGATCAGGAAGGTGTTCAGGGCGTTTATCTTCTGCCACGGTGCTAGCAGGGAGGCGTCGATCTTGGCAGCATCCTGCAAGATCTCCTGGATGGTTTCATCTTGTGTCTGCTGGACACGGAAACCCGTTGGCTTGCCAAGGTGCTGGTACTCCTGCCCCTCTGCCAGGGGGATGACAGGCTCTCCCTGGATCTGGAACCCTGTCATCTGCACTGAGTCCCTTTTGCTGCCGTCGATGTGAAGAGTTGCGCACTTCTTTGCATTGAAGCGGAGCCCCATCCAATCGGCAGCTCGACTGGTGGCATCTAGCATATGTTGGAGGTTCTCTGGGTCGTCTGTGGTCAGGACCAGGTCATCCGCATAAGCCAGGACGCTCACCCTCTCACTGTGGAGGTTGAAGCCATCTGTGCCATTGGAGATCGCTCGCAGCAACGGCTCCATGGCGAGGTTAAAGATGATGGGGCTGAGGGGACAGGTGTTTATATTTAATACTACAAATGCTTTGTACACTTAGAGACAAGATGGGTGAGGTAATATCTTTTCCTGCACCAACTTCTGTTGGTGAGAGACTAGATTTCAAGCCACAGAGAGCTAGAGCTAGAAAGCTTGTCTCTCGCCCAGAGGGGATGCCTGGAGGGCGAGAGGGGCATCAACAGAAGTTGGTCCAAGAAAAGACATTACCTCACCCACCTTGTCTCTCAAATATTCTGGGACTGACATGGCTACAGCTACACTGCATTGGACACTTATGAGCTAATGCAAATTAGTCATTTCATTTCTGAATGTCCACATCTGTGTTTGGAGCCTGACATTATAGCCCAGGGAAGTTTAGTTATTTTAAAAGAAAGGAGACAGTGGGTCAGATTTTCAAGACAACCCAGAACTGGTTAAGCAACACAATAAATGGCCAGGTTTTCAAAAAGTCTATGTGTTGAGCTCTTTCAAATATCTGGACCACCAGAACGCTGACTTCATGCAAAGCCAGACTGAGCCTCACAATGTTGTAGGTGAAGTGCTGAGCTTTTTTGGAAATCTAGTCCCACATCTTTAATTAAAACATTAGCATTTTCCCATCAACAGTATTTGTATAACAAGCTCCTGTGATGCATGGCCAGAAAGGTTAAACATCCTGCAAAATAAATGACTCAAATTCAACCCTTAAAGACATGTGGGGGAGATAATGTTTGTGTATTTCCATATATATATATATATATATATATATGATAGGGTCAACAATGTAATCAACAGTCCCTGTCTATGCTGTATTCTGATAATTGAGAGATCAAAAGAACATCCTAGCATTTAAATGAATTGTAAACACAGGATATCTCCCTATTCATCTCTCTTTGAAATGTACAGCGAATGGTCAGGGCCAGATTAAGACCTTTAGAGATTAAGCACTGAAAAGATTATGGTGCCCCCCCATATGTATTTCAAAATAAAAACAATACTATACCTTAAAATACAATTTTATTTTTTGAAATGACACAAAACTTACATGTATGCTGAAATTAAAATAGCTTCTTTCTAGATTTTCTGATTTCAAAATTCTGGGTAAATTCATTGAAGCTTACTCGAAGTAGTATGTCCACTTCCATACACAATAGGGAAAGTGAATCAAGTCAGTCCTGACACATTGCTGTTCTCTGAGGGATTTTTTATCCTTTTCAGCTGAGAAAAAGAGCGTTCTGTGGAGCAGTTAATAATCATCAATGTTAGAAAAATACGTAGTGTGATCTCTACATTTGGAAATGCACATTGTATTCCATCTTGCAGTATTGTGTCATGAAGATCAATGTGACTGAATTTCATTTTTCCTGTTTCATTAAACTTTGCACATATATAACAGTGGAACTGCCGTACTTCTCCACAGAGATTCATGTTCAAGTCAACAGGGTATGAGTCAACTAGCTTTTGGGAACCTTGTGAATATTGTTCATCAGATAAGTCCATATCGATTAGAAAAGAAAATCTACTTGATACTTCTTTGTACACGTCACCTTTCCTCTTCATATGAGCTTCATGTATATCAATTATTAAGTAGATACGCGAAATTTGTCTCTAGGATTCAATGCTGTTTCTGTTGCACTGCTATCATTTGCTTGTCTTTTCCTGATTCGCTTGCGGGACTGGGCTTCTTTGCAGTTAGTATCAGGCAAGATATCTTTTGATATGTCTTCAAATCTTTCAAAATCATTCCTCAAAGTGTGTAAGTGGTCTGCTAATGATTGACAGAGGCCTGCACATATTTTCAAATCTAATTCTTTTTTTTTTTAAGAGAGCTTGACTTGTGTGGTAAAAGTGTTGTAATATTTCATTCCACATGGTCAACATGAATACAAACTCTAGTTCTTGCATCTTGTTTGCAATGTTTTCTGCCTCTCATATAGTTTCTCCCTTTTGTGATTGGTCTTCAGCTATACTTTCTTATGCATCCACAATCTTTGAGTAGGACTCCAGAATAACACTTGTTGCCACTGCACGTGCCTCCCAGCAAGTATTAGAAAGAGATTTCAACACACGATCATGGCCCAAATATGTTTTAAGAACTGCCCATCAGTGTGTTGAGGCAGAGAAAAATGTATAAAGTTACTGGACTGTTGAGAAAAAAAACTTACTGCCACCAGACAATAATTAACAGTACTGCGGCCAACAAGATTGAAAGTGTGTGCAGCACATGGTATGAATATGGCATATGTGTTCTGTTCTAAAAGCTTCTTCTGCATTCCTTGAAAATGCTCCGACATGTTGGCAGCGTTGTCATAAGACTGACTTCTGCACTTTGAGAAATCTATTTTGCAAACTTGGCACAGATAATGCAGTACTCGATTTTCCATTTCTTCCATTTCAGTGTGGCTTTTCAAATTGAGGAATGTTATAAATCATTCAACTGGTTTTCCATCTGTGGGAGACACATATCTTAGTACAATAATCAATTGATCAATATGTGAAAGATCAGGTGTAGAGTCGACAGATTACTGCTGGGTACTTCAGTTTCTTATTTCATCCACAATAGCTGAACGAACTTTGTCACTCATTAGACCAATGAGTTCATCACATATTGTCTTGAATAAGTATGATATAAGTAAGTATAACTCAGAATAATATATCAATAATAAAACAAATTTACTGCATTTCCTCACATTATTTCGAGGACGCCGCCCTGGTTTAGGTGGGGATAAGTAATAAAAAAAGAACAGAAAAACGGGGGAAGAGTGTGTAGTGGAGTGTAAGGAAGTCTAACAAAGTTCTGATTTTTCCCAGATTTTTATGACTACTTCGATACTTTTTTTGAAACATCAAATATGATTTTTTAAAAAAAAACAAAACCTTTTTTTTAATGCCCCCTGCTTTGCTTTGCACGTGCTTAGTCTGCCTATTGGGTAATCCCTCCCTGCAAATGGTGAAGGAATAGGTGATTGTCTTATGTTAATTCGTAAAGCTAAGTACTGGTGATAGACTGCCTGATGGATAAACTGCCTTATGTTAGTCTGTGAATAATTAATGACTATGCTTAGGAAATAAGGGCCTATTGTTCTCGGAGGGATTCCAACTTTTCAAAGAAGACCTGAAATTATATGAAAGGTCCTTGGGTCCTGATCCTTCTTATCTCAGATCTGCTTAAGCTTCATCAGGGGAAGTTTGAGTCGCAAGATGAGATCCCAGTTATGCTGGTACATCCTGGATATGATATTGGACATTGGAGTAAAACCTATGAATTAAATTCTAAAAACTCTTTGCAACTACAATGCTCACCATCTCTGCTATGTATCTAAACCTCAAGAATCAAACTCATGTCTGTATGTATACTGATCTTTTCATCATACTCTCCCTCTCATTTTTTAATAAATTTTAGTTTAGTTAATAAGAATTGGCTGTATGCATGTATTTGGGTAAGATCTGGAGTATTCAATAACCAGGGAGGTAAAGTGTTTGATCCTTTGGGATTGGTAGAACCTTTTCTTTTATATGATGAAATAAGATTTTCAGAAATCTTCATCATATTTGACTTGGATACCTGAGGCTGGGTTGCTTTAAGTGTTGTTGGTTTCCGGACAACCAGTGAGGTAATAAAGAAGCTGTTTTATGCTAGCTTGGTAGATCTATGTATTGAATTATCCACCAACTTTGGGGTTTGTCTGCCCCATTCTTTGCAGTTCACCCTAATTGGGTAACCTCAGCTGGCCCCCACTGGGACCCCGGTCACAGCTTCTTTGTTCAGTCTTTGTCTCAGACCTTCTGAAGGCAACTATGGCTATCATGTGTATAAAGAAGCTGGATAATCAGCCCACTTGTTTGATTTAATGGACCTTTCTTCTAGCATCCCATCCAATACAGCATGGCCAACCCTCATGATTTCATCACAAGGGTTTGACTTCTTTATGAAGGTTTGGTAATATTACTACTAGAAGACCCTTCAGTTCCAAGAGTTATTGTCTCTTTAAAGGCATTCCAGGCCCGGTCCCAGATATTGTGTACTTTAGGGCAAGACAACTAATGAAGATGTCCAACAGGAGACTGGGTAATTATTAGGGCTGGATCTCCCCTAATGGTTAGGAGAGCTATCATTCTTGTGCAGTAAACAAAATAACACATGGCTGTAATCTACACGGTTCCTGGGTGTATTTTATCAAATTCTGAACCAGTCAAATATGCATTTAGCTCCATAATTCCCGGAGAAATCTTTGGGAGGAGACCCATTTAGTCACAAGCCAAACTCCTGGACAATCTAGAGTGCCACAGATTTTTCTCCCCCAGTTTATCCATGAGTCAAAGATGTTGGGTCTCATCCTTTCTATGCAGTTTGTGATGTGCACACTGGAACGCTGACTCCAGGGTTAAGCCAGCTCTGAGGCTCGAGGCTGTGGGATGCTAATTAGCAACACTCATTTACCTAAATGGGGAGGAAGGGAACTTGGAACCCCAGCAGAAGGGGTCTGTGGCTCTTACCGCTTCCAACAGGAGCAGGCCCTTCTTTTAAACCCCCGGACTGTTTTGCAAGGATGTTACTGCTAGTTGGTTTGACCATAATGATTTTTGCTGTAACTGGTAGAAAAAGTGCTGCTGCTCCAGGGCTTTTAGCAAAGCGTCAGTGTTTTAGACATTGCAGCTCTGTATCTTCTAACCGCGTGCGCGCACTCAACCACACCCCTGGCGGATAGAATTAGAAACAGCATATTACATTGCGGGCTCCGTATCTGAGACGACAGGAAAAGCTAAAAATCTGCTGAGGAAGGACGGCTTTTTTTCCTAGCCTCTACATGACAATCCTCTTTAATGCCTGGATGGTTTCTTAGCAGTGAAAATGCATGAATTAAGGGTAAATTGGTCTCCTTTTGTTATTAAATTCTTTATTATTTCCTTACATTTTAGGGTGAATTTAGTGAGGATGAAAGTGAGGGCTGAAAGCCCAAACTGGAGGCAGAGATAACTAAAGAGGCATCTGAGAGACTCCCCAAGGACCTAATCAAGTGCGTGGATTGGGCAGCAAGATGGCAGATAACATGTCAATTGAAAGAGATGAGAGGTGTTGCATACAGAGAAGATTTCTCAGCATTTCCCTTACCTGTAGAGATACAGGCAAGATAGAGGAGACAGAAAGGGGCTCCCTGCTTGCCGTCCACCATAGACCTTTCAGACGAGACCATTAGCATCTAAGTGCTCTCCTGCCACAATTCCATTCTCACTCCTATGCTTGTTGCTGAATGTTACGCTCTTTGAAAAAAACAAGCAAGTTTAAGAGAAACCGTAAAGTGCAGTTATTATCAACCGCGCGTGAGAGAAAACTAGGTCACAAAAGGGACTTGAAACGCTCTGAAAATGCTGCCATTTCTGGTCACAAGATGGAGCTGGTGCATTAGTGATAGGATGAATAGTTGTGGTACCATGCTGGAAAAGCCAGCCATCTAATAATAATGATAGCCAATGCCTTCTCTTTTTCCATACACACGCACACAATGCTATGATAGGTTAGATCAGATCAGATCTCTGACTTTTCCAGCAAGGTGTGAGTATATTGTCTTCTCCACAGCCATGACCTAACATTTAGAAACAAACATACATATAGCACAACATATTCTTGGGACTTGAGCCTGCCTCTGACATCTCCACCTGTGTTGGTCTGTTCTGATGTTATGTGACGTTACAAGTACCAAACAGTGCAGGAACTCTCCCTTTTCTTTTGAGACAAGTCACATTCCTTACCCATTGCATGAGCAACTGGGATGCAAGCTCTGCAACGCAAAGAAACATAGCCTAAACTGAGAGTGTAAGCTCCTTGGCAGCAGGCACCATCTTTTGTGATCTATTTTTACTGGTCCTTGCACAATGAGGCCTGTATCCCTGATTGGAGCCATTATCATAATACAAGTAATAAAGCAACAATACAATAATAATCTGCACAGGGAACATCTAGTGTAGGCAGCATACCACGTGTCCTTGATACTTTCTTCTATTATCCATTGCTCTTGGTGTAGAAGAATATATTAACCGAATGACACAAGACTGTCTCTTGCTCTGCGTCTGCTTTAGAATCTTGACTTTCAGGCTTATGCTGTACAAATACATATTTATCCAGCTAGCTACAAGCATCCTGTAGGGCAGGTGAGCTCATCCTTAATTCTCAATTAGTTATGGAGCTTTTGGGGACTCTGGGTGCTGGTTACCAACCCTCTAAATTGCCTCCTAGGTCACTGCAAGGCTGTGGATTATTGTTCCAGTGCACTGTGTGTCTTCTCTTTCCAGCAAATCTGTCTTCAGATGGGGATCAACATGAAAATTGAAAGGTGGATCAGGAACTGGTTAAAGGGGAGACTACAACGGGTCACACTGAAAGGTGAACTGTCAGGCTGCAGGGAGGTTACCAGTGGAGTTCCTCAGGGATTGGTTTTGGGACCAATCTTATTTAATCTTTTCATTTCATTACTGACCTTGGCACAAAAGGTGGGAGTGTGCTAATAAAGTTTGCAGATGACACAAAGCTGGGAGGTATTGCCAATACAGAGAAGGACTGGGATAGCCTACAGGAGGATCTGGATGACCTTGTAAACTGGAGTAATAGTAATAGGATGAAATTTAATAGTGAAAAGTGCAAGGTCATGCATTTAGGGATAAACAACAAGAATTTTAGTTATAAGCTGGGGACGCATCACTTGGAAGTAACAGAAGAGGAGAAAGACCTCAGAGTATTGGTTGATCACAGGATAACTATGAGCCGCCAAAGTGATATGGCTGTGAAAAAAGCTAATGCGGTCTTGGGATGCATCAAGAGGTATTTCCAGTAGAGATAAGGAGGTGTTAGTAACATTATACAAGGCACTGGTGAGACCTCACCTGGAATACTGTGTGCAGTTCTGGTCTCCCATGTTTAAGAAGGATGAATTCAAACTGGAACAGGTACAGAGAAGGGCTACTAGGATAATTCAAGGAATGGAAAACCTGTCTTATGAAAGGAGACTCAAAGAGCTTGGCTTGTTTAGCCTAACCAAAAGAAGGCTGAGGGGAGATATGAGCGGCGGCGAACCAGCTGAGCAGCGGGGGACAGCAGAGCAGCACACAGCAGGAGTTTGCCTGGGATTGGTGAGTATCCGAGTGCGTGTTTGCTGAGTAAGTACCGGAGTGTGTGTTTGCTGGAAGGGCAGTGTGAGAGCCTGAGCGAGTGCCTGATTGGCTGGTAGCCTGCAGGGGGCGGGCACTGGGGCTGTCTGTTTGTTTGTTTCAGGGAAGCCTGGCTGTTTAAAAATAGCCAGAACTTCGCGAACCAGCTGAGCAGTGGGGGACAGCAGAGCAGCACACAGCAGGAGTTTGCCTGGGAGTTCGCCTGGAGTGAGTCCAGTGAGGCTTACATCTTGCCAACTTCTCTGAGGAAGCTCATAGTAGGAAGGTGATATGGAAGGGGGTGGGGGGGTTCAGCTGTTGTGACCTGCACTGGATGTGCCATGTTTGTCTTTCTTCCACAGGACAGAAGCGACTTTGTCTGTACAAAGTGCAAGCTGGTCTCCATATTGGAAGAGAAGATTGAAGGTCTGGAGCAACAGATAACGACCCTGCGTTGCATACGAGAAACGGAGGATTTTCTGGACAAAAGTCAGGATATGCTTCTATGGGCACAAAGCTCTAAAGATTTAGAGCAGGTTGCACAGCGGAGCCAAGAGGCCAGTGAAGAAGCTTGGCAACATGTGACCTCCAGAAGAAGGGGGAATGTCCGGGTTCCAGCAATGCGGACACAGGTAACTAACCGCTTTCATGTTCTCTCCACAGGTACCATTGTGGAGAGTGGACCAGATGATATGTCTGGGGGGAGAAAGCAGAAGGAGACTCCGCTGGTTGGAAAGCATGAGATGCACTGTCCTGAGATGGGGGGTTCCACGACCACCACTCCCAAGAGAAGGAGGCGGGTGGTGGTGGTCGGGGACTCTCTACTCCAGGGGACTGAGTCGTCTATCTGCCGCCCTGACCGGGAAAACCGAGAAGTCTGCTGCTTGCCGGGGGCTAAGATTCGCGATGTGACGGAGAGACTGCCAAGACTCATCAAGCCCTCGGATCGCTACCCCTTCCTGCTTCTCCACGTGGGCACCAATGATACTGCCAAGAATGACCTTGAGCGGATCACTGTGGACTATGTGGCTCTGGGAAGAAGGATAAAGGAGTTTGAGGCGCAAGTGGTGTTCTCGTCCATCCTCCCCGTGGAAGGAAAAGGCCTGGGTAGGGACCGTCGAATCGTGGAAGTCAACGAATGGCTACGCAGGTGATGTCGGACAGAAGGCTTTGGATTCTTTGACCATGGGATAGTGTTCCATGAAGGAGGAGTGCTAGGCAGAGATGGGCTCCACCTTACGAAGAGAGGGAAGAGCATCTTTGTGAGCAGGCTGGCTAACCTAGTGAGGAGGGCTTTAAACTAGGTTCACCGGGGGAAGGAGACCAAAGCCCTGAGGTAAGTGGGAAAGCGGGATACCGGGAGGAAGCACAGGCAGGAATGTCTGTGAGGGGAGGGCTCCTGCCTCATACTGAGAATGAGGGGCGATCAGCAGGTTATCTCAAGTGCTTATATACGAATGCACAAAGCCTTGGAAACAAGCAGGGAGAACTGGAGGTCCTGGTGATGTCAAGGAATTATGACGTGATTGGAATAACAGAGACTTGATGGGATAACTCACATGACTGGAATACTGTCATGGATGGTTATAAACTGTTCAGGAAGGACAGGCAGGGCAGAAAAGGTGGGGGAGTAGCACTGTATGACTGCTCAGAGCTCCGGTACGAAACTGCAGAAAAACCTGAGTGTCTCTGGATTAAGTTTAGAAGTGTGAGCAACAAGAGTGATGTAGTGGTGGGAGTCTGCTATAGACCACCGGACCAGGGGGATGAGGTGGATGAAGCTTTCTTCCGGCAGCTCGCAGAAGCTACTAGATCGCACGCCCTGGTTCTCATGGGTGACTTTAATTTTCCTGATATCTGCTGGGAGAGCAATACAGCGGTGCATAGACAATCCAGGAAGTTTTTGGAAAGCGTAGGGGACAATTTCCTGGTGCAAGTGCTAGAGGAGCCAACTAGGGGGGGAGCTTTTCTTGACCTGCTGCTCACAAACCGGGAAGAATTAGTAGGGGAAGCAAAAGTGGATGGGAATCTGGGAGGCAGTGACCATGAGTTGGTTGAGTTCAGGATCCTGACACAGGGAAGAAAGGTAAGCAGCAGGATACGGACCCTGGACTTCAGGAAAGCAGACTTCGACTCCCTCAGGGAACGGATGGGTAGGATCCCCTGGGGGACTGACATGAAGGGGAAACGAGTCCAGGAGAGCTGGCTGTATTTCAAGGAATCCCTGTTGAGGTTACAGGGACAAACCATCCCGATGTGTCGAAAGAATAGTAAATATGGCAGGCAACCAGCTTGGCTTAACGGTGAAATCCTAGCGGATCTTAAACATAAAAAAGAAGCTTACAAGAAGTGGAAGGTTGGACATATGACCAGGGAAGAGTATAAAAATATTGCTCGGGCATGTAGGAATGAAATCAGGAGGGCCAAATCGCACCTGGAGCTGCAGTTAGCGAGAGATGTTAAGAGTAACAAGAAGGGTTTCTTCAGGTATGTTGGCAACAAGAAGAAAGCCAAGGAAAGTGTGGGCCCCTTAATGAATTAGGGAGGCAACCTAATGACAGAGGATGTGGAAAAAGCTAATGTACTCAATGCTTTTTTTGCCTCTGTCTTAACTAACAAGGTCAGCTCCCAGACTGCTGCGCTGGGCATCACAACATGGGGAATAGATGGCCAGCCCTCTGTGGAGAAAGAGGTGGTTAGGGACTATTTAGAAAAGCTGGACGTGCACAAGTCCATGGGGCCAGACGAGTTGCATCCGAGAGTGCTAAAGGAACTGGCGGCTGTGATTGCAGAGCAATTGGCCATTATCTTTGAAAACTCGTGGCGAACGGGGGAAGTCCCAGATGACTGGAAAAAGGCTAATGTAGTGCCAATCTTTAAAAAAGGGAAGGAGGATGATCCTGGGAACTACAGGCCAGTCAGCCTCACTTCAGTCCCCGGAAAAATCATGGAGCAGGTCCTCAAAGAATCAATCCTGAAGCACTTACATGAGAGGAAAGTGATCAGGAACAGTCAGCATGGATTCACCAAGGGAAGGTCATGCCTGACTAATCTAATCACCTTCTAGGATGAGATTACTTGTTCTGTGGATGAAGGGAAAGCAGTGGATGTATAATTTCTTGACTTTAGCAAAGCTTTTGACACGGTCTCCCACAGTATTCTTGTCAGCAAGTTAAAGAAGTATGGGCTGGATGAATGCACTATAAGGTGGGTAGAAAGTTGGCTAGATTGTCGGGCTCAACGGGTAGTGATCAATGGCTCCATGTCTAGTTGGCAGCCGGTGTCAAGTGGAGTGCCCCAGGGGTCGGTCCTGGGGCCGATTTTGTTCAATATCTTCATAAACGATCTGGAGGATGGTGTGGATTGCACTCTCAGCAAATTTGCGGATGATACTAAACTGGGAGGAGTGGTAGATATGCTGGAGGGCAGGGATAGGATACAGAGGGACCTAGACAAATTGGAGGATTGGGCCAAAAGAAATCTGATGAGGTTCAATAAGGATAAGTGCAGGGTCCTGCACTTAGGACGGAAGAACCCAATGCACAGCTACAGACTAGGGACCGAATGGCTAGACAGCAGTTCTGCGGAAAAGGACCTAGGGGTGACAGTGGACGAGAAGCTGGATATGAGTCAGCAGTGTGCCCTTGTTGCCAAGAAGGCCAATGGCATTTTGGGATGTATAAGTAGGGGCATAGCGAGCAGATCGAGGGACGTGATCATCCCCCTCTATTCGACATTGGTGAGGCCTCATCTGGAGTACTGTGTCCAGTTTTGGGCCCCACACTACAAGAAGGATGTGGATAAATTGGAAAGAGTCCAGCGAAGGGCAACAAAAATGATTAGGGGTCTGGAACACATGACTGATGAGGAGAGGCTGAGGGAACTGGGCTTGTTTAGTCTGCAGAAGAGAAGAATGAGGGGGGATTTGATAGCTGCTTTCAACTACCTGAGAGGTGGTTCCAGAGAGGATGGTTCTAGACTATTCTCAGTGGTAGAAGAGGACAGGACAAGGAGTAATGGTCTCAAGTTGCAGTGGGGAAGGTTTAGGTTGGATATTAGGAAAAACTTTTTCACTAGGAGGGTGGTGAAACACTGGAATGCATTGCCTAGGGAGGTGGTGGAATCTCCTTCCTTAGAAGTTTTTAAGGTCAGGCTTGACAAAGCCCTGGCTGGGATGATTTAATTGGGGATTGGTCCTGCTTTTGAGCAGGGGGTTGGACTAGATGACCTCCTGAGGTCCCTTCCAACCCTGATATTCTATGATTCTATGATTGCTCTCTATAACTATATCAGAGGGATAAATACCGGAGAGGGAGAGGAATTATTTAAGCTCAGTACCAATGTGGACACAAGAACAAATGGATATAAACTGACCACCAGGAAGTTGAGACTTGAAATTAGATGACTGTTTCTAACTATCAAAGGAGTGAAGTTCTGGAACAGCCTTCCAAGGGGAAAAGACATATCTGGCTTCAAGACTAAGCCTGATAAGTTTATGGGGGGGATGGTACGATGGGATAGCCTAATTTTGGCAATTGGCAATGAATTGATCTTTGACTATTAGTGGTAAATAGGCCCAATGGCCTGTGATGGGATGTTAGATGTGGTGGGATCTGAGTTACATCAGAGAATTCTTTCCTGGGTGTCTGGCTGGTGAGTCTTGCCCACATGCTCAGGGTTTAGCTGATCGCCATATTTGTGGTCTGGAAGGAATTTTCCTCCAGGGCAGATTGACAGAGACCCTGCGGGGTTTTTGCCTTCCTCTGCAGTGTGGGGCACGGGTCACTTGCTGGAGGATTATCTGCATCTTGAAGTCTTCAAACCACAATTTGAGGACTTCCATAGCTCAGACATATGTTAAGGGTTTGTTACAAGAGTGGGTGGGTGAGATTCTGTGGCCTGCGTTGTGCAGGAGGTCAGACTAGACAATCATAATGGTCCCTTCTGACCTTAAAGTCTATGATTCAATGAACAGGGGATTCTTCTCTCTGGGACCAGGAACAGAAGAAGGCAGGGGAGATGAATAAAAGGCTCATTTGCAATGTAGATATCATCTTAAAGGCCAAGTAACAAATAAAAGCAAGGTTGGTCTCATGTAATGTAACTTTCTTACAGCGTTTTAGAAGGCGAGGTGCCAATGAGTGTTTTGCTGGTTCTTCTCTTACCTTTCATCACTCCTTCTCCCTCCTGGCTGGAGTGCCCCAGAGCTCTGTCCTTAGTCACCTCCTCTTCTCCCTGCCTTCTCATCCACTCCCATAATTTCAGATGTCCCCTAGTGATTCCTAATGCTACAGTTCATCCCCTGGCTTCTTTCCTGCCATCCACTTCTGCATCTCTTTTCACCTCAGCCCCCTGCAGAACAGGCTGCTAAATAACTCACCTTTGCCTCAGACTTAACATAGGTTAAATCCAGCTTCTCTTTACCCTAGACCTTCTCCTTTCCCCTCATTCTGTCATCCTTCGCCCCACCCTTTCAAGTTTGCAAACTCACTACCTGATATCGCCTTTCCTTCTTCTCTTTCCTTCTCTTACATCCAGGCTCTTGCAGGGTCATTTCTTCTACATTTTCCAGATTCATCCCTTTCTCTCCATCCCTGTTGCCAAAACTTTAAGCCATACTATGGTGATTTTCAGTCCTGATGATTGCAACCTCTACTTCTTCTCCCCTGCCCGCCCCACACTTCCAAATCACAGCTACAATATCTCCTTCCTTTCCAGAGAGTCAGGTCTGTTTCACTCATTGTTGACTCTCTGCACCCATTTCCCATTTTATTCCACATTAAATTCAAGGTTCTCTTCACTTCCAAAGCACTTCATAATTACGGTGCCACCTACATTTCACCATCTCCCTACACACTGTAATGCTGACAGACCAGGTGCCAGCTCATGCCAAGGCCTTACTGAACACTAAAAAATGTATAGCTGGAAACTAGTCTGGCTTACCTGTGAGTTGGCATCATCAAAATAGATGTTAGATAAGTTGATAAGAATGTGCTTCGACTTTATAGAACGCTTGTAGGATGCTGCATGTATTAATCCCACTTATAACCTTGATAGCCCATGATATAAAGTTATATCGAGTGTTCACACTGTAAACCTCTCTAATTGTGTAACTCAACAAACAGGAAAAGAAGCATTGACTGAGGTAAAGTGCTTGTCTGGCATCCAAGGCAAATGACATACTGTGTAGCATCAGAGGGCAGAGACTTTGTTGATTGTATTCCTAACTCCCTCCAGGCAGGACAGGTTTTCACGTGAATTCATCCCAGCAGTTTTGGGATAAAAATCCCTGACAAGGAGAAACGAACTCCCTTTTATGCTGTCTGGATTCTGAGGGGTATGGGGTCCTCAACATACTCCTGGAGATCCCCATGCTTCTTGGCATGGGTTAGCACTGAAAAGACATCCAGTGCTTATATCTGTCACCTTTTGAAACCATAGACTAAAATCACTTGTGTGTATACATTGCCTGCTTTAACCTGTAAATAACTCTTATTTCTTTTTCCTACTTAATAAACCTTTAGTTAGTTAAAGGATTGGTTACCAGCGCTGGCTTTTGTGTGAGACCTACAGTACAAATTGATCTGGGATAAGTGACAGATCTCTTGGGACTGGGAGTAACCTGAATATTTTGTGATTTTTGGTGTAAGTGACCATTTATCACATAGACCAACTTGCCCTGGTGGCAAAATAGACTGGAATATCTAATAGGACTGTCTGTGACTCCATTATAAGATTACTCTGGTACTTTGGAAGTTCACCTTTGTTACTGGGTTGGTTAAATCTAATTATAGAACATACCACCTGTTTGGGGTGTCTGCCCCAGACTGCTTTTTGACAGTCTGTCCTGAGGTCGGCACTCTCAGTCATGAGCCACTCCATAACACCTTCTTTCCTGGCCACTCCAGTTTGGCCCTAATGTAAATGATGTCACTTTGCACCAGAGTGGAATATAACACCTTGTCTATTTCATCAAGTGAATGTCAGCCAGATTCTACAGAAGATTGGTAATGGGCTGTGTAGCCTTTCACATCTAGGTCACTAGTAGTAATTTGATCCAGTTCAACAGAGACTGAAAGGCTCTTCAATGACCCGTATGAAGTAAATTGACATGTGGACTGGTTACAATAGACTGGTAATAAAAGCAAAAAAAATTGTCTGCCAGACTCAGCAAAGCCCAAGGACTGAATAGAAATGAAGCTTGACTTACACTGGAGAGGCAGGTCAGGGCAGAGTCAAAGCAACATGGGGAAGCTCATATGCTGTACCTGCCTGTGGATAAAACTGAGGGCTCCGTTGTTCATGTCTTCCAGTTCGCACTCTTTACCAGCAATGTAATGCATTTAAATGAAATTGTAATAGTGCATTTAATGATACTAGTTAAATACATAACCCATTGGGTCTAAATGCAACATATGCTAAAATGCCAACAGGAATCTTATGTCATAAGCCAGTTTATTGATCATCATGAGGATAAAAACTGCAGCTGGTTGCAATACAAATTTGCCCAGTGCTCCTTGTCTGGGCTCATCTAAAGTGACAGGTTTCTTCCTGTCTTTCTGCTAATCCTCTTTTCTGGATTTCCCATGAGCTGCACACCACACAAACTGCAGCCAGGTCCTAATGGTCTTGGGTGTCAGCACATGAGGAAGGGAGCAAGCAACAAACATACACAGATGACATCTATCCTGCCACTGCTAAGACAAGGGAGAAAGACCAACTCCTGTGTCAGCCTCAGCAGTATAAATCTGGACCAACTTCACTGAGGTCACTCCAGATTCACAGAGGTGTAAATGAGAGCTGAATTTGACCCAAAATGTTGAGACATGAGCCTTAGTCCCTACAGAGGAACTTCATCCAGCATTTGTTTCTCCACCCAAGTCTTCTAAGCCTCCATTCCAATGTTTTTTTCAATATAAGAGGCCACGGTGATCCATGGCAGAACTTAACTTCAGTGGAGTTACACCAGGGGTTAATTTAGCCCACGGTATCTACCTTATTCCTGGGCCCAAGGCCAATATGTGCTGGGCATTAAGCCCAATGCTTTTTATATTCTGTATCTAGGATGCTAAGGAACGCTGCTCTCTCTCTCTCTCTCTCCCTGGCAACTCATCCCCTGAGCTTCAGAAAATACCATTTTGCTGCTTTCAGGCTAGACAAAAGGCACTGTTACTGTAGCCAGGGGCTAGAAGAATTAAAGCAACAGCATCAATAGTGCCCGTTTAAGTAGAATCCAGCATTAAGTAGAATCCACGGAGCACTCCCCTCTTTTCCAAACTGCCACCTTTATTTTGCTCTTCTCTCAGACTGACAGGCTCTTTCATCTCCAGCATTGCCCCCTCCCCATTACTGACACCGTCTGACTTGAGCAAATGAGAGAATAACCTTTTATTTTAGGCTAAAAATGTTTGGTTGAGTCTCCTGCTAAATGAAGCCATTGCAGCATTTTTGTATTCAGCAGGACTGGCCAATTAATTATTTAAGCATCATTTAAAGCGATCTTTTGAGTTAGTACCAGCATGGCTTGGCAAGAATGGTTCTACAAAGTTAGTAATTACAAAAGCCATCAAAATGAGAAGAGCATTTAAAAAAGTTAAATGGGTGATTTGCTCAATAGGCAGGGTGGATGAGAGCAGATGCAGATTAATGTGATATAACAGAAAGAAAATATAGTCCTAGCATTTTCCCCTCAGAGATTATACTGCTATTGGCCTGGGTTGGGGAATGAATTCGTCCTTCCTATTAGATTTCTTTTTGGTCTGGTGAAACAGAAATCTGATCTATTTGTCTTGGAAATGTTTGATAGTGTGTTTGTGAATGTAGTGCTCACAAAGAGCTCCTGATTGACAGCTCTATAGACTCGTATCTTCTATTTAGCCCCTGCACCTTGACCACTAAACTGCCGATATTTCCTCAGACTTAATAAGGGACCACCCGTAGAGGTCAAGGGCTATTTCATTCCCCACGCCAAGTCAATCCCGGGCCTCTCTGCTGAGAATGCTAACAAGTTTGTCAGTTACAATGTGGATAATTGCCTATAGAGAATTGGATTGAGAGAACCAAATTCATTTCACCTAAGTCACTGGGTCACAGTCCCACTTCCATCATCAACACTGTGTGAAGGGCAGTGCAATCTGAAGACTGACTATAACCCTCCCATTGAATGTACGTTTGTTGGGAAATTAATTATATGTCTTTGCACCCCTTCAGCCAGTCAGACTGTAGCCTAAGTCCAGGCTGTTCTGTAAACCATCGTCATTCACTTTCACACTTCTGGTGGTTCTACTCAAAGTAGTGCCAGGGCTACCCCACCTGCAGACTAATGTATTGTAGCTCACCAACATCGGTGTTGCAAGAAAGTAGCAATAGAAATAAATGGACATACAGAAATTTCAGTGTCATAATTCCTGATTTGTAGCAGTCTAGGCAAACCTTGAATCAGGTCCAATATGCCTAGATAGTTTGCTGGGGATTCTGGGTTGCTTGATCTATAGCACAAAGTATGGCATCACATTGAAGCATATCCCGCACCACTAGATAAAGACAAGATTTATAGACATATAACTTAACGGTATTATTGATGAGCAACTCCACAGCAATTAGACCCAATTTCAATCTAAAATCAGGGTTAGGTTAGAATCATGTCCCTTGGGCCAAATTCATTTCTGATGTGAATGCAAAGAAGCCAATAAATTACACCAGGGATGAATTTGGCCTAATGCTTTGAAAACGAAAAGCCTGTAATAGCAGTTGTCCTTCTTCTATAGCAATTCTTTATTGTACAGTATTCTTTTCTTATCACTCTATTTCTCACCTACTTTTATTTTGCTGATCCTTCTTATTTAACATTTCTACAGTGCAAGGGCCTAGGGGCCAACCAGACTGGAACTGCATCATTTCAGGCTCTATATAAACATAGGAAGTGATTTACTTCTTCCTCTCCTGCTTCTTATTCTCAGTTGTAATCCCATAGCACCTCTGGGCATAATACTGTGCATCATTATTCAGCTCTCTATGGAGGCATGTTTAGTCTTACTTGTTTCGCTATAACTAAGACTTTAGAACAAATATTATGTAAAAAGATAATGGATAAAAGCTTTTCTTCTCTTCAGCTAGCTATGCTAACCTAGATACTCTTTATCGACTTCACCCACAAATGTCCTGGGATACATGACTTGTGTGGGCTCTAGAAGGCCCTAGCAAGCTTGACCAGGTTGCTCAGGCAAAGCCCACTGCTAAGTCACTCCTTTCTTCTGCTTCCCCTTTATGTATAGCATCTGGGCCACAGCGTTTAATAAGCTACATCTACTCTCTAGACACACCTTGGCAGTCTGTTCCCATAACTCTGCAGACCTGGCTGAGAAGGCATGACCTGTCTGGAGTTTAGCTCTACCTCTGGGTGATTCTGGCTAACATGCCTGGGGCCTTTCGAAGACCTACAGGGGTAGTATACCTCATCCAATCCCATCCCACCTCTCTCTTTTTACCCAACACACCCACTATTCATACAATGCTCCCCCTTTCTGATTTGCCACACTATCAACCTCCAACATTCAAGTCCATCCTAAAGACTCATTTGTGATGTTCACAAGAAGGGATCAAAATAACTACAGTTAAATTGCTGGCCTTGCAGCTTTGCCCCATCGTCTTTGGAAGCTCCTTGGGGAAAGCACGGTCTTCAGTCCATGCCTTGTGCCGTGCTGAGCTCACATTTAGCACCTCAGACTAACTCACACCGGAAACAACTCATGCCTCTGAACTGGAAGACGCAGAGAGAATATACAGCGGGAGCCCAAACTCACCCCTCAGATAACTCCACTGAAGTCAGCGAGATACACAAACTAGCAAACTGGAGACAAAGTGGCCCAGTATTCAAGCAAGGTGAAACTTAAAGTGAGCTATAGAATTTAACTTGCGATAGAAAACCAGAGGTTTAAATTATTCAGTGTAATACCATTAAATATGAATGTAAGGCAAGCAGATCTCATATGGCTGATTTTGTCTTATACTAAGCTGCACGGTATTTAAAGAACCAAACTAAGGAACTGCCATGGTCCTAGTGTCCTTCAGTTTAACCTTAAAACACTGGGCAAAAACTCCAGCACTCTGAACAGCTCAGAAAAACTTCCTAATTGCTTTGAAGCATTATCTCCTGATTCTGGACCCAGTTTTGCAGTGTGATGAATGTGCGTGAACCCTTAGGCAGGGCTCCGTGTAGGGACAGGAGTCCACCTGTGTGGATCCACAAAACAAGGCTACAAGGCTCCAGGAGGGTGCAGGGACAACCTCTGACCATCACATTGTTTTCTCTAACAAGCCATCACTTTTCCATTTCTGTACAATGTGTTAGGCACAGAGTTTGGATAGGTACATGTGCTTTCTTTAGGAACTGAACATTGCTCTGTTTCACCTTAATCTGCTTGTGGGATTACTATGGAAGTACTTTTTTTTTTTTTAACCTAAATTTGCTCAGAGGGTCTAAGGCCCTAATTCTGTTTCCACTGAAATCCACGAGAATTTTGCCTTGGACTTCAATGGAAACAGGATTGGGCCGTTATCTTGCGTGTCTCTCTTCAGGACACTTTGAACATCACTTTAAAGATACTGTTGCTCATTTTGAAAAGAAATAGCAATTCCCATTTATCCTGGAAACAGCCTTTAACTGGAACCATAGATCAAAGGCTCCAGGAGCTTGGGATACAAACATTTATTGAGGGCATTTTGTCCCGAAAGACCCACAAGTACTTCACAGCACTAGTGAAATGCTTCAGGCTGGGGAGTGATGGGCCAATGAGCATACAGCATCCTACAGAGAGGAAGGACATTTCAGCTGTGAAACGTGAGCCAAATCTCTACTCTGACAGAAAATGGCTGGACAGAGGCCCTCACTGGGCAGATATAGCCTTGTTTGTTAAAGGATCGTATTAGGAAGGCTCACATTCTTGTTCATCTGTCTTGAAGCACAAAGGATATGAACCTGCTGGGATTTGAACCTTCAGTTCCAAGAAAGATAGAGCAATAAGGCTAAGGAAAAGAGCAGTGATTTGTTATAGAAATGGTTATTTACTGCTATGTCCATTGCATGTGATCATTCAGAACCATTCTTAGAATACCTGTCACTCCCTCTTATCTCCATAGCTGTGAATGGTCTCAGTGGAAAGTACCATTGTAAGGATACTTTGCAGTAGATCCAGCCTGAAAAATAGCAAGCTGCCACTTTGATCATTGTTAAGTGTCAATTATTCTTTTAAATGCATTGAATTTTTTATTTACTTTTATATGTGATTAAACAAGAACAGGTCTTGAATACAGTGGAAATGAAAATGTTAAGATGGATGTTTGGAGTTACACAGATGGATCATGTTTAGAACAAATGAATTAGGGAAAGTGCAAAGGTGGTACTAATTATGGAAAAGCTGAGGGAATACAGGCTTAGATGGTTTGGGCATCCAAAAGAAGATCAGAAGAATATATAGGAAACTGGGTGTTAAACTTAGAAGTGGAGGGTCTGAAAAGGGTTGGAAGACCCAAAAGTACAAAGATGGATATCATACAAAAGGATTGTATTTGCTGCAGAATTTCTGAGCAACTGTTTCAAGACAAATTGGAATAGAAGACATGAGGCACTGACCCCGTATAGATGGGAATAGGACCAATGCTAGAGGAAGACTACATTTATATGTGATTAGATTTAGCCACTCAGATTTTGACACTGGAATTTTCCTTTTACATGTGTGTTGCTGAAATCGTGAATTCTTTCTTCTGGGGGAAAATATTGGCCCCAATTCTGTATGATTCTATTCCTGCATTTGAGATAGGAACAGGGTGGTGGGGGCCATGGAAGTGCCTTTTAGATACCTCTGCATTCATATTTTGGGGCAACCAGGAGCCTACCCAGTCCCTGCTGTCAGTTAGAGCAGCCTCTGGACTGCTCCAAATTACACTCTGCTTTTCATGAACCTGGTAAGCAGAGCATAACTGTGAGCTCTGGACATAGCACCAATGTGCCCTCCATGTGAGTGAGAACTGAGACACTGGATACATTTACTTTCTGCACATGTTGCAAGGCCTACCTTGGCTCCTAGGTACTTGTGGAAATGGAAGTTGTTCTATCCATTGCTTGGAGCATTCAAGGGTGAAGAGGTTTAGCTATTTAGCAGCCTGTAATGGCATAATAAGTTTATTATTTGTTGTTTCAAATGGCAATACAAGACTGTGACTTTGACTTGTGGGGAGAGTGTTGTAGGAGACACCTTTTAACAGAACATCATCTTTTATAAATACCAATACATTAAGTTATACCAACACCAAGCTCTTATCTAGCACTTTTCATCAGTGTAACTCAAAGCACTTTACAAAGGAGGTCAGGATCATTGTCCCCATTTTACAGAAGGGGAAACTGAGGCCCGGGGACTGAACGTGACTTTATCCAAGGTCACCCTGCAGACCAGTGGCAGAGCTGGAAATAGAACCCAGGGATTCTGAGTCCTAATCCAGTGCTCTATCGACTAGGAAAAACTGCTCTGAAGAGAAATCCGAGTATAGCTCCTAACCCTCTGCATCAAGGTCCTATGTGATCTTGGGCCTGTGTAGATCTCATTATTCACTCTCTATGCGCCTCCCAGTTCTCTCCACACTGCTCTTACCTGTCTAGTCATTTAAACCTCACTCACCAGCATAGTGTCGCCTCCTCCCTATGTTAAATTTGAACCATCATTCATTCTTTTCTATGTGCTAGAGAATTGGCTTTTTTGTCCATAAGGCACCCTTTGTCCCCACCCCCCGCAAGGCCTGATTCTCTTAGGGCAAATTAGGACTAGCTCCACGCAACTCAGGGTCTGTTTTCACTGAAGCTGGAAGGTGATCAAGCTAGTGTGCTCAAACTAGAAGTGCAAGCACAGCAATGCGAGTGACAGAAGAAGTTAGTGGCCCCAAGTGCAAGCCCATTCCAGACTCTAGACACATACTTGGGTGGCTAACCCTGCCGGCACTCATGCCATCACAGCTACACTTCTATTTTTAGGGCACAAGCCATTAAATCCCTTCTTAAAACCTCTTATTCCAGGAATCCATCCCCTACGTCATTCTCCTCTCCAGTAATCCACCACCACCAATCCTTTCCTGAACTGTTCTCCCTTGTCCTGTGTTCGTTTGGCTTCTTCATATTAGCATGTCTCCAGTGGTGGTAAATCACCTTGCTCTGGGTTTGTGAAGTGCTGGGTAAATTTATACCACTCGATGTTGTTGTTAATAATCAGCTTATATGCAGTAAAATGTCTTGTTATGTTTTATTGAAAATGATTAAAACTACTACAGACTGTAGGATGACACATCTTTTGAAAAAGTAAGTGTATCATGGTACAGGTATAAAATGGAAGATCAGTTATCTCTGGCAATGGACGTTCTACCTCGGATCTATAACTCTGCATGTCAAGCCACACAGTATGGTTTCCTTTGCACAGGACACAGGAAAATAAGAATCCGTTTTCAGGACAGCCTGGCACGGTATGACAATATGTAGCAGATGAAAATAATGTTAGGAACATGTGTCATTCTACACATCAGAACTCGTTCTCCCAGCACACACACAGTTGCGGCTGGAGAACAACAGCCTCAGTTGCTCTGACTCATCTGATTCCATCTTGGCAGTATTAGGGCCTGATCCTGAACACCCACAGGTCCCTTTCATTTGAATGGCCACTGAGGGCGTTCAGCACTGCTCACAATCCAGCATTTAATCCCATAAAGAAAGAACTCCTACTGAAACAACGCAAAGGCAACAAAGCTATGAGCTGACCCAGCTTGTTTTGCGTCACTGAAATACACAGATAGGATTCGGAGACAACAGGAGCAGAGCAGATCTGCTGAGTGAGAGGATGCTGTGCTATTACAGTTATTTTTCAGAGAAGACCCACACTTCAAGGTCTAAGCAGGAGCCTTTTGCAGATTTATTCAAGAGAAAGTGGATGGAATGAAAGTGGGAGTTAGCCTGCCCCAAGCCAAAACACCAACAAACCACAGCGCCCCCCTGGCTGATTAGGCTAGGCTGTTCACAAAGGGGAAATTAACCCTTTTGGACCTGCCTGGGTAATCAAGGTCACACACTGAAGCATAAGGTGTGTTTACTCTCCTTATTTTAGCTAGCATAGATGCAAATGTTGTTAATGATCATAACATTTTCCAGCCCTTTCTAATAGGCAAGCTGCAGTGGGCATCTCAATGTCCTTGTGCAGTAGCAGCAGGAGTGTTATATGCACAGCCCTGGTACTCAGCAGTAAGCAGGACCTTAATTCTGCTGCAGGATTCTTGGGTCCTCAGGCACTCTGGTATAATGCATACTCTGTGCAAAGCTTAAACCAAGTTGCCTGAGTTCACAAGTCTCAGGTGGGCTGGTTACTGGCTAGGGATGGTGATGTGGCTAAATCTGAAATGAATGGGGTGCAGCACTGGTCATCCCCTCCCTAGTCTGTTCTCCCTCAGAGCAGGCAAGAGCATGACAAATGTAAACCTAGTCAAGCCCTAATCCTCTGTTATGAAACATTCCATCAGCCAGGACAGAGCAGACACTTTCAGCAGACACAGTGTAAAGTAGCATCTCCTTGTCATGACTCCAAATTTACCCTTTTTTGGCAGTGAGGTTCCATGTGTTCCTCGTATTCTGGACAAGAGTAAAAAGGGCTGATCAGATTTTTGCCATGCTCTTTGTAATTTTTGACCCCTCAGTCAAGCCCCCTCTAACTCTCCTCCTTTCAGGCCTAGGGAACCGTTCTTGAGTAGGCAAACTTTAAATAAATCCAATCTTGGTAATAAACATTTGTTTCTTTTAAATGAATGGCTTCATTTGTCATTTGGTGAGCACAGCTTACTGACTGTTTAGCTTTTACCATTCTGGTAGCTCTCTCAGCTCCAATGGTTCCTGTTGGTCTCCTGTCATTTAAAATTCAGTTGGGATTTTCACCATGTTGATAATTGCACAGAGGTCTAATAAAGATCATGCATATTGTTTCTAACTTTATTCCATGGAGCACTGTGAGGGCAGGGGGAATGTGCTTCATGGGGAGAAAAAAAAGAGGTCAAACGATTGATTTTAAATAGTTTTCTTCCAAAATTTGAAAAGAAGCAGTATGAGGGCGTGATTTGGTCTCATTTAAATGCATATGAATGATCACATTCACAGTTTTCAAGTCTGAATGATGGCAGAGGGAGAAATGAGAGGGCACCTAGAAGGAGCAAAACATTGCAAGCCTGTTCACACCTTGTGACCATGCCACTACCTAAGGTACACGTACACGTATGGCAGCATGTAGGGTACAGACACTGCACGCCCAGCTAGCACAGATAGAAATAGCAGAGTAGACGGTGAGGCACTGTTTTAGGTGAGTAGAGTGCCCTACACACCTGAACTCTGTGTACCCTGCACAGCTCTCTGCGCACTCGTGCAGCGCCTCCCGTGTCCGCAGTGCTATTTTTCGCAGTGCAGCGTTCCACTGCCTCCCCACTGCCAAAGCCCTCTAATGCAACTACACAAGACAGAACGTGTCACAGGCTACTGATTAACATTTACAAACAGCAATAGGACTCGCATGGCTTATTCCCATTCATTGCACAATTAGGCTGTTGGGTGCTCTGTATTGAAAAGAATCAAACTCACTGTGTAACTGCACATGATTATTTTTTGTGGTTTTGCCCTCCGTCCCATTAGCATTTTTGTACGTGAGTCACTCTATTGCAATAAAACCCCACTGAAGTCTTTTTCCATCCCAGAACAGGTAGCCTAGGTCTAAAACAGAGTTAAACAGCATGCAGATTGCTTTCTCTCCGTTTCCAGAATAAAGCATTTAGCTATCAGTTTTAAAGTCAGTCTGTCAGGCACATTTGTTTCAAGTCAAATAAAGAATTCCTCCTCCTCTTCATTTCCATTCCCATATTTTGCTCTTGATATTCGCAAGTGAAAGTCTGAAGCTGTCTGTCCTGCGCCTTCATTTCTTTTGACAGCAAATGACGGCAGATGGGTTCTAGCCTCAGAAGGCAAGTTGATTCTGGAGCCAGCAGCAGCTAATGAATAATTTGGTGCTTGTGCTTGAGGAAGGCTGTCCTGCAAGTCCCTTGAAAACCTGCTAAGGGGAGATGGAATGAATTCAGAATTTACTACTGTGAATCCTGTGTCAACATTGGTCTCTGCTTCTTGCCTTCGAAACCGGATTTCTTGGCTGGAGGTGGTCAGTGTGGTGCCTGCACTTACATTGAAAGAGGTGGTATCAGACTGTGAAATAGCTGCTGGACTGCTGGCCTGGGATGCAGAGCAGGACTTACTCTGTGGGGTGCTGCTAACACTCCCAGAAATAATTCCGTGTTCTGATTTGATTTTACACTTCATCATTCTGACCTTCCGGCTTTTCTGCTCTGAATTAACCCACTTTGTGGGAAAAGGGGCTAGAGTGGAATTCTGTAGGATCTTTTCTTCACCTGCATTATTGTGCTGATTGGAAAGTCCATCATTTTTTTCAGTGTGTTTTGAGTTGCCTTGCACCTGTTAAAGAAAGATTGATGAGAACACTATTAAACCATTGCTTGAACAGCAATGAAGTGACTACTGTGTCCTCAACTGCAGCTATCATGCTGAAATCATCTACAACTTAATGATTAAGGGTCCCATTAGTATCTTCTGCAGTTACACAACTCGGATGTGGAAACCCATGCTAAAGAATTTATGAATACATTCATTTCAATGTATAAATTTATCATTTTACTTTGAAACTAATCACAGTTCACAAATCTCACTCTTTCAATAAAGAAAAACAAAACAAAAACAAAGATTCAGTGGTACCATTAGAGTCATCATTTCTAATCTTATTTTAAGTCACACATGCACTGCATTTTATGGTCTCATACAAATGTTAAATTAGTTTGTTGATTTAGTTCTGAGATTCCAAAAATCCAGTCTGATTTGTGTTAAAATAACTAACATTTTTCATATGAGTTTTAAGATTAAAATCTGTTGGAAAAAGTAATACTTCAGAACACAAAGTGTCTAGTGAGTTCTTGGAGTGCGTTGGGAACAACTTCTTGCTTCAGAAGGCGGAAGTAGTAACCATGGGGGTGGCCACGTTAGGCTTGGTTCTGACTAACAGGGAGAAATTGGTTGTGAATCCGAAGGTTTAAGGCAACTTGGAGGAAAGTGACCATAAAATGATAGATTTCATGATTCTAAGGAAAGGAAGGAGTGAGAGCAGCAGAATAAGGACAATGGACTTAAAAAAAACAGACTTTAACAATCTTAGACAATTGACAGGTAGGGAGGGGAAGAACAGAAGGGAAAAATTGTCCAGGAGACGTGGCAGTTTCTCAAAGAGACAATATTAAAGGCACAACAGCAAACTATCCTGACACAAAAGAAAAATAGCAAGAATAGGAAGAGGCCAATTTGGCTCCATGAGGAGCTCATTAATGACCTGAAAATCAAAAGGGAATCCTACAAAAAGTGAAAACATGGACAAATTGCTAAGGATGAGTTCAAAAGACTAGCACAAGCATGTAGGGACAAAAATCAGAAAGCTAAGGCACAAAAACAGTTACACCTAGCAAGGGACATGAAAGGAAATAAGAAGGGTTCTATAAATACATTAGGAATCAGAGAAAGAAGAAAGGAAGGCTAGGTCAACTACTTAGCGGGGAAGGGGAGCCACTAATGGATGACATCATGAAGGCAGAGGTGTTTGATGCCTTTTTTGCTTCAGTCTTCTCTAAAAACGTAACATGCAACCAGATGCTTAACACAATTAATATTAACAAGGGGGAAGGAACACAAGCCAGAACATGGGAAGAACAAGCTAAAGAATATTTAGATAGGTTAGATATATTCTAGTCGACAGGCCCTGATTAAATTCATTCTATACTACTGTCATAAATATAAAGGGAAGGGTAAACCCCTTTGAAATCCCTCCTGGCCAGGGGAAAGCTCCTCTCATCTGTAAAGGGTTAAGAAGCTAAAGGTAACCTCGCTGGCACCTGACCAAAATGACCAATGAGGAGACAAGATACTTTCAAAAGCTGGGAGGAGGGAGAGAAACAAAGGGTCTGTGTCTGTCTGTAGTTGTCTTGGCCGGGGATAGACCAGGAATGGAGTCTTAGAACTTTTAGTAAGTAATCTAGCTAGGTATGTGTTAGATTATGATTTCTTTAAATGGCTGAGAAAAGAATTGTGCTGAATAGAATAACTATTTCTGTCTGTGTATCTTTTTTTGTAACTTAAGGTTTTGCCGAGAGGGGTTCTCTATGTTTTTGAATCTAATTACCCTGTAAGATATCTACCATCCTGATTTTACAGGGGGGATTTCTTTATTTCTATTTACTTCTATTTTCTATTAAAAGTCTTCTTGTAAAAAACTGAATGCTTTTTCATTGTTCTCAGATCCAAGGGTTTGGGTCTGTGGTCACCTATGCAAATTGGTGAGGCTTTTTATCCAACATTTCCCAGGAAAGGGGGGGTGCAAGTGTTGGGAGGATTGTTCATTGTTCTTAAGATCCAAGGGTCTGGGTCTGTAGTCACCTAGGCAAATTGGTGAGGCTTTTTTACCAAACCTTGTCCAGGAAGTGGGGTGCAAGGTTTTGGGAAGTATTCTGGGGGGAAAGACGCGTCCAAACAGCTCTTCCCCAGTAACCAGTATTAGTTTGGTGGTGGTAGCGGCCATTCCAAGGACAACGGGTGGAATACTTTGTACCTTGGGGAAGTTTTGACCTAAGCTGGTAAAGATAAGCTTAGGAGGTTTTTCATGCAGGTCCCCACATCTGTACCCTAGAGTTCAGAGTGGGGGAGGAACCTTGACATGATCCCACCACTGCCACCATGTCAAGGTTCCTCCCCCACTCTGAACTCTAGGGTACAGATGTGGGGACCTGCATGAAAAACCTCCTAAGCTTATCTTTACCAGCTTAGGTCAAAACTTCCCCAAGGTACAAAGTATTCCACCCGTTGTCCTTGGAATGGCCGCTACCACCACCAAACTAATACTGGTTACTGGGGAAGAGCTGTTTGGACGCGTCTTTCCCCCCAGAATACTTCCCAAAACCTTGCACCCCACTTCCTGGACAAGGTTTGGTAAAAAAGCCTCACCAATTTGCCTAGGTGACTACAGACCCAGACCCTTGGATCTTAAGAACAATGAACAATCCTCCCAACACTTGCACCCCCCCTTTCCTGGGAAATGTTGGATAAAAAGCCTCACCAATTTGCATAGGTGACCACAGACCCAAACCCTTGGATCTGAGAACAATGAAAAAGCATTCAGTTTTTTACAAGAAGACTTTTAATAGAAAATAGAAGTAAATAGAAATAAAGAAATCCCCCCTGTAAAATCAGGATGGTAGATATCTTACAGGGTAATTAGATTCAAAAACATAGAGAACCCCTCTCGGCAAAACCTTAAGTTACAAAAAAAGATACACAGACAGAAATAGTTATTCTATTCAGCACAATTCTTTTCTCAGCCATTTAAAGAAATCATAATCTAACACATACCTAGCTAGATTACTTACTAAAAGTTCTAAGACTCCATTCCTGGTCTATCCCCGGCCAAGACAACTACAGACAGACGCAGACCCTTTGTTTCTCTCCCTCCTCCCAGCTTTTGAAAGTATCTTGTCTCCTCGTTGGTCATTTTGGTCAGGTGCCAGCGAGGTTACCTTTAGCTTCTTAACCCTTTACAGGTGAGAGGAGCTTTCCCCTGGCCAGGAGGGATTTCAAAGGGGTTTACCCTTCCCTTTATATTTATGACAACTACTTAAGGAATTAACTGAAGAAATCTTGGAATCAATAGCGATTGCCTTCAAGAGCTCATGGATGATGGGCAAGGTCCAAGAGGATTGGAGAAGGGCAAACATAGTACCTATCTTTAAAAGAGGAAACAAAGAGAACCTGGAGAATTATAAACCATTCAGCCTACCGTCAATACATGGAAATATGCTGGAATAAATTTTTAAACAATCAATTTGTAAGCACCAACAGAATAATAGAGTGATAAGTAATAGCCACCATGGATTTTTCAAGAACAAATCATGCCAAACCAACCTAATTTCCTTCTTTGACAGGGTTACTGGACTATTGGATCAAGGAAAAGCTGTAGATGTGATATAATAAGGCTTTTGACATAATCCCACATGATATTCTCATAAGCAAACTAAGGAAATGTGATCTAGATTAAATTACTATAAGGTTGGTGCACAACTAGTTAAAAAACCATACTCTGAGTAGTTATCAGTGGTTTGCGATAATATGAGAATACAACTGTGTGATAACAAATCCAGACTAACTTTTTTGTGAAGACCTCCATATGCCCCCAAGATGATGCCCTTAAATACTGAAATCCCTTCTGGTTAATGACCAAAGCTCTCAAAACCTTGGGACCATCACCAAAAGACAAATGGCAGAGGCTGTGGATAAACAGCCAGGTCAAGAATCAAAATCTCATTATGGATCCTACAGATCGGCTACCTGGCTTTGCCAGGCTATGTAAGATAAGGATCACAGTGAAATGCCTCAGAACCTCACAACGCAATTTCCTACTACACAAATGGACAGCATGATATGCGAATGTGAAGAAGATGCCCAAACCATGGACTGCAAGACAGTAAATATTATAATCTCTCTGTAAATCCATGATGTGCCCACAGTTCTGGTCCCCCCATCTCAAAAAGGACATAGCGGAACTGGAAAAAGTTCAGAGAAGGGCAACAGAGATGATAAAGGAATGGCTTCCATAAGAGGAGAGACTAAAAAGATTAGGGGTGCTTGGCTTCAAAAAAAAAATTGACAAGTCAGGGGGGATAAGATACAGGTCTAAAATTCATGAATGATGTGGAAAAAGTGTATAAAGAAGTGTTATTTACCTTTTCCCACAATACAAAAAAAAATGTATAGGCAGCAGATTTAATACGAAGAAGAGGAAGTAACTTTTTCACACAACACACAATTAACCTGTGGAACCCATTGCCATTGGATGTTGTGCTGGCCATACCTATAACTGGGTTCAAAAAATAACTAGATAAATTAATGGATGAAAGAACCATCAATAACTTCTAGCCAAGATGGTCAGGGATGCAACCCCACTCTTGGGGCAGTCCTAAACCTTTGACTGCTGGAAGACAGGAGGAGAAAACAGGGGTAGATTTCTCCAACTGCCCTGTGCTGTACACTCCCCTTGAAGCTCTGGTACTAGCCATTGTTGGAGACAGGATATTGGGCTAGATAGATCATTGGTGTGACCCAGTATGGCATTTCTTATGTTCTTAAGATGAAATTCAGTAAAGGCAGGTGCAAAGTACTACACTTAGGAAGGAAAAAAGTCAAATGCACAACTACATAACAGAGAATGACTGGCTAGACAGTTGTACTGCAGTACTACTGGGAGTTATAATGGATCACAAATTGAATACAAACCAACAGTGTGATGTAGGTGCAGAAAAGGCCACTATCATTTTGGGGTGTATTATAATAGAAGGGTCGTATGGAAGATACGGAGGTAATTGTCCCATTCTGCATGGTACTAGTCAGGCCTCAGCTGGAGTATTGTGTCCAGTTCTGGGCACCACACTTCAGGAAAGATGTGGACAAACTGGAGAGAACTCCGAGGAGAGGAACAAAAAAGAGAAAAGGTTTAGAAAAGCTGATCTATGTGGAAAGATTAAAAATACTGGGCACGTTTAGTGTTGAGAAAAGAAGGCTGTGGGGGACCTAATAACAGTCTTCAAATATGTAAGGGTGTTTTATAAAGAGGATGGCGATCAATTGTTCTCCATGTCCACTGAAGGTGGGACAAGAAGTAACTGACAATCTTTAGCAAGGGAGATTTAGATTAGGGAAAACTTTCTAATGATAAAAATAGTTAAGTACTGGAATAGGTAACCAAGGAAGGTTGTGGAATCCCTATGATTGTCTAACCTTGTCTTAAAAACCTCCAACCACCTGTCAGGGATGGTCTAGGTACACTTGGTCCTGCTTCAGCATGGGGGAGTGGACCAGATGACCTCTTGTGGTCCCTTCCAGCCCTAAATTTCTATGATTATATCAACAAAGTATGAGCATTAGCAATCACCTATAAACCCTTCAGGAAAGGGTAGAGAATGGAACAGTAAAGTAACTAAAGATAACTCAAGGAAGACAACTGAGATCACGGAGGACGTGTGAGCATGTGAAATATCAGGTCTCTTATCAATTATACTATCTATCCCATAATAAATAACCCAAATATGAGAATAGTAATAGACTCCAAGCATCATTTATTTGCTGGAGGAAAAAAAAACAGAGGGATCAGAAGGAGAATGGTAATTATGGGTGAGAGCCTGCCAACCCTGACTCTTGGAAGTCGTTCTTAGTAAGGAGTAAAAAACTACTCACTCAAGTAAGCATAAGTCATGAGACTCAGGGTTTGCAGGATCAGGCCTTAAGTCACCAAATGTATTTTGATACCCAAGCATCTTTATCTGAAAAGGGTTGCCCCCTCTTACAACACCCATGTCTCAGTCTGATGCCAGAGCTGCCCCTCTGCCAAGTGGTAGCAGATGTTTGAAGAATTGCAGGTTGGCTTCCCAGTGGTGAAGAAATCAGAATACACCCTGACTCTGTCACTAAGTGTAACTTGTTTTATTTACACACATATGCCAGTCCTGGAACAGAGACAATCACAAATAGCATGCAGGGCAATCCCTTTTTTCAGGCATCTCAACTCAACGCTAATGCCCAGAGAGCAACTCTGCCTCAAGAACTGATTATAATCAGAGACCCAGGCAGTGAGCAAACTTTCCTGCTGCTCACACAGCTCCCTCTCTGTAGATTGCCTATATATATAGAATCTAGTGTAACCAAGTCACTAACAGCGCACAGCAATGTCCTTCTAAGACTGAACATTTGCTCAAACACTTAGGGCCTGTCTACACAGTAACTTAATGTGTGGCAACCCAGGGGGTGAATGTCCTGTGGATTAGCCTAACACATACTAAGTTGCCATGTGAACTATGCTACCATGTTCTAAACATTCTGTAGTGCACTTTGTCATACTGCTGTTAGTGTCAAAACGCACTACCGACCTCTTAGTGCACGGTAGCAGGACCCACTTAGTGCAAGGCGAGCTAGTGCAGCACTTTACAGTCACGCCTTCTTGCAACTGTGGCGCCACGTAGACGAGTCATAACACAAGAGAGCTTGGAAAGTTATGTGTAACAGTGACACCTGTTGACACCTGCTGTGACAGAAAAAGTGCTCCCCTATGATTCTCTGAAGAACAGACAGAGTGACTAGTATAGGGGTGAGCACATCCGGCCTGCGGGACCCTCCTGCCCAGCCTCTGAGCTCCTGGCCCGGGAGGCTAGTCCCCGGGCCCACCCCCACTCGCCCCCCTCCCCCGCAGCCTCAGTGCGCCACGCTGCTGGTGTATTAAACTGCTCCGCGTAGGAATGTGCTACTGGTAGCACTTACAGAGAGCTATGTACTACACTAGGCCGCAGCAACGCTCTGGGCGGCTGGGCAACGCTCTGGGCGGTGCGGATGTAGCGCCGCCAGCCTCTGGTGCTCTGTGCTGTGCGGTCAGGGGCAGGGAGCGGGGCGGGTTGGATAGAGGGCAGGGGAGTTCAGGGTGGTGGTCAGGGGGCGGGGGGAGTGGATGGGGCAGGAGCAGTCAGAGGGCAGGGAACGGTGGGTGGGGAGTTGAATGGGGGCAGGGGTCCCGGGGGGGCAGTCAGGAAGGAGGGGGGGTTGGATGGGGCAGTGGGGGGCAGTTAGAGGCAGGGATTCCGGGGGCGGTCAGGGAACAGGGAGCTGGGGGACGGGCTGGATGGGGCAGGGGTCCCGGCGGGGGCGCCGTCAGTGGGTGAGAAGCAAGGGGGGGCAGATAGGGGGCAGGGCACAGCCTCCCCTAACCGGCCCTCCATACCATTTCCGAAACCTGATGTGGCCCTCAGGCCAAAAAGTTTGCCCACCCCTGGACTAGTAAGCGTGATAAGCCAAGGACATTTTATACTTGTAATTGATCAAGATAAGTTCTGCAACAGGGAGGACAGACTGAAAAGCAGGAAGGTGATCCCTTAACAGAGACAAACTATTAAATAGGTTTCCAAAAAGTCATTCAACATGGAGATGCCCTAACTAATGCTAACTGGTCATTAGCAAGGGATCATATGGAACCTTTGTGACTTAAGTAGGATTAGTTCCTTTTCTTAATTGACAAACCAGGGATACTGTCTTTTCTTCAGCATGAAGAATACAATCCTGGGAGGTGCTGAGAGCCCTCGACTTCCATTACCTCTCGTGGGATCTGAGAGTCCCCGGGTCACAGGATCAGGCTCTTCATGCCAAACTATCAGCATATCAATGTGCTTCTTGAAGCAACAAAACAAAACATAAACCCCAAGTTCAGACTGGCTCCCAGTTCCCTTGACGGGAGGCGGATGAGTCACAGCTAAAAAACAAATCCTAACGCTCTCCTGCCAGGGAATTCAAATGCATCTGTCAAAGTGAAGCCCTTGCCTACATCAAATGGGTAGCCACCTAATTTGCAGAGAGACAGGATGAAAAGTGCAAACACTTAAAAGCAAAAGCTGCATTGAGAATTAACAGTGAGAGATCAGTGTAGAAATTAGCCATGGATTAGCAGGAATTGTACCAAATAATCTCTAGAAGGAATAGAAAGAGAAAAAATAAAAATGAAGGCGAAATCCTTCTGCCAAAGAATCAGAGAAAAATTAAAACTACACAGGATTGCTACAAATTATTAAAATAATCCAAATTATACTTTACACAGAAGTATGAGAAAATGGATGAAAATACGAGGACATAAAAATGTTTAAATGGAAAATGCTGAGTAATTTAGATCCAAAAGGAATAATAGTTCAGCAATACACTTAGTTGATACGTTTTAATTGAAATTTTGAATTTTCAAAAAAATCTATTAAATCTATAAACTCATTGGAAAACAAACTTTTTTGTGAAAAATTTTCAACCCCAAAATTGACATTTCTAAAATATTCAGGTAGATTGATTCAAAAGCATGTTACAAATACTGGGCCTGTTCCCATAGCTCTTACTCCTGTCCACCATTTGAAGATGAAGCCATTTTAAAGTTAACTCTTAGTAATTATTACTGTATTACAGCAATGCCAAGAGCCTACAACCAGATCAAGGCCCCGTTGTGTTAGGTGCTATACATCCATATGCTAAATGAAAGTTCCTGCCTCAAATAGCTATAAAAGCTATTGGGCCTGATTCTTTCCCTCACACTGGTGCTAATCAGGACTTAGTTCATTAAAGTCAAGGGAGTTAAACTGATTTAAAGTGCGTGGAGAATCAGAGCCACTGAATTCATTTTTTTCATTTCTAGCTCTGGGTGACTCATTTACTGCCCAATAACACCAAGTGCTGGGTGCTTCCTGTTAGGTGTGTAATGCTTATCTCCAGCTTCTCACAATGCCCTCAAATATATCAAGCTTTTAATCTTTCTGCCTCCATTTCCCCATCCGTACAATGGGGATGCTACCTGTGACAGATATGCACAATATCTGATATGCATGTTAGCCTGCCATAGCCTTGAAGAAACCTTACTGAATTAAGTGTGCTTGGGGTCCACTGTACTAAATGCAAAGTTTGTGTGTCATTGTGGGCTGGGATCATATGTAACCTCTAGGCAGGAGATGTAATGTAAGGCCTGAAGGATCACAGAACTATACTGAACAATGTGCCAAACAAGAACGGACTTTTGGGACAATATGTTTGAAGTGGATTTCCTGGCAAATATCAAGGGGGAGGCGAATGCAAATTCCCAACTTCCAGACCAGTAAAGTGCACATAAGTAGGCAGACAGATCAAATCAAATGTAAAGCAATGCAGTGTGGGATAGCAGTAGGAGGACTGCCAGAGGTGGAAAAGTTCATCCAAAATACAGACAGGTCCACTTGAACCATTTTCCAGACTAATTCATCCTGAAATGAACTAAATCCACTTTCAAAATGGATTATCTAATTTGCAAAAGGACATAAGATTATTCTAAAAAGAATTGTGCCATGTGAACACAAGTCAGTTTAAGCCGAAAAACCAAAAGTTAACATGAAAAAACTACCCATGGAAACAAGCCTTTATTCACTATGATTTATTCACTCCAGCCTAGGCAGTACAGTTTCACGGCTCAGTTGAACAACTAAACATTCATAAAAATTGAAGGATATCATACACCCAAATATACCCTTCCTCGGTTGGCACCCAATAGCACAGCTAGAAATCAGCTTCTGAAAGCTTTTCCACTCTAAACCCTTATCATAAAGAAATAATTCAGGCACTTACAGTAATTTGATCGGAGGGTGAAACTTTGTCTACAGACCATCCTGCAAAGGCCTTGCATTTCAGGTTATCATTTATCAAGTCTAACTGCGCAATGTCGTATCAGCCCAGGGGGAGATATTACAAAAATATCTGGCAATCTTTTTATGTTACTTTGTGTGGTTTTATTAATGGGGAAAGCACCCAGAGGATGGGATGGACAGCTATAAATATTTTATAAATTTGAAGGAAGAAATAAATAATAGTAAAACAACTATCTTCCAATCAGACCCTGTGTTCTTTGCTAGCAAGTCACCTATTGAATTAAAGAGAACACACACAAAAAACCCAATACCTGAAGCAAGATTTTGTTTCCTTCGTAGTCCTGAGTTTGCCATCGGGTGCTACTGATAGGAATACATGGATTAGGCAGAAGAGGTACCAGCTTCCCAATTTCGTGCACCTTGAATTGCAACACGGAAGATTCTTTCAGTTCAACAGAGACCCCAGGGGGAAGCTGCTTCAAGCAGAGCTGAACAGCAACTGTTTCTGTTGCATACAGCACAAAGACACAGAAGTTACTCTTCTGCATAGATGCTTCTTTCTGCAGAATCATCTCGTAAAGTCTGACTGCATCATCATAGTTATCAAAGCTACAGTAGAGGGTCACACGCAGAATTTCAGTGCCATAATGAACTTGCCGCAAACCCCATACAGGCATATGCTCATCCAGACCATAAAATTCCTGACTAGCAGGTGCATAAGGGTACATTTTCCCATTAGCATGTTGCATGTGGTGATCCTGCCATGGAGGGTGCTGGAAAAAATCATGGACCCGAAAAATCCGTTCTTCCCCAAAGTCCTCATGCAGGAAAAGGAGAATGGACATCCCAGGAAATCCAGAGTTTTTCCGGCGATATTTCTCATAATACTTCAATGGAGTAACACGTTCGGATACGAGGAAGAGGCGAACATCCAGGCAGATCCACCCCAGAAGCCGATCAAGAGTTTGCTGCAAGAGTAATGAATGTCCAGAGGTGGCAAGAAGATGCACAGTCATCACCAACGAGTCTGCTCTTCCATCCATGGTAAAATCACCTTGAGAATAAAAATAAAGACAGATGAGTGCTTCCATATACACTGAATAATCATAAACAATTATACTTTGGATTTCTCTTTTGCTTCCCATCTGAAGATCTCAGCATGCTTTACATGCCTCACAACATCCCTGTGAAGTAAAGACTTGTAGCTGTATCTATATTTTACGGATAAAAGACGAAGCACAAAGAGGTTAAGAGATTTGCCCAAGGTCATACAGAGGAACAGTGACAGAGCTGTGAATAAATCTCTCACTGTGAATAAGTCTCTCCCAGTCCTGATCTTTAACCAACAACTAATACAAATAGAAACCATCTGACATTCCCCCTCAAAAACAAAAAACCCAAGCGCTAACATTTTTGTCCTTCATAGTGCAATACAGTGGTGATTAAGAACACTGAAATACTAGCGCAGTTATTCTCAAATGCGTAGATTACTTTTAAAATATACTTGCCAGTTGACCATGGAAATGCAAACTTTGAGATCTAGCAGAACCCTGGCAACGGACAACAAGAGACGCAGTTACTGCCTCAGTGCAAGTGCAATGCGGCACTTGTGTTTTAAAGCCTCAGCATGCATTGTTTTTTTAGTCAACGTGCCAATGTTTTTGCTAGATCTAAAGCTTGTGATCTTTATGAGTAACACCCTTCCAGGGTGTGCGGATAAACTATTCTTTAAAAAGAGAAAGGGAAACAGGCTAACAAAAGAAAAACAAATGTGAACTGCGCAGATAACAATTAGTGCAGATGTGAATCAATCTAAGGAAAGACAAGAGTTTAGGGAGATGCCTTAAATCCTAGTTTTCCCATTGTGTCATTTTACACAGCAGGGAGAGCATGCTGCCCTTCGGTTCTAATCAAAATATTTCAGTGCCCTGTTTATTACATTTATTCCAAAGTAATCCCAGTGCCGGGTTTCCCCTCCCCCCCCCCCTTTTTTTTGGTGCATTTCTATTGCTACGCTGTATTTGGATAGGCTCCTACATTTATGTTATTTGTGCATGTAAACAGGTCATGACCATTATTATTTGCCTTTACAGATGAATATAGTTTCTACCCAACTACAAAAAGAATGCTGAAAACATTACTCCTTCCAGCTTTTCTCTAGGGACCCTGGACAACTAAACAATACTGGCCCTGGGTTCTCCATCATGTTGCCAATTCAGAAGCAATTTACACAGAGCAAGTTAACCTCAATTCTTCAGACAGAACTTTCTTTACTTCTGCATGTATTTAGGTCAAGGGTTATAATTTCTGATGTATCTGACTACATATGTTTAGGAACCACAGCTCTCTTTGCTTTTCCTCTTTCCAAAGAAGCAGAGTGCACAAAATGACAGCTACTGTTGTTCAACAACAGTGTTTCCAAACCCGGGCATTAATAAAACTCTGTTTTTGAAGGGATTGTGTTATCCAAACTTTGATCCAGCAGTGAATAACTTTCAAACTGCAGTACAGACAGCAGCCTCGTTCATTAAAAGTTTGTATTTTAAACCAAATGTTATGGACTGACCCATAATGGACTGAACTGAAACACCAGGTTTGAACAACCTTGAAGTTTGGAAAGTTCCATGTCTGAATGTTGTGGCCTTATGTGTCTCATTATAAAAGACCACTTTTAATTGACTTTAAAATATATATTTTATATACATACATAGAGAGAGAGAATCACTCTTATTTTAATTAATCTAGGTTTTTACCATGGTGATAATCCCAATATAAAATACAGAATTATAGATTAGATATAGATAAGATCTGGGGAAGTTTTATACAAAAATCTGTTTTACAGCCCTGGCTACTTGACAGTAACTGCAGTGAAATGCTGGGAGTGGTGGGGGCAGAACTACCCTGGCGACAATTACAGGAATTCGATGAAAAGAACAGAAACCAATTATAGCACTTCAAGCAATGTAAGTGTTTAAGGCTTCAGATGAAACACTGTAAATGAATTCTGAACAACATTTTTTCTAAGGCACCTTTGTCAGCCCAAAGGGAAGGGAATATTTGATTAACTGTGTGCTGAACCTCATATACCAGCGAATGGGAAAGCAAAGTCAGCTGGCTTCCTCTGTGTTTGAGATGAACGGGGTGTTTGCCTGAGTGAGGAGGACTGATTAGAACTAAGGAGGAACTTCAGGTTTTGTTCTTCAGTAAGTAATACTAGTGCAAATGGTACCCATGCTCTTAGGCAGGCTGAGCCAAGCAGCTTGGAAGGGGCATCCTAGGCTATCGGGTCACTACTGTGCTCATATGTAAAAAAAAAACCCCATTATTGTGGTTGTTTTCTGATCAAAGCTACTATATAGAGGATGATGAAGGATGAAGATGATGATATAAGCCAGGAAACAAAAAACAAACCCCACTGTAGCTGATCAGAGCGTAAAATATATTCAGGACCACGTGTTTATTGATACAACCGTTCTACCAACACCTGAATCATCAGCCACTACTTTGGATACCTTCCTGACTAAGCAGTCAATCCATTCCACCATCCCGTTTGTGGGTTTCCTCCCCACGCGGTGTGTCCCCCTCCCCCACCAGTCCCATCGGGTGTCTCTCTCTCTTCACTCCCATTGTGTGTGTTTGTGTGTGCATCTTTCTCCCTCCTTAGTCCACACTTGCTCTCCCCAGGATCACCATGGTGCTGCTACTTCTAAACACGCCATTTTCCCCAGGGTGCTAGCAAGAGCACCAAAGGGAAAGTGGCATGGTCACGTTCAGTTTCAACATACTGAGTACACGAGTAGCACTGAAAAAGGAGCATCGGAGAATCCCTCCTGCTTAGAGCTGGAAAAAACCTATTCCCCTCCTATGTCCCAGCAAGCCCCTATACTGTGGGGGGGGGGGGAAGAAACACATGAGAAGAGATCAGTGCAGTAATAATCCGATTACAAGTAATTGTCATCTCCTTCCCTTTCTCCAGTACAGCATGTACACTCAGGAGTGAAGGAGCTGATATACTAGCTTGTTGGCAAGCCCTTAGTTTTCATAGGTGTGAACAGAGAGCATGGTTTGCCCTAGTTTCCTTGTTGTGAGTCACATCAATCTCACTGCAATACCTCTGGAAACAAACAGCTTTTCCACCTCTGTTCAGGTCACTGTGACAGCCTGGCTGAGTAAAAACCCCATGGATGTAAAAATATATTCAGGAAGGAGACACATTCTTGAATGCAACACAAAAAATAGAGTATTTTAAACTGAAATTTTACGAGCTAGCATGGGGGGGGGAGGGGAGTTATTAAAATTAAAAATATATAGGCATTAAGTCTTCATCAAACTTCCAATGAAGTCAGTGAGAGTCTTTCCATTGATTTCAAAAGGGACAGCATCAGCACGAGGATAATGCCATGATAAAGTAGCCTACAAGTGTTTAGTGCCCTTGTATATTCATACCAACAGGTCTACACAATGTACCTAATACATCAGAGAGCAAATGAAGGAAAAAAACATATGTGATCGATCAAGTTTGCAAAAAATCCAGCTCCACTTCTGATCTGGTGTTCGTGGCTCCTGTCATATTCTCCCAGCATACGGTGGAGAAGAAGATCAGCTACTGATGTCTCAAAGGATGCAGCAGTACATGCCGGGTTATACAAATCCAAAATAAGGTGCTAATGTGAAAATCGGCAAGTGGTTTTAACCAGGTAAAAAAGTAGGTTCTTCGAGCATGAACACACTGCAGCTGGGACCCAGCCTCCCCGCCCAGCTAGACAGACATGCACTAGCTCTACTCGAACTAGCATACTAAAAATAGCAATGCGGCCAGATGCACGGGCCTTGCCCCCTGAACATGGAGCCGGTGGGCTGGGCAGGCTTGTACTCAGGCAGCTAGCCCCCCGGCCTAACATCCACATTGTTACTGTTAGCACGCTAGCTAGTGCGTGTATGTCTACTTGGGCTGGGAGGCTCATACCCAGCTGCAGCACTGATGTCCCCTTAAAATCCCTCTTAGCTATAGCATGGTCAATGAATTCTCAGCTCTAACGGAACTATGGCTCCGAACTTAAACACAATACCTTTCAGAACCCCCATGGGCACAGACAGAGCTACCACTGAAGTCAATAAAAGAGTTTAGCTTGAGTAAGAATTGCCTAAGCATTTCTGGGCAGGGCCTCATGTAATCAACAGACTACAACGACGACTGTAAAGCATAGGTGATTTTACCAACACTTCTTGCATCCTTTTTACTGTAAAATTCATTCCAACACACCAGGTTTTCAGCACTTTCCAGTAGAGAAAGAAGAAACACGTAGAGCACAAATCTACATGCTGATTGTCGACCTGGAATTCTGATTTTTGACTCATCCCCACCCTTCTAGATCCTGGTTAAATTGATTTTTGGACCCACCAACTGGAAAAGGTCCATCTGATCAAACACAAAGCATTTTCATAACAGACACTGAGCAAACCATTTATTCATTGTGGTCAGACTCAGATTTAAACATGCCTGAAATTCAAGGAGTCTGGCTATGGATCCAAATTTTGCAGCTCAGGAACAGGTTTTCTTTCCAGGAAAGTAAAACCACAATGACTGGAAGAAAGGGGAAAAAAAAAACCAAAAACCCCCTCATCCCTAGAACATTAAATGCATTAACACAGGCTTCTCTTTTGGTGTTTCCAGTTTCTTATCCACAACTGACCAATGCAGAAAAGGTTAGAAAACTAACAAAGGTCTATGATAGAAGAGGTACAGAAAATGCAGACCTCTGCTAGGATGCAAAAGGGTCTGATTTCATAAGACAATGAGATCATCCCAGACAACAACAAGAGAATGAAGTGGAACCTCACCATCCCCCTGATTATCTTACCTGAGGGAGCTAATGAGGAGGCTGCACCTTAGGCTGCTGGCTCCAAGTCACCTCTACAAGCTTTCATCAGGAATGAAGATTCAAAAATTAGCAAAAGGCTGCCTTTGAAAACAAGCTTCGGACAAAGAGAAAAGGAGGACTTGTGGCACCTTAGAGACTAACCAATTTATTTGAGCATGAGCTTTCGTGAGCTACAGCTCACTTCATCAGATGCATACCGTGGAAACTGCAGCAGACTTTATATATACACAGAGAATATGAAACAATACCTCCTCCCACCCCACTGTCCTGCTGGTAATAGCTTATCTAAAGTAACCTGACGATTACTTTAGATTAGCTATTACCAGCAGGACAGTGGGGTGGGAGGAGGTATTGTTTCATATTCTCTGTGTATATATAAAGTCTGCTGCAGTTTCCACGGTATGCATCTGATGAAGTGAGCTGTAGCTCATGAAAGCTCATGCTCAAATAAATTGGTTAGTCTCTAAGGTGCCACAAGTCCTCCTTTTCTTTTTGCGAATGCAGACTAACACGGCTGTTACTCTGAAAGCTTCGGACAAGCTCTCACAAACAGTCCCAGTGACTTGAGATGCTTTCCTTAAGGAACAGTATTCTAAGAGGTCAACAGACAAGATAGATCTTTGGCCAGACAATGTTCCCTTGCTAGCTAAGATGATAGGCAGCTTCTTGCTAACTCTAAAAGACAGCTTGGGGAATGTGCACTCCCTGCATTCCTCTTCCTCCAGATCAGGGATTTAAGGCTGCTATTTCCTCCTGCAACTCACTGTGATCACCTTAGCAAGTCTGACTTCAGTTTAGTACCTGCCATCTTGTTCACTCCCAGGGACGACGACAGGGTTAGCCAGTGAGCAGCCAGCCTTCATAAAGCAAAAACATTTATTCAGAACACCAGCATTACAGAAAAAAACACATCTTGAAAACAAGGAACAGCTTATGTGCATCCTGTTTTGCCAGGCATCACCCACCGTCTACATGGAGTTCCTGGTGAGTTTCAAAGTCCTTCAAACCCCTTCGACAGGATCTCAAACCCCTTGGCCACGCTGTCATTTCAGTTCTTTCATCAAGTGAATGACCCCTTGCTGGGTTTATCACTTTATACAATTCCCAGTTCTTTGTTTGCTGGGCCTCTTGAACTTGGGCAAACCCAAGATATGGAATTTCCCCCGGGGGTGGTACTTCTGGGGACACATGTAAGGATTTGCATTAATTACCATCACCCAGTGATTTTAATTCTTGATAGTTCATTTACAGATAGTGATTTCCCCCTCAGAGACTGCATGCCCTGTCTTATTTCAAGAAAAAAAAACCTTCACACCTGGCAGGTAACCATGCAAGGAGAGGAGAAATTGAGTCATAAAAGAGTTTCCCAGTTCTCCACAAAGTGAGGGCATATCCCTGGAAGTCAATGGGAGCTGCACATACAGATTCTGGTCTCTCAGACTATAAAACCTGCAGAATAGTCAGAGTATTTCCTCTCCCATCCAATCACACTGTATAACACCAAAATGGACAAAGACCACCAGCAGCAAAGGGAACTGAAAAGGCAGAAAAGAGAATGGAATGAGACTATGCATTGACATAAAAACTCTATAAACAAAATTTCCATTGACCTCAGGGGGACCAATATTTCCACCTGTATGGCCTGGATAGATGGGTTCTGCATGGGTGATCAATACAAGAAAAGAAGAACACACTTTCCAGACTGAGGGCTTGGTAGGTTCAGATTTCACAATGATCTTTTGGGGCCTGAGCCAAAGCCCACTCTAGTCAGTGGGAGTCTTTCTGTTGACATCATTGTATCAGGCCCATCAAGAACAAACCCTAATTCTATATAAATAAAGGAGTGGGTCATTGAAGAGAGACATGAAAGATGTTGGCCTCAAACCTACACTCTGGAGGACTGGATTTGTGAGCTTCCGCAACTTTGATAAACCAGGCTGCTATGCTCTCCCACCCCTGCCAGCTCCTATTATTATTAAATGCATGAGACGCAGTAGCTAGATCGAAGAGGTGTAAAGGAACAAAGAACTCAGTGAATAAATCAGTCTCCCCACTATTAGACATTTTCAGACAGCCTTGGCAGGGACATGGTGTGTGGTTTTACAGATGCCACAGCCATAAACTTGCCCCTCTCGATTACACAGAGGAAGTCAACCACAACTATATCCTAGTGAAAATTTCATGAAAGGATCAAGTGAAGAAGGAAATCTCTGCAGTCCTTCAAATGAACTACTTTCCTGATGTGCGCTTTCCAAACAATCCAGAGACAAGAATGGTGGAAAGCCATCAAGGGAACTGCTGTAACCAAAGATGCACAGAGCACTCTGCAGAAAATCCTGCACTCTCAAGCCCCAGCAAGTTAGGATTTCCTGACTAAATGCTAATGGTTGTGTGCCCCAGCTTCCGGCAGCTCAAAATCCCAACTCTCAGCTCTGACTAGTCACACTCTATGCCTTTTTAAAGCTGTGAAATATAGCTTGCCCATTTTAACCTCTGATGAGTAACATAAAACAGGGGTAACTATAGTACGTGCTAACCTGATTATAGCTGAAAATAGGCAAATGGTTAGAAGACTGATCAAGGCAGTTTTCCCTCCCTTTTCACATATCAACTCCAAAGAATTCTGGTTTATATTACCTCAGCAAGATGGGTGGCATTTCCAAAAGATAGTCTTAAACCAGCTCCAAGATTTCTTCTTAACTGTTTTTTATGAAAGGTTAAGTACCTAAAACCTATAATGTACAAATCAGCCTCGTGGAGGCTCAGTAAAACTCTGGGGGAAAAACACCTATTTAGAGCTGGTTGAATTTAAAAAAAATAAATCTCCCAAAAATTTGAAATTTCAGATTTTTCTTATTTTACAAGGTTCCAACGAGGTCTTTTTTTCCTTTTTATTAAAATATTCACAACTTTTAATCAATATTTTTCACTAAAATCACAAAAAAGAAACACCTCCAAAAAGTCAACAGTTTTCCACAACATGTTGTTTAAATAAGACCCCACATTCTTCAGTGAAAATTCTTGTTCAAAAAATTTCAACCATTTCTACTTCTACTAGTGAAATAATATAAGAGGCAAAGTGGGGTAGCAAATAGACCAACTGATGGTGATTTGAGAAACCAGGATTTCTATTTCCAGTTCTGCCACTGACCTGCTGAGTGACCGTGGGCCTATCGTGTCCATTCTCTATGCCTCAATTTCCCATCTGTAAAATGGTAGTAACCTTCTTTGTAATGTGCTTTGAGATCTACACATGAAAAGTGCTACGTCATAGCTGGGTATTATACATTATAATTATAATGTATCTTTAGTACAAATGGAGGACATCTGTAAGGGAACTACCATATCAGTTCCAGATCTACTATTGCGGGGGGTAATAGGATGAAGTAGGACTTTGTGTCCAGCTCCTGCTCGTTGACTTGGGTACTAAAGATTTTTGTTCCTAAGAAAAGAAAAATAAATTTAAAAAAATAAAATGGTACCATTAGAAAAATATCTTTACATCAGTGAAAAACTAAGATGTCAGGGTAGAAGGAAAAAATTGAAAATATCCCTGTATCTTCCTGATGTGCAGGGACAGTGCAGCTGCTGCTATACCCTAACAGGAATGCACCAGGGTTTGCTAACTTTGCTGGCTGGTGCAGAGATGGGGGCAAGAACTTGCCAGGAGTGTGACAGCAGCTGACACCATGGCACGTACTTCCTGTGCCCTGTTCCCCGGAGCACCCATGCAGGGGCAGGCCATGCTCTGGCCTGCCATTTGGGATTTTATGAAAGCAGGAGGGGCTGGACAGTGGGGGATGTTAGGAGAGTACTGACAAGCAGCATTGAATGAATGGCCACCTAGAAGACAAATATAAAAGGCCAGGTCTACCCTAAAACGAGCTACTCCAGACCCTGAGGCCAACAGAAACAGCTCCAGGAACTTCTCCAAATTCTAGTGGAAACAGTGGGTTTTTCTTTTTTTTTTTTTTACAAACAAATCAATGTTCCTTTGAGGTATCTGCAGACTTGGCTAATCCACAGGGACCTGGCAGGGAGAAAAGACTCCAAACTAAAGTGAAAATTCTCTTATATTCAATAGCTAAATGTAAACAAAGTAAATCAGAATCAGGAGGGGAAAAAACAAACTCTAAATTTAATTACATTGAAGGCGATTTACAGAGAAATGCTTAAAAAGCCAGCGAGAGAGAAAAGGTGGATGAGGTAATATCTTTTATTGGCCCAACTTCTGTGGGTGGAAGGGACCAGCTTTCGAGCCACACAGAGTTTTCCCTCAGGTCTGGAAGAGGCCAATAAACTGATGCTGAAATTTGCAGCACCCTAAAAAGTGTTAATAAGAACAAGTCACCAGGAGACAGCATGCTCGCCAGTCAATCTAGCCTTCACTTTAAGAAACAATTGAGATCCATGCTATGTGAGACTCCAGATTACTTCCCTTCCTCAGGGCAACTCCTCCAGATAGGGAATAATACACCTATAATTCTAATTTAAAAAAACAGGCATGGATCCTACATTATGTGGAAGTTTAAGATCTTGTCACTGATTAACTTGAAGCCTACATCATGATAGAGAAGCTGTAGAGATTATTAACCCCTTCGAGGGGAATTTTAGAAGGGGCAGCTTCTAACCAGAAAACAGAAGAAAAACACTGAAAATTAGCATCTGGGGGAGTGACTTGCAGGGTCCTACAATGGCTTCTGCAGCAGACACAGCAAACCCCCTGGGATTCTTTAGTGTATGACATTACAGAAAGGTTTGGGCAGAGGACAGAATTACATAAAAACAGGGACAGGGATCTTCCAGCTTTAGATGGTGGAACTGGTACAATATATTATACTACAGTGTAGAATGTTTGGGGTGACTTGTTCCACACTAGGTAGAAGTTCCAAACTCAGAAGCCTGTAGTTCACCACCTCTGCCAACAGACCATGTGAGAAATAGCCATTTTTAACAATTGGGCTCATGACACAGGATGATTGGCCTAATCCTGGCAGCCCTGTGCAAGCTTTAGGCACTCCACGCATTAGAAAACATATGCAAAAAGCACCCAGATCTTTCTTTATGCTGTACTTGTGACTGTGCATAACTAAATCCACTTTTTGTCCAAGTGGAAAGGAGGGTCTGGCAGCCTGTCCAATAGATAATTTACAACACAGCTGGCACTGTGTTATTCCCTCTGTCTCTCTATTTCCTGATGCTTTAGTAGTTTGCTGACCCTTTAAGAGTTGGCCTAATGTCAAATGCCATAAAACAAAGAAATTCACATTGTATGGCCAGCACAATAGCAGGCAGAAAACTGCTCCGAGCAGGAATCATGGCTACACCTCTCTCTTCATACAGCACCTAACACCATGGGGTCATGGAGGGGGCCTTTGGCTGCTACTGTAATGTGAATATATTATTATGATTAAAAAGAGGAAGAAACTACTATAGTGAAGATAATGGCAAAGAGAAGACATTACCATTCCTGGGGTATAGGCTGAGTTCTGCACAATTCCTGTTACAGATCATGAGCTGAATGCTCAAAGCACAGCAGCACTCTAAGGTCCAGTCTACGTTTTTCTGAGCTGTAACTCCTGAGGTGTACACACTGCCAAGTCACTTAGTGCACAGAAACTCCGCAGTTGCAGCGCTGTAAAAAAACCCCACCCCAATGAGAGGCGTCGAGCTTTCTGCACCAAGGCTACAGCACTGCGGTGCCGGTGTAGACACCCTGGTGGATTACAGCGCTGCGATTAGACTCCAGGAGGTCCCACAATGCCTGTTCTCACCTCTCTGCTCATCGGTTTGAATTCTACTGCCCTGCCCTCAGGTGACCAACCGTCATCCCCACGCCATAAATTCCTTGGGCATTTTGAAAATCCCCTTCCTGTTTGCTTGGTGCTGCGTGCAGTGGTCTCAGTGCATCTTGCCAGGTGGCAATGCCTGCTCCACGCACCCGGAGCAATGCTGAGCTGCTGGACCTCATCAGCATTTGGGGAGAGGAAGCTGTGCAGCCCCAGCTGCGCTCCAGCTCTAGGAATTGTGATACCTACAGACAGATTTCACGATGCGTGACAGAAAGGGGCCAGGACTGGGACACATTGCAGTTCAGGGTCAAAGTGAAGGCGCTGCGGAACGCCTACCACAAGGTGGAGAAGGCAAACCGCCACTCTGGTGCTGCACCCACGAGCTGCCAGTTCTACAAAGAGTTGGACGCGATACTCGGTGGTGACCCCACCTCCACGGTGGCTCAAGTGCCAGTCGGAAGTGGACTGAGCCAGGAGGAGGAAATCTTGGATGAGACTGTGGAGCGGGAGGGGGACCCAGAGACAGAGGATGACTCGGAGGCCAGAGATGCATGCAGCCAGGAGCTCTTTTCTACCCCAGAGGAGGGTAGCCAGTCACAGCTGTCGCAGAGTGGTGAAGTGCAAACAGGAGAGGAGGCCCCTGGTAAGTGGATCTGATTTTGGGAATCGCTGAAGTGAGTTGTTGGGGGCAGGAGGGTTGCAGAAAGCAGGCTTGTCTCCCACCGTATGCCTAGTCTCAGCAGCAAAACAGGCTGTTGACTGACTCTCTCACTTCACTGGAATCTCCCTCAGATCTCCAGGAAACTCTCCTGGAGACACTGGGCAATCCACTGTTGCAGGTTCTTTGGCAGAGCTGCTTTGTTTCTTGCCCCATTAACAGTAACTTTCCCATGCCACTGTGATATCACGGGGGGCGGGGGAACCATTGCTGCACACAGGCGAGCTGCATAGGGGCCGGGGTGGAAGCTGCAGGCTGGGAGAAGATCCTCCCTTGATCCCCTGCTCACCCTCAGCAGCAAGATATCTTCCATAATGATCACATCCTGTGGAAAGTGTGGGGACAGGAATGATTATCAGCCCCTGACTACAGTGCTGGCTCTCCCCAAGAGCCATGTTCCCAGTGTACAGCAGAGCCCAGGAAGAGTGATTTACCCTGACCCTGCGGCTACTCACCATTTTGCGGGTCTTGTGGCTCATGCATGCTTGCCTGGGGTCAGCCAGTTAGTGAGAGGTGTGAGAGTACTGGCTCTGATTTAAATCACTGAATCAGTGTTCTCTGTGTTGCAAACAATACTGCTTCTGTAAAATGTTGCATTTAAACTTCACAGAGATGACACTGGGAGCCCAAGCTCATTCTTTGTTATTGGTGAGTGAACGGCTGCGCAGAATTAGAAAACAGCCAAGAAGAACTAAGGAGGACTTTCTGTGTGATGTTATGATGCAGAAACAGGAATTGAAGGAGTGGTGGGACAGTGTGAAGAGGGATCAAAAGGAGCACACGGCACTCCAGAACGAAGCCACGGAGCGGCTCTTAAAGGTTATGGAGCACCAAGCAGACATGCTCCAGGCAATACTAGCTCTTCAAACCAAGCAGCTCTGCACCCGCCTTCCCCTGCAGCCGCTGTCGCAAAACACTTTCCCATGTGCCCCGCAGAGACTGCCAACACACTCTTATCAACCTCCTGGTTCCAGTCTATACCCATGGCATTCCACTCCTCCCCCCTCACAGTCCAGCACTGCGGACTCCCAGTACCCACTGCACTCAACACCCATCGCTGTACAGTTTGGCCCAGCTGAAGTACAGTACCTGCTGCACGGTACTCTAAAGGAGGTTGGATATGATCCCTGGACATACACAAATCTTTAGCCATCCCAGGACCCCTCCTCCTCCTGGGACCTTCCCTTCCCCCTGAGTGCAAATGTTTTTTTTGGTTTGACTCTCTCCTCTGGTTGTTGCCTTTTAATGAAAGAATTGTGTTGGTTTAAAAGCAATCTTTTTTCTATTAATTGAAAGCAAAAAGAGCCCTGCAGAGCAACATGCAATTATTTTAAATCCACATATTGCATCGTCTGCACCAATCACTTCCTAGCATTACAAGCCACTGCACTCCCAAACATCATAAAGAATATTAGTGGCTTTCAGCTTCAAATTGCTGCCTCAAGGCATCCCTGATCCTTATGGCCCCGTGCTGCACCCCTCTAATAGCCCTGGTCTCTGGCTGTTCAAACTCAGCCTCCAGGGGCTGAGCCTCTGTGGTCCAGCCCTGAGTGAAGCTTTCACCCTTCCCTTCACAAATATTATGGAGCGTAGAGCACGCGACTATAAGCATAGGAATATTGTAATCAGCCAAGTCCAGCTTCCCATTGAGGCAGCGCCAGCAGACTTTTAAACAGCAAAAAGCACACTCAACAGTAATTCTGCACTTGCTCAGCCTGTTGTTGAATAGCTCCTTGCAGCTGTCAAGTTGCCCCATGTATGGCTTCATAAGCCATGGCATTAAGGGGTATGCGGGGTCTCCCAGGATCACAACAGGCATTTTGACTTCCCCTACAGTGATCTTCTGGTCTGGGACGAAAGTCCCTGCTTGCAGCTTCCAGAGCAGGCCAGTGTTCTGAAAGATGCATGCGTCATGCATCTTTCCGGACCAGCCTGTGTTAATTTCTGTGAAATGCCCATGGTGATCCATAAGAGCCTGGAGAACCATTGAGAAATACCTCTGGCGATTAATGTACTTGGTGGCTAGGTGGTCTGGTGCCAGAATTGGAATATGCGTGCTATCACCCCTACGCAGTTAGGAAAGCCTATTTGTGAAAAACCATCCACAATGTCCCAGAGTCACTGTCTTTCGGAGCAGGATGCGATTAATGGCCCTACAGACTTCCGTTGACACAACTCCAACGGTCGACTTTCCCACTACAAACTGATTAGCGACTGATTGGTAGCAGTCTGGAGTAGCCAGCTTCCACAGTGCAATTGTCACATGCTTCTCCAACAGCAGGGCACCTCTCATTCTCATGTCCTTGTGCCGCAGGGCTGGGGTGAGCTCATCACACAGTCCCATAAATGTTGCTTTCCTCATCCAAAAGTTCTGCAGCCACTGCTCGTCATCCCAGATGTGCATCACGATGTGATCCCACCACTCAGTGCTTGTTTCCCAAGTGCAAAAGCGGCGTTCCACTGTGGTCAGCACCTCCGTGAATGCCACAAGCCATCTCGTGTCTTAGCTAGTACGTGTGGCGAGATCAATGTCGCACTCCTCTTGCCTTTGTAGTTAAAGGAATAACTACACTGCCACTCGTGACGTGTTGGTCAGAGCGAGCACCATATTAGTCAACAATTCGGGATCCATTCCTGCAGCCCAAAGAGGCAGACCGCGCAGTACACAAACCCTTGAAAGAGGGCTCCAAATGCAGACAGAAGCACAGGGATTGCGGGGAGGTGAAGCAATGCATCATGGGGCATTGGGACAGGAGCCAGTGTGCCCCGCGACCCTCTCCACCTTCCCACAACTCTTAGCGGCAGAAGAGAAAGAGGTGCTCTGTGGGATAACTGCCCAGAGTGCACCGCTCCAAATACTGCTGCAAGCGCCACAACTGTGAACATGCTATTGAGCGGGCAGCTGACAGTGTGAACACACAACAGCAGTTTCCCTTCAACGCTCTCTGAGTGGGGCTGTAACTCTGCCGGTGTAGACATGCCCTAACTTGGATCAAGATGGCCTCGGTTTAGGGGTGTTTTTTCTATTCACTTTTTAGTAAAGTTTTGCCAGTTTTCTGACTACTGTAATTACCAGTGCCCCTCATAACACATTCCAGCTTAGGAATTATTAACACGCATCTCTCTGCAAAGAATCCACAGCTGAATCCTGCAGTTCTGACTTGTGCTGAATTCCCATTGTTTCCAATAGGCGTTTCACGCAGTTGAGGATTGGACCATAAATTGAAGCACATCAGAAGACTTTAATGGTATTACTTTTGGTAAGGTGCAGTCCTGAGCAGGGAAAAAGCCCAAGTAAGTACAGCAAGGTTCTTAGAAAGTTCATGCTGGAAGAATTGAATTAGCACTATCCTCCTTGCCTGCCCCCCACTGTTTTTAAATTTATGTAATAAACAAGTGCATTATCTAGAGGGGGAAAGTTACTTACTGCTGGTTGATCACACTCCACTGCAGTGAGATCTGTGAAAACAAAATTCAAGGTCAATGCTATTTTGACCAAAACTGTGTTTGAAATTAAAAGCTTCTACAAACTATGAATTATAGCTGCATGAGTCAATAGCTATCTTCACTATTAAAATTGATCACTTACATTATACACTCTTGAGATACCACTGTTTTTGCTTGCTTTCAATTTTTCATGCAGTTTTGGAAAGTAAAATCTGCCCTCAGTGTCAAATGCTCCCTTCTGAAGCCTTCTACAGTGGGAAGCTTCCCAACTGCAGTCACGTCACACAGCTGCAGATGAACTGTTGGAATGCACTGAGCTCGAAACACTTTGTTTTTGGTCTGACTCCATTTTCAATGTCTGTTCTCACCTCTTGCTTTCAATTCCCTAATCCTGGTCCAAGTTCATTATGCACCTTGGAAATAGCATTTTCTGCCAATACAGCTATGTACTTTGTCTCAGAAAGGTTACCAAGCCCCTGCAATTTCATCAAGGGAAGAAGGTCACAGCAGGTGCAAAAAAATCTTTACCAATTAAATCAATTAATGTGAACACTTTTAATGCAGTTTCAAAATTTCTCACCCATTACTAGCTATGGAAGGGTAAGAAATAAGGTCAGTGAATGAATACAATATCATAATAATTAATCAGGGTAACATGTCCTGTAGTGAGAGCAAGGGACTGAGTTTTAGGACTCCTAGGTTCTATTTCCAATCTACCACCAACTTGCTCTGACATTTTAAGTTTAAGTAACTTGACCCTTCATAGTACTCATTTCCCAATATTAAAATCTTTAATATTAAACAAGTGGGATCAGTAAAACAGATTCCCAGGGGATGGCATTTGGGAGTGCACATTTTACAGTTTTTGTGGTGATATACAAAATATCCACCTACATTTCTCCTCACCAACATTCATGAGGCTCTCTCTCTCTCTCTCTCTCACACACACACACACACACACACACACACACAACTTATGATTGAAAGCAGAGAAAGGACACTACCTTAGACTGGCAGTTAACCCAAAGCACTTCCAGAGAACTGTTACTGGGAGATCATTCTCCTAGAACCATTCCTCCACGTATGGATTTAAGAATAAGGAGAGAGGCAGACAGATATCTCAGTGGCACCTCCCTCCCTTGACCAAAGCATGGCACCCAGGAGGAACTCCACTGCAAAATATTCCATCAAAGTACTTATACTGCCCCCACAGTGAGCTGAGCACCTCACAAACATTAATCTCCCAACACCCCTGGGACCTATGGAAGTACAACTAACCCTGTTTACAGATAGCAAGCTGAAATAAATTAAGTGACTTGCATAGGGTCACATAGGAAATCTGTGGCAGAGACGGGAATGGATTCCCAGACTCAGTTGAATGCCTTAAACACCAGACCATCCTCCATCCGCAAGCTGTGTTAACTTTCAGCAACCACCGTCCCCTCCCATTGGAATGTCCCCAAATGGATGGGACCACAGGCTGCTGTAAACGAAAGAAACCCTGAAAGCACGACTCCATTGGAGTCATGTTGCCAGGGCACTGTAGACAGCAGTGACCCCACAGTTGGCAGGGAAGAACAATGCTCAGATGTGATTGTGGTGGCCTCCTTTGAACTGAGGGATAGGGATGTATTTGCAGAGCTTGGCACATGCCCAGTCCCCCAACAAAGAAACCCCTTCTGTACCTTTTCTACCTTCTTACAAGTTCTAACACATTACGGGGAGGCCTAGCCCTAATCTAGTCATCAGACTGATCCTCTGAAACATGTTTCTCTTCACACAAGAGAATTTTCAGGCAGGCGGGCGGGCAATTTCTTTGGAGAAGCCAATTCTAACATCTCAGACTCACATACTTAAGCTACCTGGGCACTGCTTCCGCTGGCGTTAATGAGAGATGTGCTCATGTATCTGAAGGCAGAACTGGCCTCGGCGCCTCGCAACAAATTACAGGACAGCACAGAAACTCTGGAAGCATTGCGAAAAGTCATGGAACGTCAGTAGGCAGGAACCAAATGCTTCAGCTGATGTGATTAATAAGCCTGATATAAACACAGAGAGAATGCAGCTTGGCGGCTTGCCGATTCTGTTAAAATAATTATTACTGAAGAGCACGTGTCTGATTACTCACTGTCCTGATTGACAGGCTCAAGAAAAAATAACATGAACTAATGAAAAAACAACGGATTCATGTGAACAACTCAGTTTCACTCTTGAATGCTGTCGGTAAGCACATGTAGAGTAGCTCGGAGGCCAGCACGCTTGTCCTGTAAATCAGAGCAGGGGAATCTGAGCCTGCTGGTGGTGTGCTCCAAGTGCTGCTAGTTATATTAAGCATGAACATTTCACTGTTAGTTTGTCCTTACCCCCATTTAGTTGTAGCCTCTCTGTGTCTTATCATATGCTAAGATTATAAGCGTTATGGGGCCAGGATCCTCTTGTTATTACATCTGCGGACTATGCCTAGCACAATGGGGCCTTGGTTCCCGATTGGGCCCTTTAGGCACTGTAATACAAATAATGAAAAGTTGTCATCGTCATCATAACTTAGCTGAAGTACGTTGAGCCCCCTCAAAAGGTGTCCGAGGTATTCACAGTGGATACGACAGGACATTACAATGGGTTTTAGCAAGAAGAAAAACATGTTAAACTTGCACGGATAGGAGGAAACAAAGGCTGATCATCTGCTCCCAACAGGAAGATATACCTTTTCTTTAAGGGACAGAAACAAGCCAGCATAACATAGACAAGGTCCCCAGCTCTAGCAACATTTTCCCACTGAAGAGAGCCGCCCGTGTGATCATCCTGTTCACCTTGTCTTGACATCCTTGTCTTAGGGCACAGGGTCTATGTGAGGGGGAAATGAGCTGAAATACGAGCATTTTAATAAAAGCCCATTGGGAAACATTTCCCGTCACTGAGAAATAACCCCACAAAAGTATACATCCTTCATAGGCAAATGCCTTCCTCAGAGGAAGAGCCCTTTATTGCAGAGTTAACATGTAGCTCTGAAGTAATTACTTGCTTCCTCTGGAATCAGTTAAACAAATGTGTCCTTGGCTCCCTCAGCACATATTCTGGGCACCACCCTTAGGACGGTTAGGGTCCTACTCTGTAAGCAGCTGAGACTCACAATTGAGTCCATATTGCTCTGAGCAACACTAAGTCCATGTGCACAGGTAGGTGTAGGAGTGGGGGATGGCATTCTTTTTTTTTTTTTTAGTTAATTAATTTTAGGGGCAAATCTTGTTTCCAGACACCAGCCCAAACACCTGGCCTAGAGATCTTCTCAACAGTCCTCAGAGCACGAACAGAATGGGAACGTCTCTGTAGCCACTACTCCAGCCTGAGGACTGGATACACTGGCCTCGTCCGTGAGGAGCTATGGTCAGCCTCGGTGGTAGCCCCTTGGGAGCAGGGTTCTGCAGTCCCTGCACAAGCTCCTGAAATCCTTCCTCTCCCTCTTCCTCAACAGGGATTCTACTGCAGACAGGGCTTCCTGTACTTATGGAGGAGAGGGCTTGAAATGCAATGTCTATTTGCAGTATATTATTCAGCCACTAGATGTCTCTGTGTGCTGGACAGAGTTCCAAAGTGTGGTAGTTGGTCAACAAAGTGGGAACTCAAGCTTTGTGGAAGCCTGTTTGGGTCTTTAGTTTTAGCTGATTTCTTTAATAAATGCCTCCTGTATAAGAAGGTCTGTGATTCTATAGATCATGACAGGGTTTAGCCCCATAAATAGCCCATTCTACAACTGCATGCAATTAAGTATCACACTAGTTTTGCAATGATATTTTGTACATCCAGCATCAGCTACATGCTTACGTTGCAAACTGTGCTTTATAATTTGTTAATTTAACACATGGTTAATAAAGTCCTCTCCCCACATGCTGGTTTTGTTGTTTAACCATAAAGCTCAATTCTCTTTCAAGCAGCATAGACCGTTTTTCTGTTGGATTCATCAAAACCACACTAAGTGTTTGACATCAACAAGAGCAGCAACGGGTGAACTAATTGGTTTCACTGGCTTCCAACATGTATCTCATTCTCACAATCAAGAGCAATGCCAAAACAATCAGTGAAGAGCCCTATCACTTGTTTTTACATTTACCCTCAGATTGCAGGGCAGGGCTGAGAGAAGAGAAGCACTAGAGTAGGGGAAGTTAAACGCAAGTCAAAAGGGCACATTTCTCAAATACCCCAGAAAGGAAATGAATAAGCTTGTTACCGTGGTAACTTCTTATGTTCTTAGCCAGTTAGTTGATCCCACATGAACAAAGTTTTCCCCAACAAAATGCAAGGACATTTTTGTGAAGTATTAGAGAAGGGGGTGAAACAGATACAATAGGTGTTTTTAAATAAAGACAATTATTTCTCACTGATTAAAAAGTAAAACCTGAAGAAGCTGGGAAAGATCCTATGTGTGCTCAGATGGCTCTCAACAGTGGGATCACATCCAGGTAATTCCAATGGGGTTGGGGTGGGAGACAGACAGACACACACTAAAATAAACTTCCTGAGTGGCGAAGAGGAAACACGATCCCCATAGCAAATCTACCTAGCCATTTGAATGCTCCCTTCCTGGGAGGAATACAATAGCATGCCTGCTGCATTGGGTCTGACATTTTAAATTCTTTGCTTTCCAAGTCCCCACCGCACAAGATTCATGGGCTGGGCTAGGACATGGTCTGTGAATATTTTGTGACCAGTTCAGAGCCAGCTTCAGTCACCAGATACTCGTCAGTTTTAGTAATAGAACTGTTTTAGTGATCCAACCTCTGATAACCATTGTTTACAGAGCACCAGACATGAACGTGGCACTTTACAGGACAAGGCAAGAGTCCGGTCCTGAAGAATTTACTGTCTGACTCAGAGCCTCCATTCCCCACACCCGCTCCCAGGTCTGTCAGTCTAGTAGCAAAGAGATAAAAGAGGCTGGGGAAGCTTTAGGAAGACAGCTCCACTACTCAGGGACTCCACTCCACAGCCAGTCCTGCATCCATTCCCCCTTCCCTAGTTCTACTGAGCACCCACTAGACCCACCCCTCTGCAAAGAAAGAAATTTAAGTACAGAGAGAGTTAAACTCACACTGGCATGAAATCCTTGTTCTACAATACTGTGTACGCAACACTCATCTCTGCCCACTTCCAAACCTCTGCCTGCCAGAAGCTGGGACTGGACCACAGGGGACGGATCACTAGATAATTGCCCTGTTCTGTACAGTCCCTCTGAAGTACTTGGCACCAGCCACTGTCAGAAGGCAGAATACTGGGCTAGATGGCCATTCTTATGTTATGTAAAGCTGCGCCAGCAGCAGGAGTGAGTGTCCAAGAGAAAGGACTGTCTGATCTCTGCCACCTAGATACCAAACAACAAACCCATTAGTAACCAGCTTACACCCCACAGCCTCCCAAGACACAAGAGCAGCAGCCCCCACCTACCCTGCAGTATCTGCCCTGGAGCCCGGGCACTCATGCTGCAGCAGGAGGATGTTCTTTCACAGCAGCATGACCTCTAGAGAGCAGCTCTCGGTGCAGTGCTCTGAGCCAGCAAGAACCTCACTATCCCCGCCTGGACTTGCCAGTCACACTTCAGCCTGCTGCACCACACGCCTACCTCCTTTCCACTTGCTCCTCCCCTGCCCTAGCCAGCAGCTGCTAGCTAGAAGCCTGGTCCAGAGATCATCCCAGAGAAGTATAAATCGGAGTCTGGGACAGCAGCTGCAGATACCTGCAGGGAGAGAACAGGAAAGGCGGGAGGGTGTTTGTATGACTTACCCATGGGGAAGAGGCAGGGGAGCTACTTGGGAAATAAAATATTGCAATCAAATCAAGGACATTTTTTAGTCAATTTATAAGCTGTAGGAAGGGGAGGTTTGGGGGAAAGAAGGGGGAGGAAGAGAGGCAGCCAGGGAAATCCACCAGGCCAGCACTCGCCCCTTAAACTATCTTGTCCCTGGCTCCAAACCAGAGACTCTCTAACTGTGGCCTATGGACCACCAGTGAGCCGCAAAGCGCCTGCAGAGCTGCCTGGCCGAGCGGTGCTAGCTTCTCTTCCTTTCCAGCTGTCACACTGTATTAAAGACAGCTACCCACACACTTAATCTTTCCTAATATTAAATAAAACCAGTTGACGTTCTTCGTCCTGATGCAGCCGTGTCAATCCCAGGATACTAGAGAGACGAGGTGGGTGATGTCATATCTTTTATAGGACCAACTTCTGTTGGTGAGAGAGACCAACTTTCAATCCACACACAGCTCTTCCTTAGGTCTCTGTGTAAGCTCGACAGTTGTCTCTCTCACTAACAGAAGCTGGTCTGATATAAAACACATTACCTCACCCACCTTATGTCTCTAGTATTTCATGTGGAAAGTTTTCCCACTGCAAAAAACAATTGTGTGGAAACCAAAGTTTTCTCCTGGACAGTATTAATTCAGACAAAGACACTGGTTCTCTCACAGGAAATTTCCAAACCAAAATGTTATTTCCTTTACACTTAAAATGTCGTGTGGTTTGGATGTTTTGGTTTAAAAATAAAATAAAATTGAAAAATTTTAAGTCAAAATGTTGGTTTAAAACAAAAATCTGGGGTAGAGTGGGGTGGGATAGGGTGAGGTGGTGGGGGGGGAAGGATTAACTGAAGAACCAAACAAAAGGATATTTTAAGCCTGTCAAGGTTCCTCCCCCACTCTGAACTCTAGGGTACAGATGTGGGGACCTGCATGAAAAACCTCCTAAGCTTATCTTTACCAGCTTAGGTCAAAACTTCCCCAAGGTACAAAATATTCCACCCGTTGTCCTTGGACTGGCCGCTACCACCACCAAACTAATACTGGTTACTGGGGAAGAGCTGTTTGGATGCGTCCTTCCCCCCAAAATACTTCCCAAAACCTTGCACCCCACTTCCTGGACAAGGTTTGGTAAACAGCCTCACCAATTTGCCTAGGTGACTACAGACCCAGACCCTTGGATCTTAAGAACAATGAATAATCCTCCCAACACTTGCACCCCCCCTTTCCTGGGAAATGTTGGATAAAAAGCCTCACCAATTTGCATAGGTGACCACAGACCCAAACCCTTGGATCTGAGAACAATGAAAAAGCATTCAGTTTTTTACAAGAAGACTTTTAATAAAAAATAGAAGTAAATAGAAATAAAGAAATCCCCCCTGTAAAATCAGGATGGTAGATATCTTACAGGGTAATTAGATTAAAAAACATAGAGAACCCCTCTAGGCAAAACCTTAAGTTACAAAAAAGATACACAGACAGAAATAGTTATTCTATTCAGCACAATTCTTTTCTCAGCCATTTAAAGAAATCATAATCTAACACATACGTAGCTAGATTACTTACTAAAAGTTCTAAGACTCCATTCCTGGTCTATCCCTGGCCAAGACCAGCATACAGACAGACCCAGACCCTTTGTTTCTCTCCCTCCTCCCAGCTTTTGAAAGTATCTTGTCTCCTCATTGGTCATTTTGGTCAGGTGCCAGCGAGGTTACCTTTAGCTTCTTAACCCTTTACAGGTGAGAGGAGCTTTCCCCTGGCCAGTTTACCCTTCCCTTTATATTTATGACAAAGCCAAATTAAACAACTGATGGTTTCAAATCAGTTCAAAGCTTCCCACAGGAAACCCAAATTTTGCAACTGAAAAATTTCAAACATGTAGATTTTTCACCTGTAATTTCTCATGGGAAAACTTTTGGGTTTTTGATCAGCTCTAATACTAATGCAATTGCTGTGGTTGCTACGGGGCTGTTATCCAACAGTATGTGAGAAGGGAAGTTGGTTTATGGGACACTCCATTAATAATAAATAAATAAATAAATAAATAAATAAATACACACACACTGCTAATTTAGCATTTTTATCTTTAGATCTCAAAGTCCTTTTCCAAGGAGATCAATATCATTATCCCCTTTTTTAAATTGATGGGGAAACTGAGGCACAGCAGTGTAATCATTTGCCCAAGATCACCCAGCAGGCCAGCGGCTGAACCAGAAATTGGACCCACATCTCCTGAGTCCCAGATCAGAGCCCTATCTACTAGGTTATACTACCTTAAGAGGGGGCCCACACTATGAAAACGTTTGAGACCCCCTGCCCCAAAGTAAAAATCCTAGCCACAGTACCATGCAAGGTCAGCAACATTTACACCTGGAATTTTGATAATTTGACTTCTGTTGTAAATTCTTCTTGGCCATGACTGAAGTGCCAGATTCGGAGCAGAGTTACACCAGGGTAACTTCAGTAAAGCTGTTGGCTTTATTCTGGATTTACAGCAGATCAGAATCTGGTCCTGTGCTGTTATGCAAAGCACTGAATGCCACTCAGCTAACTACCACCAATATTACAACTCGCCCATGATCATTGCCCAAGAGACATTTCTGATCTTTAGAAATTCACACAGATTTAGGGAGGATTAAGGCTAAAGAGAACCCACCACTTTCGAAGTTAACCCACATCTCCAGAACACACAAAACATTTCCTCCCAGCCCAGCCTGTCCCTCCTGTAGACTCTTCCTCCCAGCACTTCCTTGGGGAGATAGTTGTATTCCTTCCACTTGAATCCTTGTTCCCTATCCAGTCAAGGCAACGGAGCCCAGCCCAGCTGACAGTGAACTAGAAGTAATAGGCATTTGCACCTGCCACTCTCCCTCCAACTCACTGCTGCATTCCGATCCCATCTGAGCACAAGTCCTTGATCCAAGGATTCTCCTTTAATCTATTCCTGATTATCCAAAGTGGGCACTTCACTGACAAAGAAACAAATGTGGACTGAACACAGGACCAGCAGCTATGGACTGATTAATTCTAATTCTGCCTCTGTCACTAGCTTAGTGTGCTGTGCTGAGGATGGGGCTTAAGGTATGCCTCTGTTTTTTCATTTGAAAAATGAAAGTAATACCATGTACCTGTTCTATTCATGGCGTACACGGAAAGTCAGAAAAAAAGGAAAGTGTACACTCTTCCTGAAAGGGTGCAGCACACGACTACTTTATTCCTTAGAACCCAGAAATCTAAAACACAACCAATTACACAGAGAGAGAGAGAGAGAACAGACTACTGTCTAAGGCCGAGAAGCACAACTCTACCCACCTTGCTCCAGACTGGCTCTTGCAGACTGACTGCTGAAGACCCAGCCCACAAGCTTCCCTACAGAGCCTCTGGTCCAACTTGCAGGCAAGGTTAACCCCTTACAACTTAAAGTGAGCACTTATAATTTCAACACAGTTTGCAACAGACCACATTGCCTGTCCCCACCACACAAGGGAGTTGGGAAGATGAGCATTAGTACAGTGCTTGGAAGATGTAAAACATATGAAGTGTGAAATAATTCAGCAAAGATAGCAGGAGGAGCAAATTTAGTTTTATTACTACACAAGGTAAGTCATGTCTGATGATTCTATGCGCTAAGCATTTTTGCACTTCTGAAGTGACTCTGCTCTTTCCCACTCATACAGTGCATTCCATTTACCTCAGTATTGGCCAGGTTGGGGAACCCTGTTCAACAATTCAGTGGTCACTGAAACAAACACCTCTTTCAAATTATATTGAGAGGTGAAAATGAGTTGAAACTCACAGCAAGTGAAGCAAGAAGCACTTATGTATCGAACAGCACAGCTGAGTATTAATTTATTGTGCAGAGCTTTAAAGAGCAAGCTTTAAGAAAAATAAATGTCCGACAGAGAAATGGGTATGAAAGGATGAATGCAAAATAGCGCTAAACTATGAAAGAAATCCAGGGAGACCATCTAAAAAAAGTTTCAGTTCTGGCATAGCCACTTCGTTTGTAGTCACATTACTCCATTGCTTGAAATCCCTGTGCTTACTCTCTCAGCTTTCTCAGAATTAAAACTAACTCTCCATCTTTTAATTCCTACTTCAAGGATGGATCAGGACCTTCTCTGATCCTTCCACTTCTTCACCGCTCACGGGTATGTATTATACACCATGCTAGTAAAGGGGGAGAATTAACATACTCAACTGATTAGTGATCCAGGTTGTGGGCCCCACTCTGTCCTAAGTCTGTTTGTAACTCCCTCTCCGTCAGGGATCACCTGGCACAGCCACAGAAATGGCAGGATCAGCCCACAAGTGTTGATTCAGCACCTCAACTGGGCAGTCTGCAAAACAATGCATATATAGGGCCTGATTTTCAGAGTAGCTCAGCCCCCATACCTCCCATTCACTTCACCTGGAGCTGTAGGGACACTGGGCATCTGAAATGTGTCACGAAGGGTGAGATCCTCAAAGGTATTTAGACATCTGCCTCCCATTGAAATCAACCTGAGGTAGGCCTTTAATGCCATTGAAGATCTGGGCCTTAGTTTGTAAATTTCTCATCCTATGACTCCCTCCAAGCCCTGACCTATTGTTGCTCCTGTTTGACCCTCACAATTCTATCACGACCCCTGCAGTTTGTGCCTCTGGGTTATTTAATCTTGACAGGATCACAGGAGCAGTTTCAGGCATCATGCGACGTCTTGCTCTCTCTAAAAGTGGCTATTGTTTCCAAAGGGTATGAAGGCAGGTTGCCCTCATTGAAGATGGCTACATCCTAAGATGGTGTGTATTGTGTCTTTAATGTTGTAGCCTGACGCCAGGAAGGAGGGTGGTAAGGAATTTTGTAGCCCAGCTGCCAAATCTTGTTCTGCTACTTGTGCGACATTTTATGCCGATTATTTAGTGTACTAATCTGCATATGTAACCCCCTTTGGAGTTTGTCACCTCCTGGAACTCTGGCCTGAGCTTAGTCTAAGGGTACATTTGCACTGGAACAAAAGACCCACGGCACAGCCATGGCTGGCCTAGGTCAGTGACTATGGCTTGAGCTGCAGATCTAAAAATTGCTGTGTAGAAGTTCTGCCTCTGGGACTCTCCCACTTCACAGGATCCCAGAGCCTCAGCTCCAACCTGAGCCTGAATGTCTACACTGCAATTTTACAGCCCTGCAGCCCAAGCCCAGTGAGCCCAAGTCAGCTGATCCAGGCCAGCTGCAGGTGTTTAATTGCTGTGTAGACATATGAGTAGGGACTTAACCTATAGACAACAACGAACAATGGCTCCAGGGCCTCCTGACACCATTTCACAGCCTGAAAAGTGTCTGGGGCAGGGACAGACTAGACTGGATGGCTTCTGCCTGCGGAGATATGGACAAGCAGTTTGCTGGATCAGTGGTGAACCAGGGCTACTGGAGGCGGTGGGAGTGGTGAAAGAGCCTGACTCAAAGACAAATTAGTTTTAGTTTCACTCTTGGAGCTTTTGAGTTTGGAGCTGAGAGAGAAGCAAAAGTTTCTGCTTAGCTCCCAGTCCCCACGAAGGGAGACTTTGAATTGCTGCAGGATCCAGTGTGTGGTCAGACAGTTCCAGCCCAGCAGAGAGCAGCATCAACCGAGGCAGAGAATTGAGCCAGCTGAGACCTTCACAGGACTCCAACCCAGGCAGCCAGGAGGGGACCCACTTGTAGGCGAAAACAAAGTAACTGAAACCCTTTTTGTTTTCCTTAAGCTTGCCAACATTTGCAGCACTGCTACACCCATCTCAGGCCTGGCCCTACGTGTTCCCTCTGCCTGAGAAGGAGCCAGGAGGGTCCTGGGGCTGGTGGTACAGTTGTGAAGTGTTAGGAGGTGGGGAATATGTTCTACTATTAATGTTTTATCAATTATTAGTTAACAGTGACTGTTTCCTTCCCTAGACCCTCTATTTTCTGTCCCCAGTAAAGTGTCCCTTTGTTACATTGGGGTTTTTGGGTGTGGCACTTCATTTGTTGAGGTGTGTATTTTGTTTCTGGTGTACTGGGCTAAGAGTAGCAGTACCAGTCATTTTTACAAGGGACAGCACTCCTTGTGTTCCAGGCACAGAGAGGCATCACCCTGCCTGGAGGCACCAGAGGTCGCAACAAAGAACCCAGGAGCCAACCCAAGCAAGGAGGGGGGAAGAAAGCCCTCAGATTAGCAAGCACCAGGGTGGAGGCTTGAGCCACGGTTCTGGGGAGGGCTACAAATGTTTACGTATATGCATCTATATGTAACACACGCTGCCGCAAGCAATGGCAAGGGTAGGGCAAGGAGCTGCACAAAACTTGGCAGCTCTAGCTAGGACAGGTGCTTGATGGTATTGGGACAGGAGGAGCAGGAGTGGGAAAGAAAGGGGTGGCCAGTGAGTGCAGGGGACCCCGGGGGGAATGTAGGAGCACTAGTACTCCTGAAGGAGCATGGTACAGGTATCACATCCCTCACCTTGTTCTGTTTCTGCTTCCAAAAACTAAGAAGAAGATTTGATACAATCATGTGCCTTATCTTAAAGCAAGAAGAACCAGTAATAGAAATAAAAGATAGGGGAAAGGGAGGAGCTATTGACTACGAACTAATCCACGTTGTGACACAAAGAAGGACTGCGGAAAGAGTGGCACCCCAAATATTGACTAAACAAACTGGAAGTCAGCAGAGTAAATTAGACAAGAGTAGAAACTGTAAGGACAGGAAATCAGGACTCAAGCTAAAAGCCAGTGGATTAAGTATACCTCTTCATTTCAAAAATACGAGAGAGAATCTATGTCTAATCTACATCACTCCAGATACTATATCCATATTGGACTGGGAGTGTACAGAGCTGTGTCCCTTCTACTGCTGCATTCCCCTTCTGCGCATGTAGCTGAGGAGACGAAAGTCAAAAGAAGTGGGGAACAGGTGAAAGAAGGGGGAAGTGACCAATGTGGCAAGTGGTGAACTGGGGTTGAGAAATGGAGAGTGCACCACTATGAAGTCCTTAATGGGCTTTAATGTAGTAGCCCTTGGAAAAGTGCGAAGTTCAGAAGTAACAAAATAGGAAGGGGATAGGGAGCAGCAGGAAAAAGCAGAGAGCAGGGTAGATAATGAGACCATCTGCCTAAGGATTACTGGATATGAACTTTTTGGTAACTCAGTTCTGGAGCAGAGTCAAAACCTCTTGATGCTAACATGGGCATTTCCAAATTTTCTATCAAAGTGGTAAATCAACTTGTCAAGGGAAGAGAGCCCTAAATAAAACCATTTGCACATGATGGTACAGCAATACCAAGCAAAGAGGATAATCGATGCTGTGTTAAACCACAGAGTTGTGTACTGGTTGTTTTACTTGGTATCCCAAAATGCAATTTTCTACTGACCCCTGCTGTAGGATTCTCCATGGGCAGTCGATACAATGATTATTCTATTACTCCATTGCAAAAATGGTGTCACTTGTAAATACCACTTAAATGCCACATACCTACAATCTAATATGAGTGTGTACAGCTTACTGAAAGACAGCTAGCTGGACCAAAGTTTATTGGTTGTTTTAATTTCATTTTTTCAACTTTGGAAGTGCCCTTTGCCACCTTCTTTTAAGGACTCTTCAAGCTAAAGTGTAAATTAATGCGTAGGTGAATTAAACCAGGTAATTAATTGTTTGGGGCTATGCTTTGAATGGAAAGGTAATGTGATTGGAGAGTGTCTCAACATTTGCTGTGCTTGTAATAAAAAGAGCTTTTTTACATGGTGGATGGTCGTGATGAATGTAAGTTATCCAATATGTAATAAAGCATCAACAATAAAAATACCACTGCAGCAAGTTCAGGTATACGGTACTACTTTGTTACCAGAAATGGACCTGCAAACTTTTATCTCACTAGTGGCATTAAATGTTACTAGCTTCAAGGGATCAACACTAGTCTGAATTCTTACTCCAGTAACTTCCAAAATACAGGCAACCTCTCCTGTAACCTGATTTATCAGGAACATTGCAGTTGCTGGAGCCCAGGATGAATTTATCAGGAACCAGTCACTTATGGGGGCAGGTTCTCATGTGTGCCATGCACTACAACTGGAGATCAAAGAAAAGTCCAAGTTGTGGCTACTTTGGACCACAAGAAAGGATTCCTCTCTTTGTGCAAGCCTTCCTCAATAAAGGCTGCAGAACGACTCAAGTTTCTCCTGAAGAATTAAGGAACTCTCCACTTAAGGAGACAACATGAACAATGCAATAGTAAAAAAAAAAAAAAAAAAAAATGATATTTTATATAGGGCATCAGAAAACTACAGTAATAGCTGATTCAATCCATGGATAAAGGGCATTTCAGTCAATGGGTGCACTTAGCTTATTATCCCTTTTGTTCTGCAGGTCCACAACACTGGTATCTTGCAGTTGCTGATTTCCTAATAATATTATAACATCCCAGTATACACTAAAACTGAGTGGGAGAGGGATTTATGTGAAAGGCTTCGGGGCTGTCCGAGCAGGTTTTCCCCAGCACTGAATTCACTTTTACAAAGGAAAAGGAAAGTTCAAGATTCCTGTAATGACTTGTGTGACTGCAAAAAGTCTAGGGAAAAAAAATAAATAACTATCACCATTTAACTTACGCACTTACCCATCCAAGACTCTGAATCTGCTTTATAAATATTAAGCTTAACCTCCTCACATACTTTTGTAGGCATGGGGGAATTTTTTAGATTGGATTATCTGAGGCACACAGCAAATGGGAATCATAGCTGCTCATAAACCAAAGCCTCCTAACTCCCAATCCTGTACTGTAACCACTGAGCCAGATGTCTACAAGTGTAGGGCATGCCTCCCCTAAGAGGTGCAAAGGAACATTGGGGGGGGTGGCTGGGGCCCGGGCCAGTCCACATGGGATGAGGAGGGAGCACCACCCAGCTCCGCTCCTGGCCTTGGTTCTGCTCCCAGCCCCAGCTGTGGCCCCCTTACTCCGTGCCCCTCCCTGGAGGCGCAGCCCCGCTTCCAGCCCAGGGGGAAGGAACAGATAGAAATAAAGGGGGGCATGCAATAAAAAGTTTGGGGACCACTGCACTAAACCATGCTGCTGCTAACACTATGGTATAAATTTTGAATTTACAAGGAAGCTCATAAAAGAAAACTCAGAGTGGCGATGTGGATGGGGAAGGGGGTAGTTGAAGTTGAGAAGTGAAACCGATAAGTGTAGATGGGGTGGTTATTGATGCAATGACTTTTTATCATATGTTGTTGAAGTTGCAGTCATGCAGCCTTAACTATTACTTTACAATTTGCGTAGGAACGCTCAGCACATCTTGAAGTCTGGCCATGTGTGTTTAGAGACCTAAAAATGGATTTAGAAGTCTAATTTTAGGCACCATTGGCAAATATGGATTTAGGAGTAATTTTAGGCACCAATGGTTTGAAATTCTGCCCTGAGATCTTACAAGAAAAACGGCAGGGTATTTTTTTTTTTTTTTAATTTTTCACTTCACTGTCTTAGATGAATATAAAAAAATAAATTTAATAAAGGAATTACACATAGCAGTATTTAAAAATGCTTGATAATGTTCATATTCTCCATCAATACAAACAGCTGTGTAAACTCTATATATGCCATTTTAATAAATTTCAGTAGGAAAAGCAAAAAGAAAAGGAGTACTTGTGGCACCTTAGAGACTAACCAATTTATTTGAGCATGAGCTTTCGTGAGCTACAGCTCACTTCATCGGATGCATACCGTGGATACTGCAGCAGACTTTATATACACACAGAGATCATGAAACAATACCTCCTCCCACCCCACTGTCCTGCTGGTAATAGCTTATCTAAAGTGATCATCAAGTTGGGCCATTTCCAGCACAAATCCAGGTTTTCTCACCCTCCACCCCCCCACACACAAACTCACTCTCCTGCTGGCAATAGCTCATCCAAACTGACCACTCTCCAAGTTTAAATCCAAGTTTAACCAGAACGTCGGGGGGGGGGGGGTAGGAAAAAACAAGGGGAAATAGGCTACCTTGCATAATGACTTAGGCACTCCCAGTCTCTATTTAAGCCTAAATTAATAGTATCCAATTTGCAAATGAATTCCAATTCAGCAGTTTCTCGCTGGAGTCTGGATTTGAAGTTTTTTTGTTTTAAGATAGCAACCTTCATGTCTGTGATTGCGTGACCAGAGAGATTGAAGTGTTCTCCGACTGGTTTATGAATGTTATAATTCTTGACATCTGATTAGTAGGAAGAGCCTAACTCATTAAGAAAAGAAGATCAGAAGTGAAATCAGATAAGGAACAGCAGGACATTTCCACAGTTTGCACAAGACATTTTAAATTCACATGTATACATTCTAAAAACACAGTACTAAACTCACCTTAAAAGGAGCTGTAGCAATTTTCTGCTGTTCTCTAAGTCTGACTTCAGTTTGAATATCCTCATCTAGATACATAAAGATATCTTCTGCTTCATTACCTCACATTTAATGTTTATGGGTAAGATTTTTCGAAGGATCACACAAGCAAATTTTAAAATCATTAATGTCTTTAAAATTCTGTTGTTTGCAGTATTGTTGTAGACATGTTGGTCCCAGGGTATTAGAAAGACAAGATGGGTGATGTCTTTTATTGAACCAACTTGTGTTGCTGGCGGAGAGAAGCTTTCGAGCTACACAGAGCTGCCCAGATCTGAAGAGTTCCGTGTAGCTTGAAGTCTTGTCTCTGTCACCAACACAGGTTGGTCCAATAAAAAGTATTATCCCACCCATCTTGTCTCTTTAAAATTCTAGTCATTTTAAATTGTAAAAAATTCCATTCCTTGTTACTTAAGGAGGTTTAAATTACCCTGCTATCCTTTCACATACTATGCTTATGTAGGTTAAAAAACATTAGCTACACAACTACACACAATTATTTACACATAACATTAAATGTGAGACAGCCAAGAGCTAGAACACATGCAACATTAACATCTATCCCCATTGAAATAAATCCTAAAACTTCCATTGACTTCAATGGAATTAGAATTTCACTTTTCCATCCCCCCTTCTTTTCAAAAACACAGATTATATAGTGTTAAATTTGGATGTCTAGGTTTTTGATACTTTACCACATCAACGCCTTTTAACAAAACAAACAATTTTTTCCTGTATCTGAAAAGAAACCCCTTTATGGAAAATTTGTAAAAGGTACGCATCAGAAAACATGAGACAAAGCACATATTTGGGGAAAATTTTAAATGTCTTAGGACACAACAGTCCATAGAGGTACTCTGAAATAATTCTGTTATCTCATTTAGTAGGTGTACTGTACTTGGAAACCAATCATGGAAGGGTGCTACCTATCCATAGCATTATTGAAAATAAATACCTTTGTCACTTAAAATATATTATTCATATACACACAGGTATTTAATAACTGACACCACAGACACCTTCCAGCCTGGCTGCTTGCCAAATATCAATGTTGAAACAGAAGTTAGTGAAATACAAAGCAAATGTTGAAGCCTGGGAGTTTTCTTTCCCTCTGATCACTCAGAACTGGTCTAGTCAAAATTTTTGGAACTTTTGGGGATAAAATGAAAGACTCTTTTATTTGGACTTTGAAGCATGTTGCATAAATTACAAAATATTCAAGATAAAATGTTTGAGATAGAAATATATTTTCTTAGCTGTCAAATGCAGACAGTGAAACAAAAGTAAAATCAATCTACACATATGCAGACCAGAGTAAAAACACTGCCTAAAATGCTATGGAAACAGCTATGTGGCATCTTTATCCATACTGAAATTACGATGATATACTTTACCATATATTTGAACAGAAACCTTTGTCAGATACAGTTAACAAATGCACCAGCAGTACCTTAATGCTTCATGATCATCAACTAGGTTTTTTTTACTCCAAATTGGTGTCTATATTATAAGCAGCCTTTCCCAATTATCTTTTTAAATCTCAGGTGAAAAAGCACAATTTAGGAGAACCGAGAATAAAAGTACAGTAGTTTGATGAAAAATGGAGAAAACCATAGTTATGGAAGAGAAGCTGAATAGAGTACATTGTACATAAACTATATCTTAATCAGAAGAATCTTTAGTACAATACACATCCGCAGGCAGTGAAACGGACTTATCAAAGAAAAACAATGCCTATGAATCACAATTTTGAAATCCACGGTTTGAACCACATTGACAATATTTGAAAGAAGTTTTACTGTAAGAACTGAAGATTTCATTAAGATTAAAGTAAGAATATTTATTGCATTTTCAGATTGCATTTTAAAACAATTAATAGTGCACAATGGCTTCACTTTAATCTCCTGAAATACGTACTTAAGGTGGAAAACCTTCTGGTCGGTCATGACATTAATAAACAAGGTGTAGTCTTGGTGTGTTTCTTCAAGGGGCAGTATTTAGTTCAACAAATTGTACTCCCTGTGCTCTAAAACAACTGAATTAGTGGTTTGTGTACACTAAATCCATTTATTTTAAATTTATTGTGTCTACATTAAGTGAAATAAAAACATCGCCCTGTACAATCCACTATCAGCAGTGAGTACAACAGCAAAAATTATTATACATTTTATACACACTAAAACCTTTTCCTTTTTCCTATAAAGAAACCAGAACAAACCTAATCAATATAGAATTTAATTTGGAAGAACTCAAATTACAGAAGGGAAAGCCAAAATTATTACGGTCTTTACTGAGCCCAAAAAGGTTCCTGATCATATTGCCAGAACAATAATGAGTGCAGCTGGAAGAGTGAAGCATGCTAAAATTGTATTCTTGGGTCTTTATAAATTTACCAAATATTTAAATTAAACATGGCTAGTTAAAGAAATGTCTGAAGCAGAGCAATATAACCGGGAATTCTGTCTTACCAGTTGTGTTGTTTTTAAACCCAACTTATACAATGCGCAAAGTGCTAAGCAACACTACAGAAACACATTTACATCAACACTGAAGATTTGGGGAAATGAAATTCCAACAATTTTATTTTTAATGAGCTGTATTTTCTAAATTTGTTTTTATTTTTTCTGTTTTCATACAGTTTTGAAAACAAACGCAGCACGTTCACATTTTCCCGAGGAATTATAAGAATGATCTCTACAGGGATAACGTTGAAAAGCCTGAAGCTCAATCAATTGATGTTGAAAACTCTCAAAATGAGTAAAGGCTTGATCTGCATGGTCTAGAACATGTATTGTAATTTAATAGAAGAGATGGTCGTCTTTAATATTAATGATTTAAAAGAACTTCCCAGTTCATGCGAAGAGTATAGTCCAAGAATAAATCAAATTTGCTGAATGCATTTTATGCTACGTAAGTGTATACTTTGCGATCCTCAGGTGTTCGTGCCAAATATTCTCTCTCAATAAGTCCTTCAATACGTTTTTTAATAACAACTGGACTTGGTAAGAATCGGGCTTTCAGCTGCTGAGTTACCTAGGACATAAAAACAAGAACAATTAATGCTATATTGCAGATAATGCGTTAGGCTGCACAACACAAATGCACACTAAAAATAATCATAAACATGTTAAAACAGGTTGTGTGTAACCTTTAAAGTTTACATGGCCAGCTCCACACTTCAGGTACTAATCAAGTGAAAAATTTTGAGTTTGTAATAGAAATTAGATTAATCCATATAAAAATTAATTTGTTTTTTATTTCTGTACCAGTGGTCCATCACATTCAATATTGGACCTCCTTTCTTGTCAATAGCTGATATTTCAGAGAAAGACAAAAACCTAATAATGCACCAGGGAAGGCCATTAAGCAGTTATACATATGGGGAAAAACATCCTTCCTCACACCAGCAGCCAGTCAATTTATGTCAAGAAGAATGGTTGGCATGAACTCTGTGCTGAAGTTTCCTCATCGTCAGCTCTCTCACTTCTTGGTGCAACTGAGTGTTCATCATGAAGCCTCTCAACCTACACCCATCATGGCAGTTAGAACTGGCTGGAAGACATTTGTTTTCTGTACAGCCTTCAAATTTAGTAACTATGAGTGTCAGGACTCTCCCTACAAAAGGTTCACTCTTTGAAACTCACTCCCCTTGGCAGCTCATAAGACCCCGTGTTTAGCAATTTACAAGTTCAATACAGGATATCAATCTTTTGCAGTCAACTTACTGTTTTTTGTTATAAACCACTGTACTATAAGCAACTGGTTGACATAATACGAACTAAAGGAATTAAATACATCTATGCTTCCAGAGGTATGAGATAAAAATAGAAAGTCTCTCTAGAATCAGTTTAAAAATCTAACAGCTGACAAGGCCTTGTAACTTTGCTACATTAATAGAAGAGTAACAATTGACAGAGAAATCTAAGATGTGCCCTCTTCCTAACCTCTTAACCATCTCAATACTGCATGTGATGTTACCTCTGCTACTAGCACATTGTGCTGCATCTTCTTTCTAGATTTCATTATCCGCACTATAGCAGCTTCTATCTCATGTTTTCTGTCGTCATCTACTTTCTGCCTTGTTTCTTTTCTTTCTGGGTCTGATTCCCCTTGTTTGGCAGCAACTAAAAGAGAAGATGAAATACCTTAAGCAAAAGTCAAAATTATTAATTTCAATAACATTAACATGCACAAAATTTAATTTCACCCACAGTGGAATTAAGTTTCTTGGTTTGTAACATTTTCAAGTGTGGTTTTTAATGAAACGTGGCCTCAAGAAGACAGACATGTAAGAAAGTACTTACACATGTATGGATTGCTATGTATGTGTTACTGTGTTGTCAATTGCTATTTACTGTTTAAAATTTAATGTAGTAAACTTCTCTGCTTTTCAAACAGTACTGAACTTTGCAAAACTTTTTTTGGCTACTGTCAGATTGAAGATTCTTTTATTTAAAATTACTCCGATTTTGCCAAATTAACTTTGGAGCTATGGGTTATATATGGTGTTTTCTTATTAAATTGCACATAATTTAGAGTTTGTGTCAAAGAAAAAAATTCTGACAGCGTAGTTGGTTTTTATTTCCTTTGCTTGTCAGGAGACTGTTTCAATTAAGGCAATGTTTCAATTACAGTGGGAATTGCAACATAGTAAGGAAAGGGACAGAATTTTATTTACAAGTTTACTTTCCAAACCAGTTAAACTGCTGAAGATAATTAGCCAAAAGAAAAATATTAATCAACCTGTTCACTTTGTTCTCTGCCCCTTTTGGATTTTGTGCATTTTCTACCAATTTCTTATTTCTGTCCTTGCTTGCTTCCAGTCTCTCTCCGCCTACAGATATTATTTCTGGGCACCTCTTCTCCCATACACAAATTCAATATTTCCTGCTTTCGAATAGGATTCTTCTAGCTTCTAATATCCTCTTTTTCTCATTTTACTCTCTCCACTCAAAAACCCTGAACATCATGGCAGCCTTCCCTCTGGCTAAGGATAGAAAGAACCTTCTTTTTCAGTTGTTCACTAGAGAATGCTGCAAGATACATCCTCTCATGGAGTCAAGAATTGGTTCTGCTGTGCTGCTAGCAGAGAAAACAAGAGGCCAAAACTCAAATATAATCTCTGATGAAAATAACTGTATGAACTTTGCATCAATGAGTATTTTCAATTAAGAGCCATATTGTACTTATTTATGTAGTGCAAAGGGTGATGGGAATAAGAGGACCGCACAGTAAGAGAATAATTTAGTATCCCATTGGAATTTAGGTGTTGCCACAGAACTTGGTCCCCTTGTGCCACGGAGTATGTGAGGCCCTAGTTAAGGTGCTCTAAAACACCTGTAACCTGCTATTGTGCCTCTGCCACCTTAAGAATACTCCATCCAAGGTAGACATGTTAAATCATGGATACCTTGGCATTTTGCTTGCATCTGCAGACACCCAAGTCCACTGTAGTGTATGCAACAACATATATGTAGTGTAATCATAAGAGCATACTGCTGTGTTTAAGACGTTTGCAGCCTTGTCCACATCCACTGTTAGGAAAGGGTTAGAATGTCTGTAATATTTGCAATGTCTGGCATGAGAGAAGTACAGTGATTGCAGTTAAAACGTACCTGAGAGACTACCAGTCCCAGTGATATGTTCTATTACGCTCTCTCAAAATTACAGAATATTTTAAGATGCTTTTTAAATGCTACCACTGTGTATTGTGGGATAGGGGTTAGATAGATCTTAGTTCATACATGAAGTGTATAAATAATAAGTACTAACACACTGCACTCACATATGCATACACATATACAAGCGTCTCAACATATTTCACAAACAATTTAACTTCAAAACTTTAGTGAGCTAGGCAAAAATGGTTACTTACCTGTACTGTTATTCTTCAAGATGTTGTTGCACACAGGTATTGCACTCCCAGCACACCCAGCATGCTGGAGCCAAAGAGTATTTTGCAGAAGTACCCATCAGGGCATTGCATGCACCCTGCACATACTCATGGCTTCTCCTGAGTCTGTAAAAGGGTAGCGCTTCCCCCATCCCCCTTAGTTCCTTCATGCCAGAAATATGAAACAGGACTCCAATGCACAGGGAAGGAAGGGTTTAGTGGAATACACACATGCAACATCTTGAAAAACAGTGACAAAACAGGTAAGTAATGGTTTTTGTTTCTTCAAGTGGCTGCACATGTGTATTACACAGATGTAACTCAAAAAGCAGTACTGTTAGAAGGTAGGGCTCAGAGTGACTTTAATAGTGACCACAACACAGCCTTCCCAAAATTTGCATGAGATCTCAGAGCAGTCACGATGGTGTAATGATGACTGAAGGTATGCACTGAGGGCCAACTGGCAGCTCTACAAACATCCAACATGGATGTGTCCTTCAGAAAAGCCACTGAAGTAGTTTGTTTTGATTGAATGAGCAGACGGTCTCTGTGGAAGTGGTGTGTTCGCTATCCATAAACTACCATAATACAGGAAATATTCCATCTAGAAATTGTCTGTGATGTGACCTTTCATTCTATCAACATAAGAAATACACAGTCAAGGAGTCAACCTGAAAGATTTAGTCCTGTCCAGTTAAAAGATTAATGCTCACGTTACTTCCAAAGTACGTATATATTCGTCATCTTTGTGTAAGTGTGGTTTTGAAGGAAGAAAACCAGTCAGTATATTGTCTGGCTCAGATGAAAGGCAGATACCAGTTCAGTCAGGAACTTCGGCTGTGGCCACAAAGCTACATTATCTTTGAAAACATAGTATATATGGGAGTCCTGCCATGACAGCCTGAAGCTCACCCACTCTTCTGGCTAACGTAATGACTATGAGAAAAGATGTCTTCTGACATAGCCGACTCAAAGAACAGGTGGCCTACAGGTTCAAATGGAAGGCCCATTAAAGCGGCCTATACAATATTAAGATTCCAAGGTGGCAATGCATCCTTTAACCAGGGAAAGAATTACACAATCTCTTTTAAAAGTCTAGAAACCATCAGCTAGCGAGAAAGAGAGAGAGAGAAAGAAACCCCCACCCCAAAACAGATCTTCCCCGAACTGGAATGCAAACTGAACATGTTCTTGGAATCCACTGGAAACAACTTTTTATTTCAGAAGGTGAACAAAGCAACTATGGGAGAGGCTGTTCTAGAGTGATTCGGACAAATAGGGAGGAAGTGGTTGAGAATTTGATGGTGGGAGGCAGCTTGGGTCTAAGTTATGAAATGATGAGCTCATGATTCTAAGGAATGGCAGAAGGGAAAACAGCACAATAAAGACAATGGACTTCAAGCAGACAGACTTCAGCAAACTCAGAGAATTGGTAGGTAAGATGCTGTGAGAAGCAAGTCTAAGGCAAAAAAAAAAAAAGAGTTCAGGAGAGTTGGCAATTTTATTAAAGAGACATGACTAAGGGCACCAGAGCAAACTATCCCAGTAAATAGGAGAGACAGGAAGCATGATAAGAGACCACCCTGGCTTACTCTGGAGATCTTCAATGACCTGAAACTCAAAATCAAGTCATACAAAAAGTGAAAACTAGGTCAAATTATGAACAATGAATATATATATATAAAAAACACAAGCATGTAGGGACAAACTTAGAAAGGTCAAAGCACAAAAAAAGATTAAACTAGCTAGCAATATACAGGCTAACAAGACAACATTTTAAAAATACATCAGAAACAAGAAGATCAAGACCAATGACAGGGTAGGCCCATTGCTCAATGAGGAGGGACAGAGTAACAGAAAATGCAGCGAAGACCAAAGTGTTACATGCCTTTTTGTTTCAGTTTTCACCAGAATAGGTTAGCAGTGATTGGACAACTCTTGCAGTGACCACCAATGTAAATGGGGAAAATCTGAGGCTAAAATAGGGAAAGAACTAGTTAAGTATTAGTTAGGCGTGGTCTACACTACAGAGTTAGGTTGACATATAGCAGTGTATGTCAACCTAATTAGGTCAGTGTACACACTACAGCCTTGTTCCCGCCGATGTGAGTGCCCTACTAAACAGACATAATAACTTCATCTCCATGACGGGTGTAGAGCTTATGTCGGTTTAGTTAGGGCGATGCAGTGTCTGTGCATTACTTATATCGGTTGTTGGCTGTCATTCTTGTCAATTTCATGGCTCCAGCATGGAGCCGTGATATTGAGAAAAAAGCTGAGCTGTCACCCTGGGGAGGATGGGCGGCTCCAGCTAGAGCCCCGCTACCCCTGGGCTCTCCACTCTGAGCCGGGCTGCGCCCATCTAGCTACCAGTTCCGCACTGGGAGCCTGGGTACTGCCCACAGGGAGCCCAGCAGCTGCACCGCAGTCCCACCAGGAGCTGCCCGGACTTTGGGCGTGGAGCCTAGCTGGGTGGGGGGAGCTGGGCTCTCAGCAGGGAGCTGCGTATGGAGTTGAGAGCCCTGGCTTGAAGATCCAAGAATTAACACTGTCTCGACCATGCTGGAGCTAGAAGAATTATCTTGGCATGGTCTTGCTGCAATTTGAGCCTCACATATGTGATGAAAGGAGAGAAATGCATACATGAGACTCTGCCCCCATGAAGAACAGAATTGATGGCATTTCTTTTGTTGAAATTGGCTGACTGATGGAATACTCCAAACTTGAAAAAGATGGTTCTTCAGAGACCAGTTGAGATTTTGAGAAAATCCTGAGATGACTGGCCAAAAGGTATTGGGAGCTTAGCAGTAAACTGAAATTAAAAGTAGTAATGCCCTTCTTGATACAAGTTCCCAGAGTTTCATTACTTCTTGACCAAATTTATTGGACCATGCACCTCCTCATCTGTTTGGGTAGTACATAATGGTTGTATTATCAATCAGTATCTGTGGGACTTGCACTCCATATTCCTTATGGAAATATGCTTATGATATGGATAGAACATTTGAGATGTATTTTATGCAAGATGGATCTTGTAAAGTATCATTGGAAAGGTTATAATTTACTGAAAATGATTATCCAAATTGTATGCATTTATTATTTCTGTATCTAAAGTTAGGAATATGGACTATGTAACCATTATTACTGGGTGTGTATTGAGAACACACCCACCAGACAGGCCATCAGATTTGAAGAGCCATCAGGAAGGAACAACAAAACCATGAAGATACTAATCTCTTTCCCTTCTTGGAGGTGTCTGGGGATGTAACTGTGACACTATTAGGTCAGGTAGTCTTGTCACCTGATACTAAACATTACAGTGGAAAGTTACAAGACATCCCAGGTAAAGGAAGGGGGATCAAGTTTGGGAAACAAAGGATTCCTGCCTTATGTAAATCCTCTTTAAGAGTGGGGAGGAAGGCGAATGGGACTCCTCCTCTCCATGGCCTGTCTGCCCAAGAAGAAAGACTGTTAAAGCTACCTGAAGGGAAGGCCGGGGGGGGGGAGGGGGGCCTCCAGACTGAAACAGGGGTCCAGTCTGAAAAGAAATATAACTGGAATGCTGAACCACAGAAACTTTTCAACCTGCCTAAAACACCATTTAGGGTAAGAAATTACATTTTGTAACCTGTTTCTTAAGTATACCGATCTTAGCCTACATACCTAGGATTATTTGCTCGGTAATCTGCTTTTTTCTGATTTGTTATCTCTTATGTTCACTTAAAGTTCACTTTTGTAGTTAATAAACTTATTGCTTGTTTATAACATAAACCCCGTGTGTACAATTCATAATTGTGCATACCTTCCCCCACATTGAGGGAGGAGGTGGATTTCAAAATATATCTTTGGGTCTGCACTCCAAGGGAGGTGGACACCTGAGTGCTGGGGCAAATCCCTTAAAATGAACCTTCCCAGAACTAATCTCAGTGTCTGCTTTGTTCTACAGTTTGGTGTGGCCTTGCCTGTGTGTGTGCTGGAGGAAGCTTAATAGCTTGGCTCGGCAAGACAGGTAAAAAGGGTGCCCAGGTTGGCATAACAGGCAGGCTCAGTGGTATCTCAGCACATCAGGTGGCATCCAAAGGGGGGCAACCCGTCATAATCTGGACCTACAATATCTTGACATGAGGGAGAACAGCACAGCAAGCCTTGAGAACTGGCCAAAATTTGAGGATATTAGATATGAGGGGTCGATTTGTCTTCTGTCCATAATGCTTGGCTAACAAACCTACGTAAGCATCCCATCCTATCAGACATACTGATAATGAGAGTCTTGGATGGAAGACGACAAGAAAATAATACCTCCCCTCCCGCATACTTTTTTTTAATCCATCCACCATTCTGAAGACACTAGGACAGAAGGAAGTACATGTACCAACTTGTCTAAGGGATGTCTTTCAGTAGACTGACTTTAGTCATCTGTGGAAGATGTGCATGCACAGCCTGACAAGTTGGGTCACATAAGTACGTGAGGCCATGTGGCCTAGTAACCTCAGTCAGGCTCAGACTGCGGTAGTAGAGTGTGACTTGAGAGACATGCACAACTAGTGAATTGTCTGAAATCTATCTCTTCTGAGGGAGAAAAGCAGTCAGAATCATAGGACTTCTAAAGAACTTGATTGTGTGTTGGGAAAAATGTACATTTCTAGACAGTTGAAAAGACAAAAGGATAAACCTGATGTGGTGGAGAACCTGATGTTCAGATCTGCCCTGAATGAACCATTTGTCCAGATAAGGGAAAACATGAATTCCTTTCCTCCAGACAGGCTGCCAAAATGACCAGGCACTTGGGAATAGTGGCAGGGCTAATGATAGGCTGAAGGGAAGTACTGTGTACCGATAACGCTGTCCCACTATCACAAGTCTTAGAAACTTCCTGTGATTTGGCATGACCACCACATGGAAGTAAGCATCCTGCAGATTGAGTAAAGCAAACCAGTCATTGCAATCTAGGGAAGGAATAACTGATGCTAGGGAGATCTTGCAAAAATCTCACATACTTGCTGAGATTTCAAAGATCTAGAATGAGTCTCAAACCCTCTTGGACTTGGAAATCAGAAAGAATTGTGTATAAAATCCCTTTCCCTGAGGTTGAAGGGGAACTTATTCTGTGGCCCCTAGTGTAAGCAGAATCTGAACTTCGTAAGGAGTATTGATTTGTGAGATGGGGCCCTGAAAAGGGATGGGCAGAAACTGAAAAGGATATTCGTTCTTACAGTGCTTAGAACTGATTACTGAGTGATAGCTGTGTTAGTTTGTATCAGCAAAAACAACGAGGAGTCCTTGTGGCAACTTAGAGACTAACAAATTTATCTGGGCATAAACTTTCGTGTTTGTCATTACAAATTCCCAAGCACTGAGAAAAAAGGAAGAATGCATGCAAATGACTGTATTGAGCCAGCAATCCCCTGGGCTCCCCGCTCCAAGCCGGGCTGCGCCCACAAAGCTACCAGCTCCCCACTGGGAGCCTGAGTGCTGCCCATAAGGAGACCGGTGGCTGCACCGCGGCCCACCAGTAGCTGCCCAGACTTCGGGCTTTTCCCTACAACTGATTGAGCATGAGCTGCTTGTGTGGTGCTGGAGTCAGTGATTTGTGTTTCTTTTTGAAGAATTTGGTTGCCCTGATGTGTTGAAAGACTGCCTGTAATATTGCTGCTGGTATTGGGGTTGTTGAGGTCTGTATTGTCACCTGTTAGGGACTGGAACAGATCTCTAATGAGCGAAGCGTAGCTTGAGTCAAAAGAATGTAAGGTCTCATCGGTTTTATCCAAAAAGCACTACCGACCATAAAATGAAAGCCCAACAAGCCCTGCATACCAATTTTTGCATGTCTGTAGCTATTCCTTAGTTCCATAACCAGGAAGCTCTCCTCATTGTTATTGCCCAGGCCATCACCCGAGCAGCTGCATCAAGCATAGACTGGACTGATGTCTTGGCTACCGTACAACCTTCTGCGAGGAAAACCTTAAATTCTTCCTTTGTCTCCTCTGGTAACCAGTTTCTCAGTAAATTTACACACTGCATCCCAGTTTGCAAAGGGACATGATAGTGTTTGTCCATGCAGTTGGCTGTTAGAGCTAAAGAGGCTGGTGAATGCCTTAAGTTTTTTGACGGCCCTAGAACAGCCTCATTAATAGGGAGGGCTACCTTCCCTGGAGCACAAGCCTGGAGAATGTCAAAAAGGTTGTGTCTTCTTGTTCAAACTGAACTTGTATGCCCAAAGCCACAGCCATTCTTCTCAGAAGCTTCTGATGAAACTTCAAATAATCTGGAATTGGAGAAGAAGTATCCAGAATCATGGAGTCAACATGTGAGGAGGAAAAAAGGTTAACAGGAGCGAATGGATCCTCCTGTGATAAAAATCAGTTCCTTGTGCAATGGATTTCCCCTGCAGCACTGGCTGGTCTGGGGTAACAGTGCCTGATCATACTTGCAAGGCAGCTCTGGAAACTCTGTCATTGTACGCTCTGGTGACTTTCTCCTAAACTGCACAGATGTTGGAGACCTAGGGGAATGGGAAACACCCCAGGGAATCCAAAATGGCCACTGAAGTAAAGTATAAGGCAGGGGAGACCAGTAAGAACTAGGCCAGTCAACTGTCCCCTGCTGATGCCCTGTCCTGGGACCAATGCTTTCCTTCTGGAGGCAGTCTGGAAGATTTGCTAGACCTTTTGCACCGAGGATGGAACAGCAAACTACTGAAGGACTCCAAACCACACTGCAGGGAATCATCTGAATAGTCATAAGGCATTTGGGGTGCAAAATCAGATGGGGCCAGGAGGTGACTTGGTTGATCTCCAGTGCATCACAAAGACGACAATATTGGCCATAATGAAGTAGATATGGCGGTCTGTACCCTAAAGGCATCATGAGACATCAATGGTACAGCATCACAAGAGGGTGCCAGGAAATATCTCATAGTTGGTGCTGTGGTACAAACCGTAGTAAGTAGCCAAGCTAATTCTCACTCTAGTACCAAGGCTGACTGTGCCAGGACAGAGACAGACAAAAAGAGAGGATGGAGACCGTACTGATGCTGACATAATGTGCACCGCGCGCCAAAGATGGTACCAGAGAAGAAGCTGAACCCTGGCCACGCTCCTTAACTGGTATTCATGTTGGTACTGCTACAGTCTCTGTACCAGAACTGAGGAGAAGGACCCCGTACCCCAAGAGTTGCCCTCAAAGCAATGGACTCCTAAACTACAAGAGAGCCTGGAACAGAGAAGAAATACAAATACTTTGCTGCCTTGTAAGCTTGCAGGTCCCATTGGTATCGGACTCAACAGCTGTCCTGCAGTCAGTTATGGAGTTGATGGCACAGTACCAAGTTCCTCCCATGCAATACTGGGGAAGTAATAGGTAAATGGCTCAGCTCTATCCTGGATACCTGATGAGCCCCAAGGATGCTCTGAATCCTTTTTCAGAGAAGACAAAGTTCTTAGACTTCGAGTGACTTCAGTCTGTTTTATGTGTCCTTTCATGGGGAGGCACTGGAAAAGACGACTGCCCACTCTTTCACTGTGGAGAAGAGTCCAAGTCCAGGGATCTGTCTGAGTGCAGGAAACAGGGCGTCAAGACAAGCCTGAAAACTCTCCATGAGGTTATGGTCTCTCAAAATCTGCATTCTTTTCTTGAAAGAGCAACAAATATTGCATCTCTCTTTAATGTGCCTCTTGCAGAGAAGAAAAGGCAGCACTTAAGGGGGGTAACTATTCAGGATATATACCCACATGACAGGCAGTGCATAAAGCCCAACAAACCCTGCATGTCAATAGTGTCTAGCACTGAAACTAACAATCGCTTAAAAGGAAACTTTAAAATAAAAATAAATTAACAAATATTAACTGCTAACTAACTACTTAGAGATCAGAAAACTAAACTAGCCATCTATGCATAAGAAAAAAATGTGAGGAAAACTGCACAGCAAGCTCCAACTCAATCCATGGGAAAGAACTGATGGGGTAGAGGTGTCAGTGCCCTTTTGTAGCCTCAGGAGGGGCCACAAGGATGTGCAGGGTGCATGCATCAACCCGATGGGCACTGCTGCATAAAACTGGCTTCAGTGTGCTGGGCATGTGCACACCTGAGTGGAATACATGTTTGCAGCCACTCCAACTAGTAGCAGTATCATCCTGACTCCACAAGTGAGGAAAACGAATCTCGGATTAAATAATAATGACTGAACAAGGACACAATGAACATCTAGCACAGCCAGGAACAGCACCCAGTGTTCACTGAAGAAAACATCAAATCAGTAATTTCATAGCAGTAGAGCAAATTATACATCTATGAGATAGACCAGCGGTTCTCAAACTTCATTGCACCACGACCCCTTCTGACAACAAAAATTACTACACGACTCCAGGAGGGGGGAATAGAAACCTGAGCTCGCCTGAGCCCTACTGCCCCAAGTGGGGGGGGGGGGGAGAGCCAAAACCCAAGGGTTTCAGTCCCAAGCAGGGAGCCTGTAACTTGAGCCCCACTGCCCAGAGCTGAAGCCCTTGGGCTTCGGCTTTGGCCCCAGGCAATGGGGCTTGGGCTTCATCTTTGGCCCCAGCCCCCAGCAAGTCTAAAGCCAACCCTGGCAACCCCATTAAAACAGGGTCGTGATCCACTTTGGGGTCCCAACCCACAGTCTGAGAACCGCTTATAGATGTCTCTCTCGCCAAGTAAATCAGAACACATCCTAGTAAGTTTTAAAACATAGTAATTTAATTTAAAAGCTACAGTCCTTCTACCTTCTTCTCCTAGTTGGAGAGGACTACATACTTTTTTAAAAAAAACATCCCCACTTAACTCAACTATTACTTTCTGTAAGTGCTTTGGATTTCCTCAGCATTTAAATTTTCGCTTTCAGGCTACTAGTCAATGACAACAAGTTTTACAGATTAATATTTTCCTTTTGCTAGTGTGATGCATTTACCTTCAAGGCAGGTGCCAACATTTTACAACTTAAGTTATTTTTGGAGTACAAGAACTGAATATAAAAACAGACTTACCTGTTTGAATCTTGACTCTGTGCAATTTGGACGTGAACTGGTCATTCACTGTAAATATATGACCATTTTCTATTTCTTTTGATTTAGGCTCTTTTGTGAGAACTCGTTGTGTTGGTTTGCCACATGCAAGGGACTGTAGGGCTCTAACAAGCTCTCTTTCAGGGATATCAGTTTCTTGCTGAATTTCCTGAAGGAAAATCACGACATCATCAATAGCTTATAAATAATGTCAGAACATGTTAGGTAGCTTTATTTATTTAATTTATTTATTTATTGGGGGGAGGGGGGGACCACGACTGCTCAAAAAGATAATCCTGGTCTCTCAAAACTAATTTCTGAAATTTAGATCCTTTAGATGCTTGAAAAGTTAGAATTCATTTAGTGATAGTCTAATAAGCACTATGCAAAAAGGCTTATGATGAACATTGGTTGATTTAGAGAAAGTGGATTTCTTCTATTATAATTTAAAATGAACAGCTGCCAGTGTGATGAAAGGAACAAAATAAATAATTAACTGTTATCAATCAATTTATCTCCTGAAAAAGCCAAAAGGGTTTATTTCCATTCTCTCCAATGTTGCTTTATGGAATGAAACCTGAGTTCCAATGTTACTTTCATCATCAGTTCAATGAAAAAAATATACATTGCGATCAAGGACATTTCTGACAGAAAGCTATCAAAAGTACCTTATCAAGCCAGGTAAGGCAGTTTGTTAACATGAAAAGGCGACAGCCTTACAAGAAATATCAAATAGGACTCTCATCCTGGCACCAGCCTTTTCACAAAAACGTGTTTTCTCCCCCTTCTGCAGAGTACACTCCTAATAAAGCATAGAGCTGTTTAAGATTAGTTTTGTTTCCACCTTACACTCAGCAGAGAACAAAACTGAGTGTCTGGTTCACCTCAGCTCAAAGTACAAGAGATGACATTTGGAAGATGTCTACTGTTAGAACCATACAAAGCACAAAATTCCTAGAGAAATATACCCCAGCAGTGCTTTGCACACAGTCTTCTAAAGCAGAGTTATCAGCTTATCTGTCAAGTCCCTCTGAAACTTCCACCAAGTGCTTCTGTAGTTTTAGTGCCTCTCAGAGTCACTTTTTGTTGGGAGAAATATAAACTATGGCATGTTTTGCTGTCTTCCTCATAAAAATGTTAGAAAGTCAGTGTTTCTGAGAGGTCTACTGAGAGCCATTTAGAAGCTGAGGCATCAATCCTCATTTTCCACTTTCTCATGGATGCTGAAGTTTTGAACTACTGCAATGTGCTTTCAGACTGTGTTAGCAGAACACCTTCACATTACACCTGCCAATACCCAAAAAGCCCACCTCTAGGGTGACATGAAGAGCTGATATTTGCTCATTTCCAGTTTCATTTAAATAAAACCACCAATTTGGTTCTATCCTATATTTGTTTATCAAGTTTCAGCTAAAGTGCATTTTTAAAGACTAAATTACAGTCATTTTTGTCTTGAAAAATGAACCTTATTGCAATGGCATAATCAGGATCACTTCAGTAAACCAGAAGGAAGTGGATCTTGACCATATAAATTAACTGCTTACAATGATGAGTAAGTAAGCTTTTTAATTATTTATTTAAATTTAATGCCTCAAGGCCAGCAGTTCCAGCACAACCTACCGCTGCCAATGAGATTTCAGTCCAACACCCTGATTTCGAATGCCAAAGGATTAAAATCAATCCATCAATAATCATTGCTGTACTTTTCATCTTAATAAAGTATTCTGACTACTGCCATTGAAAGTGAAATACAGAACTAAAATAAAAATTAAGAACCAGTTTTTATGCTGTACACCCTTATTAACCAGGCAATGTGGGGCATTCACTACACCCTGTGCGTATTTTAATTCTCAACATTACAGTTCATCCTTAAACTGACACTTGCACTAAATCTGGTCCTTCAGAAATGCACAAATTGGCTTTAAATAAGCATCACAGAAACGGTTTGATGCTGTGATACGACGAGCACCATCCACTAGTTGACTTCGGTGGGGGTGAAGAATACTAAGCAATTTGTAGCACAGAAAGGTTTCTAGAAGAAGGGTAGAAGAATTAAAATTTTTCTATTAACATGAACAACAGGAGTTACTGCATCCTAACAAAGTTTAAGTCATCAGCATGTTATTTTTAGAAATGCACATCTTTTTTAAAGACACTTAATATCTTTTTAAGATTAAAAATAGATATTTAAAAGTGTTTTTCCCCCTACTTTCAGTTATCTGGTATGTTACAGATTTCATTTTGGGGAGGAAAGCTATAATTACAACCTATTATGCAGCTGAACATATCTAAAACAGATCTAAAGGAGCTATGTCTGGAAAACTACACAATAGGCTGCAATAACTAACAAACAAAGTGTTAAATTCCAGACATCTTAAGGTTTTTTCTTAGAGCAAGGAATTAAATAATTGTTTCAACATTAACATGGTTGAAAAATCAACAGAGCCAAAGAATTTTAAATTCTTAGGCTTCACCAACCTTAAACGCTCTCCCAACATGGAAAAAGGGGAAAAAAGGAACAGCATGAATTAAGAAGTCAGTCTAAACTTTTAATGAACTAGTTTTGCTGAATGATGTAACAATTTCACACATCAAATTTTGAATTTCACATTGACATGGTTAGGGATGGGACAAATCTTCAGTTTATATTCAATTTGTGAACAAATCAAGCTTTTGATGCTATATACTTCAAAATATTTAAGTATTCTTCACCAGACACTGAAATGAGCAACAACATAAGTTTTGAATATAAGGAGTAGCCCACTTGGAAAGAATGGGATAAGTTATTAAGAGAATGCAAAAGCTTAAGCTATTCAGAAAAACCTCCCTCTCATGTGGAAGCACTGTTAAAACAAGCCCATTTTTTCTCCACAAAAATATCCAACTAGTTACATAAAGCCCTAACATATGAACCTCCAACAATTAAAAAGCAAAACTCTTTCCTCAAAGTCTTAGTACTACTCTGTGCTTCTATAGTACCTCATCAAGTATTAAGTGTCAGCACTGCTCCAAAAGAGAAAGTATTTGCCTTAGTTACCACTTATCCAAAATGGGGGCTAAGAGCTTAGGGAAATTTAAAAGTTGGTGCATCAGTGGCAGAGCTGGGAACAGAAGCCTGATTAGACAAAACTCCTTCCTCTTTTGCTAAGGCATAATTTTTTATTGGTGCTTCTGCTTATCGTCAGCACAGAGGGTACTTGAACTTCTTCGGCGTTATGCTGTACTATCGTGTCCTTTACAGAGTGCTGAAAGCAGAATGCTGGAAATGGGAGCTGGGTCACTCAAAAGTCTATAGAGTGTCACAGGGTAGCTGGTCCCTGTGAGTAGACCAGAACCAGCTTGCATATATCAGAGCAGGTGGGCCCAAATGAGCCAATTAAAGGAACCAGGATTACGCCTGGGTCTATACAGACTTATCAGAGGGCAGGAAAGGGATAAGTTACTGGGACAGGCTGGGTCTGAGAAGTGAAGCCACAGAGAAGTGGAGCTAATTCCCATGGAGAGTCCCTGGAGCAAAGGACCAGGTACCCAGGAAATTATTCCTGGTGCTGGTGTTCCAGAAAGGGAACAGAGCTGTCTGGAACTGGGAAGTTGCAAGAAGCAGGATCACCAGAGACTGTAGGAGGGGAGACCATGAAACCCTAGGACAAGGGTGACCTAAGGGACTATTTCTGTTTCCTTTATTCACTTATGTTTGGACAATAAGCCTTCTTAAAGGAGACAGTGTGGCAGCGTATGATTGGAAGCTGGGGAGAAGCCCTGGCCTACCACAATGAGATTTTCACACATACCAAGCAATGTCATGGCTATTTTGGAATGGGGCAAAAGTCTCCTGACACCCATCAAAGGATAGAAGAAATCACTTCAAGTCAATCTAAGTGGGAGACTTCAGTGGCCTCTATCCCTCTTAGGCTCTGGCTAGCAATAGACCGTGACCCCACAAAATGACGAGACTTCCTCGTCCACCTTTTCCTGACACTGGCCAAAATGGCCATCCATCACATCAGAAAAGGAAGCTGGAAGGCAGGGTGCTCTGTGACTGTGGGGCCTACTTCTGATCGCTCTTTAAGTCTTGTCTCTGGGCAGAGTTCCTCTGGGTGATGTCTACTGCCTCCCTGGATGCCTTGAGGGGCAAGGGGCGCTGTCTGGGATTCTCTGCTCGGTGTCTCCCCCTGGATCCCTGTGACCTGCACTCCTAGTCCTATTTTTTAATTTGTTATCCCCTGGATTTAGTTGATGCCTGGGTTTGGTGGCTCCTCCCCTCATGCTCATAGCCTTTAGCAATGGGCAGGGCCAAGCCCACCCACCCCAGTGCCTCAATAGGTTCCCACTGTTTGTGGGGACAGCACTGTTAAGTCAATAGGTCTATAGAAGACAATCTAAAAACTAGAACTCACTGTCCATTTTGGCTGCTGTGGTGATCTCTACCTGTCCAACCCCCATCAGTACTTGTTACTCCTGAGGGAATTCTGTGCCACTGCATGTGCGCAGAATTTGTGTCCCCTGCAGAAAAATCACTTTCTGACAGGGAAGCTTCAAGAGCTGTCATGCACCACTTCCTAGCAGTGCAGGTACATCGTTTCAGGTACCCGGAGCAGCTGGCAGAAAGGTAAATCACTGCTGGGCTGGGGACACCCCAGCAAGTGGCTCCTACCATGAGCTGGAATCAGCTGCTAGTCCAGGCTGAGCTCCAGGCAGGAGAGGAGTTGCTGGGGCTGTGTCAGACCCACCCCCAGTAACCTCCCGCAGATGCGGCAAGCCCAGTATTCTCCCCTGCTTTCTGCCTCCATCGCACCTCAGCTGTGGGGAGGGGGGGAAGGGTCACTGTACGGGGAGTTGCTCCCCCATCCACCCAATCCCTGTTCATCTGGACCTCCCATACCCAGACACCTGTGCCAAGCCCCACGCGGTACATCCAGAACTCCCCGAGCCCTCCATACCCAAACCCCACCCCACTGAACCTCAACCCCTGCATCTGGAGTCCCCCTGCACCCAGACCCCCTGCCTCTGGACTCCCACCCCTGTACCTAGACTACCCCCCAGAGCTCCATGCACTCAAACCCCCACCGATGGCCGACCCCCCACATCCAGACCCCCATGCCACTGACCCCCCACTAGCTGCACCCAGACCCCCACCCCACCAAGCCTCACTCCCCCAGCACCCAGATCTGCTGCTGAGACCCCCCACAGCCAGACCCCATTGCTGAGCCCCAACCACTTTCATCTGGAAGCCCCTGGAGAGTCCCATTGCCCCTGCACCTGGAACCCCCACCCAGCAGGAATCATAGAATATCAGGTTTGGAAGGGACCTCAGGAGGTCATTTGTCCAACCCCGTGCTCAAAACAGGACCAATAAGCCTCTGTGCATCCAGATGCCCCCCACTGAGTTGCTTGCACCCAGATTGTCCCATACAGAATCCTCTCACCCCACACTGAGCCCCTCCACACTTGGATCCTTCCTGGTTGAGCCTGCCTGCCCCACACCTGGTGCACCTGGCACAGAGGGACAAGGCCCCAGGCCTTGTGCTGTGTCTAGGTCAGGTGCAGCCTCACCACGGAGTGCCCATATCCCAGGGGTAGAAACTGGAGGGCTGCAGAGTGATCTCCCACCTTTATGCAGTCAGTGGCTTGTGCTCCCCACTGCAATGCTGGAGTCTCTGCATTTATTTATTGACAAATAAAACTTGCAGAATTTCTAATTTTTTGGCACGGAATGCCCTCAGGAGTATACTTGTGTGAAACAGAAAAAGAACAGCAAAGTGCAGTTTCAAAGGCAACTGAAAAATAAACTCAGTCTATCAACCTCTATGTTTTGCACAAGCACTTACACATCAGTGATGCTTCTATGTTCTGGCAATCTTATGCTTTTGTGAATGCATGCACTATCTGCAAAGTCATGCTATCATAGGACATCATGAGGTCAACAGAGCAAAGCATCACTATTTTACTGGTACTGAATATATTAACTACTATTCAGCAATCAAATAAAGGCAGATTATTCCTATTGCAAGGTTTGATAACTCAGAATATGAAACATGTATCAAGAATAAAGATTTCTTCAAGAAAAAGAAGACCAAACAAAACGAAATCAGTCTTTTTAATGCTTTAGGTACAAGTGGATCCTCATATTCATGAAAGAATACTTAAATAAAAGGACCAAAAACAATCTGGGCCCCATCTTTACTAGCTGGCTATACTGAATTAAAACCTTTTAACTTGAAGCAGTCTTAAAATAGTATTTTATACTGCTGTGAAGAATATCATTTCCCTAAACGCAGCTGGGGTCTAAAGGTATATACTTCTAAATCCTGAGTTTCTGGAACAGAGAATGACTAAGGCTATCAGCCAATTTTCAACACCTTTAAAGGAAACAAACGGTTAAGGGCCCTGGCCCCTTTGTATAAGTGTTCCAAGGAAGAGGGGCTTGCGGCTACACACAGCCCGTACCTTTAATATGGGTTTCACAGCATACAATCCCAATGGAAACTTCTCTAAAAAATGCACATTCCGTATGTTAAGGGATTAACAATACGTCAGACAAGATTATGGAGCTAAAAACAATCTCTCTAACCATAAAAGTAAATTATTATGGACTCTGAACTCTCACTATCAAGTAAAAAAAAAAGGGGGGGAGGTGGTGGTGGTTAAGGACGAATGAGGTATATTCCCTTGGCATCAAAAAGGTCTGAGTACATAGGTCAAGATTTCCTACACAACTTCTGAAAGAGTACAGGCGGATATATAATACCATAGATCTACATATGCTCTGCATCTATCTGCAGAATACATTTTAACAGTTTTTTAAAGTCAGCTTAGAAAGCCACAAATCATACCTCAAACGTGTATTTTTCTCTGTTGTTAAAGAGCATTAGTATTGTCATCTGGAAAGTGGAGACTTGCAATATGTGCTTCCTTGTATTTGAGCCAGTTACTTGGGCACCTCCTACACCAACCTCTGAGCCATCTTCCTGTTTGAATTTAAAAGAAGTCATGAAATCATTTTTAGAAACATTTTTTCCATCTCCTGATTAAACTTTTTATGTAGCCAATGGAGAACTATGCTTAAGCAATATTAAGTTTGAGATTTTAAATCCACAAGTTCCAGAGTAATATATGCTTGGTTCCAATTTTGCCTAACTACTGTAATATACTCTTCAGGTCTTCCTGCTCCCCAATTTATCAAAATAGCTGCAGCAAAAATCTTTGTCCCTTTGCTCCAACCAGACCAGTTCCAAAACTTCTTTTAGTAATCCATATTATGGGTGTGTCCTAATCTTACTTTTATGTTTATGTTGCAGTTACGCTTCGATTACCTTCTCTGTCCTCATGCACCATACAATCTCTTCCTTCCTTCTAACCTTTGCTTAGCTTTCCAGTGCTGATCTCTCCAGCGCTTACTACTCCCCATTTCTCACAAATGAAATTTACTTGTTTTGTTTGTATAATTTAAACTTTAAGCTTTCTATAACTTTAAAAGTATAATCGACAATAGTGGCATTATGAAACTACATTAGGTTTGCCTTGAAATTTTTTTTTAAACCTTAATTCCAATGTCAGGTTTCAGAGTAACAGCCGTGTTAGTCTGCAAAAAGAAAAGGAGTACTTGTGGCACCTTAGAGACTAACCAATTTATTTGAGCATAATTTCAATGTAACAACGGTGGAGAAATTTCACTTTGGTCTGAGTCACAGCCTAAAATAAGGTGGGAGGGCAAGGAAGAACAGCTAGTCCTATAAGAAGAGGGGAAGAATCGATGGAGATACCCAGAGTTCAGAGCTGCAGGAGGATACTGGCTGACTCAGAGAAGATTGTAAGGGAGAATAAAAGACAAGAGGACTTGCAGCCAGAAAGAACAGGAGAAAGGCCGGAGAATCACACCATCCCCAGAAAAAGGCAGATCTATCTGATTGAGGACTCCCTACTGAGAAGAACAAACAGGCATGTCACCAGAGCTGATCCAGAGAATAGAAGGGTGTGCTGCCTGCCAGGAGCTAAGATACAGAATATGGATCTGAGGCTGAAATGGATCCTAATGGGAGCAGGAAAGAATTGAGTGACTGTTTTTCATGTGGGAACAAATGATACAGCTAGATTCTCGCTGGAATATATCAAAGGAGACTATGGCAGGCTGGGGAAGATGCTTAAGGAAATGGAGGCTCAGGGATTCTACCTGTCCCTAGAGGAGGAGAATGAAGGCGAGATAAGATTATGACTATCAACAGATGGCTTAAGGAAGTAGTGCTATAGGGTGAGCTTCGGCATGTTAGATAATGGAAGATAATGGCATGAAAGATAATGGAGCAAATAATTAAGCAGTCAATTTGCAAACATCTAGAAGATAATAAGATGATAAATAACAGTCAGCATGGATTTGTCAACAACAAATCCTATCAAACCAACCTGATAGCTTTCTTTGACAGGGTAACAAGCCTTCTGGATAGGGGGAAAGCAGTAGACATGGTATATCTAGACTTTAGTAAAACTTTTGATACTGTTTCACATGACCGTCTCATAAACAAACTATGGAAATGCAACCTAGATGAAGCTACTACAAGGTGGGTGCAAAGCTGGTTGGAAAACCATTCCCAGAGAGTAGTTATCAGTGGTTCACAGTCATGCTGGAAGGGCATAACGAGTGGGGTCCCGCAGGGATCAGTTCTGGGTCTGGTTCTGTTCAATACCTTCATCAATGATTTAGATAAGGGTATAAGAGAGTACACTTATAAAGTTTGCAGATGATAGCAAGCTGTGAGGGGTGCAAAGGCTTTAGAGCATAGGATTAAAATTCAAAATGATCTGGACAAACTGGAGAAATGATCTGAAGTAAACAGGATGAAATTCAATACGGACAAATGCAAAGTACGCCATTTAGGAAGGATCAATTAGTAGCACACACACAAAATGGGAAATGACTGCCTAGGAAGGAGTACTGCGGAAAGGGATGTGGGGGTCATAGTGGACCATAAGCTAAATATGAGTCAACAGTGTAACACTGTTGCAAAAAAAGAAAACATCATTCTGGGACATATTAGCAGCAGTGTTGTAAGCAAGACATGAGAAGTAATTCTTCCGCTCTACTCCACGCTGATTAGACCAGTTCTGGGCACCACGTTTCAGGAAAGATGTCGACAAATTGGAGAAAGTCCAGAGAACAACAACAAAAATAATTAAAGGTCTAGAAAACATGACCTATAAAGGGAAGATTGAAAACAATTGGGTTGTTTGGTCTGGAGAAGAGAAAACTGAGAGGGGACATGATAACAGCTTTCAAGTACATAAAAAAGGTTGTTACAAGGAGGAGGGACCAAAACTGTTCTTCTTAACCTCTGAATATAGGACAAGAAGCAATAGGCTTAAATTGCAGCAACGGAGGTTTAGGTTGGACATTAAGAAAAACTTCTTAACTGCCAAGGTGGTTAAGCGCTGAAATAAATTGCCGAGGGAGGTTGTGGAATCTCCATCATTGGTGATTTTTAAGAGATGTTAGACAAACACCCGTCAGGAATGGTCTAGATCAGTGGTTCTCAAACTAGGGCCACCGCTTGTTCAGGGAAAGCTCCTGGTGGGCCGGTTTGTTTACCTGCCGCGTCCGCAGGTTCAGCTGATCGCGGCTCCCACTGGCTGTGGTTCGCCACTCCAGGCCAATGGGGGCTGCACGAAGGGCGGCCAGCACATCTCTTGGCCCACGCCGCTTTCTGCGGCACCCATTGGCCTGGAGCCGTGATCGGCTGAACGTGAGTCCTGCCATGAGCGCAGGGGAATGGACTAGATTGCCATTCGAGATCCCTTCCAGTCCTATGATTCTATGTTTGACCACTGGGAGGCATTCAGGGACAGAGTACTGTTAGCAAGGGATGGACTCCACCTGAATAGGGAGAGAAGTAGACTTCTGGGATAGAAGCTGGCACAACTGAGTGACTTGGGAGAGACGGCTGGGTGATACTTATGTAATCTCCACACCTGAATACTATTGAGAGGGAGGAAAATCAAGTAAGAAAGGATACAGCAATGGAGAAAGGAAAGCAGTGGGTAGAAGAATGGACATTAAGAGGAAATATAGTGCCGATACCAATAAAGCTAACAGTCAGGTAGGTGATACTGGGAGTAGAATGACTGCATCTAATTGGGCGAGAAATGTGGGTGAAGCCAAGCAGCAACAATTAGGATGTTTGTACACCAGTGCAAGGAGCTTGGGCAACATAATGGAGGAACTAGAACTACTGGTACAGAAAGTGAAATCAGATATTATAGAGATAACAGAAATCTGGTGGAATAGCAGTCATGACTGGAGTACAGGTATTGAAGGCTATGTGCTGTTCAGAAAAGACAGAAATAAAGGCAAAGATGGTGGAGTAGCACTGTATATTAATGATGAAATATACTGTAAAGAAATTAGAAATGATGAAATGGATAAGACAATCTGTCTGAGCCAAAATCACTTTGGGGAAGAAACTACTAGAGGTTCCCTTGGGCTAGTGCAGGGGTTCTCAATTTTTTTTTTTTTTTTTAAACTGGGACCCCCTCTGAAAATATTTCAGGTTGTGATACACCCCCCCGCCCCCCAAAAAAATGACGACACCCCTCCCATACCATACTTACTTCTGCACTGCTGCTGTCAGAAGTGCTGCCTTCAGATGTGGGGACACGTCCAGCAGCCACCACTCTCTGCTCTGCTTTCAGAGCTGGGCAGTTGGAAAGCAGTATCTTCTGGCTGGGCGCCCAGCTCTGAAGACAGTGCTGATGACACAAGCACAGAAGTAAGGGTGGCAATACCATACTACCATGCCACCCTTACTTCTGTGCCGCTGCTGGCAGCAGCGTTGCCTTCAGAGCTGGGTGGCTGGCAATATCAGCTCTGAAGGCAGCACAGAAGTAAGGGCAGCTATACCACGAGCCCTCCTACAATAGGCTTGCAATCCACTTTTGGGTCAGGACCCCCAGACTGAGAAACGCTGGGCTAGTGCTTGGGGTATGCTACAGACCCCCAAGATCCAATATGGATATGGATAGAGACCTCTCTAATGTTTTTAAGGAAATAAATACTACAGGGAATTGTGTGATTATGCGAGACTAACTTCCCAGATATAGATTGGAGGACAAGTGCTACCAATAACAGTAGGGCCCAGATTTTCCTGGATGTGATAGAGGACAGATTTCTTCGCCAAACAGATGCTGAACCAACAAGTGGTGATGCCATTTTAGGTTTGGTACTGGTGAGAAGTGAGGACTTCATAGAAGAACTGGTTGTGGGGGAAAACCTTACTTAATCATGAGCTAATTCAGTTGAAACTAAATGGAAGGATAAACAAAAATAGATCTGCAGCTAGGGTCCTTTATTTCAAAAGAACTAACTTTAAAAAAAAGGGGTGGGGGGATTAATTAGGGAAGTGAACTGGACTGAAGAACTCAAGGATCTGAATGTGGAGAACGCTTGGATTTACTTTAAGTCAGTTTCTGCAAATTTATCTGAAGCCTGCATCCCAAGAAAGGGGGGAGGAGGGAATTCATAGGGAAGGGCCACAGACCAAGAATCTCAAACCAGTGATTAAGAGAAAGCAGAAAGCCAACAAGTAATGAAGATGGGATGGATTAGTAAGGAAAGCTACCTCTTGGAGGTCAGAAAGTGTACGGATAAAGTGAGAACTGCCAAAAGCCAAGCAGAGTTGGACCTTGCAAGGGGAATTAAAAACAATAGGAAAAGGGTCTATAGCCATATAAATAAAAAAGAAAACAAGGAAAGAAGTGGGACTGCTAAGCACTGACGATGGGATGGAGATTAAAGATAATCTAGGCATAGCCCAACACCTAAACAAATATTTGCTCAGTTTTTATAAGGATTATGAAAAGCTTAGAAATAATGGCAGAGTGGCGAATGGGAACGAGAATATGGAGGTAGAAATTACCACATCTGAGGTACAAGTCCCACTCAAACAGCTTAATAGGACTAATTTGGGGGGCCCAGATAATCTCCATCTAAGAATATTAAAGGAACCAGCATATGAAATTGCAAGTACAGTAGCAAGGATTTTAAATGAATCTTTAAATTCAGGGGTCATACCCTATGACTGGAGAATTGCTAATACAGTTCCTATTTTTAAGAATGGGAAAAAGGTGATCCAGGACATGACAGGCCTCTTTGTTTGATCTCAATTGTATGCAAGGTCTTGGAACAAATTTTGAAAGAGAAAGTGGTTAAGGACAGAGGTGAACGGTAATTGGGATACAATACAACATGATTTTACAAAAGGTAGATCATGTCAGACCAACCTGATCTCCTCCTTTGAGAAGATAACTGATTTTTTAGACAAAGGAAATGCAGTAGATTTAATCTACCTGGATTTCAGTAAGGCATTTGATACGGTTCCAAATGGGAAATAATTAAATTGGAGAGGATGGGGATTAATATGAGAATTAAAAGGTGCATAAGGAACTGGTTAAAGGAGAGACTACAACAGGTCATACTGAAAGTGAACTGCCAGGCTGGAGGGAGGTTACAAAGGAATTCCTCAGGGATCAGTCTTGGGACCTATCTTATTTAACATTCTTATTACTGACCTTGGCAGAAAAAGTGCATGCGTGCTAATAAAATTGCAGATGAAACAAAGTTGGGAGGTATTTCCAATACAGAGGAGGACCGAACTATCACACAAGATGATCTGGATGACCTTGTAAACTGGAGTAATAGAAATGGGATGAAATTTAATAGCACAAATTGAAATGTCATGCATTTAGGGACTAACAAGAATTTCTGCTATAAGATGGGGGTGTATCAGTTGGAAGTGATAGAGGAGGACAAAGACCAGAGCATATATTGGTTGATCACAGGATGACTATGAGCCGCCAATGTGATGCAATTGTGAAAAAGGCTAATGAAGTCCTAGGGTGCATTAGGCTAGGTATTTCCAGTAGAGACAGGGAACTGTTAGTACCATTATACAAGGCACTGGTGAGACTCATCTGGAATAGTGTGTGTAATTTTGGTATCCCATGTTTAGGAAAGATGAATTCAAACAGGAACAGGGGCAGAGAAGGGCTAATAAGATGATTTGAGGAATGGAAAACATACCTTATGAGAGGAGACTCAAAGAGCTCGACTTATTTAGCCTAACCAAACAAAGGCTTGGGGGAGATATGATTGCTCTCTATAAATACATCAGAGGGATAAATACCAAGGAGGGTGAGAAGTTATTTATGTTAAGCAACAATGTGGACACAAGAATAAAATGGATATAAACTGTCCATCAACAAGTTTAGGCTTGAAATTAGACGAAGGTTTCTAACCACCAGAGGAGTAAAGTTCTGGAACTGTCTTCCAAGGGGAGTAGTGGGAGCAAAAAACCTAACTGACTTAAAGACTGAGCTTGATAAGTTTATGGAGAGGATGGTATGATGAAACTGCCCACAACAGCATGCAGCTGATCTGCGACTGCTAGCAGCAAATATCTCCAATGGCTGGTAATGGGACATTAGATGGGGAGGGCTCTAAGTTACTACAGCAAATTCTTTCCCAGGTGTCTGGCTCATGGGTCTTGCCCACATGCTCAGGGTCTAATTGATGGCCATACTTGGGGTCAGGAAGGAATTTTAAAATAGATCAGGTTGGCAGAGATGGAGGGGGGGTTCGCCTTCCCCTGCACTACAGGGCATGGGTCGTTTGCAGGTTTAAACTAGTATAAATGGTGGATTTTCTGTAACTTGAACTCTTTAATTCATAATTTGAGGACTTCATTACCTCAGCCAGAGGTTACGGATCTATTACAGGAGTTGGTGGGTGAAGTTCTGTGCCCTGCAATGTGCAGGAGGTCAGACTAGATTATCATGATGATCCCTTCTGACCTTAAAGTCCATTATCATCCTATGATTTAATTAAACCAACAGGTTGGAGAGTTTCAAATTTGATTCAGGCTTACAAAATGTATGCTTGTAAGTATATTCCAAACTGCTGCCAAGGTAAGAGTTGAATTAAAAAAAAGATGCACTTTTTTTAAACTTGTATTTATGTCCTATACTGGCAGTTTAATTTATAGCTAAAAAAATCCAAAACTGATAGAAATTTATCTTTACATTTACAAAGTTTTTGAGATTAAATCATAACACTTTCAAATAGACATTTACCTTTTTAACAGGTCCATAAAAAGTGGCATTGAGATCTGCCGAACCCATGTGATGCTGGAGTGTCAGCTGTCGACCACTGTGTTTGGCTAAATAAAATCTATGAGACAATTAAAATGAAAATTTACATATTTATAAGGCACATTTTATGCAGATGATCCAAAATCACTTTACATACGTAGATAATTTTGAATTCTTCAGGATGGAATGTACTAAGTGTAACATATAACTATTACTCTTAAAAAAAAAAAAAAATTAAATTGAGGTTAAGGTCTCATCTGAAACAAAAAACCAAGTAGTGAGTAGTTGGTTTTCTAGTTTTCCCAAAAAAGAACAAAGCAGCTCTCTAACATGCCTTTAATACTCACAAAAGTATATTTACTGTACCCATTGTTTTAAAAATACGAAGCCTGATTTAATACATACCTTCTAAATACTTCAAAAGCATGTCTGGGGGCTGGAGGAATGTTGCACTTTGGTGTGGCTGACTGAGTAGGCCAGTAGCCTGTTGTGAGAACCCGCACCGTGAGATCAACACCACCTAATGAGACCTACAGCAACATTGGAAGAAGACATCCACCGTTTTAAAACAGGACAGTATTCGCCACTTCCCCTACGTTATAATTAGACTTTCATTTTTTTACTTTCCACAGGCTAAGGAGAAATTGTAGTTGCCATTCTTTCTGAGCTGCACAAATTAAAATTCATCCTTGCTGGAGCAGGAGCCAAAAAGCTCACATTGTTCCCATATGGCAATTTAAGACTATACAGAATATGACAATGTAAAAAATACTATGCAACTGTTCAGTATTCATGATAATAAACAGTAATTCTGAAATTCAGAGCTTTACATGGCCAGATGCATTACAGGTAATATGTGTCATATTTTGCCTTCTGCTTTTATTCTGTTTCCAATACAACTGACTGGATAGAAAAAAGTATATGCTGCGTTGCTAACAATACAAATGGCAAAGTAACAGTTTTTGTACTTGCCCTCTGGCAGAAAAGTACAAGCAACAGTTTGACATTCAACACTAAGCAATAGGGAGTTTTTCCTGCCATTCCCTCTTTGGAGTTTTAAAGCAGAAATCCTCTACATATATATTTTCCCATTGTTTTATGTAAAGGTCTGGTTTCTTGCTCAGCCTGAAAAAATTATGTGGCTTTAACACTTGTTCTCTGAAAGTTGTTATTAACATAGGTATTCACACAAGCTTGGAACACTCTACAGCTGATGTTCTAAATGGTCTAAATGGGTCTCATCAGCAGGTGGCACACATCTATCTGAAATCAAAGTACAATTGTCAAAAAGTGTCTCAACTAAATTCCATAGTGCCAAACTTATAACTGAGTGTATCTCCAGCTTCCACAGGGAAATGAGTTGGGTTAATGACGGCTTACGATTAATACCTCCAAGGAACATGCTTATAGGTAAGTACTTTTCTTATCTTAAAAAGAAAAAGTATAATTATAAACAGATCCAGGTTCTTACAGACTACAAAAACTAATATACAGCAATACAGTGGATCAGATTAAAGACAAAAAAGTCACAAATATCATTGGGAAAAAAAGTAAAGGCCTCCCACGTTAAATAGCGACATAGCATCCCTGAGAAGTATTAAGAATGCTATTTTTATATTAGAAGAATAAAATGCACCTAATAAATACATTAGAACTAACATCAAAAGACCTCTTCGGGGAAAAAATAAAAGTCAGCTGGGCCACACAATCCAGAAACAGGGTTTAACAGAGACTAGACTCAAGAGAACAGTCTAAAACAATATTTTACAAATATACATAAAGAACTGTACTGAGCTTTCTCCAGAGTGAACCAAAGGCCATCCAATGTTATTGACATGCTTCTGATTTCATGAGCCTTAACATGACACTGATGTTCAGAGAAATGCAGTCAATCATCCATCTAGAGATGGGGTATGTCTACACTGAGATTAAAAAAACCACAGCACCAAATCTCAGAGCCAGGTCAGCTGACAGACTTGAGGGGCTCTGAAATCACAGCATGGATGTTCAGGTTCGGGCTGGAGCCCAAATGTCTACACTGCAATTTTATATCCTCATAGCTTGCGCCTCATGAGCGCAAGTCAATTGACCTGGGCCAGCCACCGCTGTGCCAGAGGTCTATTATCACAGTGCAGACATACCCTTGAACATTAAGCCAATGTACACAATCAACAAAAAGGTGCACTGAATTAAAGTATTTTTGTTTGTTCCAGATAATACCTTGCTTGTGAACTGTGGTATCAGCATGGGCATGAGGGTATGGAAAATATGTTTACTGAATATAGTGGAACCGCAACATCGTATCTGGAAAGAAGAGTATGCTTTCTTACCCACTGAATCTTTGAAACATCTTAGTCATAGACAAGAGCCTGAGCTCGTTCAGATTCTCACAGATGCAGTACTAAACATAATGGGTCAGATATTTGATTTGGAATAAGTTTTAGGAATGCCAAGTCGCATATGACTCCTCTTATCACCAGCATGTGTGTAGCATGGACTAATAGAGGGACAGTGTCTTTCAAGTCGAGAATTGTGCTGCATGACCTCCAAAACCCAAGGTTTCAGGTTCATCAATCTGGAAAATGTCTAAAGTCCTATAATCTTTTGACTTCTCCTACTTCAGCTTCTCAGGGAAAGAAAGTACTGCTGCATGTACAAAGTCGATCATCAGCTGCATCGTCCTTCCCAATACCTACTAACTCAGTTTTATATCTATGAGGCTTTTGGCTTCTGAATGAGGAAGAGCTGGCTTGTGACTCTTATCTAGGAAGGATCATATGCATGCATTGCACCACAGTTGTTTCAAAAAAAGAACACGCTGGGGCGATTTGTTTAATAGAAACTCTAGAACCTCTTGCACCACAATGGTAATATGAAGAAAGACTTGTGATTCCTTTCCCAGCGCCATCTTTTATTACAGAATTGTTCTGCTAGAGCAGTGGTTCTCAACCTATTTATCATTGTGGGCTGCATATGCGACCCACAATGTGTTACCTGGGCCGCAGATTGAGAACCACAGCGCGCCCCGCCTGGATCTCCCCTACAGACCCTTATGCCCAATGCCTCCTGCCCAGAGACCCCTCCACGGAGTGGGGCCAGGAGCAGAACCCTGGGTGGGGGGCTGAGTGGCAGGGACCCCCGGACCCCGCTGTGTGGGGCCAGGTGGCAACCTCGACCCTGGACCTGGCTGCATAGGGCAGGGATGCAGCCCCCCTGCTAACCTTGCAGGGCCGGCCAGCTGGCATCCCCGGACCCTCGCCGCACAGCCCAGCTTTGTGCTAATTGGGTGGCATGCGGCCCGCAGGCCAAGAACCACTGTGCTAGAAAAACACATGCATTCCCATTCTCTGTATGTACTCTAAGCCAGTGGTTCTCAAACTAGGGCCGCCGCTTGTTCAGGGAAAGCCCCTGGCGGGCCAGGCTGGTTTGTTTACCTGCTGTGTCCGCAGGTTCGGCCAATCGCAGCTTCCACTGGCCATGGTTTGCCACTCCAGGCCAATGGGGGCTGCAGGAAGGGCGGCAAGCACATCTCTCGGCCCGCGCCACTTCCCTTCTCTTCATGTGTCAGTATATTTGTGTCTGCATCTGTAACTTTCACTCCATGCTTCTGAAGAAGTGAGGTTTTCACTTACGAAAGCTTATGCTCAAATAAATCTGTAAGTCTTTAAGGTGCCACTGGACTCTTTGTTGTTTTTGTGGATAAGACTAACACGGCTACCCCCGATACTTGACACCATGTAAAGAATTTAAGTTACTGTATTTTCATTGCCCTGAAACTTATAAACCATGATGTGACAATTTGAGGAACCTGTCTATATATAAACTTATGAATTCCAATTTGATTTTTTCAACTCTCTGATCCCTTGTCTTATGATTGTCTTACTTTTTACTGCCTTGGGCTCCTTGTGATAAGGAGACAGGGGTTGGCACCACCATCTCTCTCTCTGAATAACCCAATCATTAAAGACTGTCAGCACCTGAACAGATCTCCTGAAGAGAACAAGAGAGCATTCTAGGGTAACACCAGTTTTCCCCAGCTTCTCTGCAGGGGACTTGGGTTAAGAAAACGGAAAAATCCTAGACACTGCAGCAAGTGAACCGAGAGTTGATAGGACTTATAAACTTAAGGGACTCTCAGATCTAGAGGAAGAGAGGAGCCTGCTCCCATAGCAGAGGGTCCTGTTTAACTGTGGGACCAGCCAAGAAAGGAGGACACAAAGTGACAGGAAAGAGATACTCCATGATTTGAAGCACAGTGCAAGCCTGTACAGGAGCATGAGGCGGCGGGGAGGGGAAAGAGAGGAAGGAATTGCTGAACAAAGACACACTCCCAAAGGAAGGATGAGCTAGAATGAGGGGAATGGTGCACAGAGGTTTTATTGTTTTGTCTGGGTCTGTATATTTCTGTGCTATCTAAGGCCATGTCTACACTCAAAAGCTTACAGCGACAGAGCTGTATCAGTACAGTTGTGCTGCTATAAGAATGCTTGCGTTATGCTGACAGGAGAGAGCTCTTCTGTCAACATAATAAAACCAGTTCAACAAACGGCAGTAGCTATGTCAGCAGGAGAGAGTCTCTCCCTGACATAGCACTGTGTGAACATGAGCGCTTATGCTGGCAAAACTTACGTTGCTCAGGGGTCTGTTTTTTTCACACCCTGAGTGATAAAAGTTTGCCAACGTACATGCTAGGGTAGACATGGCCTAAGTGAAGAGTATTTAAGAAATCCTTACAAAGCTTTGTGTCTGTTTGCTTTTCACTCTTCGTATCCCTGAAGAGGTGAACTATAAACCCAGAGTATCCATAAGATGGAACTCTGAGAAAGGATGTGCTTAGGCTACTTGGGAATCTGAGGAGTCAGCATTGATCCTGGGGGTCTAGGGAAGTCGGGCTGCAGGGCCCCATTTCCAAGAAGGGATAACAGACAAAGTCTGTTCCTGGGAAACATGCGAGAAGGGTCAAGAGAAAAGAGGGTCCAGTCTACTTGGACCCAAGAAGCTTAGGTCCCATGTGCTGGGACTCAACACAGCAGTCTGGTGAGTGTTCAGTCAGGGGGAGCTCTACAAGGGCTGTGTATGACACATGTGCTTGAGATAAGTAAAGGCTATTTGGAATGCAAGGGCCCCCAAGACCTATTGAGGCAAGATACAGTAAACTTATCTCACACTACACCAACATCTTGTGTAGTAGCCATGGGAAATTTATGCTGCTTGGGGAAAGTGAAAGTTCAAATTAACTGCTGTTGTCATTCTTTGGCACAAGATATTTAAGTTCACCTGTTCAGCTACAGTAATACAGAAATGAGTATACAGCCATATGGCATTAACTCACACAGCACAAAACCTTGTGCATACATACTTACACAATAAACAAGAGCCTTTAAGCTCAAAGAATCCCATGTCTGCCCAGAGTTTCAAGTGCTGCTTATAGAAAATGGGAAGGTTGTAGCAATCCTACTCATGAAATCAACATAGCTCAGTCTCTGGGAGGAGTTTTCTGTTGTGGTTCTCTTTGATACCTGAGAAACTGTAAAAGATCTAGGTGGACTTCTTTGATTTCTCTAAATAAAACATGTCTGTGTAATCCATTTTCAAATCACTTGTGGGACAGTCTCACCTCCCAGTAATCAGCATAAGGATTTTAAGTTGCCTGCTTCAAGGTGGTGAAAATTTCAGAGTGCATTGCTCAACTGAGGTGCTCCCATGAGGCAAAAAATTCATTCACAGTATTCAGATTTCTAAAATGCTTGGCACAGAGAATATCCAGGTTTGCTTGGTGAACAGGAGTCTTTGCGTATTTGTGAGCTGGTAGTATTTGGAAGCCTGTTAGCATTATTGTCTACTGTATTTCAATTACTGTGAATTTTAAGTTTTTTTTTTTAAAAATGTTGAGCACAAAGCACTTTGGACTGCTATAAACAGAAATAAAAACATGGAGCTTGTAATGCCAAACCACCTACAAAACAAAATGAGCACATTCTATAGGTAGTACACCACAAGGCACATCCTCGTTCTTCCCAGTATCAGGAATAACAGTCTCCAGAAACTGACCCATGTACTAATAATGAGCAAAAGTGAATGAAGTAGTAAAGTCTTGCTGTGTGTTTTGTGGAAGGATTAAACTAACCTTCAAGTCACTGCTGTCACAGAGAACACGGACATAAACTGATGCACTGTTCTAATGTTTCAAACACCATAAAATGCTTTGTTTACTTGCATTGATGTAACATACAGGCAGAAACTGCACCTCTAATTATTTTTAAAGAATCAGGAAGGAAACAAATTTTGTTGGTTGTATGGTCAATATCTAAAAAGTGCATCATAGGTGACAATAACTATCTAAGATCTAACTCATATACATTCAGAACAACAGAACTAGCAAGACCACCTGTAATAGTGCTATCTGTGACTCCCAACAGAGTTAGTACTATCAAAATCTCCCCATAAAAATTAGAAGCATGTTTGTCAAAGTGCTGCCATAAAACTAATTCTGTTGGATGTGCACCAAAGTAGATGGATCTCATACAAAACTTTGACTCCCAAAAGGGCAGAAACTCAATTCTGTAGCCTTTAAATACTTCAAGGTATTTCATACCAATTAAGATCCAAACACAAAGAAAAACTAAATGTCTAAAAAGAAACGTGACCAAAATGAGATAAAAAGAAAGGCCCCTTTGATAAAAAAACATGGGGAAAAAATCCTTGATAAAAAATTAAAACAGAACTGACAGACAATAACAAAGAGTTGCACAAACATTTCTTTAAAAAGGGACATACAAAAATGCGACTTTAAAGTGGAGCTCATGAGTTCAAATACTAACTGATGATTAAACATTTATCATCTATTTGCTTCAACAACAAGTAAGTGTATGCCACCTGCTGGTAAAGCAGTTTAACAGTTCACAAGTTTAGCTACGAAGCTTTTCAAATCTTGTCATGTACTGGTGTATTGACAAGACTGTATGTCCACTGTAATTATTCCTACTTTTACTGAGCACTAAGTCTATGCAAATATACTGTATAACTTTTACTTCATGAATTAACTTTTATTTAAATTATTACATTATGTTTTGGCATAAATTAGAGTTTTGCAATTGTGTGACTCATTTATAGAAGACAGTCCATACAACTATTTAGAACAGCAGTGGGCAAACTGCGGCCTGTCAGGGTAATCCGCTGGCGTGCTGAGAGACAGTTTGTTTACATTGACCATCCACAGGCACGTCTGCCCGCAGCTCCCAGTGGCCGCGGTTCGCTGTTCCCGGCCAACAGGAGCTGCAGGAAGCGGCGGGCAGCATGTCCCTGAGAGTGTGCCATTTCCTGCAGCTCCCAGTGGCCGGGAACAGCAAACTGCGGCCACTGGGAGCTGCGAGCGTCTGTGCCTACAGACAGACAGTCAGTGTAAACAAAATGTCTCACGGCTCACCAGTGGATTAACCTAACAGGTCGTGTGCGGCCCGCGGGCCACAGGTTGCCCACCACTGATTTAGAAGAACACTGACACAGTAAAAGACTCAACAGGACTTAAAGAATACTAGTGTCACTCAAAGTAATAAGTCAGGCTTCAAACAAATCTCAAGATCCAAATATTTTCAGAGTGAGTAAGAAAAAGGTTGCAAGGTTAAAAAGTTAAGTTAAAAAGTTCTTATTTTGTTGAGAGAAGTGAGCAAATGAAGAGTAATGCAGAATCTCTCCAGTGCAGGTTTGTGTTTATATGTAAAAATAGAAGCACAAGAAAAGATCTGAATGATTCTTACCCCTGTAGCCTGTAGATGTTGCCTGAATTCATCCATTGTTGTGTTTGAGATGCTCATATCCCTGAACATTCCTTCCAGTTTAGATGTGAATTGACATCCACATTCAGTCTACAAAAAAGATTATTTGCTGTATTGTAATTATAAAATGGATCTGCAAACACTTAAATCCTGAAATGTTTGAGACATTCAGTGACTAACTCCGACAAACATGGAGAGGACATTCTCTATACTTTTCTTTAGCTTAGTTCTACCCCTAGCCCATTTTCAGGTCTTGGAAGCTCTTTTGCATGTGAGGACTAAAGCCTACCCACATAAATATGGTAAAATTTGTTTTCTCTCATCTCTCCTTACACTACTGCATTTTTTCTAAATACTTCTTTTAAACATCCTTATCTCTTATCATACAGGACAATTATGCAAAACTGTCATGAAAATTCACCAGGACAGGCATAAACATTTACCTATCATTTACCATGACACTGATAAACAAAGTCATAATAGTTTATTCATCCATCCATCCAAAAAGTTCATTTGCTCTAGACAAGTAGAATTATTTTAAGGATGCTATAGGTTATGAAGTGAGATTACTGAAAATTTTAGAAACCGCATGGTATTGAGTATGAGGGAAGTGAAGGAAACTATAAGGTAAGTTTGTTTTCAGAGATTAGTATGGTATCACTATTAGAATGCATATGGGTGAAAGGAGGATTCATACAGAAGAAATAATACTTGCTGCTTATCAGAGAACCTTTCACCAAAGGACCTCAAAGTGCTTTAGATGGTTATGTATTATTAGCATTTAAAAGATGAGGACATTTTGATACAGAAATGGTAAGCATCTTTTGAAAAGTTACATAGTATGTCAGTGGAAAAGTTAGGAATAAGATCAAGATGAAACTCCTGGTCTCAAACCACTAGATCACACTGCCTCACTGGAGTCACTTTCTTGCTGAAAAATTGTTCTTAGAGCCACCCTCCTCCCCCAAAAAGTTCAATATTCTAAAATGCCCTCCTACCCAATGTGGGACATTGAACCCTAATTTTGTAGTAGTATTTCTTTTTTCTGACAGATAACCTTTAATATATGGAAATAAAGCTGATTAGTGTTTTCTCTGTTTATTAAAAACTTTAATTTGATTTTAATGAGTATATTGTAATCAGTTTTATGCCAACTAAACATTTATTAAAAAGAAAAGAAATAAAGGAATAAAACTCAATTTAAGAACAGTTTGACGGAAATAAGCTGCGTGTAGGTAGCCATCTTACCTTTAATTTAGATATCATATTTTTCTCAGAGTCATCTGAAACACTCTTGTTTGTAAGAAGCCTTCTTGCCAAGTGCTGTTTATAGTAACGTTCAAAAACATCTTTCTCTTGCATAAACCTAAATAGAACCATTGCCTTATCCAATATAGTCTCTACTTCTTGCTCCGTTAGCTATAAAATAAAGAAAAAATTAATTTGCTATTTTTACTCTCAGAGTACAAATTTCTTATACAACAAAAAGTAATGGAAAAGTAATCTACAGCCAGCACACACAACCAATCAATACTAGAGTACATTTCACTGTGAAACAATCCAGTTACATACCCAGGACAAAGTTAGGCCTGCTCTACACTAGCAAATGAGGTCAGTTTAACTACATCAGTCAGTGATATAAAAAAACGCACACCCGAGTGGTGTAATCAAGCCGACCTAAGACCCTTTGTAGACAGAGCTAGATTGACGGAAGAATTATTCCACCTCTCAGGGGAGGTGGATTACCTATACCAAAGGGACAACCCCACCCACTGACGCATGCAGTGTCCACACTAAGGTTTTAAGTATAGACAAGCCCTTAGATCAGTTTGCACCCATGACAAAGCATGGAAGTTCTAATGCTAAAATGTCTGATTTAATTGGATTTAACTCCTGCATCCTTAAGCATTTCCTCACCACCACTATGGCAAATTAAAGACTCTCTTTTTATGATTCATACCATCAACGCAATTTGCTTCCCTTAATTAGAATCCCATTCTGCCTGTGGGAAGTATGATTGCAGATTGGCAGAAGTGGAACCACTGTGGTAGCAAAATGGCCAAAGGGCAGGGCAGTCATATCATGCAAAGAAGAAAACCCACCAGTATGAAAATGGAGAAAAGACAATGAGGAGGGGAAAAGCTGTGATATACAATAGGAAAAAACAGCATTTTATTCGAAAGCTGCAAACAAAGTGAACAGAAGTGCTGCTGAAATGACATGTCATTTTAAATTAAGACTGAAAGCCAGTTCGTAACTCATTTTATTGAGTTTGACTGTTACACAGAAAGTGGTTACACAGAAAGTGGTTAAAAGACAGTTTCAGACTGCAACCTGAATTTTCAGATTTCATAGTATAAAATAATTTATAAATAGAATTTATAATTTAATTTCTGAAGTACAAGAACAAATATAAACTATAAGGATCTCAGAGATTTTCTTGCAATATGAACATGTTAAAGGAAACAATTACAAAATAAAAAGCAAGCAATTCTGACCAAGACTGTCAGCAACACTCAGCATATGCACCTCTAATTAAAAATGGTCTGTGCTTCTTTCCATTTTGATTGATCTTTCAAACTATCCTGCTTTGTTTTCTTTCAAATTAGAAAGAGCCAATAAAACAGAAAAACTGGCCAGTGTCTTTTTGAGTAAGCTGTAACATCTTTTCTAAAGGAAAATCTCTTGGCTTAGTATACATTTTTATTGTGTAATATTTTATATTCAAGTAATACTGATCACAGTCCAGCAGAAATAAAAAACTTACTCTTAAAAGTTAATTCTTTTGACTAGACTTCCTCCACTAACCATCTCTGGCCCCCCACTTTCATGCCTAAGTGTAACTGTAACTTGCATGCCAAACTGCAATTTAAGACATAAAAAAATAAATAAAAACTGAGCAACTGTTTACCATGCTTGAGTCTAATTTCTTCCCCCTCATCCTTTGTCTGTATGTTAACTGTTTAGCTTATAAGGCTTTTGTGACAGGCAACTTTTTTTTACATACCTAAAGCATTACACACACGAACACACTATATAACAGTGCATTTTTAAGAAGTTTTACACACAGTCACATAATACTTTATAAAAGTATAAAAAGACAACTAGCTTAGTTTAACCTGCTACTGTTTTCCATAGATTCCGTATAGTCTCGTAATTGAACTTGTACTTACTCCCTTGACTCCTTTTTTCAGCTTATCATCAATAAATAATGAGAGGTACTCTGGAGACCTAGAGTTGAGGTTGAGGAAATACTCAAAGTCACCCGCAATAGTTTGTTTGAAGAGCCGGTCATTATTGAAAGATTCTTGAAGAAACCGATCAAACCTACTCTTCAAATCCAGTAAACCCTTAAGAAAAACAGAGCATAACATTTTATTTTTACAGATATAATATGGCTAGTAAGAAAATTACACTGCAATATTGCATTTCAGAAGACCATAGTTAAACAGAGATTCTGCTAATTTAGCATTTACCTACATATTTTGCAGTATTATTCAGAATCTTTACTTCGATTTAAAATTATGTTTCTAGTTGCTGTAATTCAAATTTATGGTCAGCACCACTTTCAGGGGCATGGCAGAATACAAATATGAACTGTTGTAACACTTATTGGCTCAACACCTTTGTGGGATGGTTTTGGTTGCATGTTCATGAGCTGAAGATGCTATCTGCTAATGCATACGTAACTGGGTTGCAAATCTTCAACTTTATGGTCATATTGCTTTTGTTTTTCTAGCAAGAAATTCTCAGCATATCATTAAAATCAGTCTTAACTCTCTTTATTCAGTTCATTTTCTGAGATATCCCTTTAGAGTTCCATCAGGTTTTAACACTTGAAATTCTGTTTCAAAGTAGTCTGAAAACTCCTATTTTCTATATTAAAGTCTTTCAGCTTTTTAAAATAGATGTTTTGTTATGCTTTTTAACTTAAAATTATTCTTAGAGTTTTAAAACTCATCTCATCATCAAAGGCATTTTCTTCTTAATTCTTTGAGAAGTGGTTCTTGTCTTTGAGTCTGGTAAAGAAGCTGCTTAAGCACTGCCACATAACTAATTAATTCCACAATTAATATCAATATTTTTATACTCAAATGGCTTCTTTTACTAGTAATCAGTAATAAGGTCATTTGATTCCATGTTGATAGATAAAACACCATACTCTTAATATAGCGATGATAATTAGGAAATTACACTAAATGTTTGCATTTAGATACAGTACAAGACATTTGCAAATGACCATCCTCCCCCATACACCCACAAATTTAAGAGTTTAAGGAAGAAACAACAGTTTTCACCTTAAGAGAAAGCATGGGGTAAGAAGTAAATCAATAATGCCGCAACTACAGGTTTTCCTTAAAAAGATAAAATGAGTGCTTAGAAAAGAAATCAATTTTAATAAGAACATTTCCAGACTTCTTTGCATGGGTTTAAAGCTAAGGTTTTTTTCTCTACGAAGAGAGAGGACAGAGTGGAAAGGATGACAATAGGCTCCTGGCTCAGCTTGTGTGACCTTGATAAACCAGGTGCTACACATCACTTTCCTCTAGAACCTGGCGGGGGAGAGTATCTCATTCCTTAACAAAGAGGATACGTCCTGCTTTTTGAGAAGACACCCATCGGCAGGTTGTTGCATTCAACAGTAGCTTCACTCATAATACACAATTAAAAACTACCACCAAAAACTCTAAACAAGATAAAAATTACTATTACTAATATTCAGGTCCCTCTTTCAAACATCCCATACAACTGTAGAGTATTAAAGTAAAACAGAAGTTACAAAGCTACATTTCAGAGCCTCTACTTGCCTCCCTCTGCCCCCAAACTCAACAGGGCATGCAACACTGCCTGGAAGAGGTATTTTGGGTGGAAGTGAGAGAGCATGCATGGCAAGAGTGAGGGGCTGTCCACATCCCCATTCAGATCTGCCACCTTCCCATTGGCTAGGAGATATTTATAATTACTTCCCAAAACCTCTTCTTCCCACCTGTCTATCCTCCCACCTTTCCCCTAGTCTCAGCTGAATTTTTAGGATGTTCCTTTAGGAGTTGTGTTTTTAGGATGCTCAGTCAGACCAATCACGTGTTTTGAGACCAGGAAGGAACTTTTCCCACAGGACCAAACTGGCAGAGGTCTGGTGGGTTTTTCCACCTTCCTCACATCTTCATAGGGCATGTCTATGCTGCAATCGGGAGGTGTGAGTGCAACACGTATAGACATAGTTGAGCTAGCTTCCATCTAACTAGATCAAAACTAAGTGGAGTAACAATAGCAATTAAGCCATGGCAGCATTATGAACTGACAGGTCAACCACACACCTCATTTGGAACCAGAATTACACAACCGGACAGTCGCAGAGACCAACCCCCCCCCCCCACCCCCCCCCAAAAAAAAAAGGCAATTACAGTATTGTGTTCAATGTAAACTACTAAAAAAAATAAAGGGAAAGTTTAAAAAAAGACTTGACAAGATAAGGAAGCTGCTTGTTTTATTTAAATTAAGATGGTTAAAAGCAGCATTTTTCTTCTGCACAGTAAAGTTTCAAAGCTGTATTAAGTCAATGTTCAGTTGTAAACTTTTTGAAAGAACATAACCATAATGTTTTGTTCAGAGTTATGAACATTTCAGAGTTATGGACAACTTCTATTCCTGAGGTGTTCATAATTCTGAGGTTTAATACTCACGCAGCTGCTGCCCTAGCATATAGGTGGGGCCAGCCTGTGCAGTTGCCTCTGCTGCCGTAGTTTCACTGCTATTGTTACTCAAGCTAGCTTTCATTTAGTTTAGATAAGCTTACACATGCTGCAATCACACTTCCCAACTGCAATATAGTCATACCAACAGTGACACAGTTGAGTTGTACGAAATAGAACATGAATGTTTAATATTAGGAAAGGTAAGACTGTTTAGGTTGTTGCAATTTATGGCCGGTGTCCAGCAAGGATAAGGGGAAGCCTGCTAGCTCCTGAGATAAAGGAGACCTGAGCTGATGGACTCTGCATCTATACAAGAAAAGGAGATCTGAAGTCTGTGTACTAAGGTCACCCGTTGGCCATCTCTTCCCTATTCATGTGGGGGAAGGCAAAGAGGATTCAGGCACAAGTCCTCGGAGTAGGCCTACAAGGGGTCTACCCCCAGGTACTGTTTTATGGTGGGAACTTTAACTCTACACTCCTAGTATGTGGGAGCAGGGCATGGGTGCATACTCTCCCTCTCCTCAGTGTTAAAATTAATAAAGTTGTGGCCTAAAAAAGTGTACATCCATCCATGTGGTGTGTTGTTCATTTGCCTACAACTCCTAATCATTACACCTGGAGTTGCTAAGTACAGATTTCTGGTCAAGAGGAAGTATTCTCCTAGAAACTTTTAGTGCTTGTCACTTATTGGGAGAAAAGCAGAGATTTCCTAGGAATTTCTTTAATTAGCCTGAATATATTTCATTTAATAAAATAAGCAAATAAAAACAAATATACAAAGTATTATTCTCCAAGCACCATGCGTATGAAAATAATTGAAAATATTTCCCAAAGTTCACCACAGACAGGTTTGTAACAACCTAAAACTGTAAGGTATAGTTTTATTACTAACCATTTGTGCATCAGTTTGGAGGTTTAACTCCCAAACAAAGCATTGCTCAAAAATCTTTGCTACCCTGTGAGACAAATAAAAACATTGAAAAGACAACAATGAGAACTTTTATCTACCTGAATATAGTCAACTGGGTTCTTTCCTTCTCCCTCTTCAGATACTAGAGCTTTACCTTGCTCCCTCAGGTACGAACTCATACATTCACACATTGTCTTCAGGCCATTTGGCACACGGCTAAATAACTTGTACATGCAAGCAAGGTCTGAAAACAGAAACAGTGAAATATTGTGCACTACAGCCAACATGTACCATATCTGCATGCATCTCATTCATTAGACATGCAAAATAGGTATGAATAGGACAAGTTCTGTCTCAGAAGATTCACATAGAACAGCCTCTCCAATAAAAAAAAGCCAACATCTGCTAACAGAACAAAAAATACAGCATCACAATTCTCTAGATAATGAGACATTTATTAGTGGGGATGTGCTGTAAATCTTGTTCAGCAATGTACTCTTCAAATTCACCATCCCAAAGATCAAACACCTTATTTAAGGATGAGAGAATACTTAAAAAATTAAAATAGAAAGGGGCTAGTTAAATGACAGTTTCTAGTTTTCACTTAAAACTGCTAAAATGTTAAATTCCCAAAGCAAAAATGAGTTTTTAAGCGAAAAGAGACCCAAATTCATCATTTTATATCTGTTTGTCAATAACGTAAAAAACTTAATCTTATTCGCAGTAACAATTTTCAGCTCTTGCCTCCATTCCTGTGTTGAGCCCCTTTATCCCTGCCCTTCTTTGGTCCAGAGGATTAGGGGGAGGGGAGAGGGGGGTTAAGTTATATAATACTTCAACACCCCCCCCCCACACACACACACACTTTCCTCTAGAACCATCATCATTCTTTGTAACTGTGTCGGAGGTCTTTTCTACTACTTGCCTCTAACCCATGCCTACCCCATTGAATTTGTGCCTGTTCTGCCATCACCAGCTCCCTATTTTGTTCCTATCCATCCCACTTACCTTTAAAGGCTCTCCCACTATTAGCATCTTCTGCATTCAAGCATGCTCTTATCTTGAAAAAAATCTTGGCTTATTCCACTTGCCTTGCTCACTCTCTTCCTACTACACTCACTACCATCTCCTTTTCCTCCTCATCTTAGCCTCAAAAAATCTTAGTATCTGCCATCTACTTGCACTTCTTTGACTTCCTATTCTCTAGCCCTGGAACTCCTCCTATTAAATTAATGGGGATTCTCTATCCCTTTCTTCTTTGCCTGCTGCCTTTGATGCTGCTGATTAATCTTCCATCTTTAGCTTTCTGTTGGCTCTCCCCTTACCAACCAACTGCTCCTTCAATATCTCCTTACCTTCCTTTCTCCTCCTCTCTGTTGGTGTCATGTTTTTGGTATCTGGTATCCGATTCCTCCCTCCACACACTCTTGACATCATAGTCCTCTAAGTTCAGTCACTATTGTTATGCAGATGATTTTCTAACATAATACTTCATCCACAAATATTTCCCTTCTATCCAGTCTTACTTTGAGCTCTCTCTCATACAGTTTTGAATCCCTAGTTAACTCGGATTAGATATACTTCCAAAGCTGAAGATAACTTTCCATATAATCCTTCATTGACCATTCAACCACTCGTCTCACCAGCTGGAAACCTCAGAGTCACTTTATACACCAATATCCAGTTAAATATAGTCCTGTCATCTCCTCTTTAAAGAAGATGAACATTTTCTCTTTCCACACAGCTAATACCTTTGTCCACTCACACCTTGGTTCTCTGTCACTGACTAGTGTTACCTTCTATCTGACTTCCTCGTGTTTCTAAAGTTGCTTTGGGAACAAGGAACTATTTGCATAAGAGACAGCTCAGTTACCTTCCTGTTCTGATATGAACACTGTTGTACAATTTATTGCACAGAAATACTGATACATTACTTAGCACTTCTGTGCCATTTCTCCTCTGAAAAGCCCTACAGTAATGTAAACTCAAAACCCCTTTGAGTGATAAAAGGAGATATTTTTAAACAGATGAGGAAATCGATACAGAGCTTGTGTGACTAATATTCTTCCTTAATATGAGCCTCTGCATTTGACTGACTTTGTTGATTTCCTCCTTTTCTCATTTTTTCTTCACTCCCCTTATTCTTACAAGTTTTTCTACCTTAAAATGGTGCTTTAGCCACATGACTGAAGTTCTGTTTCCATTGTATGTTTCTTTTACGGTCTCTCCTTTTAAGTTACAATTCTGAAGTCATAAGAGTTTTAGTTACCTCACACCCTTTTGAAATCTATCAATTCCTGGATGTACTACTACTTTGAAGATTGAGGATGAGTGAATATGTACTGAATACTACTAGAGCCACTCACATTACACTCACCTCTTTCCTGTCCTGAAGGCTCAAGGCCTCTCTTGCTGCAGGAAATTATAACCAATCACTCCATGTCTCATGTTCACCTCTTAAATTGCTATCTTGAGGAGAAGAATAATTGTGTGCTTTTTTTATTATTATTATTAAACAGAACTGAGACAATTCTCTGCAATGCAGTTTTTAGTCTCTTCCGTCAATGCATTCATCATGCAAATCTACTGTTAAGTGAATGGCTTACTCTAGCAGTTCTCAAACTATGGCCTGTTGGCCAAAATTAATCCATGGAACCTTTCTGACACTCCACAGAAAGATGCATTTTGAGAACAATGCATTGGAAGAGTGGCAGGTTGGCATTACAGTGGTTCACAGAAGGTAGGAGACATATGACAGGATAATACGATTCATTCTTTTGCCAATGACTCTTTTATATTTCACTGAGAAGCAGAACGTTTGGCATTAAGCAGAAATATATGACATGGATGGTACAGTCCCTGCCCTGAGGTGACTGTGACCTAATTTACTTAAGATGCATTTAAAGTTGTAGCAACTTTCCCAGATATATTTAACATAGAACTAGTGGGGGTTTTAAGCTTCCATAGGAACATCAATATTAAGGTGTAAAGAGAACCCATACTGAGACTTAAAAGCAAGGTTACAAGTTTCACAAGAATCACAGCAGCATTCCAGGCATTTTTGCTTCCAGTGTGATCTAGTCTTACCTTCTGTCTTTCCATTTTTCAGCATATGAACAAGCCCAGAGTTCTCCATTTCCACTATAGTCTTCATGTGTTTGGATATAAGTTCCCTTTCAACAACTTTCACAATTGGCTCTTCTGTTGATTTATCAAGGCAGTGCATCACCCGTTCTATTTCTTCATTAATTCTAGCTTCTACTTTCTTTATATATACTGAAGCACTATTTTCAGCTAAAAATTTCTGACTTTCCATCTGTGATTAAAAAAACAAATTAATACCTGAGATACTTTTAAAGTGGGAAAGTACTATGAAATTTATTCTGTATTAATCACATCATTTATAAATAGGCCCATACCAAACAAAAAAATGACAAAAATGTGAAATCACCATACCCATGATCCTACAAAGATTTATGAATGTACTTAACTCGAAGTATGTGAGCTCAAAGGGCCTACTCATATACCCAGGGTTAAGCTCACGCCTCTGTGAGCACAATAAGAACATCAGTTTCTCTGGGCACGGGATTTGCCATGCCAAATTTCCAATAGTAGCCATGGTCATACGATCCAGAGAAAGGCATAAAACCCCCAATACAGTGTACCGAGCTGTATAGTACTATACTATGGGGGAAAAGAGGAAAGAAAGGAAAGATAGAAATTTCTCTTTAACGCCCGCTGGTGATAAATTGAGATGTGAGGATTCACAGCCTTTATTATTCCAGCTAATTTCATATCAAATTGTTTTTAATCCCTATTGGTCAATATTATACTTTTATTTCTCTTATTATACCTCCCAACATCTTTAATTCACTATAACCACAAATGCACATAAAACAAACATCTTCAATCAGTGTTCACAGTTACTCTGAGGTATTTAGAACTCATACGGAAAACAAGAATTGAAATCAAATTGTTTCACTGGATTATTTCAATTTAGTCTTCCAATGTGAACCTATGGTAAATTTTGTCTGCCATTATGATGCTGAAATTGCTTAGTTTTATTAATATAGGTCTTTTTCGGAGTTCAATTATTTGGAATTGACTAACCTAAATTGCTGTCAGCAAATTTTGCTATCTGATTTTCTCACTCCCAGATAGTTAATACAGTGAACAACACTAGCCCTAGCCACTGGTTCTTAACCCACGGCCCAATCAGCGCACAGCTGTGGCCCATGACGACATCCTCAGGGCCATATAGGTAGTATATATATCATGTGGATGCAGCCCACATAACACACAGAGAGCTGCATATTTATCACAATAGTAAATAGGTTGAGAACCACTGACTTAAGCACGCCTTATTCAACTCAGACACACTGAGAATTAGCTATTTATTCCTCCCCCACTTTCTGTATCAACAAGATTTTAAAATTAAGACATAACTTTCTCTTTCACATTTGAGAAATTTCTTTAATAGCCTCGAGTAAGAAATTTTACCCAAACCCTTTTGGAAGAAAATTCTTCACTTTTTAAATCTATTGTTTGTCAAATCTTTCAAATAAATAATTCTTACAAGTTAGAGATGGACAGTTTCTCTCCTTTGAAAACTGTCCATCTCTAACTTTCTTCCCTCCTCTCTTTTTTTTTTCAATAAAAAGTTAAGATAGATAAATCATAAATCCTGCATTGATAATTTTTCTTTAAGAAATTACCTAATATTGAACTAAGGCTCTCCAGTCTCCTTTCCAGAATTATTTTTGGTAATCTGACTTTTTAAAAAGTCAGCACATGTACACCATGCTGCAGTTTACAAATGAAGTAACATTTTTGATTCTGACATTTGTTAGCAACTCATTTTAGTTCCCTCAGATTAGGGAAATTCAGGTATGGGAATTTTTCTGGATTATTTTGGACACCTAAATACTAATCACACACAGGTACATACTGCTGTGTAATTTTTTAAAAATCATGCTGCACATGCTTGCTGATTTCAAGTAATTTTGCAGGATACAGGAACTCATCCCCATGAATGAGGGCAGGACTGAATCGCAACCATTTTTAACAACTGGCATTTTTCCCCCAACTCAATTTTTAGCTATGAAATTTGTTAAACTTTCTTAATCCATTATTCAGGTCCACCCTCAAAAGGCTATTTACGAAGATTTCATTATTCTTCCTTTATTTTATGCAATTAGAGCCTGTGAAATTAAAAATTCTGCAATACGCTTAATCACTCTCATAAGGCAGTTTCCCAAATAATTTCCCTTTTCTACTGACATTATAAAGGACCCTAATTTAAGGTTAATTGGAAATTTTTGTTATATAGTCACACACAAAAACACAAACACCCTCCCTATTTATCAAGTTACAATTATTGAATGCTGTGCTTTGATTCTTATCAATTGTCACACTATTCAGGAAATTATAAATAAAGATATGATTTGGTCACGGATGCCATAACTTTAGCAGATCTCCGTGAATTCTTCGGCTTCAGCTTCAGTACCGGGCAGTGGGGCTCCAGCTGTCAGCCCCAGGTGGCGGGGTTCTGGCTTCGGCCTCGCCGTGACCATATCTTGATTTTTATACATTTTCCCCCATAACTGTTGCGTGAATTTTGTTTAACTTTACCATGATAAAATCATATCCATAATTATAAATGTACTAGCTCTATTCCATATATAATTAAAATACAAATTTAAGTGGCAACATTGCCGTACCTGAAAGAATTCTGCAGACATCTCCAAAAATGGAGCCTCAAAGTCTTCTTCATAGACTGATCTTCCTTCAAGACCTAGAATCATTAACATCTGGCAAGCATTTCTTATTGCGCCTCTGCCAAAAGATGTTAACAATTTAGAAATTCAGACATGCTTTGAAGATAGAGCAAAAAGAAGAATAAAAGTTAATAAAATGGCACAGAACGCTGCTAAGATGGTTTCTCTCATTAATGTCCCAAACCGCTAATTTGGTGGGAGAGGGGGGGAATCAAATCCACTATAAGCAATTTTAAAATATAACTGTCTTACATTTTCTATTTAATTAAATTATAAAAAAAAACCCATCTTTCAAAGGAACTAGTCTGACAAGAGCAGTAAACAGTTTTGAAATCCATTTCAGTTTATATTGACAGTAAATTCCACAGTACAATGGACAACCAACAGGATTTTTGCTTTAAATGAAGCTAAGTTGAAAGCTACCAACGTGGAGTGAACTGAGCAATTTATTTCACCCAGAACAATCCCACAATTAAAGTTGTAGCACTGGTCTAGTCCAGTGAAAGTATACAGTATTTTTTATTACTGACAAAAGAGATAGTCAGCAAGTCGAAACATGGTTAAGTACATGTCAATAAAGATAATGTAAGAGTGCAAAGGATTAGTCAGGCTGGGAAAAATCCCAGTGTGTGGCACTAGGGGACAATATACAGCTGCTGACAGACAATATTATTCTCTTCATAAAATGCCTGTTGGGCAATCCCAATGACACTACTGCAACTAAAGCAGCATGCAGTTTACATGCCTCCACACCCAACAGCTGCTGTGAAATTGGAGAGGCACAAAAAACTTGCAAATTGCAAGTTACTTCAGATGTAGCATGAGGCATGGCAATCAGCATCTGATGAAATTGTAAAACAGAATAAGAAATGTATTTAGAAAGGAACAAATTAACAGAGAAAGGCACGTTAAAACTCTAGAAAAGTAAAATGGAGAGAAAAAATAAACCTTCCCCCACCCCAAAAAGGTCAAACAAGGAGTGTCCAAGCAAAAGAGGAAACAAGGAGAAGGAATGCACAAGGAATTGCCTTAACCGCAAACTTTAGAGCAACCTGGAAAGCAAAGTAATGGGAAATACTTGAAACAAAAACAAAAAATAAAAGCAGGGAGTAAATATGAAACCTTTGTAGATAAACTAAATATTTATTTAACAGTTTTCTTAGCAGTACACTTTAAGTTATCCAGACATATGCATTCAACATTTACAGGAGACAAGTGCTCAAAATTTTTTTTTTTTGTCTTTTAAAGAACAACTCTCCAACATACCTGTGATCAGAATTACAGACTAACTGGTGGTTTGCAAAGGAAGCAAGCAAGCTATACATATTTTATCTTGTAAATACTACTTACCACTCTATGATTAAAGATTAAATAGAACAGTAATCAGTCAGAGCCATCATACCTATCTACAACTTCTCCTTTCCGCTCTCTTGCGATCATATCCAACAGAGTCTGTCGTAGGTGATCTCTTATACAGCCATAACGTACAACTTGATCTCGAAAAATTATTAATCCCAAATTGTAGACATTCTCCACATTATTTTGTTGTACATATACACGGTCCTATAAGGAAAAAATACATAAATGTAAATACAAGTTTATATCCCACACACCTGTATAATTCAAAATGTGTTCAAGAGATTGTTCATGGTTTAAACTGCATGGAAACAGCGGAATAATTGAATTACATTCCCCCCCCTCACGCTCCCACACCCAGACTGCTACCCTTTATAAACTCAGTATTTAGCTTTCCAAGTCTTTATTTACACAGATTAAAAAAAGGCTAGACTAATCAACACAATGCTGACATTGTTAGTGGCGACATTATATGAAGAAAAACATGTCAAAGACAAATCTGTATCCTTTATGCTGTTCAGCTGTTCATAGGAGAAAATCGCCATACTATGTGGAAATGCCCATGTATAATCTGAAGTAGCTCCCCCCACCACCTTTTTTATTTTTAAAGGGAACAAGCCAATTTAATTATGTTTCCCCTAAGTGAAAAAAAGCTTAGTACTGCAAAAATTCGCACATTCCAAATCTGAACCTTAGTTCCCAATCAAAAATACCCTTATTTTAAACTTTAATTCTATAACAAATATCTATTGATTCACGACACTGCTGGAAATGAAATTTTCAAATTGCTTTTTAAGGAAGAGACAAGGTGGGTGAGGTAACATCTTTTATTGGACCAACTGCTGCTGGTGGAAGAGACAAGCTTTGGAGCTTCACAGAGTTCATCTTCAGATCTGGAAAACATAACCAGAGCGTCACATCTAAATATAAGGTCAGACAGTTTGTTAAGCATGAGGAGTTAACTTAACACATGTTGCAACAAACCAGGTAAGATGAAGTGGGCAATTAACACCTCTACAGGCAGAGGACAACGGAAGGTTGGTAGTTACAAATTGCTGTAATGAGTCATAAAACCAGCGTCTCTGTTGAGACCACAATTTTTAGTGTCCCAACAGAATTATGCATTTAAGTTCCCATCGTGCCCGGAGTGCCTTTGCTCGATTCCACATCCACTTCCTTCGGGAGATGGACCGTGGCTCCCACTTCTTCTATGCCCTGGAGAAAAAGAAGGGGGCTAAGAAGCACATCACCTGCCTTCTGGAAGAGGACGGCACCCTCCCTCAGAGATCCAGAGGAGATGTGTGGGAGGGCCAGGGCCTTCTACACGAGACTTTTCTTCCCGGATCCGACCGATCCCAACGCTTGCAGAGTGCTCTGGGATGGACTCCTGACGGTCAGCGTGGGCAACCGGGACCAGCTAGAGCTGTCTCTCACTCTGGCTGAGTTCTCAGAAGTCCTCTGTTGCATGCCCACGAATAAATCAACTTTTGAAGATGCTGTGAAGATTTCCTTTGAGGACAAGGGCTGCTAGTGAGCGACCTACAAAAGAGCCCTGGAAGCTCAAAAGCTTGTCCCTTCCACCAACAGAAGATGGTCTAATAAAAGATATCACATCCCCTACCTTGTTTCTCTCATATCCTGAGCCCAACATGGCTACAACAACACTGCACACAATTGTTAAAAGACCGACATTTTTCTTTAAGATCATCACAAACAAACTTATTCCACCTCCATCTCTCTGCTTAGCCTCAACCTGAAGCATTGGCCAAGAAACTCATATATCCAACACTATTTAATATACATTTCAAATATGGGCCACAAATCCTCATAAAACAGTATTCCACCTATTACATATGGCCTAAAGACCATTCCTCTAGAGCCCACCTGCCCATTACTGGATAGTGGCTCCTACTCTCATACACACAGACCAAAAGAAAATCAGCGATCCCACTTTTTGTTGAGTGTTCTAACATTTGTATTAGGAGAAATGGTAAATAAGAGAGTGCCTGATAAACTTTCCTTCCCCATTCATTTGTATGTCTCTCTTATCTCTATTCATCTCTCCAAAAGTAAACAGGATGAGGTGAATAAATCAGGTAGGGGCTACAATTGTTAACTGGCATTTGATAGTATAGTGCTGAATGAAACCATGCATGTGACATTACTAAGACACCATCAAGAGGAGGAAGTTCTTGTGGTTTGTACTAGTACTGTTGTGAGATGATAAAATGTTTGCCCTTATTTTTAAGAGCATGCTCCATAACTCCAATAGCAAATCCGCTACTTACTGAAAACATTCCTACACCAACATTTTTAAGGTCTCAGGATATTCATTAATTTTAATACACATTAGTTTCAAAATGTGCTAGTTCATTCCTACCAGATTGTACAATATAAAAAATTATGGAGATTTTTATAGCTATGCATGTCAGAGTGCATACAAATTCACTGTAGGAAAAAGGTCAGTATTTGAATTGGAGATATAAACACTTAATTGATATTCCGTTAAGCCTCACCGGTTTGTTTACCTGCCGTGTCCGAAGGTTCGGCTGATTGCGGCTCCCAGTGGCCGCAGTTCGCGGCTCCAGGCCAATGGGAGCTGCTGGAAGCAGTGCGGGCCAAGGGACATACTGGCCACTATTTCCAGCGGCTCCCAATGGCCTGGAGCAGCAAACTGCAGCCCCTGGGAGCCTCGATCAGCCAAACCTGCAGATGCGGCAGGTAAACAAACCGGCATGGCCCGCCATGGGCCTTCCCTGCACTAGCGGCGGAACAAGTTTGGGAACCACTGCTCTAACAGATACTATACAAAGAGAAATGAAACAGTAAAACGTGAACAGGTGAGAAACATACACTCTGTGGCACTTATATGAATCATTTAACAATTTGGCCTCAAAGCAATGACTGTTACTAACTGGCCTAACAAATTCAAACTCCTCATGTCACATAATGAAGATGGTCGCTAGAGGATATCACCATTAACCAGACTTTCCTGATACCTTGAGACATTGTTATTTATTTCACTGCCTTGTTTATAGGCTTGCACGCAAGAACATTATAGTCCTTGTCTTGTGATTCTTGAATAAAACCAAGACAAAAAGTGTACTTTTGTAAAAAAAAATCAACAAAGTTGAGGCAATTAAAAATAACTTAATATTCTAGGCAACTTTGAGGAAAAAAAGGGCATACTAGCTCCAAAGAAAATTTATGAACAGAGTTTAAATACTAGGGTATCAATTGACGAGATTAAAACCAGGAAAGTGACTGATCTGTATAGTATCCATGGTATCAGTATTAATGATGCTATTACAACAGTAGCACCTCACACTCCAGTGAATCTGTGATGCTACAGAGTTAGAACAGCACTACTGTTGCTCCTGAAGCTGCAGATATGCTTTCCACTGGGGACAAGTTACTTTTATTTTTTTTATTTGATGCTTTCAAAAACTAGAAACAACTGTGGGACTAAAGCCCATGTGGCCTAGGTTTAGTACACAAAAGTTGTAGACCAGGGAGCAGCATTTACTTCCCAGGAAAAGCAGCAGCAGCAGCAAGTGCTTGAAAGGATAACAGAAACTCCCAGGAGCCAGGGGTTGGCAATGATTCACAAGCTAGAACGTTGCTGAAGTGATTATGGACGCAACCTAAAACAAGTTACCTATTCTAAAATCAACTACTTTCCCAGTCTCTCCATGGGTATACAAAGGAAGAAAGTAAAGATGAGTTCTCTGGGGCAGGAACTGTCTTCAGTCACCTTTTTTGTATCGTGCCTAGCACAATGAGCACGTCTACACTGCATTTTAAAACCCAAGGCAGCCAGTATCAGAGCCTGGCTCTACAGACTCGGACTCTGCTATGACACTAGAAACAGTTGTAAAAATGTTTGGGGTTGGGCTGCAAAATGGGCTCAAAAACCCACCTCCCTCACCAGGTTTCAGGTCCCAAGCTCCAGCCTGAGCCCGAACATCTACATAGCTTTTTTTGTGCTGTAGCATGAGCCATGCAAGCTTGTGTCTGTAGACCGTGGCTCTGAGGCCATGTCCATACTAACCATGCAAGTCGATTTAAGTTAATTTAAATGGACGTAACATACAGCGGCATCTACTTTGTGCTCAGTCGACAGGAGACACTCTCCCATCAACTTATCGCATCCACGGACCCACTAAAATCGATGTCTGCTGCATTGATCGCAGCAGCACTGATTTAGTCTGTAGTGAAGACAAGCCCTTGAGACTTGCTGCCAAGGGGTTTTTAAATGCAGTGTAGGCACGCACCCATCCTGGACCAAGCTTCCTCCATGCTACCATGATAAAAAATAAACGAGCCTCTTCTCCCTGCCCCCACACATATGAGCCATGCGCAATGGGAGTCCCCTGTATTCAGAGGGCAGAACTCACAGGCCTATCCATCAGTGCGGACCTAAGCCAAGGAAATGTGGAGGGCCATGGGCTCTTGTTCTGTGCCCCAGTCAGCATGGAAGTAATACACACAGAACGTTCTTTAAAGGTAGCACAGAATATGCATTCCTAGAAAGTCCTGGATAGCATTATGCTCTACTTGCTAGAGCTCCACTAAGGCAGTACATTCCACACCACCCAATCTAGGGCTCGGTTGTAGCTTCATGTCACAAGCTATCCTTAATTGTTTAAATCTGCCTGTCCATTCAGGTTTACAGAAAATCTTTGGTTATATGCAATTTGACACTGGCTGTCGTAGACTATGTGTAAATCAAAAGAAGTAGAGCTTGTTTACATATGTAACAACATATGGTATAGCTAAACAACTCAAATTCAATTATGAAACTGAAATATGTCAAGTGAGCTAATACTGCCTTTAAAACACAATTACAGGTCACAGAACCATGCACTATTATGTAATGGACCTACATGAAACTCAGATTGATGCCAGGAAACATTCAAGGAAGACAAAACTAAAGAAAAAACAATAACATAATGCACTTCTGCTTTAAAGAAGCTGTAACTCAAAACTAGCAAAGTCCTATAATTTACAGAAGGTTTTCAATATCAGAACAACAATATCAGGCAACTGAAACCATAAATGTGACTCACTACAACAAACATCTTGGCCCAGGTATGATTATTAGTATAAAAATGCATAAAACTATATGTATATACACATTATTAACCTAACTGAAAATGGTACTTTAACATTAAAGAAGTAAAATTAAACAAAAAAGAGGAAAGAAAGGTGCAATATTAGCTTATCAACATTACCCACATATAACTTCCTTTTTTCAACTTGTGTGTAAGTTTGAAACTTTCATATTTTATTTTAGGTTTTTGTATTACAAATTATTTCTGCAGTTTGCAAAAAACAAACCTGCACATTAGTTAATTCCACCTTTTCCTGATCATCATTGCTTTGGATACAGTGTTTCAGAAAGATGTGACCTATGCAGTTAAGTATTTATAAACAAAGCCATCCTCCAAGGGCAGCTCAAGTAGTTACAATATAATAATATGATATACAATATCTACAATATAATAAATGATCTATAATCTCCATAGGCACATTTAAGAAACAAATTTGTAGTAAAACAATTACCAACAGCCAGTGCTATTTTAATGGCTTTTATGAAATAAATTGGTATCTTCGCTCCAGTTTTTAGTGGAACTGTGTACACTTGATAAAAACCATCACCATATAGTTGGCATCTTTGTTTATTTTCTTCACTTAGGTGATTAACATATAAGAGACTGATGGACCCAGCTACTTTTGGCCCTATGTATTTAGCTTTCAGCTCACATTAAAACAACTCTAGGAAGGTGTTAAACTTACTTGGTAGAAAGAAAAGGAGTACTTGTGGCACCTTAGAGACTAACCAATTTATTTGAGCTGTAGCTCACGAAAGCTCATGCTCAAATAAATTGGTTAGTCTCTAAGGTGCCACAAGTACTCCTTTTCTTTTTGCGAATACAGACTAACACGGCTGTTACTCTGAAACCTGTCATTACTTGGTAGAAAGATTCTAATAGATTCAACCCATTACAAAACAATTAAACAGTGCAGTAAACTAGGTAGACTTTTTGTAAGTCATTCTGTAACAAAGCTATGTATGTATGGTTTTCAAATGTTTTTAGCACCATCTAAGCAAGAATGAACTGTTCTTTGTGGGTAAATCCACCATGCTGAGGAGTCCTGTACTGGGGAGGAGGCTATAAAAGAAGGACTGTTTATTGGCATTCAGTTCAGCCAGGTTGCATGTATATTAGGTGCATATCTGTAGATTAGAGGAGTTTTGAAGATTTTTGAAGAGTTTTCAGAGATTTAGCTCTCCATTAATTTTAATAGCTATTAATTAACAAGTTGGACGCTTACCAGGTTCCATTTCACTGCTGTGGGCACTAAGTGGGAAAATGAGGGAGAATCACAGCTGTTATGCTCTTTGAGGCACAGGGCAAACACCTGGCACTGATCTTGCACTCATGGAGCCCAAGAGCACCTACAATGGGATCCACACCAACACACACTCGAATAAAAACGCACTTTTTAAAAAACATATATATATTTTTAAGGTGCTAATATGGTTTGAAAAATGTGGGTAGACCTGAGGCTTGAAAGCAGACTGGTGGCATGGTATTGTGCATACCTGGTTTTGTCAGATAGTAAGGATTCTCAGTTTGTAGCCCTGTCCATCTGACCATTCAAAGGGACATTTTAAACCAAAGGAATTTATCATATGTTAAGTTTATGCCTTGATATTAATTCACTAGCAGTTCAAACGCATTTCTGCTGATAAACCATGGGAATCTGAATTCTGCAAGTAATGAACCTACACTTCAAAACCAAGAGTTCATAAACATCAGAAACGCCAAGTGGAAACAGCTGAACTTGGGACCCACATTGTTAGGTACTGGTGAACTATACATGTGTGATGGATGAAAACTAACACACATAAAATGGATATTAATAAGTGCAATGCATTCACTGAAGCATCAGCAATAAGAATGCAACAATGGGTACTTTGGCTATCTTGAAATGTTTACTAATTATCCAACAAGTGGGTAAATAAGTAGATTGAGCCTGAGGACATGGTCTAGGGGATGTCCCTCATTTAGAATGTACAAAACATTCTCCTTTTCTTTACTAAACAAAAGCATCTCTGCTGACAGTATCTGCAGATAAACAAGGTACAAAAATTTGGCTACATTTAGATATTGTTTATGACTTTACCTGTGCTTATATGTGGGGACGCGTATAAGTAGTTTCGACATAATGAGCATCACAGTGTAATGATAGATGCCAGTCATATTTACTACTTTTGGTTCCGACTCATTTTAGAGGATAAAATAAGAGCAAATAATAATACCTAGCATTAAGCAGTACTTTACGTATCTTTAAAGAGCTAAGCAATTAAGTCTCAACATCACTGGGAGATGCTACTGGTTACTTGATCAAGTCGTACAACTGTGATTAAAACTCAGACATACCTTCCTCCCCGTCCTATTTTAAACCAATAGCATACGTTGTATCAAGGGTCCATTCAAATGAAACAAACAGAAGAAGTGTAAAACTGCAAAGATACGGGAGTGCTAAATTTTTAAGCCAACACTTAAGCCTTCTGTTGGATCATAAGACTCATTTCCCATGGCAGAGCCCTTCAATCTATAGCAAGCCTTCCAAATCCATAGGAAAGAAAGCACCCTGCCCAACATGCTGGTTTCCTATCAGATAGGGCTATCTGGAAAAAAACGATAGAGGAGGTAAAATGAAATTTTAAAATGAAAGGTATAGACTGGCCTTTTAATAACAGAAGACTATCTGAATGGTAAGTCTACTTAGAAACAGGCTTTAAATAAAGCTCTATGACTTTTGAAAGTTTTATTAGACCAATTCTTTACACAACATGTTAATAGATAAGAAACATGTATTGTTTTTGTTCAATAGTTTCTTAAAGTCTATCATTGTAAAAGTTTATAATTCAGTGAAATAAAATGACAAATATGTAGTTCAAGTTTCAGTATTTCTGCTGCTGTAGGCAAAGCTATTTTCTTCTGATAACATTTCTTTTTATGTAATTCATTTTTCTCTATTAGGTTCTCACTTTGGTGTAAGGGAAAAAAAGCCTGCTGAAAGAGGCAGCTAATTAATCAAATGGAAGCCTCAAGAGAACAGTTGACTATTCTGGAGTATTGAGAGCTGCCAAATACTGCACTGAAGGTTTCCACAAAGTAACCTAGTATTGGTTACTTCTAACCAAGGTTAGTAAGTGGATTTAAACACAGATGGTCAACTTTACTTCTTTGGCACTACACAATGTCTCATATATTACTTCTGGGGGAATTCTGTACCACTGCGCAATACAGAATTTTGCAGAACTTAATGTTGTGCAGGCAGAATTTCCTTTCCCCGACAGAAATGGGCTGCAGTGCTGCTAGCCACCACTAGGGGCTACTGGAACCAGCAGAGCCCAGCTCGCACACAGAAGACACTGCTGGGGGGAGGAAGCAGCAAAAGGGTTCCTGGCAGCTTCAGTTCCCAGAATGCCCTGAAGGAAGGAGAGAGCCGCACACAGGACAATCCTTGCAAACCTGGGACTGAGCATCAGACTGTTTCTCCCTCTGGATCCCTGGGCTCTGGAGGGGGAGGGAGATGGATGTCTGGGTTGGGGGGCGGGGCATGGCTGGGCTCTGGGGGTGAAAGTATCTTGGCTAGGAGGCCCCACAGCTGGGCTCTGGGGGACAGGGGGAGATTTGGGTGTACTGGCTGAGGGGGGCCCTGCGGCTGGGCTCTGGGGGGAGGGGCTGAGGTGTCTGGCACCCTGGCTGGTCTTGGGGGAGGGAGGGCTAAAGGAGGCAGAGAAACAGGAACTGTGTTGTCATAGGGGTTTCTTTAACTCTCTATTCCTGGGGGAATTTTTGTGCAGGTTTGAACTGTTACGGGCAGGTATTTTGAAATAAATGACCAAAATAATTGAAACTGGCATAATTATGCAGTGTTATATTGACAAATAAAATTTGCAGAATTTAAAAATATTGTGCACAGAATTTTTAATTTTTGGTGCACATTTTTTAGTGCAGAATGCCCCCAGTAATAATAATATATATACACTAAATAAATAGCCCAGCCCAGCCCAAGCCCAGCCTCACTCATATATAGGAATCTGAGGCAGCCCTACCAAGTTCAGATGGAGAAGAAAAAGACGACTGAACATGTACCTAGTTATCATTTGTATTTATTCCTGGAGGAATTCTGTACTCCCCCCAAAAAAAATTATAATAAAAAAATAAATTCTGCTCACAATATTTTTTAATTCTGCAAAATTCTGCATATTTTATTTGTCAAAATAACACAGTATAATCACACCAGTTTGAATTACTTTGGCGATTTATTTCAAAATACTCGTCAGCAAGTGTGTCTGTAAGAAAACCAGACAAAAACAAAAGATTCAAGAATTTTTTTGTTGTTGACAGCTTCTTTAGTAGGCATATTAATATAGAATATTGAGTAATTCATTTAAACTACAATAAAGAAATGTATTTCATGACCCCTTTGAAGCAGTGCAAAGGTTTCGGGGAGTCAGGGGTAATGGAGGAGCTAAGGAAAAGGGAAGGAGCCTGGGAATGAACCTGGAGGTTTGTTGAGTGTGGACAGAAGCAGCATGGAACTGGGGTTTTTGGAAGGACGGGGGGAAGAATAGTTAGGGAGCTGGAGAGCCTCCCCTATGCAGACCCTGGCTGACCCCTAGCCTCTCCCTTCACTGTACTTTCAAAAGTCAAAACACTGAAAGGCTGGTGGGCCCACTACCATTTTTATCCATCAAGCCCTGGGAGAAGGAAGAGGAGTGAATGGCCCCAGCAGACACTGCTTTTTTTCCCCCTCGGGATATAGCTACACTGTTATTGAGACAGTGCGTATGGGCATACCTGCACTAGCTTTGATTGAGCTAGCTTGCTAAAAATAACTGTAGCTGCAGCAGCACAGGCTCAGCTAGCCATCCAGATACAATCCCGCCTGGGACCCCAGATACATAAATCAAAGCTAGCATGGGTATGCCTGCACAAGTTGTAATTGTACCTCCCGACTGCTGTGTAGACATACACTAGAGAAGACTACAAGTTCATGCATGAGGTGTGTTAATCCTGAGAGTAGGAACATATAGGAGCAATTTTTAAATGGAGGTGATTATGTCCAAATTTATGTTAGTGATTACAACCAAATATTATGGATTAATACAACATGATCCACACAATGGCTTCCAGCACAACAGTAAAACATGTGACATTGATAACAAAAGACTGCCTCCCAACAACCTGGAAAGTTTCAATAGTGTATTCATCAATCTTAAGGCAGAGATCCCTGCATAGCTAGGACTTGTAACTGCAGAGTAATTCATGACTGTCACATGCAAATTAAACCAATACCACACTCTGTTGATAACACCAAAATAAGAGGCGTGCGCGCACACACACACACACACGTGACCTTGAAGGTTTGACATAATGGGCTCAACCAGAAAGTGTCCATATTAAACTTAAAATACTACAACTAGGAAGAGGGGGGGGAAGTATATATACATATGAGGTGTTAGGAGGAAATAAAGCCACATCCATCATATTAAACCAGCCTCATTCATCTTGCCTCTTATCTATTGCTTTTCACGTAACCAAATACTCTAGTTGCCACAAAAAGATCCTACAAGGGAATCCCTACTTTAAGAAACATCATACAATTTGAAAGTTGGGAGAACCACTGGGTTAGAGGATAAGTGCACACTCAAACTCAATCATAAATGGCACTCACTGGTATCCTGATTGGCGCACACAGAGGAATACTTACTCTGCATGAAGACTGAACCATTTATATTTTTCCCTGGTGGTTCCTTCACACCGCAATTAAGGTATACTGACAAGTCTGTATCAGGAAACTGGATCTTCCTGGGACTACACAAGTTCTGTAGGTAAAGGACTTCAGTCTCCAGGACTGTTAGTACTGCACCTTTACAAACACTAAATTTCACTCAAATTTTATAATATAAAACCAATAAGGGAGCAGGGTTTCTATACAGTCTTAATATTTCAGCTCACCATAACTTGGAGACTCGTGGAGTGTAGCACTTCCGAACAGAGTCCCACAGCACAAAGTTGTTTACCTTTTAGTAGTGTATTGACCAATTAAGACTTTGTTCTAGCTAATTCCAACAAACTATGATCCTCCATCTTTATTTTATTGGATCCACTGGCACTCTTGACATGCTGCAGCACAAGCAATCATCTCAGTCTAAATTTGGTAACCAAGGCGCAGAACACTTTCTTGCTTAACCACCTTTCTGAGCACCTGACTTTTGGTAAACTGGGGTATTAATCCAACTTCTTATGCCTTACTACTAAGTGTTTCACAGGATTTATTTAAGTTCTACATTCCTTTATATCAAAAGCTGCATTAACTGGTTCTTATATACAGATGGCACACAACTCAATACATCTCTATATTTTCTCAAGATATTGGTCTTATTGTTTATTTTGAGTTACACTTAATAGATGTAGACTAATCCTTTTTGCTTTCCTGTCTAGTTACTAGCCTTGCCGAATTTATCTCAGAGTTTATCTCAAAACAGAATCCTTTTGGTCACTTCTGTTCCAATTTATCTGTATATCCATCTACTTATTGTATTTAGACCCATAGATTTACATTAATAAATATGTCTAAAATTCGTGTTACTTTATAGTTAAAATGAAATGTTTATTTCCTTCTTTTATCTGCATACTTGGGCTCTGGCTTAGAGGATGTAGTACTGTGGTTCTTTCCCTGTTAGATAACAGTATGGTCTAGCAGAGTGTGCTGGATCTGAGCCTCGAACTCCAGAGTCCGTAAATCACAACTTCTGTCTCACTGCCTAGTCTGTAAAACAAGTATCATTCCATCTTAACTAATTTGAAGATGTCTTGGGGATCAGTTAATGTTTATATAGTACTTTATTTCCAAAGTGCTAAGTTTTTAAATTACATTCTCTGGAGAAACAAGGGGTTGACTTGGTCTTTTAATGCTTGTGTTTTTCACCCATAGACTGAAGTTTTAACTATAGAATTAAAAGGCCTGGTCTACACTTAAAAGTTTTGTCGGCACAGCTATCTCAGTTAGTAGTGTGAAAAAATCACACCCATAACTAACATAGCTATGCCAGCAAAAGCTTTACTGCAGATGCCGTTACACCAGCAAAAAAGTAATTTTGTTGTAGACCTTATTTCATTTGGGGGAACAGGTATAAGCTTTGTCAGCAAAAGAACTCTTGCTGCTATAAACAGTGTCTACACCAGGAGCGTTTGCCAGTATAGCTACGCCAGCAAGCCCTTTGTAATACAGGCAAGGCCTAAGGCTTCATATGTTGTATATGATCTGACTTTCAGCGACTGATTGGTGTACACACCTACTAACAACTTGTGTTCACTTGCAGAAGTATCTGTAATCACCCTCAGTATCACTCACTAATTCTAGATACCAGATCTTGATCCAGCCTGCTGGCACTCTCCACTGAAACATTAATGCAGAGTGTTACCACAAATTTTAAAAAAAGATAACTTTTTTCCTAATTATCCTTTAGCGGTTCTGTTTGTTGTAAAAAGCATGTTAAAATGTGTAAAAGCAAACTTCAGAAAAATACTATTCTTAACTACGTTTCCTGTGTTGCCTTGAAATATCTGAACGTAGGTAACACAAAATGCAAGCCTTTCTGCCATTTTGGATGTATGCATTGTTACATAGACTTCGTTGCCAGAAGATCACCAAATTATATGAGTATTAATTAGAAACTCTTAGAATAAAAGATCTTCCTCAAGGAAAATGCCCATTAAACACACATAGAACTTAATGAATTAATTATAAAGACTGCAAGATGTGGTCCACAGGAAGTACCCATAGCCATAACCTGTATATTTTTCTCAATTCAAGTTCAAAAATACCTCAAAAAAAAAAAAATCTTGTGTGCACCAAGCTTTTGCATAGATAATTTTATTCAGAAGCTGTAATTGGCTGAAAACAGGTATTTAGAAAGGAAATATTAATGTTGGCACTTGAGACTTATAGAAGGTCAGATTTCCTGCACTGACAAGCTTAAAGATTAATAAAAAACTACCTACAGGGGAAGAAGGTGAAGTGAGAGAATTCAATAAAAGATTTATTTTAAACTTGATTGTTCCCCTCCTTTAACCTAAGTCCTATTTTTAGTCGTCTAAATTAAAAAGTAGTACCTACTAAGGAACATAGTAATTGCCATACCAATCAGAGGTCCATCTAGTCCAATACTGTCTCCTGACAGTGACCAACACCACATCCTTTTATTTTCCTAAGTAATGTGGTAGTTAGGTACAATACTGTCATTTTACAACCCTAACTGGTTTTTGCAAACAAGTTTTTTGGTTCTGGAATATGAATTGTGGTTTGAGAGCATATAGGAGTCCATTCTACCACCTCCTCACCAGAGACTAAATTCCCTTCTGAGAGCTCAAACTCCATAGTGGCTAACTTAAACCACACTAAAACCCTAGTGCTACAGACCCAAAAACTAAGGACACCATCATCCAAGTTGAAAGAAGACCTCTATTAGCTATCAGGCACTGAAGGATCTTTATGTTATTTTTGAATTATAACCATCCAATTGAAGGCAACATGTTCACACATGCACCATGAATGATTCTGCTCCCACTAAGTCAATAGCAAAAATAATAATTTGGAGCCATGTAAATCCAGAACAAAACTCGTAAATAATTTTGCTTACTGTCTATTTTCCTCAAATACAGCTAGCACAAAGTTTCAAGGAGATTCCACTATGCTGTAAGTTTGATGGAAGAGTCACCATCTGGTTTTCAGTTTCAGGATAACAAAAACATTAGACAAAAGAGAAATTCAAATCAGGGTAATTTTGTCTTCCTGTAATTCTACAGCATCCTGATAATATTATCTTCAAGATTTTGCTGAGCATTTATAGTGAATATGTTTGGAAGTCTCCAAGCCGAATTTAGAGGTGATAACAGAGGTGTCCTAATCTAGGACTTTAGAGTGGAACCTCATTGCAATTTTACACCTCTCAGAAACCTGGCAATCTGTAAATTGGGTTCTCACTCATCAATGGATAAATAGCAGACTACGCTGAACGTGTAAACGTAAATATCATGAGGCAGTTTAAGACTACTATATTAGACTGGCACAAGTCTGAGAAAAGTGAAAGCTCCTTTAATTGAAAGAGAGGAACCATTCAGAACCAACTGCCCAAATAAAAACAAAGTAAACCATGTATTCTGAATCAATTACCCTTACCTTTTTGCTTGGCTTTTGAAAGCCTTTTCCATCCCTGAAGCACGAGTGACAGCAAGAAACAAAGAATTGAACAACACTTTCAATAAGCTCTGCTCTGTCTACCAAACAACATGATGATGAAATAAAAAGATCAGTTTACCATTTTCTTGTTCATGTAGGTTTTTTAGTAGTTTATCTTTGAGATAAATTACTTCTCTAGGAAAGCAGATTACTGTGCATACCTTACTGCTCCTCCTCCTGCCACGGTGGTCTAAAAGGAAAGCAGCTTACATTTCTGAGGACCAGGCTGTAAATGATGAAAAGTGGAATACCACTATTACCCACCATGTACATGAGAATGTCTCTAATCATCACCATTGCTGTCTGATGATCATTCCACGCTTGGTTTAGTGTTTGAAGAAAGTTGTTATTCAATGAATTTAACACATCTTCTCGCACCTGTAATGAAACAGGAAGATAATGACACATTAACAAATTAGTTTTGACGCTAGAAAGTTCTTCTTCAAATCTGCAGACCGCTACTCCATATTTGCTGTGCTACTATCTCAAGAATGTCAGCTACTAGGGTATTGTCCTAAGTGCTGTCCACCAACAGCTCCTATTCAAATTCAATGGAAATTGCAGGTGCTCAACATCTCGGGGGTGGGGGAGAAAAGGCCAAAGCTTACTTACCATTATCCGCTTTGAAAGTGATGCCTGAATTATCAAAATATGAATAACGCACATAACCTTTACACATACTAGTATTGCTATTTAGCTTGCCTAATATGCAGTGTCAAAACTAAGTGAATATTCTTAGACATTTGAAGTCATTTTGTCCTGATGACATCCACTGCATGTACTTAAATGAAACCATAGTTTAACTTTAATGAAAAAGATTCATCTTTAAGACAAACAAAAAGCATACACTTACTTACATTTTGGACCAGTCATACAAATATTAAACAAACAGCTAGGAAAAGGAAGGTTTACTTACCACAAATACAAAGGCAAGGACTGTTACTAGCTAGTATACAACATTCTATATTTGTTCTCCAAGAGTATTAGCTGCATATAGCTGGTACAGTCCCTTTGTAAGTAAGGGGCAAATCGAAATAAAAACAAGATTTCTATGACAGAAATGAATATTATGACTCCCACTGCACAGCAACTCAAAACAATGAATATCACTGTAAAGTGTTACAATCAGAAGTGAGTTTAGGTGGGCCATTGGACATGGCAAAGTTTAAAAAGGGATGGTATGAAGAATTGGCAGCAAAGAAGAGTTTTTAAAAGGAGCATTCATCTAGTAAGAGATTCCTCCAGAGTGTACCAGTGCAGTCACTAACAACAGAACTCCAGGAGAGAGAAAGGACTAGGGAGCTAGCAAGCAGTAATTGATAGTAAGGAGGCTAAAAATGACATTTTATGAACAAATTCCCAATCTATGATATTCATTTATTTTTAACCATTAATGCTGTTTGTCTACTGTTGCACTCAGTTTACCCAGTGAAACCAAACTAGTTCCAGTTTTCATAAGCTACCACCGTGTTGCAATGTTTGGGTGTTTAAATCATAATTAATTATTGGAATGTTCTAATGACTGAGTTTATTTATAAAATTTTGTAAAACATTTTGGGGGTTGGGGGGACAGTATGTTGTGCCATAACCCTCCTTTCTCCTCTTCCAGGTCTTGCCATATACTTTTTGCCCTTTACCTCTTGCCTGTGGTCAGTCAGAATTCTCCCCCCACCATCTAGGGGGATGAATTCTGTTTGGTTTCAGGTCTCTATATTCGCAAGGGCAGTGTGAATGATTCAATTGCTGAAAATTTCATATAGTGTCTAACTGAGGTTATTTTGAGCTTGGTACCTTATTAAAGGGACAGTTTGAAGGCTCTGGTACTTTAGTTTTGGCATAGTCTCATTTAAAGCTTTTTCCAAATTATCAATCTCTTGCTTTTAGCAGTCATTAGATAGACACAGAATGTGCTGCCAGTCACTGTACAGCAGGATTTCCCTTGAATTTATCATCCCTTACCCTGTAAGTGAAGTTACTGGAACAAAAACAGCATTAGATGGCTTTGTTTTTTCTCAATTTTACAGTCCCATAACATTTATCTCCACATGGGACTGTTTGTAGCTCACGAAAGCTCATGCTCAAATAAATTGGTTAGTCTCTAAGGTGCCACAAGTACTCCTTTTCTTTTTGCGAATACAGACTAACACGGCTGTTACTCTGAAACTTAACATTCTCTGTCATCTAGAAGCCCCAGGGTGCCTGTCAGCTCCTCGTCTGGATGGCTAGACAAAGTAGAGTGCATTAATCCATACAATACCTTTTACAGCTGAGACAGAAGTTACTACGTGGCTAAGCTGAGTTTCATCTTGGATGCATATACATCAATGACCCTCAACATGCAAACCATTCGCACGTGGCACCATAACAATATGGAACAGTTAAACACTACACGTTGTTTCTTACAGAATAAATTGTAATTAACCAGTATCACCCAAAAGTTAGCTGTTTGCAGGTGACAGTAAGTTAGCAGATATAAGAAATATACACATGTGCAGCCCTCTATATTTCTCAGATACCAGAATTTACTTTAAGCTGTATTTGGAATGTTATGCTGAGTGTTTTTAAAACACATAGAAGCACTTAGGATACTGCTTCTTTGCACTCACTTTCCCACAAATATTTCTCTGCCGTTTCCTCATCTAAGACACATATTAAGTCTACCACAGTTTGCATAAAAAGAAGGATCTGTGGTCACTATGGGTGTCTTCACTGCAGTTACTGAGGGCTACAGTCCAGACATTGCCCCTAACCCCATTCCATCTTCCAAGAAAAACCTCTAACCAGAGCTATGAGGGTGTTTCAAGCCTAAGCTTGCAGGCACAGCTGAGTACAGGCTCAAAATCAGTTTTTTTACTTGGGTTTTGCTTCAGCCCAGGTTAGCAGCATCTACTTTGTGGTGAGAATGCCAGCTAATCAAGCTTGGGTGCTGTTAGCCCTTCAAAAACATATCCCACAATTCCACCTAGGCTCTACTTTGTCGACTTAATTCCTCCATTCTTCTGCACTGGAAACCACTGGCTCAGTGTTTAACCCCCACATTCCCCAACTCCACTTGAGCTGCATTCCACAGTATCTGAACAGAGATACTGCTCAAGAAATCCTCCTCACAGGCTGCTAGTTGGCCAGAATCTGACACCAGCCTTTCGGTAAAAATGTGGTGTGACATCAGGATGAATTCAGAGAGAGTGGCCCACTTTAATGCATCATTAAGAACCAGGGATGTCTTGCTAGAAATCCAGCCCAGCACAGGGGCTAGTACAGTACCATTGTACACACTGCCACATAGCTCTGACTTGGTTAAGGCTTGCAGTGTGGATGGCTCATGCAAGACTAGCCTGGGCTAACTCTGATAATACGACAAACCCTACCTAGCCTTGCTCACATGTCACAACACAATTAACGCTTTGGAGTTATAAACTAATCTGCATAAAATACAAAAGTAACTGTGTTAAAGGGTAGCTGAAGCCTTGCAATCAGTGACACAGCTCTGTCACTGAACTTGTCTTCAGACTTTGAGACAAACTGAACAAACTAGCAAAGACCTATCTGAAGGTTTGCTGTGTGAGTTATCTATAGAACTATACAGAAGACACACACGTGTTTAATTGCTTCAGTGTATGTATTTAAGAATAAGTTAGATAGCCTCCTATATTCACAAAGGTGAAAGAAAGCTTGCACAAGATTTGTTTTAGACTTTCATTTAGACTAGGACTGTTGATTAATCGCAGTTAACTCACATGATTAACTCAAAAAAAATTAATTGCGATTTATCGCACTGTTAAACAATAGAATACCAACTGAAATTTATTAAATATTTTGGATGTTTTTCTACATTTTCAAATATATTGATTTCTATTACAACACAGAATACAAAGTGTACAGTGCTCACTTTATATTATTATTTTTGATTACAAATATTTGCACTGTAAAAATGAAACAAAATAAATAGTATTTTTCTATTCACCTCATACAAGTACTATAGTCCAATCTCTTTATCGTGAAAGTGTAACTTTCAAATGTAGATTTTTTTGGTTACATAACTGCACTCAAAAACAAAACTATGTAAAACTTTAAAGCATACAAGTCCACTCAGTCCTACTTCTTTTTCAGCCAATCGCTAAGACAAACAAGTTTGTTACATTAATGGGAGATACTGCTGCCTGCTTCTTATTTACAATGTCACCTGAAAGCAAAAACAGGCGTTCATATGGCACTTTTGTAGCAGCACTGCAAGGTATTTACGTGCCAGATATGCTTTGGTACCACCATTCCAGAGGACATGATTTCATGCTGATGATGCTCGTTAAAAAATAATGCATTAATTAAATTTGTGACTGAACTCCTTGGGGGAGAATTGTATGTCTCCTGCTCTGTGTTTTACCCACATTCTGCCATCTATTTCATGTTATAGCAGTTTCGGATGATGACCCAGCACATGTTCATTTTAAGAACACTTTCACAGATTTGACAAAATGCAAAGAAGGAATCAATCAGATTTCTAAAAACAGCTACAGCACTCAATTCAAGCTATAAGAATCTGAAGTGCTGGCCAAAATCTGAGAAGGACAAGATATGGAGCATGCTTTCAGAAGTCTCAAAAGAGCCACCCTCAGATGCGGAAACTACAAAACCCGAACCACCAAAAACAAAAATCAACCTTCTACTGGTAGCATCTGACTCAGATGATGAAAATGAACATACATCAGTCCACTCTGCTTCGGATCGTTATCGAGCAGAACCCGTCATCAGCATGGATGTATGTCCTCTGGAATGTTGGTTGAAGCACGAAAGGACATATGAATCTTTAGTGCATCTGGCATGTACATATCTTACAATGATGGCTACAACAGTGTCATGCAAATGCCTGTTCTCACTTTCAGGTGACATTGTAAACAAGAAGCAGAAAGCATTATTTCCTGCAAATTGTAACCTAACTTGTTTGTCTGAGCGACTGGCTGAACAAGAAGTAGGACTGAGTGGACTTGTAGGCTCTAAAGTTTTACACTGTTTTGTTTTTGAGTGCAGTTATTTTTTTGTACATAATTCTACATTTGTATGTTCAACTTTCATGATAAAGAGATTGCACTACAGTACTTATATTAGGTGAATTGAAAAATACTATTTCTTTTGTTTTTCACAGTGCAAATATTTGTAATAAAAATAAATATCAAGTGAGCACTGTATACTTTGTATTCTGTTGTAAGTGAAATAAATATATTTGAAAATGCAGAATACATCAAAATATTTAAATAAATGGTATTCTATTATTAACAGCTCGATTAATCACGATTAATTTTTTTAATCGCTTGACAGCCCTAATTTAGAGAGATCTTGGCTTTTAAAGAAATTTAGCTTTTTTTTTTTTAAAACTGTTTTTCTTTTTAAATTTTCTCCTTGCATAGCTTTACTTTTAACTAACTTAGTGTTAAATAGCCTGTGCAGTAGATTTATGGTATAACGTTTTTCCTTTTGCAATTTTGAGATCTGGTACAGTACAAACAGTTCAGCCATGTAATTCCCTAAACTACACCACTTGGCCCAGCTAGCCATATCCATCTTCTGTAGGGAGGAAAAAAAATTATAAAATATATGACTCCCATTTCATGAAGGAACTTAAGTATGTTTAAGTACCTCCTGAACTGGGGCCTAAATCTGCTTTTTAGCTAAAATTCGAGTTAAAAGCTTTTATTGCAGAAGTTTTCCATTCATTATAATATGGTATTATTAAAGTAAAAGAGTTTCTACATTTGTGACATTAGATACTCTGTATTCACATGTAGCTTTAAAATAACGTATTAAGGTGTAATTTTGTATTTTCCATGAGGAATATTTGTTCCGCACCCTTTGCCCCTTTTCTAGAGGAAAGAATAAAAAACATAATACTGAATCACATTTGCTTTCTAGTAAAGGATTTTTACATTTTTTTAAATATACACAACAGATTACTGTAAAATGTAAATACCTTAAACACACACACACAATATGCCAATTACCCATGAAGGAAAATACTCTGTTGTATGGTATTTTAGTGTCAGTTTGGATTATTTACCAGGTTTTTTAAAAACAAAAACAAAAAACCACCACACAACTCTCTCCTCTAACATTTTAACTTTTTATTATTTTTAGCTGTAGTTTTTCCTTTTTTCTAGCCATGGTATTGCTTATCAGCAAAAGGTTCTGGGGCTCTAGGCCTGCTGGCTTTTGTTATATTTAGGGTGAGATTTTTGTCCCGGCATAGCTGTGTCACAATTGGAGCAAAGGGACAACACTATCTGGAATGTGTGGGACCAAGCCATGGAAGGGTAAAGCCCTGAGGTGAAGCTAGGAGCTAAGCCCAGGGCAAGAAAACAGATACAAATGAAGTGCAAGGTGCCAGATACAGATGGCATAGGACCAGCAGTGATGTCACCAAAAAATGGTTACTTGCCTTTCGTAACTGTTGTTCCTTGACATATGTTGCACATGTCCATTCCACTCTTGGTGTGTGTGCACCCCACACAGATGCTGGAAATTTTTCCCTCAGCAGGACCTCTTAGGGCAGCTTGAGCACACTCTGCCGCTGCACACCACTGGCATAAGGTTAAATGGCCCAGTCGATCCTGAGCCCCCTCAGGTCCTTCTTTCTGGAAACTCCAATGTAGAGAGGTAGGAGAGTGGGTCATGGAATGGACACATGCAACACATCTCAAAGAAAAACAGTTACAAGAGTTTAGTAACTGTTTTTAATTCTTCAAATGATTGCACATGAGCATTTGACTCTTGGTGACTCCCAAGCACAGGGATCGGAGTTCACATATACACAGACTGTAGCTCGACCAAATTTGGTATTGTCTCTAGAGTACTAGATGATGGCATAATGGGAAGTATGCACTGGTGACCAAGTTGCTGCTTTACACATGTCCAGGATAGGGAATCTGTGCTAGGAATGCCACTGAGGAATCCTTGCGATCTTGCAGAGTGAGCAACCAGCTTGCATGGTGGTCAAATGCTTACTAGATCATAACAAGCACAGATACAAGATGAAATTCTCTGTTAGGACCCTGAAAGATTTTTCCTTCTGTCCCTATAGCCACAAAATGGTTTGGTCCTGTCTATGTAGAATGCCAGTGCTCATCTAACATCCAATGTGTAAACCGTTGCTCATCCCTATTTGCATGTGGTTTGGGGTAAAATACAGGTAATTACATGGACTGATGTGAAAATCTGCAACTACCTTAGAGAGAAAACTCAGATGAGGACATAAGTGCACCTTATCTTTAAAGAAGGCTGTACAGTGGATCGGATGCAAGGGCACACAGTTCAGAGGCTCTTCTGGCAGAACTGATAGGAATTAGGAAAACCATTTTCCACGAAAGGTATAGTAAACAGCATTTTGCCAAAGGCTCAAATGGTGGTCTCATAAGTTTAGACAAAACCAAGTTCAAGTCCTAAGAAAGGAACAGGCTCCCTTAATTGAGGGCACAAGCTTTCCAGGCTTTTAAGGAATCAAATTGTCATGTCATTAGAAAAAACATAAGTTATCCATGCAAGAGTGGAAAGCTGATACTGCTGCCAGGTGAACCTTGATAGAGAAAATTGCTAAACCTTGCTGTTTCAGGTACAGCAAAAAGTTGAGCATATGTTGGATGGACATCTGCATTGGTGAGACTCCGGTTTGACAATCCCAGATAGAGAACTGCTTCCATTTTGACAGGTCGGTTGCCTTGGCGGAGAGCTTTCTGCTACTTAGTAAGACCCGGCAAACTTGTTCCAAGCCAGCTTCCTCTTTGGGATTTAACCCTGGAGCGTCCAGGCCATTAAATTAAGGGACTGCCAGTTCAGGTGGAGCAGCTGATTGTGGTCCTGAGAGATCAAATCCGGGTGCAACTGAAGTGAGACTGGAGTTGCCACTGAGAGGACCAGGAAGTCATAACCTTGGGCAGGCACATGCTTGTTCTCAGCCCGTTTTGAAGTGGGGTGAAGAATGCAGAGGTCTGCCACAGACCCTTAACTGTCTCACTGAGAGGAAGAGCCATTCTGGAAGGATCTGCAGTGGCTAAAATACTGACTAGGCAGTGTGAGGATTCTTTTACTTCCTCCACCTGTATGCCCAGATTTAAAGCAACCCTCTAACAATTCTTGGTGTGCCTTAGTGTCATCTGGGAAGATGACATGACCCCTCCTGAGACTCCCTCATGAGGGGAAGAGGAAGAGAAGCCGAGCACTGGCTGCAGATGCTCCTCCATTTCCTGATCTGCAGGGTCCTGTTGAGCTCATAGACTCATAGACTTTAAGGTCAGAAGGGACCATTATGATAGTCTAGTCTGACCTCCTGCACAATGCAGGCCACAGAATCTCACCCACCCACTCCTGTAATAAACCCCTAACCTATGTCTGTGTGAGCTACTGAAGTCCTCAAATCATGGTTTAAAGACTTCAAGGTTCAGAGAATCCTCCAGCAAGTGACCTGTGTCCCACGCTGCAGAGGAAGGCGAAAACCCCCAGGGCCTCTGCCAATCTGCCCTGGAGCTGGTTCTTGCTGTCTGGCACTGGACTCTGTACCAGAGTCAAGAATGGGTGCTTCCCAGTGAGGAGGTGCCGCAGGCCTTTCCAATGCCACCGAATAGAAGTGCCCGGAATTCGATCTGGAAACGGGGAAAGACCCACAGACTCCAAAAAAAAGACACTGGACAGGTATAGGGCCCCCAGTGATCTCCTGGCCACCCACTCTATGGTGATCCAGTGACAGGATACATGATAGGATGGAAATATCTGGAGGAGGGGTAGAGAGTGTGGCTCCGAGACTGGGAAACGCTGCACCTGACCTCCAATTCAGAAGACGACAACTCTCCTTCCACTGACCATGGAGGCGCCATTCCAGACAATCGGTGTTGGCGATCGGTGCCAACATTGAGAGGTCTGCAGTAAAGCAAACACTGTGGGTTTTCCCTTTGATGGTACAGAAGGACAAGCCATCAGGGGTACATGAGGCTGGCATGATACCGACTGCTGTAGCAGTCCTGCTGGTTCTCCTGTGTTCGCCAGAACTGATAGCATCGACTCTTGTACTGCCAGCAATACTGGCACTGACGGAGTCAGGAGGTCTCTGGCAGCTGCAAATGCCTCTAGTATGATCGATTCCACGATAAACTTTATACAATGCAGTGCCACAGGTGTGGAAGGTGCTTCCTCTAGCTCTGGGCTTAACACAGCCTACCTAAGCAGTGTAATCAACAACAATCTGTGGTTCTGAAGCAGAGGAGTGCTTATACTCAGACTGCACTCCACTTATCCCCATGCCAAGCAGACTTCAGTGCTGGGGATCTCCCCCTTTCAGCAGTCTGCTTCTAATACCTCCTAGGCACTGGGGATGGCAAAGTGGTTGTTGGGACTCAGGCACAGTAAAAGGCGCACTCCTTACCAACGTTGGGGCACTCGGTGCCAAGTTTTACCAACCTGACTCAGATGGAGGTCTCCATGAGTAAAAAGTTTAGGCTGACTTCATGATCTTTCTTCATGCAAGGCTTAAAGTCCCTGCAAATTTGGTAATGCTCCCCAACGTGATCTTCCCCAAGGGACTTCAAACAATTTGAGTGTGGGACGCTCAAGGGCATAGGCCTATGGCAAGAAATGCAGGCCTTGAAGCCTGGTGACTGAGATGTCCCTCAGAACCAGGAATCAACCAAAATCATCAGATGGGGTAAAAACCTAACAAAGCAAACACTAAACTATTTACAATAAAATGCAAGAGAACAGAGTCCACTGAGAGTACATTGTCTAGATAATATACTTAGTCCTGCCGTGAGTGCAGGGGACTGGACTAGATGACCTCTCGAGGTCTATGAAGAGCAAGAAGAACAGCAACCATCATGGGCAATAAGAAGGAATTGAGTGAGCTCATGGTCAGCTGGCCATTTATACTACTAGATACAGTGGCATGCAGCAGGAGAGGGCGCTCAAGCCACCCAGATAGTTACCACTGAGGAAAAAATTCCAGCAACTGTACGTGGAGCAAATACACATGTGCCATCACTTGAACAAAGTTACCTATCAATCTATTTAGATTTGATAGACAGTATGATCTCCCACTACTTAAATGCACCATGGTTCAGTAGATATGGCACTGGACTAGGTGTTAGGACACCTGGTTTCTATTCTGATCTCTACAACTGAACTGCCATGTCATCTTGGACACAGAACGTCACTTGTTCCATTTCCCTTCCCATTCTTTACCTGTCTTATCTATTTAGAATGTAAACTGTAGGGGGCAAAAATGATTTCTTGCTTTGTGTTTATGCAAAACCTAGCTCAAAGAAGCCTCAATCTTGGTTAGCACCTGAAGGTGTAACTATAATTCAAGTAACTATAAAAAGCTATTTTTAAGCTCATTAACTACACAATACACAGAAGAAACTGCAAATGTAAAAGTTAGGTGTCCCACTACCTACAACAATTCAGACCATTTCATACTTGAACCACTGTGAGGGTGGTTTAATACTTTTATCTAGCTAAAGTTAATATAACGGGTTTTTTTTAATTTTATCTTTCTTAGATTTTATACTTGTTACATTTTAATTTTAGTGCCAGTGCTCACAAGTGGGGCTGGGACTTGGCAGGGGAAAACATTAATGATTTTAATTACAACTAAATATATTGCAAAAAACGTATCAGCTAGTGGCTTTTTGTTTGTTTTTTAAAGTTACATAACTTTTTTCCTCAAAAGGTCTGGTCCAGGGGTGAGCAAACTACAGCCCACAGGCCATGTCCAACCTGTTGGACCTTTTAATCTGGCCCTCAAATTCCTGCCAGGGAGCGGGGTCAGGGGCTTGCCCCGCTTTGCGCTCCAGCCGGGGAGCGGGGTGGGGAGCTTTCTGTGCGGCTCCTGGAAGTAGCAGCATGTCCCCCCTCCAGCAACTATGCATGGTGGCAGCCAGGGGGCTCTGCACGTTGCCCCCACCCCAAGCACCGCCCCCGGCAGCTCCCTTTGGCAGGGAACTTTCAGCTGAAGATGTTTTAAAGACTTCCGCCCACCCTACCCCCGGGGCCACACCTCTGCTTAGGAGCTGGAGGGGGGACATGCCACTGCTTCCAGTAAGCACCGCCTGGCACCTGCACCCCTGAGCCCCCCCACGTCCCAGCCCTGATCCCCCTCCTGCCCTCCAACCCCTCAGGCCCAGCCCAGAGCACCTGGCTGCACCCCAACCCCCTCATCCCCAGCCCCACCCCAGAACCTGCACCCCCAACCCTCCCGCACCCCAACCATCTGCCCCAGCCTTGATACTCCTCCCACTCTCCGAACCCCTTGGTCCCAGTACGGAGCACCGTCCTGCACTCCAGCCCCACCTCAGAGCCTGCACCCCCAGCTGGAGCCCTCACCCTCTCAGCACCCTAATCCCCTGCCCCAGTCCTGAGGCCTCTCCCACACCCTGAACTCCTCATTTCTGACCCCATCCCAGAGCCCGCACCCCCAGCTGGAGTCGTCACCCCCTCCAGCACTCCAACCCCCAATTTTGTGAGCATTCATGGCCCACCATACAATTTCTATACCCAGATGTGACCCTCAAGCTAAAAAGTTTGCCTACCCCTGGTCTGGTCTCTTCCTAAGTAAAGTCTGGCTGAACACAACTTTCAACAAGCAATTAAAGATAGCAGAGCAAGAGTTCCCACCTACACAAGAAAAATATACATTTGTGTTCCAAACCTGAACAGCACTAACCATGAAAAATGCTTTCAAATAGATGAGTAGCAGCTCGCTAATCTCTGGTGTCTATTAACCACAGATAAACCTCTGTATTACATGCACAGCACAAGCACCATACCTGGTATACTTAATTATGAGAACGTAACCTGTTCTCACAAGGGTATCCACAAAGAATGAAGCCCCAGCTCCAGTGCTGTCTACCCAGTGAGCTGCCTTGGAACCACAGACCCTGCAGTCCCCCTGTCCAATGCAGTCTGCCAGGCGAACTGACAGGAAACCAGGCAGTTTTCTAAACATGCCTGTATTCTATTGGAACTTCATCAAATCAAGCTGTCCCCACTAAATGTTTTGTTTTGACAAATTAGCAAAAAATGTTTTGTCAGAATTTTCCTAACCAGCCCTAGTATCCACCATTTGTTCTTTGAAGGTATAGATAAGTGAACACCTGTGACTAGAATGCATTCCAGTGATTTAATTAGATACTTAATGTTTCAAATACTGACATAAGTAGTAGTGTTGGAAAGAGCTATCAAAGATGTAACGATTTTTCCACTAAACTTTCAGTTAAGTAAAATGCTCAGTTAAATAGATTGAACTGTAATTAGTTGTTTCATCTGCCTTGCAACAAGTACTACAAGAAAACTGAAGAGATGTCTAATTTCAGAACCGAACCAACTTCTACCACCTGTGTATATGCTCCTAAACACCACTAAGTCCATGATAATGTAGAGATGTTTACAGGCATAGATTTCTAAAAGTCTCAGACATTTACCATGTTACATGACCAGTCTTGACAAATTCAGTAATATCTCTGAGGCATTAATATATTACAATAAAAGGACATATACGTGCAAAATCCTATAGTCACTTTATACTCAACCTGTCCTTGCATTCACACAATGTAAAAAATATATATATTTAAAGCATATTTTAGACTGAAGTGGTCTGGAGCGAAGTCTTTAAAACGTCTTCACCTGAAAGAACCACCAAAAATGGGAAGCAGTCCACTGATTACTTCAACTCACTAAACTGTGCAGTAAGGGCATGATAGGCTATGATGCTACTCGAATGCTTTGGTCAGTACATACAATGGGCACAGTGGAAAAGCAGCTGTTCTCCAGGCTGCATCTTTGATTCTGCCACAAGTGCTGGACCTCTTTAGAGCAATAAGTTTTCAGCCTTGTTTCAACTCAGAAAAAGGTCAAGTCAAGGCTGGGTTTAGCTAACGTGAGCTAGCTACGCCAGATCTAAACAGGACTGCTTTTCTTCACCAACACAAAGCCACAGAGGTCCAATCTGTAGACTGAGGCGAGATGGAAGGTCTTTATATCTTATATATTCAGAATCAAAATGATTGTTTATTTAAAATTTTAGGCTAAATTAAATGTATGTTTTGAAAAGACTGAAATTTAAGGACTCAGACTGTTCAGGATGTTTTTTGTCAAGTTGATTTTATGCATTGAACGATGCCTCTCTACTCTCTATATAATGTAATCCCAGCACAACTATTGCATTAGATCATGAACAAAGCCCATTACAAGCAAGTTCTTATTCCGGGATGTAGTTAGCTCCCAGACTGAAAAATGGGGTTATTATTACTAGTAAGTGAAACCGACCCCACCCAAGAAGGCCACTCAATTCTATCAAAAAGCCACAACTTAAAAAATAAATAAATAAATAAACAGGTTAGCAGACCTACCTATGCAATCATGCAATAATGATTCAACTAAAAGTGATTTCTTCATTCACATATTCATAAACATTTAAATTTGCACATTTCATTATTCATTAGTAGTTTAAACATAAATGGTACCTCTAACATGAGATCATCTTATGCTTGACATTAGTCCTAAACTGGTATTATATATGAGTAAAAACATTGTTTTAAAACTAAAGTACCAAAATTTGGATTTTTGTCACAAACCACAATTATATAGTGCTCATCTTACATATCAGCAAGAAAACCACTGATTTAAAATTTAGTTTAGTTAGATACCTTGTTTATGAGATGCTCAGTGACGACTTCTCGTAGTCCAGTGTACAATTTTTCTCCATGTTTATGTAACACCATAGTATATGCATTCCTATACAGTTCCTCAAAGCTGAGACCACTGTTGTTCTTACGCTGGATTTCTTGGATCGCATTTTTCAGGAGATCCCAAATGCTGTTTACATATTTCTCATCCATGGTCATCTGCAATATTGAAGAAAAGAAATTAGTATTTTCCAGAATTAAGAACTGTGGCTACCAGAAAATTAGCTGGAAACCACTGTAATTTGAAAGCAGCAGTAATGACTTCTGTCAAATTTCTCCGATTCAAAATTTATGACATTTATCAGAACCTTAGATCAACGAGAGTTGACAAGATTGGTAGGGATTAACTCCACTGAGTCAAAGATAGCCTTTGCTATGATTTTTCCAAGTACAGTAACTCCTCACTTAAAGTCGTCCCGGTTAACATTGTTTTGTTGTTACATTACTGATCAATTAAGGAACATGCTCGTTTAAAGTTGTGCAATGCTCCCTTATAAGTCGTTTGGCAGCCGCCTGCTTTGTCCACTGCTTGCAGGAAGAGCCCGTTGCAGCTAGCTGGTAGGAGTTTGGAACCAGGGTGGACCGGCAGCCCCCCTATCAGCTCCCCGCTCCCCTAGGTTCCCTGTGTAGCAGCCACCCAGCAGGCTATCTATTGGGCAGTTCAGCTGTCCTTTCCCCCACTGCCATGTGCTGCTCCTGTCCTCTGCCTTGAAGTTGCTCCCCAACCATCCCGCTTGCTGTGCAGGGGTGGGGGCCAGAGGGAGGCTAATGTCAGGATGTCCCCCTCCCCTGCTCCTGCACCCCACTTACCCCATCTTCCATAGAGTAGGGGACACACACCACAGGGCTTACCACGGAGGGAGCTTCCTGGCAGAAGCTGTGGTCTCAGCTTGCTGATTAACTTAACAAGCCAGTGTACTTAAAAGTGGGGTCAGCCTACTTAAAGGGGAAATGCGCATCTCTCTCTCTCTCACACTCACACACAGAGTTTGTGTCTCTGTCTGCCATGCTGTCTCCCCTCCCTCCATTCATGCTGCCTTGTAGAGTATCAGGCTACATTAACAACGAGTTAACCCTGGAGGGCTCAGCGCACTGCTAGTTCATCATTTAGCAGTAAGGCATTCCCTGGGAAATATCCCACCCTCTGACTTTACCACCTCAACCAAACTTCACAATCATAAAATTTTTTCCCTGGAACCTAACCCCCACTATTTATATTAATTCTTATGGGGAAATTGGATTCGCTTAACATCATTTCACTTAAAGTTGCATTTTTCAGGAACATAACTACAATGTTAAATGAGGAGTTACTGTACACCATCAAGAGCATCTTTTTTTTTTTAAATGACATTTTTTCCTTCAAAAATACAGTTTTCATAGGATTCAACCCTGATTCCACAGGGAAAAAATTCTTGTTTTCCCCCAAAATATAACAACCAATCTCCAAAAAGAAAAGGAGTACTTGTGGCACCTTGGAGACTAACCAATTTATTTGAGCATAAGCTTTCGTGAGCTACAGCTCACTTCATCGGATGCATACTGTGGAAACTGCAGAAGATCTTTTCATACACACAAAGCATGAAAAAATACCTCCCCCCCACTCTCCTGCTGGTAATAGCTTATCTAAAGTCCAGGATTTGTGCTGGAAATAGCCCAACTTGATTATCATACACATTGTAAGGAGAGTGATCACTTTAGATAAGCTATTACCAGAAGGAGAGTGGGGTGGGGGGAGGTATTTTTTCATGCTTTGTGTGTATAAAACGATCTTCTGCACTTTCCACAGTATGCATCCGATGAAGTGAGCTGAAGCTCACGAAAGCTTATGCTCAAATAAATTGGTTAGTCTCTAAGGTGTCACAAGTACTCCTTTTCTTTTTGCGAATACAGACTAACACGGCTGTTACTCTGAAACCAATCTCCAGTTTTCACCCACACTAACATACAACCTGACAAATTTTAGGCCATGGTATAAGCCTCACCTATGTGGAGTTCTCATTCGGAAGTAAAGTGGCCTGCATAGACAAGTCCTGAAATATGAATACTCTAGAGCAGTCAGACTAATTTCTGCGTAAATATATACCTTGTCCTCTTAACTATGGCCAAAATTGGGGTTTCACATATCCAGTACAAAATGCATGAGAACAAATGGCAAGAATCTCAAAATTGGGTTCCCAAGGCTTTTAAATAGTACACAATTTATGTGGACTCTGGCCTCTTAAAAGATTAATTGCAAAGAATTTCCCCTCCCATCTTCAAAATGTTAATATATATTACTAAGTAAACCTATTTTTAATATTGTCTTGTTTATCTTTAAAATTTACATGCCTGATACTGTCTCTCTTCTGAAGCTTAGTTGGCGCTAATGAAGTCCTGTTTTAGAGGACTTCATTAGTGCAAACTAAGGACTTTTAAGTGTGTGCCCACAGTGTCCACACACGGAATTACAGTACAGCACTTTGGTGCATGCTGTAATTCACACGCTCTTAGTACAAACTGCAGGTCAGTGTAGGCATGCACTTAGTTTGGAACTAAAGGCTTGTATACACAGCACATTAGTCTGCACCAGAGGGGTGTAAATCTAGTGCACACTTGTGTGCTGCGCACTAACAGGCCTGTGCAGACCCTGCTGATGTGCACTAAAAATTACCAAATGTATACTAACGTAGTCCCGTTTCAAACAGTACTATGTTAACACACACTAGGTAAAGGAGTAGAGATATGTGGTCCCTATGGGGATTCACTGTGGTGCGCATATGCTTTGAACCAAAAATTCTTCGGCAGCAGGGTCCATTAGTTCATAACTGTGCCACCTCATGCTTCCATCCAGGGGCATAAAGGATGGAGCAAATCGACCAGCCCCCAGTTTGGACTCTACTGTGAATCAGGTTGACTCAAACAGAAGGTAAGGAGAGAGGTCATGGAATACCCATAGGGACCACACATCTTCAAGAACTCCAGTTACCATAAGGTAAGTAACATTCCTTTTTTCTTAAGAGTGCTGCTCCCTAGGAGTATTTACTGTGACTCCCAAGCAGTGGTCACTGAAGAGGAGGGTGTGAGGAAGTATTGCTGTAACAATAGCAGAGTGGGGGATTGCTGAGCCAAAGGAGGTATCTGTAGTCAAAGCTTGGAATACCTGGTGAAAGTGTGTAAGGAGCCCCAGGTGGCTGCTCTGCAAATCTCAGAGAGGGGAATTCTCTGTAAAGAAGCTACTGGTACCACTTGAGCAATCACAGAATGGGCCCTGACAGTTTGAGGAGGAGGGGCCTTCATAACATCATAGCAGAGAGAAATGCAAGAGGCTATCCACTTAGTCTTTGGGAAGAATGTACAAGAATGAATGGATGATCCAAGACAGCTTTCCTTTCCATTTTCACGGCGACAGCAATGAACAACCCTGGAGATTTCTGAAAAGGAATTGTTCTTTGCAGAGAGAAGGCAAGAGCCCTGTATGTCTAGGGAATGGAGACTTGCCTTCTCCATGTTTCAGGGAGGTTTAGCATAAAACACTGGTAGGTGTATAGCCTGATTAAGATGAAACTCAAAGGCACCTTAGGTATGAACTTAGCACATAGACCTAAAGAAACCTTGCCCTTGTGAAAAACTGTATAAGGTGGGTCTACCATAAGAGCTCCAATTTTCCCTACCTTCTAGCAGAGATAACAGCTATCAGAAGGTGATCTTCAAAGAAAGGTGCCGGAGGGAAAAAGGGGCTAAAGGTTCAAAAGTACAGCAGAAAGAATGAAGTTCAGATCCCAGGCAGGAACTGGTTGCAAAGCTAGAGAAAATGTCCTTATGATGCCATTCAGGAACTTTTTGATAGAGGGATGAGTAAAAACAGGGCGGCCTCCACCAGGGACTGGAAAGAGCTAACAGCTGCCAAATGTACTCACAGGGAGCTGATGACAAGCCAGGTGTCTTTAGCAAAAGAAGATACTCCAGTAGGAAAGGCATACCATCAATAGAAAGTGATGCTGCTGGCACGGAAGAGAGAGCAGTAGCATTTTCCCATAGGGCGTCTCCTGCTGTTCTGGAGGACGGCTCAAATGTCTTGAAAGCAGGTTTGTTCTACGCTCATTGTCAGTCCTAAAGCTATGCTGCCAGATGTAGGGATGCTGGACTGGGGTGCTTTACACTGTCCTCATTTTGGGACAGTAGGCCCTGGAACATGCAGATTTGGAGACATTGTAGATGCAATCATGTCAACGGGGTGACATAAGTGCATGCCCCTACAGAACCAGGCAGGACTGGACTGTAGTCTGAGGGCTGAGATAAAGCTGGCTGAGGAGATTCCTCATGGCAAGGAATTGGTCCAGAGATAAGCAGAGCCCTGCTGTGTCTAAGTTCAGGTCCACCCGATTAATTGTATGGTTTGTGCAGGTAATATTTTGTGCAAGTTAATATGGACTTGTCCAAAATGTCTGAAGTCTTAGGGAATCAAAGAGTTGAATTGTGGTAGTGACTGTTGCTTGTACCTCCTGGTATGACCAACCAGTAAGCAGCCAATTGTCCAGGTAAGGCTATATCTGTCTCCCCTGTCTACAGAGGTATGCAGCCATCACCACAACACCTTTCATAAATAACCTGAGGCCATGGAGAGGCTGAAAGGGAGCATTCTGTATTCAAAGTGCTTCTGGCCCACTGTGACCTGCAGGAACCTCTTGTGAGCAGGATGAATATCCAAATGAAAAGAAGCATCCTTGAAACTGAAGCCTGTAAACTGGTCACCTGAGCTGAGGAGGGTATATAGGGGCCAAGGTGCTCATTCTGAACTTTCAATGCTGTATAAAGATGTTCAGTATCTGAGGTCTTGAACAGGTCTTCACCCCCTTTCCATTCTTTTTGGGACTGAGGCATTACCTTGAGTAAAAGCCCTTCCCTGTAATAGGAATAATAAATTCTGTCAACTTTAATTTTCTGTTCTTTGGTGGGACTGGGATTAAAGTTGAATTTGCTATTTTATCCTTATCTGCCCCAAATATAAAGGTAAACAACCTGCTGCTCTAATCATAACTCACACACTGGGGCCACTTCAGAGAACTGCAGAAGGAAAATTCCAGGAAATTTCAAGCTATAGAAGACAACTTTACAAAGTTATCACAAAGAATATTTGAAATATATTACCTTTTAATATTTGATATTAAATATTCCATCTTTTGGTGTAGCTTCATATTCTCCTTCAATTAATCATCTCTCTCTTTCAAGTAGCAGCAGCACTTGAATAAATTTTAGGAAATGGGTTTGCTGAAGTTTTATCATGACAAATTAAGAGAATATTATCCCCTACTTCGACATCAAAAATAGTTGACTTGCTTTGCAATGATGGTTTTCTGGCAAATGAAAGCTTTCTAAGAACTTAAATTACTATGTATTGCAGCAGTGAATAAGTTACATATGTAAGTTTTAGTAAGAAGAGTCTTACAGTTTTCCCCTCTGTTAAAAAGCTCTGTTTAAAACTTTTGCACAAAATACATAGGACCTTACACTGGCCAATATTTGCTTCCTCAAAACTAAATAAGAATGTCAATGAACCGTTACCTCTGGGTTGTTTAGCTTGTGAGGCTGTCACAAATGAAAATTTTTAAATAAAATGAAAATATTTTTCTAAAGACAGCTGTAACAAAAACTGTCTCCATAAAAACAAACATACTGAAAGTTCCAATATGGTAGTTAAGAGACATAAAATTAGTTTGTGATGTCATAAGAACATTTATGTACTTCTGAGATCTAGATTGAGATCCTTGGATAAGAACAGGCATATATGTATTATTAGAAAATTAAAGCCCTGATTCCGCAATTTGATCCACTAGAGCAGACCCCTCACAACAAAAGGGTGCTCACAGATCCACACTAGCAATTCTGAGTGAAGAACCAGTCCCCTAATGTTCTTCCTTGCTCATTCCCTGCCTCGCATCGATAGATTTACTGGAACTGTTGACGTAAACGTTTTAAAATAATGAATTGCTGTTCAGTTGTAGAGTTCAATTCATGCACTATATTAGTTTTCAAATGAAAACTAAAAATTAAATCACTGCTGCTTGTGAGGGCTTTTCAAAGCCCATTTCTCAGACAATTTGAGGATGGAAGAGAGAAAGGGTTCTTTTAAATTAAACAGTAGGGTGAGTTGCAACAGCATTTTCCAAAGACTTAATGGAGAGGGGACAGTTCTTTCCAATTTAAAAGATTAAATTAAGGGCAACAGCAACAAGATATAGACAGAGTCAGAAAGAAATTTTCTAACATGCAGACCTGGTTGGCGTTTCATCATCTAACAGTATTCAGTGCCCCATATAAAATAGACTTTAAACCATATCCTTATCCGGATCTGGCAGCGTTTTTGACAAATTTAGAAGACTGAGAATTTAAACTAATGAACAGAAATTTAACTATCCTTCCTCTCCTAGAAATGGCCCCAACAGAATAAGATTGACACACATTAATTTCCTTCATTGCTTGACTAATGAATCTGGATTTCAGGTTCTATTTTTATGACATTCTGTATTTTTTCAATTGTAATATCTTGTAAATTCCTAGGAAAGTAATTGTTTTTATAGGTTTGTTTGAATTCCGACTGTAAATTAGAGCAGCCACCAGTTCTGAAGCAATCAGAGAAACAGAATTAATATACTCAAAAGCTCTTTATAGTTGAAAGCTTATTCTAGAAAATTTACAACTTTAGGAATTCTGGATGTCAGTCCAAATATAGTCATTGCTGCCATCACATTGTTCACTGCTTGTGTGTTCTATCCCTTCCCCCCACCCTGCACCTGTCTTGTCTATTTAAATTGTAAAGTCTTCAGGGCAGGGACTGTCTTCTACTCTATACTGTAGCATAGTGGGATCCCATGCTTGGCTGGCCCTTAGGCACTGATAAATAATAGCTAGTCATGGAATGCTATTGTCCATGCTGTCCTGATTCTGTGAATAAAGAAGACTTCCTTCCACATCTGTTAATCTAGCACCTTTTTCCACCACTAAATTTACATTTAAAATAAAATATTTGTGACCACCAGAAATACCACCATAAGCTGAAAAATCTCTAGCCAAGTACAGAAAGACTGAGACCAGCACGCTTTAAAAACAAAGATCGCATTTCACAGGATATCACAACTGTGAAAGGATAAGTTTTTCTATGTCTCTAAAATGTGGTGGATTACACACATCACAGGGTCAGAAATTAAATCATTTAAGGGTTATGTATAACAGTACAGTAACTCCTCACTTAACGTTGTAGTTATGTTTCTGAAAAATGTGACTTTAAGCAAAACGATGTTAAGTGAATCCAATTTCCACATAAGAATTCATATAAATAGGTGGGGTTAGGTTCCAGAGAAATTTTTTTTTTCCAGACAAAAGGCATTATATACATTTTAAACAAGCAATTTAATACAGGTATAAGTTTTAAACAGTTTTACATACAGTACAGTACTATAGTTGGGAGGCGCCCCCGCCTTACCCCACACAGGTACAGCCCACTGGCACTGCAGACAATGAGGCAGCAAGGAGGCTGAAGGTGCCATAGACTAGGAGAAGCGGCAGCTTCCCCACTGTGCAAGCACAGGCACCGACTTTGCCGGGGGCTCAACCGTTGGCCCGGCCACTCCACCCCTTCCCCCAAACCTCCACCCTTAACCCGCCTCTTCCCTCCCCACCTCCTTCCCCTTTACTCTGCACGCCGAGTCCTCACTCCTCACCGCTCCCTCCCCTGCCTCCTGCCCGTGGCAGTCAGCTGGTTTGCGGCATTCAGGAGGCCTATGCGCTGTGTCCTTGCTCCTCTCCCCCCCTCCCTCCTGAACGCCGCAAACCAGCTGACTGGTGGGGAAGCAGGGAGAAGGTGCTGATTCGCGGGGTCCGCCAGCAGGCAGGAAGGTGCTGGCGGGAGGGAGGGGAATGGGGGGGGGGCTGTCAGCCGTGGACAAAGCAGGCAGCCAAACGACGTTATAGCGGAGCATTCCACAACTTTAAACGACCATGTTCTGTAGTGGAGCAGGGACGCAAGATCGAAACAACATTAAGCGAGAGGATGTTAAGTGGGGAGTTACTGTATTATTCCTATTTGGAATCAGAATTCTGTTGCCTTGTATACTTATTAGGGATGTAAAAGGTTAACTGGTAAGCATTAGTCTTACCGGTTAACCCGCCTTAACTGTTAACCCCGAGCTGGTCGCCCAGCCCGGCCAGAGCGGCCTCAGCCCCAGCCATGCCAGCCGGATCAGCGCCAGCTGCTCTGGCAGGCTGGCCCTTTAATCATTTAAACGGTTAATTTTAAAAGGTATGTACATCACTAATACTTACTTCTGTTGTGATAATGTAACAACACATAATTTTGCTATGAAATTATTTGTGGTGCAAAGTTACAAAATCTATTGTAGACAATTTACTCCTTTTGTTACAGATAAAAAACATAAAATGCTGCCTACCACCAATTAGAAATTCAATGCATAAATCAAAACCAAGTCACCAATTTCAGTTCTAATATTCATGCCTATGAACTACGATTCTAAAAAAACCCACCACACAAGGTTGCAACATGAAGCACTTGAAGTAAGTGAATATCGTAGTTTCTTTACGACAACCTTAATTCTTCCCCCTTGTGTGTAGGCTTTGTTCTAATCTGGATCTTACTATTTATTTTCCCCAGAACACGTACAGGTCAGTTGGTGAATTAGGCAACTTTCTGAAGGACACCATCCTCAAACTGCTGAAGTTGGACAGTGGACTGTGAATGACGCAGTCCTGTTTTGTTTCCACTTTTACATATTGCATTGAATGAGGAGGTGCTCCTCAGGGGCCTGGGTTCCAAATGAGCCCTGCTTCATTCCACACAAATCCTGAAGTATCATATTAATTAAAATGAGAAATTACACTTATCTTCCCTTTCTGCAATCCCAATAGAAATGTTTTTCAACTGATCTCTCGTTTCTGCACAAAGTCAGTGCATGTGCTGCACAAAGTCATAACTCTGCCAAATATAAATGGTTCCTCAACAGACCACCAAAAGATATCTCTGTAAACTAGGCACCATCTCCCTGCTAAGTTTCAAGCTCCTATCATCTCACACTGAGGTGCTAGAGCTGTTCAAAAGAGTTACAGTATTTTGGTAACTTGTTTTTAATGGCTTAGCTGATTTGCTCAAGCTTTCAAATTAAGTGAATCTCGATCAGAAATCAAATAGGGAAGGTTTCAGCTCAAAAGTCATAAATTGAAGAAAGTTATATCAAACCGCAAATGGCCCTTTGAAATGGAAATGCTTATACAACCTAAAATACAGACATTGCCTATAATATTAACCAAGGATTACAGCAAATATTTAGAGACATTTCCATGGTGGTCATTTCCATAGTGTCTCAAGTCAGAAAAAGTTTAGCATGTATTATAGAATGGCCATAATGAAAGTACTCATTTTCAAAAATATCTGAACCTAACAGTTTGGGGGAGAGAGAGAGCTGGCTATACTGTGGAATTTTTCTAATTGATTTTAAGGCTAGCTCAACCTAACCTAATTCTAAAACTTGGTTAGAGCCAAAGCAGAGACCTAGATTCAGGGGTTTAAAATAGCCTGAGCAATTTTATAAAACTGGTTTGAAAACAGGTTAGAAAACTTCTCCAATGCTGACAGATCCAGTCAGCCTGGTGCATCAGTATGCATGGCAATTTGGTTTGGGAAGAGTGAACAATTAGAAACTATCCTTGGATTCTTACTTAGCAAGAGTTGTAGGAGATGAATTAAGTGTTTTGTATCTGGGAAGGCGCACTGTGTGTTTTGTCTGGTCCAACTCACAATCTCCAATACAAATGTGATATAGCTAACATAGGAGGCCACATCTCACTGTCTTGGTTTCTTCAATTCAAGTAAATTGCCTTGCTTGTGATCCGTTAAAAATTACAGGAAATAGTTTACCAGGAGCTCAGAATTACACAGTAAAAGAAAAATTAATACATCCTGAATGAACTGGGAGAACAAATGCAAACTGTGATATCTAACTCCTCTTACTCATCCTCCACCCAAAATAGAACAAAATGGTATCATGAAACAATAAAAACTGCAGTATACTGATCTATGAAAGAGGAATCTAGTTCAGACTTGCCACAAAGCAGGCAAGGAAGTCCTTTTGTCACACATGCCACAAACATCAACAGTTCCAAAAACAGTTTCTTTAAAAGAGAACTAGAAGATAATCATTGTTTCTAATTATAAAGAAAGGTAAGTCATTAAAATACTGTCTTAAATGTAATAAAACACTCAATTAGGAAATCACCACCTTGATCATTCAGAGATACCAAGAACTTGGAAAAAAAAATTCTCCTACTAGAAAGCATAAGAAATGTGAATTTCAAAGTTGCCGGAACTTAAGTTGTTTAAATTTAAAAATCTATTAACATTGATCTTAAATTTCTAAACAACCATTAAATGTTTTTAATATATACACCTTACAATGTTGAAACTCATCTCCAATATGTTCTAATAGGAAAGAGGATTAATTTAATCTTATTTGCAATCACAAATTGGGCTTCCTGTATATGTTCATCTACATGTTGAAATACGTTTACATGCATGATGTGTGGGCACAGTTTACTGGTCATTCTGGCAGAGGTGGTGGATAGATCTCTGAGTTTGGGCATGATCCTGCACCACTGAAGTCAACAGGAACAGGATTAGTTAAGCACATAAGAGTATGTCCTTGCAATATGGTTTGTATGTGCTTCACTGTTTTTTAATCGGATTGAGGCTTCGGGTTGATGGAAACGTCACTTCAGCAACCCTAACTCCAAATTAACAAACTTTATTGTGCAGTTATTATGTCAGCCCCACTATTATAACAGCATCAACCACATGCACTAAAGAGATTATGAAACAATGACAGGTGCAGTATTTTATCAGGTGCTTTGAAGATTCCTTTTCCTACTTATATTTATTAATTCCTTTTACTCATTATATATAGTAAGTATCAGATTCTGATACCCTTATTCACAATCAATAGCACCTTATGCAGTGCTGAAGTCACTGGAACTACTCATGGAGTACAGTACTGTATGAGTATCAGAATCTAACCATAAAGAATCATTTACCTAAAATAACTACTTATCCATCAATCTTAATGGGATCTGAGTACCTAACTTCCCTAGGCTCCTCTGAAAATCCTTGTGTAGGATTCAAAGTGTTTCAGATGACATTCCATACAACAGTTTGCCCTGTAATTACTATAACAGATAAAGTGTGCCTGTTCAAATAAGTGGCACTATATTTCAGCCTTCAGATCAATGGGAGGTGGGGGAGGGAAGCGAGGGGGAGAATGCTCTGAATCAGGCAGGGCAGGGACCTGAACTTGTGTCTCCCCATCTTAGCTTTGATAAATATTTCTAGTACCATTTAATGCGAAATATATAGAGCAGCAGTTCTCTCTGTCCTCACATATCACAGCTTGAGTATAATATTAGAATAGGAATCTCTTATAATTACACTGATTAAAGTTATGACGGTGGTACCCAAAGTACTTCTGAGTTGTAGATATGGTTTACTAAGTCAGTCTGAGAGCCACTGCTGGAGAACTGCTCTAGAACCAATGTTTGTAATAAATATTTCTAATGAAATAATGGGAGATTACCTGACACAAAAGGGTTGTGCAGGGCAGTGGTTCTCAACCAGGGGTACACATACCCCTGGGGGCACACAGAGATCTTCCAGGGGCTACAGCAACTCATCTAGATATTTGCCTAGTTTTGCAACAGCACTAGCTAAGTCAGTACAAACTAAAATTTCATACAGACAACTTGTTTATACTGTTCTATATATTATATTTACATTCCAATTGATTTATTTTACAATTATATGGTAAAAATGAAAAAGTAAGCAATTTTTCAGTAATAGTGTGCTGTGACACTTTTGTATTTTTATGTCCAATTTTGTAAGCAAGTAGTTTTTAAGGGGGTATGGAAGATAAATCTGAGTCCTGAAAGGGGTACAGTAGTCTGGAAAGGTTGAGAGCCACTGGTGTAGGGCTTCCCAAATCTATCCAAAGAATCCTGACTTAGAATAAAATGATTATGTATATTTCAAGATCTGTTCTGACAAATTTTCTTTAAATAGATGTTTTTAAGGTAATACCCACTAAGAAAAAAAGAGATTTAAATGATTTTACACACAGTAGGCAGAGATAATTAATTTCTCCTTTTTGCCAGCTCATGTCTATTGATTACTACAAAAACTCAGACATTAAAAAAAGATACTCACTTCAGAGCATGATGCAGATACTATATTGTCAGGTCTTAGTTGGGAACTAGTAGGAGAAGGGAAAAATATTACTTCCAGAGAAATTGGGGCATGGGAAGGCACCAAGTCTACTCATAGGTACCATCTTCCCAACTTAACAATTTGTTAGTTCATTAGCCTTTCAGCTCTCATTCAAAGTTTCCTTGAGCCACAATACTAATTTCGATCTAAACCCCACTAGAAACATACCCATATGATTTTAAAAAAAAAGTGAATCTACAAATAGGTTAAAAGTTTAATATTTTGAAATTGTTATATAGATGTTAAACAGAACATATCAAGATCAAAAGGAAGTGTTCCAAGCACACAACAATATATACAGGAAACTTACAAAGATTATAACACCATTTCCAGAATGCATTCCAAAAGAAGAAACATAAGGGAAAAGAAATGCTTTAGACTCCTTCTGGGCTTGAACACAACTATTTTTTTCTCGTGATAACCCCACAACACTGCAAGAGAGAGAGGCCTAAAAGGGACAAAAAAGGCCTACTTTTCCACTTTGTTTGAAGTTGTAATACATTTAGAATTTCGTGGGTAATCTATATTGGTGCACTATGGTAACATTTTTTCTTTTTTCTCTCATATATTTAACATATTTACCATAATTTTTGGCACACAAGAAAGCATTGCCTGGAAAACCCTAGCACTGGAACAACACAGGAAGAAAGCAACGAATTAAGAGTTGTAAGAGAAAGTTTAAAGGGCGTCTGGCCTCACTAATCTTAGTTCCAATTTTCTCCCAAATTCATAAGCATCGAAGTGTCTCCCATCCCTCCCCACCACAAGTAAAAAAAAAAAAAAATCAGCCAAAAAGAAGGGGTGGGGGTGGAGGGAAGAAAACTAGCACTTCAGTACTCTAGATTGGAAGAGTGAATGTGAAGAGCTGCAATGGACTACTTAAACAAAACCCCTTTTAGGTTCAAACTAATGTGAAACATAAGGCAAGCTGTCAGTTTTGTATTGCACATATCTTAAACTAAGACTACAAATAGTAAAGATTCGCCCTCCATTCCATAGTTGTTGGGGGTCTTTTTTAGAGAGAGCTGAAGCTCACGTAATTAAAGTATATAAACAAACACATGAATTGATAATATATTTAAATTATGCAGATGTTTATTGTTATTAATATTAACCTAATAAATCCATATTTACACACAAGTAGAATAAATCTTAGCCATAACAATTTACATCTCTCACCTCTCCTAATTCCACCTTATTTTACCCTAGAAGTATCAAAAAGGCTTCAGGCCTGTAATCAGCAACAACATGAATACCAATTTAAAGAGTCTAATCAATTTCGCAGCACACATTGTCCTAATAAAAAAAGTGATTCCATCTTATGGTATCACACAGTCCCCTGGAATTTTTTTCCTTCTTTATTTCTCCTCAACTCATAAATCTTATAAGTCATAACTAACTACCATATACAAAAATCTGCCCTGATCCACTTCCGCTTATTCTCCTGAATGTACATCTTCACACAAACTTCCTCGTGGCTGGATTTTACTAAAACTAGACAAGCCATTTACAACGCACGCTTTGCTTCTCTACAAAAGAAAAAGGACACTAAACTTTCTAAACTACTACATGCTACAAGGGGCCACAGCAATGGTTCCCTCAACCCACCCAGCAATATTGTTAACCTATCCAACTATACTCTCAGCCCAGCAGAAGCAGCTGTCCTATCTCGGGGCCTCTCCTTCTGCCCCTCCACCCCCACGAACATGATACAGTTCTGTGGTGTCCTAGAATCCTATTTTCGATGTCTCCAACTCAAGGAATATTTCCAATATACCTCTGAACAACATACTAATCCACAGAGGCCTCCCTACCAACACTACAAAAAGAAGGATTCTAGGTGGACTCCTCCTGAAGGTCGAAACAGCAGACTGGACTTCTACATAGAGTGCTTCCGCCGACGTGCACGGGCTGAAATTGTGGAAAAGCAGCATCACTTGCCCCATAACCTCAGCCGTGCAGAACACAATGCCATCCACAGCCTCAGAAACAACTCTGACATCATAATCAAAAAGGCTGACAAAGGAGGTGCTGTTGTCATCATGAATAGGTCGGAATATGAACAAGAGGCTGCTCGGCAGCTCTCCAACACCACTTTCTACAAGCCATTACCCTATGATTCCACTGAGAGTTACCAAAAGCAACTACAGAATTTGCTCAAGAAACTTCCTGAAAAAGTAGAAGAACAAATCCGCACAGACACACCCCTGGAACCCCGACCTGGGATATTCTATCTACTACCCAAGATCCATAAACCTGGAAATCCTGGGCGCCCCATCATCTCAGGCATTGGCACCCTGACAGCAGGATTGTCTGGCTATGTAGACTCCCTCCTCAGGCCCTACGCTAACAGCACTCCCAGCTACCTTCGAGACACCACTGACTTCCTGAGGAAACTTCAATCCATCGGTGATCTTCCTGATAACACAATCCTGGCCACTATGGATGTAGAAGCCCTCTACACCAACACTCCACACAAAGATGGACTACAAGCCGTCAAGAACACTATACCCGATAATGTCACGGCTAACCTGGTGGCTGAACTTTGTGACTTTGTCCTTACCCATAACTATTTTACTTTTGGGGACAATGTATACCTTCAGATCAGCGGCACTGCTATGGGTACCCGCATGGCCCCACAGTATGCCAACATTTTTATGGCTGATTTAGAACAACGCTTTCTCAGCTCTCGTCCCCTAAAGCCCCTACTCTACTTGCGTTATATTGATGACATCTTCATCATCTGGACCCATAGAAAAGAAGCCCTTGAGGAATTCCACCATGATTTCAACAATTTCCATCCCACCATCAACCTCAGCCTGGTCCAGTTCACACAAGAGATCCACTTCCTGGACACTACAGTGCTAATAAACAATGGTCACATAAACACCACCCTATACCGGAAACCTACTGACCGCTATTCCTATCTACATGCTTCCAGCTTTCACCCTGATCACACCACACGATCCATCGTCTACAGCCAAGCTCTGTGATACAACCACATTTGCTCCAACCCCTCAGACAGAGACAAACACCTACAAGATCTCCATCAAGCTTTCTTACAACTACAATACTCACCTGCGGAAGTGAAGAAACAGATTGATAGAGCCAGAAGAGTTCCCAGAAGTCACCTGCTACAGGACAGGCCTAACAAAGAAAATAACAGAACGCCACTAGCCGTCACCTTCAGCCCCCAACTAAAACCCCTCCAACGCATTATTAAGGATCTACAACCTAACCTGAAGGATGACCCAACACTCTCACAAATCTTGGGAGACAGGCCAGTCCTTGCCTACAGACAGCCCCGCAACCTGAAGCAAATACTCACCAACAACCACATACCACACAACAGAACCACTAACCCAGGAACCTATCCTTGCAACAAAGCCCGTTGTCAACTGTGCCCACATATCTATTCAGGGGACACCATCACAGGGCCTAATAACATCAGCCACACTATCAGAGGCTCGTTCACCTGCACATCCACCAATGTGATATATGCCATCATGTGCCAGCAATGCCCCTCTGCCATTTACATTGGTCAAACTGGACAGTCTCTACGTAAAAGAATAAATGGACACAAATCAGATGTCAAGAATTATAAGATTCATATTCCAGTCGGAGAACACTTCAATCTCTCTGGTCACGCAATCACAGACATGAAGGTCGCTATCTTACAAAAAAAAACTTCAAATCCAGACTCCAGCGAGAAACTGCTGAACTGGAATTCATTTGCAAATTGGAGACTTTTAATTTAGGCTTAAATAGAGACTGGGAGTGGCTAAGTCATTATGCAAGGTAGCCTATTTCCCCTTGTTTTTTCTACCCCCCCTCCCCCAGACGTTCTGGTTAAACTTGGATTTAAACTTGGAGAGTGGTCAGTTTGGATGAGCTATTGCCAGCAGGAGAGTGAGTTTGTGTGTGTGTGTGTGTGTGTGTGTTCCCCCGGGAAAGGTGGGGGGGGGGGTGAGAAAGCCTGGATTTGTGCTGGAAATGGCCCACCTTGATTACCATGCACATTGTAAGGAGAGTGGTCACTTTGGATGAGCTATTACCAGCAGGAGAGTGAGTTGTGTGTGTATGGGGGTGGGAGGGTGAGAAAACCTGGATTTGTGCTGGAAATGGCCCACCTTGATTATCATGCACATTGTAGGGAGAGTGGTCACTTTGGATAAGCTATTACCAGCAGGAGATTGAGTTTGTGTGTGTGGTTTTTGGAGGGGGGTGAGGGAACCTGGATTTGTGCAGGAAATGGCCCACCTTGATTATCATACACATTGTGAAGAGAGTGGTCACTTTGGATGGGCTATTACCAGCAGGAGAGTGAGTTTGTGTGTGTGGGCGGGGGGGGGGGAGGAGGGGGTGAGAAAACCTGGATTTGTGCTGGAAATGGCCAAACTTGATGATCACTTTAGATAAGCTATTACCAGCAGGACAGTGGGGTGGGAGGAGGTATTGTTTCATGGTCTCTGTGTGTATATAATGTCTTCTGCAGTTTCCACGGTATGCATCCGATGAAGTGAGCTGTAGCTCACGAAAGCTCATGCTCAAATAAATTGGTTAGTCTCTAAGGTGCCACAAGTACTCCTTTTCTTTTTGCGAATACAGACTAACACGGCTGTTACTCTGAAACCTGTCATCTTCATATCATTACCTGAATATTTATTTTGATTGAACTCCAAAAAGAGTAATTATAAATTATAAAATCTACTTCATCCTCACATAAAGCATTGCAATAGAAAAAAATGACAGCTTTCCCATACCTTGTTTCTCCACATTCCACTAATTCTGGGAGGATCAGTCCTTTTCCAAAAAGAAGCTAACACACTTCACTTACAGCAGTCATTGAGTCAATATCCCATAACCATGAGAGTAATCCCCAAATCAATAACCTTCTTTGGTATGCATCTGATGAAGTGAGCTGTAGCTCACGAAAGCTCATGCTCAAATAAATTGGTTAGTCTCTAAGGTGCCACAAGTACTCCTTTTCTTCTTTGGTCTGTAACCTAAAACAGAACCATTATGGGTTAGGTGGATTGGCTAACTTCAGTTATTTTGAAAATTCTATTGGTTATTTTCCTCCAAAAATCTATTATCTTAGAGCATCCCTGCCACATGTACAGAAGGTCTCTATTTCTCCAAATTCTCTTCAGCATTTATGACTCCTTTTTAAACTTAAATATAGTGAGGTACTATTGATATAGTTTTGCAATAGTTGTCCTTAATAGTTATATATAGAGCTTAGGTTTTGGTCCTCCTCCGGACATTTTCAAATTGCTGCAAAAATGACATCTATTTGTAGATCCTTTTCACGTTTTTCCAAAAACAGAGATCAGGAAGACAAGACTGTCACTAACAATCTGCTAACACATGGAAGTGAGGCCCAAACAACAGTTTTAAGGAGCTCTTTATTTTTTGTATCCTGAAAACTCAAAAAAGTAAAGGTAGTCCTAACACTACTACCTGTAGCTTAATTTAAAAATGTATGTCTCACAATCAAAATAGAACTTTAAACTACTAAAAACCACCTGCTTTCTTTTGAGGGAGCATAGATGGAGAAGTCCACTAATTAGAAAACTGCAAAAATTTTATTTTACATTTAAATCAGGAACCTGCACTCACACTCCTATAGAATATTATTACAAATGTTCCAGGCTGCATCATATGAAGGAAGCAATTAACAAATGAAACACAACACAAAAGTGAAATAGTATTTTTTCAGAGACGCCAATAATTTATGCAACCTTCATCTAAAAGGTCTTACAATAAAAAGCATCTTCCATCCTGCGTAAGTTGTAAAGCAATTCTTATTTAACTCATTCACCCACCATTGATGCAGATACACATAGGACAAAAGGGGGTCAATGCTTAACAGCAGTTAAACTACACAACAGTTTAGCAGAAAACAAATACCACCAAATCCACTGAAAAAAGCAGGAAAAATTTAATCACCTAAATTAGAATTTGGCCTGACTACTACTGTTGTCTCCTTCTCTTGCAAAGACTGCCAAAGAATTTTTATCAATCACAAATGGCCAAGATCTTTTGTTTTTCCATCTCATTTAAAGGACGGTAGTAACCTCCAGCAGCAAGGTGCTTACCAACACCATGCTGAGATATTTAATTCAGTACCAACTTAGCTGGAATCAGGGGTACCCAATACCTATCAAGACCAGGCTTGCAGAGAGAAGTGCTGCTAAATAACTAACACCAAGAAGACTTGGGAATCGCCTTGAAACTCTTCCATATAAGGGCTGAATAGACTTGTCCCTGCCTATCTTGAAAGATCTGATGACACGACAGCTAGACATAGTATGGTCATAGAATTAGGAAAAAAACACACACAAAAAAACATACAAATTTCTTGTAAAACTTCTCCTAAAATTAGTATTAGCACACCTTTATCAACTCAAACACCTAAAACATGGTGAAAATGAACAGATGGCTAGTTTTCAGAGTCCAACCTCTTCAACTCATGCCACCATTTAATCTGAAATATTAATTAAATCCAGTGATGCTCTTTCAATGTTCATGATTAGGTAAAATTTAAGAGCATTTTCACATTAAAGAATGCATACCACTGTTAAATGGGAATTTTCCAAAACAATGCCCATTTCCTTTCAACAAGGTAAATAATGTTGCAGCTTTGTCTTTTTTATTTCAAAGCCCTAAATGTGTTACAGTGAAACTTAACTGATGAATATCCAACTTATTACTACATATTTTATTACGGGCCAAAAGGTCATTTGCTTTTATAAAAATATGGCTTGTGCATGTGAAATACAGCATACACTCACAAACAGATGGATGTGATATGTTTATTTAACTATATGGTCTGAAGTGAATAGTATCAGTCATTATGTTTATATTAATTCATTTATTTGGAGCTGAACAAATGTGTGACAAACCATTTTCCCTTTCGCCCCACACGCCATCCCAAAACGCACACCACAGAGAACACGTACTATGAGTCTAAGGCCATGACTACACTACCCGCCGGATAGCGATCGATCTATTGGGGATCAATTTATCGCATCTACTGCAGACACGATAAATCGATCCCCGATCGCTCTGCCGTCGACTCTGGAACTCCACCACGGCGAGAGGCAGAGTCGACGGGGGAGCAGTGGCCATTGATCCCGCGCCGCGAGGACGCCAAGTAAGTGATTCTAAGTCGATCCAAGACACGTCAACTTCAGCTATGCTATACTCATAGCTGAAGTTGCGTATCTTAGATCGATCTCCCCCTCCCCTCCCCAAGCTACAGCTTATGTCAACATAATTTATGTCGCTCTGGGATATGAATAAACCACCCCTCTGAGCTACGTAAATTACACCAACATAAGTGCGAGCGTGGACAGCACTATGGCAGCGGGAGAGCCTCTCCCGCTAATATAGCTACTGCTGCTCGTGGGGGTGGTTTTATTATGCCGATGGGAGATGAGCTGCAGCGGTACATGTGTAGAATGCCCTAAATGTAACAGCTTCTGCCACCTGAATACTCACAGTTTTAGTCTACATCAACAAATTATCCAGGTTCTTTCTGAAATCTCAGCTCAGACTCATTCATGTGAATCTACAGATGTTAAAGCAACTTCTTTAATGCTTGGACGGATCCATGCATTATGGATATCTAATGTAAATTTTAATTTCACTTCAAGGTACAGCATGTCCCCCCATCCCGTCCCTCCTCCTCCCCCCCCAGGTCAAAACAAGCCATAAAAGAAGCTAATGTTCCCAGAAGCAGAGTTTTCTTTCCGCCATGCAAAAGCCACAGGTACCAGCCACTCTGATTTGGAGAATGTAGGAGTGTCAATGAGACTCTCAGCCTTCTTTATTTTTTAAATATGAAAACTAAGCCACTATCTCTTTGCTCTGAATCAATAGTTTGGAAAACTTAAAACTAATGTAAGCTGATCACTGGGGTTGAAAAGAACAAGCATCCAAGCGACACTTATGCAAAAGAAGGCTGGGCAAAGTGGAGCATAACTATCCTATCCATTCCATATTAAATGCAACAGTTTACGGTTTGGGGTATATTTAAACAGACTCTCATTTTACATAACACACATGTATGGGATCTCTCTAACGCTCTCTAAAACTCTTTAAGTAGCCCTGTATCTATTGTTGCAACAACAGTGGACAGGAACAGTTGGTTATGTTCCAGGGGCTGGCAGAAAAATATTTTGTAGGATTATCCAAAAATACAAAAGAGAGCTCTACAGGAAATTAAGATGGTCAAAAGCATTAACAAAGTATGATGCATAAACAAATCAATAACTCACTTCAAGTCAGACTGATCTAACCAACCAATTTCTTGTAGACAACAGTTAATTTCTTGTGATAAAAGTAATAAGAATCCTTGGTGAGAGTCCATCTAATAGCTCTTAAAGTAATGTTATTTGTGTAATTTTATAAAACACTTCCTGTTAGCCCAATTCTCACGTAGTATGTATTTTCACAAGAAACGTGTAGAATTGGATATATTAAGGCTATTTTGTCTTTTCACTATACTCTGACACTTCAGTATGCACTCATGGCCTTTATGTTCACTGGTCAAAAGTCATAACAAAACAGTTCAAATGCAGCTGCAGTAAAGTCAGGCCTGCACTGACTCACCTCTAACAAAGTTTTAAAGACAGAACTAGCATGCTTTTGCTCCATCCACACAGGTCAACTAAATCATGTTAAAAATTATATTTGTTATAATGTTGTTTGAGAGCTTTTTAAGTAGTCCTTTAACCAGCAACAACAGGCCCATTGTGACTTGTGTAGAGAAAAGCAACATAAGAATGCTAGAGTACTTTAACAAGAGGATAAAAGAGAGCAAAAAATATAACTCCTTCCCCACATTTTGGGAACATGACTAGAACTTCAATGTGTGTTTTGTGCAGCAGACTTAGTACTCTGCAAGGCACTGTTTTAGCCCCTCAAATGTGAACAATGTTTACAAAATATAGCTAATGTACAGACATTCTTTATTATCAATATACAACATAATATGAATTAATCACTTGCCACATTTAACATGTCAAATCAAATTGACTTGAGCATCCATTGCACACTAAGTTTTTCTGGCTTCTGTGTAACAGATAGCCAACCAATTAAAGAGAGATTTGTTGAAAAAACTTGCAGAGTTTCAACCCTATGCCAAGTTTCATCTCCAAATTTTTATAGCTGAATTATTGATGCTGACAGAGGTGTGTGTATGAGTATATATTTTAAGTGTTAAGACTATCCTGTTATATTTTTGAAAATTGCATTATTGTACAGGCTCTGAACTCCTGAAAGTTCATACACAAGATTATTTTATTGCACAGCCTTAAAGTAACCATTGTATGCTTAATGCAAACACACAGAACTTTAGTAACAAGATAATAAAAAGTTATTTCCATTACTCTTTCTAGATTTAATTTCAAAAGGTAAAATTAAAAAAAAACCCTATACCATCTGTTTTTTGTGTTTGTTTTATGGCCTAATCCCACAATCTAGCCACACTCAAAATACCCATATGCTTTAATGTGCATTTAATAAGACAATGTTGCATAAACACCTGTTTTAATATGTTAGAGTTAAACTGGTCACACAAATTTATTTGTTTCTACTGCGAATAGGAAGGGCGGTTTACTGCTCAGGGAATTCTAGTCATTGACTGCTTCTGACTACTGAACAGCCCACTTCAGTCTCTAGATTCCTAAGTACTCTAAGCCTCTGTCTATCCTGCAATTAGACACCCCCGGCTGGCCTGTGCCAGCTGACTCAGGATCTCGGGGTTTAGGGGCTTTTTAACTGGGGTGTAGAAATTTGGTCTTGGGCTGGAGAGCTAGGATCCTGTGAGGTGGAAGGGTCCCAGAGCTCAGACTGCAGCCTGAGCCTATCTACACCACAATTAAACAGCCCTTTAGCCAAGCCTTGGGAGCTGTCAGCTGGCACAGGTCAGTCATGAGTGTCTAACTGCAGTGCAAACATAGGGACTGTTTAACTGTGGTGTAACGTTCAGGTTGCAGCCTGGGCTCTGGGACCCTCCTGCTTCACAGGGTCCTAAAGCCCAGGCTCCGGCCAAGCCCAAAAGTCTACACCACAATTAAACAGCCCCTTAGCCCAAGTCCCATGAGCACTAGTGAGCTGGCATAGGCTGGTTGCAAGTTTTTAATTGCAAAAACATGCCCTCTGCCACTGCCCTTGAGGGAAGGAAGAGCAGAGTCAGTGAGATTCTGTATACCAGCAGCAGGTTAATACTGAATGACATTTCTATGGAGGAACATTTGCCACCTTAATTTACACTCCTTAATTACCAGAAAACTAAAAAAACTGGGAAGAAAATAATTTTGCAATAAAATAACGATTCTTAGATAGAGCATTTGTGACTGAGCAACAGTTTTTAACACTGAGTTTACACTTATGCTATTTTTAATTCATACATGAAGAAACAGCAAAAGCATAAAAATTTGAAAAGAAAATTATTGTACACCTTTACATTATTATTCACCCATGTTTATTATAGGAAAGAAATGCTTAAAATGTTATAGGTAAGTACAGAATATGAAGGGCCATGGCCATCATTAGGGAGTAACCATGACGTTGCTAGATTTCAGGAACCTTACTTGTCCAACAAGGTTACCTTTTCCAGATAGTGAAATAGTAAATATTTATTCCCAAATGAAAAACTGAAACAAAATAAAGGAAATGGAGATGTAAGACTGCTGAAGATATACGACAAACTACCAGAGAGCAGAGAAATGGCCTAACACTGGCAACATTAACAATTCAAAACTAAAAACGATGCATCGGAATTGGAGGTGAAAAGAAAGAACAGTAACCAGATATGAATGTAAATATTAAACACAGGTCCCAGTCTTGCAAACACATGTAACTTCATTTACATGATGAGTCCCCTGAAGTCAACTGAGCAAATTACACACGTGCCTACATCTTTACAGAACTGGGGTTATAGTTTTTGGAGAGTGAGATAACTTTTCTCTCTTATAATTACTCACATGATAGTAAATTCTTAAAAGCTGTCATTCACTTCCATGTTCTTTTTTCAGTTAGAAATCCTTTGTGAACTTTTGACTGGGTTTGGTTGCAAAAAAGGAAATGTATTTTAAATAGCAAAACTTGAAAAATACTACCCACAGATATCAGCTTCTACTTTGGAGTTTGGAGGCCTTGATGTCAATATATACTTAAACGTGTTAATTTTTAAGGAAGATAATTAGGTAACTTTTGTGAAATAACTGTAATCTGTTCTTTAAACAACTCAAAAGGAAAAATTAAAACAACGCTAACAAGAAGCAGTTTGATGGGTAAAAAAATATCAAGCATTCTCAGCATTTATGAGAGCAGGGCTCCGGTTGAACATTTTTCACCCACGAACAGCATTTCATGTGCTCGGTTATAAGAACTGTCAAAAAATAAAGTGCAAAATAATGTTTATTCTAATCATTGAATTTGCCCTAGTTAGTATACCCTCATCTACATACATAAAGAGATTCTATGCATGGATCCTATTAGCCAAATTTAAAACTTTTATTGTACAAGAGTAGTTTGCTGTAAAATAGATGCACAATTTTTGTCATTAAGAATTTTTGTCATTCTTAATTTTTATGATCATCCCTCTATGATATACAAGTTGTCTAAGGCTGTTTCAGGCAATCTATTATTTTTCTATTACTCCAAAAGTTCTAATAATATGAGGTTTATGCGTTGAATAAGAGTGTATTAAAAATAAATAATTTCTTTGGAGATCACTAGCCATAGATCACTTAAAACATTCTAGTCTTTTAATACACAGTGCTGCTTTCTTTGACATTCACTGTTCAACATAAAGAATTATTGCTGATTAGAAGTAGAGTTTAAGGGGGAAGCTGTCCAGTTGAATCAGAGTCCTAAAGATAACTTCTAGCAATTTAAAGAAGTCCTAAAATCCTCAACTTCATTGGCAAGAATTTTGGCTTAGCAAATCCTCTGCCATATTACATACTGGTAAACTGATGTGAACAGGTATGTCCAGTTTATATGTGAAGGCAACACATTTAAATTGTTTGCCACTGGCTACCTGCATCAGGTGTAACATCAAAAAGTTACGATAAACACTAAAAGCCAGTGACTCAACAGAGCGTCTCCTTTTTAACGTGTGTGTGTGTGTGTGTGTGCACACATACACACACACACTTGCAGGAAATCACGAAGGACGACTGAAGTTTTCATATTTCTTGTAATGCTAGAAACCATTAACAGCAGTCTTTGCATTCATTTGCTCTAACCTTCAACTGAAAAAACTGTTTAAGCACCAGCACACATTTATGGCAGTACAAGGTAATAACTAGGCCCATTCACTGAGTAGCTAATGTGCCTGGCAATCTCACAGCTGGATATATGAAACAATCCTATGAAAGTTACACAGAGGCTATGTTGCTACCAACTCTTCATGTCACCTGACATTTTACCATCTGACCTAAAATCCCTGCAACATGAAGTTGCAGGAAAACTAGCTCAAAGATGGATTTATAAGACTCCTTATTTTTTTTTAATGTGCATCTATAACTTCTGATTCCTTGTCTGAGAGTCTTTCATTGGAAACTGCATTAAATATATTTTCATAACATATTTGCATAGGTTATGAAAAGGGAAGAACCGCCACAGGTGCCGGTTCCTCTGCATGCTTCTTGCTGGGATGGGATGGGAGGGGTCCCCCCCGGGAGGGGTCCCCCCCCAACTGTCTGTAATACCCACTCTTCCAATCCCAATTCCCTGTAAATGCCTGTGCTGCTCTCCCCCAATTCCCAATCCCCAGTTTCTGTAAAGTGCGTCCCCCCCCAAGCTCCAGTGAGTGCCTGTGCCACCGCCAGCCCACTGAGCCCCAGTACCACCAGCCACAACTCCAGTCAATGCCCATGCAGCCACCCCTGTCCTGGTGCCGTCCCCAGTAAGTGCCCATACCACCCTCCTTCCACCAGTCCAAGTCCCAGCCCCCAGTGCCTGTGCTGGCCCTCCACACCCCTCAGTAAGTGCTCATGCCGCCTCCCCTTTCCCCCCCAGTAAATGCCCATGCTGCCACCTCACCCCTCAGTCCCGGTCCCAGTCCTCAGTGAGCGGGACTGAGCCACCCACCAGTGCCGGGCGCAGTACCAATGCCGCCACTGCCCCCCGCCCCCCCAGTGCCGGTCCCGGACCCGGACCCGAGTAAGTGCCAGGGCCGCCGCCCCCCCAGTCCCGGTCCTTCCTCCCCCGCCTGGCCGCGGTGACAGGTTTCATTGTGCTGATAACAGATGGGGGCACAGAGCGTGTCATCCTCCTCCTCCCCCCGGCTCCCCAGCCCCCCAACTCCTTTCCCCTGCCCTCCCCGCGGTCCCCGGAGTTTCTCCCCCTCGCCCCCAGCCCGCCCCCCGCGGGGAGCAGGGTGACACACCGGGCGGCTGCGGGGCCTGCGGCCGGGCGGAGGCCGGGGCCTGGCGCGGAACCGGTAGCCGGGTACTCACGGGGAAAGCTCGGATCCGCATCTTGGTGTCCTTCCGGCTGCCCGTCCCCTTGCTCAGGTTCGACATCTTCGGACCCGGCTCGAGCGGAGCCTCCTGCGGGGTGAGGGGGGGCTGCGGGGAGACCCCGGGCAGGAGCCCCTGGCGACCTTCACTCCGGGCGGCGGCCCCCGGGGGCTGCGGGGCGGGGAGGAGGGAGGCGGCTACGGGGGGTTCTGGGCGGCGGCGGCGCAGGCCCCTGTCTTCAGAGGCGGCGGCGGCGTTTCCTTCACCCTCGTCCGCCGCGATGGCGGACAAACATCGCTCAGTGCGCAGGGCCAAGCGCCCCCCCACCCCTGAGACAGATCCGGCCGCGGCGGCAGGAGGGGCGCGGGGAGGAGCAGGGCGGGCGACGGGGTGGGGGCTCTGATGTCTAGATCTCGCGAGACTTCGCTCCGAGCTGTCACTGGCTGCAAAGGGGCGGGTGGGAGAGGGAAAGGCAGGAAGAGAAAGCGCGCTGGGGCAAAGGTGGCCGCTGATTGGCTGAGTGAGGCGCGGCGGGGGGAGGGGCAAATGCAGAGAGGGTCCCGTGGCTGGCCTGGAAGAGGGGGGAGCAGTGGTGGGATTCGGGGGAAGGGGTTCCTTAGCAACCCCAGCTGCTGTAAAGAGCCTGTCAGGAGTCTCTCCGGGCCCGTAGACACCACAGACTGAGGTTCTCCACCTGCAGGTTTGCGGCGCAGAGGGTCTTCGATGAAACTCACTGCTCATCCCTCTCTGCGACAAACAGGTGTGCAGAATCCCCCTGTGCAACTCTTCTAATTTCTGCTCCCATCTATAGCAGAAATAAAGCAGCTTTGCTAAATGTAAGGTCTTGTGCTCACACAAGAGACCATTGGAATTGCTCTTAAGTACCAGTGGTGTCAATCAGAGGGTAGATGGGGTGGGTGAAGAATAGCAAGATTGACCTATGAACTGCTAGTAGCCCTAATGCCCATCTTGGTCAATGCCAGCTATGTTATGTATACATCTTCAAATATTCCTACAATAAAGAAAGTAGTAACTAGTTTTTGGGAAATAACCTTCAGTAATAGGGGTTCAGGTTCATGTGCCATGACTACTTCTACCCTCTATCCACCCACAGCCTCCTTCATGCTAGTATGCAAGCTTGTAGTATAAGGGCCAGGAATGCCTGCTCTAGTAGGTAGAGAACAGCTCTGCATGGGGACTGACTAGTATGCGTTTATCAGAGTAGAAGCCGTGTTAGTCTGTATCCGCAAAAAGAAAAGGAGAACTTGTGGCACCTTAGAGACTAACAAATTTATTTGAGCATAAGCTTTCGTGAGCTACAGCTCACTTCATCGGATGCATGCAGTGGAAAATGCAGTGGGGAGATTTATATACACAGAGAACATGAAAGGTGAACATGAAAGGTGGGGGAGTAGCACTGTATGTAAGGGAGCAGTATGACTGCTCAGAGCTCCGGTACGAAACTGCAGAAAAACCTGAGTGTCTCTGGATTAAGTTTAGAAGTGTGAGCAACAAGAGTGATGTAGTGGTGGGAGTCTGCTATAGACCACCGGACCAGCGGGATGAGGTGGATGAGGCTTTCTTCCGGCAACTCGCGAAGCTACTAGATCGGACGCCCTGGTTCTCATGGGTGACTTTAATTTTCCTGATATCTGCTGGGAGAGCAATACAGCGGTGCATAGACAATCCAGGAAGTTTTTGGAAAACGTAGGGGACAATTTCCTGGTGCAAGTGCTAGAGGAGCCAACTAGAGGGGGAGCTTTTCTTGACCTGCTGCTCACAAACCGGGAAAAATTAGTGGGGTAAGCAAAAGTGGGTGGGAATTTGGGAGGCAGTGACCATGAGTTGGTTGAGTTCAGGATCCTGACACAGGGAAGAAAGGTAAGCAGCAGGATACAGACCCTGGACTTCAAGAAAGCAGACTTCGACTCCCTCAGGGAACGGATAGGTAGGATCCCCTGGGGGACTAACATGAAGGGGAAAGGAGTCCAGGAGAGCTGGCTGTATTTCAAGGAATCCCTGTTGAGGTTACAGGGACAAACCATCCCGATGTATCGAAAGAATAGTAAATATGGCAGGCAACCAGCTTGGCTTAACGGTGGATCTTAAACATAAAAAAGAAGCTTACAAGAAGTGGAAGGTTGGACATATGACCAGGGAAGAGTATAAAAATATTGCTTGGGCATGTAGGAATGAAATCAGGAGGGCCAAATCGCACCTGGAGCTGCAGCTAGTAAGAGATGTCAAGAGTAACAAGAAGGGTTTCTTCAGGTATGTTGGCAACAAGAAGAAAGCCAAGGAAAGTGTGGGCCCCTTAATGAATGAGGGAGGCAACCTAGTGACAGAGGATGTGGAAAAAACTAATGTACTCAATGCTTTTTTGCCTCTGTCTTCACTAACAAGGTCAGCTCCCAGACTGCTGCGCTGGGCATCACAGCATGGGGAGTAGATGGCCAGCCCTCTGGGGAGAAAGAGGTGGTTAGGGACTATTTAGAAAAGCTGTACATGCACAAGTCCATGGGGCCGGACCAGTTGCATCCGAGAGTGCTAAAGGAATTGGCGGCTGTGATTGCAGAGCCATTGGCCATTATCTTTGAAAACTCGTGGCGAACGGGGGAAGTCCCGGATGACTGGAAAAAGGCTAATGTAGTGCCAATCTTTAAAAAAGGGAAGAAGGAGGATCCTGGGAACTACAGGCCAGTCAGCCTCACCTCAGTCCCCGGAAAAATCATGGAGCAGGTCCTCAAAGAATCAATCCTGAAGCACTTACATGAGAGGAAAGTGATCAGGAACAGTCAGCATGGATTCACCAAGGGAAGGTCATGCCTGACTAATCTAATCGCTTTCTATGATGAGATTACTGGTTCTGTGAATGAAGGGAAAGCAGTGGATGTATTGTTTCTTGACTTTAGCAAAGCTTTTGACACGGTCTCCCACAGTATTCTTGTCAGCAAGTTAAAGAAGTATGGGCTGGATGAATGCACTATAAGGTGGGTAGAAAGTTGGCTAGATTGTCGGGCTCAACGGGTAGTGATCAATGGCTCCATGTCTAGTTGGCAGCCGGTGTCAGGTGGAGTGCCCCAGGGGTCGGTCCTGGGGTCGGTTTTGTTCAATATCTTCATAAATGATCTGGAGGATGGTGTGGATTGCACTCTCAGCAAATTTGCGGATGATACTAAACTAGGGGGAGTGGTAGATATGCTGGAGGGCATAGGATACAGAAGGACCTAGACAAATTGGAGGATTGGGCCAAAAGAAATCTGATGAGGTTCAATAAGGATAAGTGCAGGGTCCTGCACTTAGGACGGAAGAACCCAATGCACCGCTACAGACTAGGGACCGAATGGCTAGGCAGCAGTTCTGCAGAAAAGGACCTAGGGGTGACAGTGGACGAGAAGCTGGATATGAGTCAGCAGTGTGCCCTTGTTGCCAAGAAGGCTGATGGCATTTTGGGATGTATAAGTAGGGGCATAGCGAGCAGATCGAGGGACGTGATCGTCCCCCTCTATTTGACATTGGTGAGGCCTCATCTGGAGTACTGTGTCCAGTTTTGGGCCCCACACTACAAGAAGGATGTGGATAAATTGGAGAGAGTCCAGCGAAGGGCAACAAAAATGATTAGGGGTCTGGAACACATGACTTATGAGGAGAGGCTGAGGGAACTGGGATTGTTTAGTCTGCAGAAGAGAAGAATGAGGGGGGATTTGATAGCTGCTTTCAACTACCTGAGAGGTGGTTCCAGAGAGGATGGTTCTAGACTATTCTCAGTGGTAGAAGAGGACAGGACAAGGAGTAATGGTCTCAAGTTGCAGTGGGGGAGGTTTAGGTTGGATATTAGGAAAAACTTTTTCACTAGGCGGGTGGTGAAGCACTGGAATGCGTTACCTAGGGAGGTGGTAGAATCTCCTTCCTTAGAAGTTTTTAAGGTCAGGCTTGACAAAGCCCTGGCTGGGGTGATTTAATTGGGGATTGGTCCTGCTTTGAGCAGGGGGTTGGACTAGATGACCTCCTGAGGTCCCTTCCAACCCTGATATTCTATGAGTCTATGAAACAATGGGTGTTACCATACACACTGTAACAAGAGTGATCAGGTAAGGTGAGCTATTAACAGCAGGAGAGCGTGGGTGGGGGGGAACCTTTTGTAGTGATAATCAAGGTGGGCCATTTCCAGCAGTTGACAAGAAGGTGTGAGGAATGGGGGAGGGGGGGAATAAACATGGGGAAATAGTATGCATTTGAAGGTCACATGGCTAAATGCACCATTGGAAGGTGCTCCAGTACTACAGTGATGAGCACAGTATAAGGACCTACACAGAATACTTTCCGTTCAGTATGACAGGCATGCTGCTTTTACTAGTATTTTTTCAAGTGACATGATCATAGAATCTCAGGTTGGAAGGGACCTCTTTGTATGGCCCTCCCCACCGTGCTCCTCCCCGCATCCCTCCTGCCATCTAATTGACAATACCTATCTGCCACTCAATTGAAACCTCTTAATAGTAGTACATCTGCAGTACTTTACCCTCAAACCAAACAGGAGACTTTGGAAAAGTTGTCTTCACATACACATAGTGCCAACAGGGATCAAAGCGGGAGTGGTTGAGCAGTTAGTGTGGAGAATTTCAATTCAAATTGAAATGTATGTGCCACCCAATTAGCCCCTTGTTTAGCTTCACACCTTCAGTAACTACTTTCAGACCACCTCACTGAAGCAATAATCCTCTGCATTACAGTCACAATATAAAAAACAAAATAACCGAGACTGTAAGGGGGCTGAAATAAGACAAATTTATTTAAGAACAGTGATACAATGCACACTTTCTATACACACTGCCATAGGAAACCAACCTTCAAAACCTTCTACTATTTCCATTCCCTGAAGAGCTGTGTGAATTTCCTTCCAACCTCAGGTCACACTAATGGAGAAGCGCGTAGCAATTGCACTGTGGAAGCTGGCTGCTCCAGACTGCTACCAATCAGTCGCTAATCAGTACGGAGTGGGAAAGTGAACCATTGCACTTGTGTTGACAGAAGTCTGCAGGGCTATTAATCGCATCCTGCTCTGAAAGACCGTGACTCTGGACAATGTGCATGACATTGTGGATGGCTTTGCACAAATGGGCTTCCTTAACTGCAGAGGGGCGATAGATGGCACACATATTCCAATTCTGGCACCAGACCACCTAGCCACCAAGTACATTAATCGCCAGGGCTATTTCTCAATGGTTCTCCAGGTGCTTGTGGATCACTGTGGGTGTTTCACAGAAATTAACACAGGCTGGTCTGGAAAGATGCATAACTCATGCATCTTTCAGAACACTGGTCTGTTCAGGAAGCTGCAAGCAGGGACTTTCTTCCTGGACCAGAAGATCACCGTAGGGAAAGTCGAAATGCCCACTGTGATCTTGGGAGGCCCCACCTACCCCTTAATGCCATGGCTTATGAAGCCATACGCGGGGCAACTTGACAGCAGCAAGGAGCTGTTCAACAAAACAGGCTAAGCAAGTGCAGAATGACTGTTGAGTGTGCTTTTGGCTGTTTAAAAGCCCGCTGGTGCTGCCTCTATGGAAAGCTGGACCTAGCCGATGACAATATTCCTATGCTTATAGCCACATGCTATACGCTCCATAATATTTGGGAAGGGAAGGGTGAAAGCGTCACTCAGGGCTGAACTGCA